>NC_054595.1:25095332-25728388 GCF_004785595.1 Juglans microcarpa x Juglans regia
CCGGACCAGTTGGAAAAAAATATATATATACAAATTAATTTTATATACTATACAAAATATTTATATATATAAGTTTTATATATAATATATATAATTATATATTATATATAAAATAATTTCATATTATAATTTATAAATTATAACATAAAATGTTAATCTTAAATATGAAAATTTGTAATTTGTTTGATCATATGTTATTAATATAATTATATATAAGATAATGTTATTATAATTTATAAAATAAAAGTTTAATCTTAAAAATAAAAATTTAACTGATCATATGCTTTAAAAATAATATATATTAAATTATTAATAACATTTTATCATAATAAGTAATATTTTATTATATGTTTTTTACAATTAAAAAAAATCAAAAAATCGGATCATAAACCTGTAGAACTAGAAGTACCAGTTTAGGAGGGTAACCAGGGCGTAATCGGTTTTGAAAAATACAAAACCGGTACATACCGGTTTGAATATAGATTTTGTCCAAAATCAGACCGGACCGGTTACATCCCTAATCACTAAGATGCATATAGCATGCATGGTGAAGGAGGTCTATTTATCACATTCAACAGTCCAACGTCAATTTGTTCCGAATTCTCACGACGCAAAGAAAATGCCTCTTTTGTTTTTAGATATAAGACGAGATGAGATTAAAATTAAAAAGTTGAATAAAATATTATTAGAATATATTTTTTAATATTATTTTTATTTTAAAATTTGAAAAAGTTGAATTGTTTATTTTATTTTGTATGAGAATTTGAGAAAGTTGTAATGATAAAATGAGAGGTTTTCAAAGTTTTTAAAATTTTGAGTTTTAATCTTGAAAACAAACCAGGATTATCTCTAAGTTTGTCCCTGATTTTGACCAGTGTATTTATTTTAATTTAATTTTTTTAATATTTACAAAGTTACCGTAATAAAATTTATATATTTTTTTTTGTAATGTTTAGAAAAATAAAAAATACAGAATGCCAAACCATCATGCCAAGTTGCCAGCCAACGGTAAGTATGGACGGCAAAATAGCACGATACTTTGAAAAATATGTCTTTTCAAATTGCCGTAACTTATATCTTATGAGAAAACCTTAGAACCAGTCCGTCCAACATTACCCAATTACCAGCCTGTCAATAGTTAAGTGACACGTAGGCTTCCCACCACAACTATCATCTACATGCACAACATTGGATTATCGAATTTACATAAAGGCTTTTAGCGTTTTCGACTACCCCTTCGCAATTCACACTCTCAGCCCCTTCACACCGGTTAACCCCCACTCTCAACTCCTTTGCATCCCTCTCGCACGGCTGAGCCTTCACACGGCTTCGTCCCCTCTAGCGACACAAAGGCTAATGCCCACCCTTTACCGCATCCACTGTTTGGTTAAGAAGCTTGAGCCCATGAATAAGTTTTTTTCTTGAAATAATCAAAAGCAATGGTTGCCCCACTTCTCTCCATGTCTATAACTTTACTTACATTCTCACCAATAGGTGTCTCTGATAGCTTCTCGGCCGCAATTTTGTGATGGTCCAGAACAACAACTCTGAAGAATCAAACACAGAGACTTACTTAGTCACACGAAAAAAGAAAGAAAGAAAGAGAAATGAAGACCGAAAAAATTAAAGAGATGATTCTATTACACTGAACTGGCAGCAACACAACCAAACATTCAATTGCAGGGATGATTGTTCGGGGCTGCAAATAGTGAATTCCCTTGACCCTTTGGGATTTCATCAATATGCAATGCAACGACTATATATAAATTATGGCTTTTGCTCGAATCCCTTAGATCTTGGTTATGATTTTGCTGGGCCCCTTCGAAATCTGTGGGTGAAGGACTGAGATGGTGGGCAACACCGAGGTAGGCAAAATCAGTTATCGTGCTAGTGAAATCGAGCTTTTCTGCAAATGAGGGTTATACTACTGTGTAAATGAGACTTTGTGTGTTTGGTGAGATTTACGACGTGGCAGTTGATGAAAGGGAGGTTGTTATACATGTAATGTCGGTCGGACCACTTAGAAGCGGGACTCTATATCTTATCATGAGCTTAACATTCATCTCAAGAAATAAAATATTTTATATCGTCAAATTACCATTTTTTACATCTTACATTAAAATAAATAAGATGTATGGTATTAATATAGAGTAACGTGACATGTACTTATAATTTGATATGCAATACTCATAATTTCATAATTTTTAACATATCAATAATAAAATAGACCAATTTCAAGTGAAAGATAAAGTGCATTAACTTAGGCGTAGCTTAAACATTTTGTGGGCACACAATAACTTTGTCATCTATTTTTATTCTCTCCCTCTCCTACAAAAATTATATTTTATAATCTTATAGAAATAAATAATGTACACAGTAACTTAGGTCGCTAGAAATTATGAATATATGAAAAAAATGCATTAAAAACTTAGATAAAATATAAATAAATAATAAGAATAGTTAAGAAAAATGAAATGATTAATCTAAGGTGTGATTGAAGTTTAAACGGATAGTTAAAAATAAAAAATAGTGAGATATTAGCAAGTTTTATGAGACGTTATTTCAGCCCTTATTTTATTTTTAGAAACGTTAAATACAGTCTTGTAAATTTGTAACGCGCAAATTTCGTACATTTTATTTTAAATAATAAAGTTAATATTAAAAATAATTATTGTTCAAGTCGTAAATTTATTATATTAAGTGTAGTTTGAATAGTAAATTGAGATGGATTGAGTTGTGATAAAAATTAAATAAAATATTATTTTTTAATATTATTATTATTTTTAAATTTAAAAAATTAAAATTTTATTATATTTTATATAATGATTTAAAAAAATTATAATGATGAGATGAAATATTTTTATTGTGCAAATAGGCCTAAGACCTAGTTTCAGTAGTGGAATACTTCACTATTTTTTATTATTTTTCATATAACTTTTAGTACGATGAGATTTTTTATTTTATTTCATGGTTAAAGAAATATTTTTTAAGAATGTTGTGAATTTTATTTTATTTTTTAAAAAATATTTAATGTTAAAAAATATATGTAAAAAAAGGGAAGAAAATCATAAAATACACGAGCGGGAGGCGGGAGCGCCCAGCGATGACTGTGTCTTTTCCATTCGCGCCTCCGCGCTGCATTACTGACAGACTGTAAAATAGGACAAATACACTGACAGTCAAGACTCGAACACAGTCGGATACTCTAGAGGGAGGAGGAGGAGGAGGCGAGAGAGCTACCGAGCTAGCGAGAGAGAGAGAATCGGGGAGTAAAATGAAGGACAGAGGTCAAGACACTGAACCGTCGGTGGATGAGAGGTACACGCAGTGGAAGTCCTTAGTGCCGGTGCTCTACGACTGGCTCGCCAACCACAACCTCGTCTGGCCTTCTCTTTCTTGCCGGTCCGTACAACTCACTCTAAAACCCCACCTTCTCCATTTTTCATCTCTCTAGGGTTTCACTTTTATTCCCCCCCCCCCCCCCCCCGGGGGTTGAAGTCAGGTAATGTTGGGTTTCGGTGTCTCTCTTGGAAGCTCGGAACTGTTGGGGGGGGTGTAGGAGGGAAGAAGAGGAAAGGAAAGTGAAGTAGATTGAAGCGGTGTTTGTTGGTTTGTTGGTTTTACGATGCGTTCGTTTTGGGAATTTGATGCAAACTTAGGAAGAAAGTGCAATGTAGCTGCTCCTTACGACTATCTATTGAGGGTTTTCTTTAAAGACGTCCTACTCTTTAAATGCATTTACTTTTCTTGGGGTTTTGTTTCGTAATGTTGATTTTTCTGTCTATTTGAATGCTGGGAAACGGTGGGTAAAGAAAAGAAAAATAGAAGAGAGGAAAATAGTTGGATGAGGAGCGTTGATTTTTGGTTTTATGAGGTATTGGTCTCTAAAATGGAAGGAGATGAGGAGTTGTCAAGACTCAAGACTCTCTTTATTTCTGTCTCTGGGTTTTCTTTATACTACCCAAACATGATTTCATTTATTTTCAAATTTTCGACGATAATTTATTTTTCAGAATGCTTACGAAAAAATTGGCAGATGGGAAAATGTGGGTAAAGGAAAGGATAAATGGTTTGTTATGGGTAATGCTCACTGTTTGTTAGGTGATGTGGCTATACTTCATTTATACTCAAGTCTAATAGATTTTAAACGATCCTTTCTATGGCTTTTGTATTGATAGATGGGGTCCGCAACTAGAGCAAGCCACTTACAAGAATCGTCAACGTCTTTACCTTTCTGAACAGGCAAGATGATTTTCTCTTGTAGCGTTTGTATCTGCATCTCATTAATGATTGTGTCAGCGTTGTATTGATCTGCAATATTTGTTGTAAAGGAAAGGAGTAATTACCACCTTAGTTGATTTAATTATTATAATTTATGGGAATTAGTTCGATTTGTTTATTTTGGAAAATGAGTAAATCCGTAAGTAAAGTGCAGCCACAAGTCTTCTAGGAACTTGAAGCACCTACTTCTGGTGGCAAAAAAAAAAAAAAAAAAAAGCCCCATCACGAAAGGGCTTTGTTGAAAATATGTTATGCATTCTAGATTATACCATCCAACTTTCGAAGGTGTATCACAATTATGTGTGATATGAAAAATGGTCTGCTTTGTTGAACTTCTTGCATGTATATCCAATAATAAAAAACATTTTTGTTGCCTGCTAATATGGGTTTGATGTTACATCACTGTGCGATATTGTTTTCTATTGTTGTGCATAATCTTTTTTACACTGGAATTGTTATGTGGATTTATTCTAGCGGATTTGTTTACCTTGGCCTTTTTACTCAGACTGATGGCAGTGTTCCAAATACTCTTGTCATAGCAAACTGTGAGGTTGTTAAACCTAGAGTTGCAGCTGCAGAGCACATATCACAGGTGATATACCGACCAAATGCATTATTCATAATTCCAGTTCCCCCTGTTTTTCCTTGTTCTTCCATGAAGATTTGATCTCATTTATTGGGTGCTCTTGGTATCCCCTGGTTGCTTGATCTCACAGTTCAATGAGGAAGCACGTTCTCCCTTTGTGAAGAAGTACAAAACTATTATACACCCTGGCGAGGTACTCGTGGCTTTCAAATAAAAGTACATTTTTTTAGAACGACGGAAAATGAAGGAGCTTTGAGTCCTTTTCTACAACAGAATATCAAATTATTATTATTATTTTTTTGCAGGTGAACAGAATCAGGGAACTCCCACAGAATAGTAAGATCGTGGCCACACACACTGACAGTCCTGATGTAAGTGTTTCTTTTTCATGCTCACTCGTTAACTCTCTCCCACTGCTCTCTTCTTTCCCTTTTTATTGAGCATCGAGTATTTAAGGTTTCAAGCTATGTGTTATCTTTGAATTTGAAGTAAAAAAACTAGGGGAGCTCAATACACATCTATGCATTAAGTTTTCATATGATGGGACAGGTTCTAATTTGGGATGTTGAGGCTCAACCAAATCGTCATGCTGTTCTGGGAGCTACAAATTCTCGTCCAGATCTGGTATGCCCTTTGTACATTACAGTTCTTAATATATTCTAATTTATTTAGATTGGCAATCTGAAATCTGCGCTAGCTGTTAATGGCCATTAGTAAATTCTAGGATAGGTCTTATTTTTCTTTTTCAAATAAACTGGGAATTCGTTTCTTCTAATAGCTATGTTATTTGTCGTGTCTTTTCTTTTGGAGGCTGGTATTACAATTTAAGGCAGGCAATTATTCGCACTTTTTTATGACAGCAGGCAATTATTAACTTTAAACACATCATCTTGCAGATATTGACTGGGCATCAAGATAATGCTGAATTTGCTCTGGCTATGTGCCCTACTGAACCCTTTGTGCTTTCTGGAGGTTTGATTTCTTTTAATATTGTCAATTCAACGATAATGATACAGCTTGATGAATTTATAGTTTATCTTGTGTCTTCGCTGATGCCATTTTGTTTCTAATTAGTGATGCCAACTTATTAACCACATGGTATGAACTTTTTCTCACTAATTTGTGGAGGGATGTCATAACGCCTTTGTAATTAAATAACTTTACTTCATATTTTCTTGTATAGAATTAGATCTCACATCCCCTTTGTGATGTTGAACTGGAGTTGGTAATTTTTTTACTCTTTGTAACTTGTTAATTATTTTTTCTGAAATCATCTTATTGATTGGAGAAATTTTTGTGACAGGCAAGGACAAGTCTGTTGTTTTGTGGAGCATCCATGATCATATTTCTACTTTAGCAGCAGACACAGGAACTACAAAATCTCCAGGGTCAGGTGGCACCAATAGTAAACATGCCTCTAAGGTTGGTGGGAGTGCAGATAAACCCATCGACAGCCCTTCTATTGGTCCAAGAGGTATCTACCAAGGGCACAATGATACTGTAGAAGATGTGCAGTTCTGCCCATCGAGGTAGCTCTCTTCAATCATGGTCAAATGCTTCAATTATGTATTGTTACATGGTTCTGTGTCCATTATTTTTTCTTCTTGGGGTATAGGTGTTCATATAATTGCAATTTTGCATTTTCAGTTGCTGATATAAGCATGCTCTTTATTTTCTTTTCATTTGATATCTATCACCCGGAAATTAACACCGTGAAGACATTTTGAGAATAAATGAAGATCTCCCCTATTTTGCGAATGTTATGTCCCTTTTTTTTTCAACGGTTATGTTAGATAATGCTTTTTCCTTATTTTCTGATATGCATTTTGTTATTTTCCATGTGGGTGTTGAAGTGCACAGGAGTTCTGTAGCGTAGGTGATGATTCTTGTCTCATACTATGGGATGCCAGAGTGGGATCTACTCCAGTTGTCAAGGTTGCAATTCTCCCGTTTATGTCTATCAGTTTACTATGACCTGGAAAGCTGTGCTGCAGTACTAAAGCTTTTCTACATAGGCATAGTTTTCCTGTACACGAGTTTCAGTTCTTTTCTTGTCTTGATCGTTTTAGTGATCTGATCCCACTTCTTTCTTTTATCAAGTAGGTTTTGTGTTGTAGAACTGAATATGCTATTGCCTTTTCTTCTCATAAATTTGTGCTTGATGTTTGATTTGTCTCTGCAATGTTTGCTGTCATTTGGGCAGGTTGAGAAAGCTCATGGTGCTGATATACATTGTGTTGATTGGAATCCTCATGATGTAAATTTTATCCTGACAGGGTATTAAACTATCTCAGGCTTTGCATCTTTGTCAATTTCTTAACTTATTTTAAGTTGGCATTTTTATTTGCTGAAATGGCCTATTTTCAGTTCTTTTGGTTTACTTGCATTTTCTTTTTTCCTGTCTCAGGTCTGCTGATGCTACTGTTCACATGTTTGATCGCCGTAATCTCACTTCTGGAGATGTTGGATCACCTGTTCATAAATTTGAAGGTCACAATGCTGCTGTCCTCTGTGTACAGGTGATAGGAACATTTGGGCTTATATTCTCAGCTTCATGTTGCAAGTTTTTAATTTTAACAGAAATCATGCATTTGTTTCCAGTGGTCTCCAGACAAGTCATCCGTCTTTGGAAGTTCTGCTGAGGATGGCATTCTGAACATCTGGGATCATGAGAAGGTGGAAAGCTATGAATTGTATTTTGTTACAGCTTTGTGTTCCCTCTCTCTCTCCCTCTCATGGATATCCAATTATTTAGTGACAGCAATGAGGAAAGTCATTATTTTTTTCATGGTAAAAAAAGCGATGGATCTACACATGGGAAGATTTGTAATGGGGGAATAACTGGTAAAAAAAAAAAAAGATTTGTACTTGGGGAATATGGTGAAAACCATCAAGTTCAAGCTGCTTTCCACTGACACAATTGTCTTATAAATGTGGCTTGAATTCTCTGTTGGAATTGGTCCTTGCACCAGCTGATTTCCTAAATAAGGCTGTTTTAACCATTGATTGGTATTGAGGGTGGTTTTTTTCCCATGCTTATTCAGAGTGCTAATTTTTGCTAATACCAAGCTCCTGACAGTGTTGAAAATAATTCTGTTTAGTACATATGCTGGATGCCGTGCTTTGATATCAAGGGTATCATTGAAAGGGGTGGGTAGGGGGGCGGAGTTGGGTGGGGAAGGTGATAATTGTCCCCCAACTTCCTATTTCGTGTCTTTAATTGTTTTTCAAGTGAGCTAATATGAACACCCCGTTTCCTTGAAGAATCAGGAAATGAACAATTTTTTGTTTGTTCATAGTTTGCTCATGCCTAGTCATTTTAACAATTAAGTTTCCCATGTTATATGAATAACTGATTCTATTGCCTTTTTCCTTTCAGGTTGGTAAAAAGCATGACTCTATAGGATCAAAAATGCCAAATTTTCCTCCCGGCTTATTCTTCCGACATGCTGGGCATAGGTATGAACTTTTTGTATTTTCTGTGTATGTGTGTTTGGCTATCCATTAGACAAGGGATCTGTATTGAATTGTTTTACTACTTTTGGTCTTATTACTAGTTTATTCGATGAACAAGTACGTTGCGCTTTCTGACTAATGCTTCCATACTCAGTTGCTGACTTCTATTTAATGAATGTAGGGACAAGGTTGTTGACTTCCATTGGAATGCATCTGATCCATGGACTATTGTCAGTGTGTCTGATGATTGTGAAAGTACTGGAGGTGGTGGCACACTACAGGTAATCAACATATTTCTCGACTGTGGCATCAGGATGTTTAAGAACTTGTAATTTTTTGCTTGGTAATATACCAGCAAAAAGTATTAAGGGATAGCTTTCATAATATATGGCTTGATGAATACGAGAATGTACTCGAAGATACGATAATCATTTAGGTTATGGAAACTGTACATTCCCTTGGATGAAAGAGTGATTGTTTTGGTGCAGATATGGCGGATGATAGATTTGATATACAGGCCCGAGGAAGAGGTCCTGGCTGAGCTGGATAAATTCAAGTCGCACATCTTAACATGTTCCTCTTGATTCTAATTAAAGAAGTTAAAAAAAAAAACTTTGGATTTCTAATTTTCTCAGGTCATTGACTTCCATGTCATGTATGGAAGGAAACCTTAGTATAGTATTTGGTTGGTTGGATTTTGTCATTGAAGTACCTCTCGCTTGGCTCGGTAGGTGCAGGAACTGCACTCAAGTCTGTCATGATTCGTGTCTGTGAGATGGATATTATTCCAATATTTACTTAGATAAACGACTTGTTAATGTTGCTTATCTTGGGCTGCTCTGTTTGCGCTTATTTATAACATCTTTGATTATCTGTCAACAAAAAAAGGTTTGCTCATGAACCTTTTTTTATATTATTCTAATTTTGAAATGGAATACGAGGAAGAGAGCAAACCTAACTTTTTAGGTCTATTGAGATATAGAAACCGTTTTATTCTATCTTATTATTATAATTTTTTTAAATTTTTACATTAAATATAATAAATAATTTAACTTTTTTAAATTTCTAAATAATAATAATATTAAAAAATAAAATTTAATTTAACTTTTAACTTTATTTTATATTATCTTATTAAACGGAGCTTAAGCCTTTAGACTACATCAATTTCGTAATGCACAAGTGGTATGCCGTCTCGTGATAGGAATGGAAATAAGTGACGTGTGGACGCTTATTTGTTTTACGATAATTTCATCCTCTACAAATTGCTATGAAACTGCAAAAATCATGTTTTTCCTCTTTAGATGCATCTCATGTAGGTTAGACACCTATTACACTATTAATGTAGAATTTTTTCACATCAATTATTTTAAAATATATTGAAATTTTATTTTTTTTTCAAGTTATAATAAGTCATCGATAACACATCAACTTATATGCCAAAAAAAAAAAAACATATTGGCACTTTGAGTTGATCCCACACCCGAGTTAATTCATATACAAATAAGTTAAACAGGCCAAAAAATAAAGAGAAATGATTTGTATAAATTTAAAATAAATAGGATTTTTGTAAAAATATGGACCGAATCTTAAAAAGTGTAAAAAAATTATTTTTTTACAAAGGGACTGTTTTCCTAGCATTGCCTAAAAAATAAAAAATAAACCGAAAAATAAAGCAACCGAACAAATAATAAAGGAGAAAAAAAAGAAAAAGAGAAAAGAAAGCAAGCAAGAGAGAGAAGACGAGCAGGAAAAAGAAAAGAAAAGGAATAGGTGGAACCGTGGACAGTAGAAACCAATCCTGTACGTAGCAAAATCCATATATATCCAATTAATTACCCAATCTCTCTTCCCACTAATCACTCCAGAAAATACCTCAGACCCTTTCACATCTTTCTCCCTCTCGCAGAAGAAGAGGATATGGGTACTCTCCACTGCCATACGACAACGATTATTCTTTTCTTGGTTCTCCTGCTCGTCTCCTCAGCCTACTCCTTCTACCTCCCTGGCGTCGCTCCTCGCGATTTCTTAACTGTATTGTTCCCGAAATTCTAACCCCTTCATTATTTTTAATGTTTCGTTCTTTGAACTCTGCTGATTCTTTCTTTGCTTGTTTTTTTTTGTCTATTGTGGGTTTCTTTAGTCTGTGTGTTCTGTTGCATTGTGGGTTCTCTCTGCTATGAGTGAGACGGTCTTGGATCTGGGTATGTGGGTTTGATCTAAATTTTATTGTTTTATTGTGTTATTGTATCCATGGGGTTGTTTTTTTTTTTGATTTTGTGTTTGTTTGGATCTGGTTGTTTTGTTGAAGTTACTCGTTTGTTTGCCTTTACCGTGCCAGATGGACCTCGTGATTTAAGAATGGGGTTTTTTGAACGTTGTTAATTATTAGATCTAACAAATAAAGGACTAGTCTGATCTATGCGCATGTTTTGATGCCACTTAACGCCATGCTTTATGGTTTTATTGGTTGAAAATTAAATATGCTGTAGAAATTGTGTGCAAGTTTCGTAAGAAGAAAAAAAGAAGAAGGTTGAATTAAGAGGCTGAATAAAACATAATAAAAAAAGACACAAAACTAGTACAAATCCGTAAATAGAAAGCATGGAAGCTATTTGGGATTTGACACTGTTGTTTATTCTTCTATTTTTCTTGTTTGAACAATGGAATCTAAGTGTTGAACATATTTCGTTGAAATGATGTGGTAGCATTGACGGGTATTGCTTGGAGAATGAGCATCTCATGGATAAGATATTGAATGTGCATGGCTGGGAATTTAGCGTAGCCGTAGGACTTATTACTTATTAGCAATATGGATGACTGTATGATGCATATGGTGGTGCCACCCAACAAACCCAAGAAAGGATATTATGCAGGTGGTAGGAGTGTTCTAATAGGATTAGTTTAGGTATCCTATCATACTTTTAGAGATTCTGTTGTCTTACATGGTACCTGAAGCCATTCTTATTGGAATGAATTTTACAAAATCAGTGCTATCATCACTATTGGCAGAATAAGAAGCCTTTCTCAATATCTCATTATTTCAAGTGCACATTAAGTTAGACAAGTAGTTTGAATGTACATTGACTTATAGATTTCGTGGTATTCTTTCTGTCTTATATGAGGAAATATCCTTTTTTATTTGTGCCACCATTTGAATTTGGCTGCCGACATTGACTTACTGCTTACTTTGAACAGGGTGATCCACTGCCTGTCAAAGTGAACAAATTGTCATCTACTAAGACACAACTTCCATATGACTACTACTACTTAAAGTATTGCAAACCTCCAAAGATTTTGAACAATGCAGAAAATTTGGGGGAAGTTCTCCGAGGTGACCGCATCGAAAATTCTGTCTATACTGTGCGTATTAATACCATTTTTTGTGTTAAGAATGCGAATTGCAAAGAAAACATTTGCATATACTCAATTTTGGTTCTTGTTCAATGTTTATCGTGGGTCTAAATTTATGAATTATACCCCAGTTCCAAATGAGGAAGGATCATTCGTGCAAAGTTGCATGTAAAAGTCATCTTGACGCTGGATCTGCCAAGAATTTTAAGGAAAAAATTGATGATGAATATCGCGTTAACATGTAAGCAATGAACATACTGCCTGTTTGATGTATACAACTTTTTTTGTCACCTTTGATGGTTTTCCACTGTTTTGTTATGGATTTTACCTGTTTTCGTTGATGACAAGCATTAAATAATACAGAAATGCCTAATATATTCCCCTTTGTTCTGAAATCTCCAAAATGTGCAGGATTTTAGATAACCTTCCTGTTGCTGTTCTTAGACAGAGGAGGGATGGAAGTCAGTCAACGACATATGAACACGGTTTCCGTGTTGGGTTCAAAGGAAATTATATTGGGGTATGCTTTGGAATCCAATTTCCAGTTAGACCAAGTGCTTTTATGGTATCTTACACATTTATTTGTTCGACAGAGCAAAGAGGAGAAATATTTCATAAATAATCACTTGAGCTTTAGAGTCATGTATCACAAAGACCCGGAGACTGATTCTGCTCGGATAGTTGGTTTTGAGGTTACTCCATACAGGTCAGGTTCTTTTTGTCTTGCTTTTGTTGTTGGTTGGTGTTGCATTTTTCTTGCAGTGCAATATTAGTTTAGCTCTATTGAGTCTATGTTGTGTATGAGCAATGAGTAATTAATTGTGTTGACTGCTATTGCACCTTCAATTGATAAGTTCTATTAGATGGAAAATAAGAGAATAAAGATGACTTCATTGTTGATTCTTCAGAGGGTCCTTTCATTCAAATGGAAAGGTTTTTGCTTGAGGATGTTTTTGAGGGTAAACATGTTTTTGCTGTTATTGATGTGGATAAATGTAGCATAAAGAAAGGTACGTGAATGGGGATAATATAAATGATTTTCTTTTAGCATTTCCTAGCTCCTAGTCCCTAGCTTGTATTTAGGTGTTTCCGCTCGCATACTCCTTGTATACTTGGGCTAGGCCTATTTACTTGCCTTAATAAAATCTCTTATTACTTAGGAAAAAAAAACATAAAGAAAGATACATATGTTTGTCAGAAATACGAGAGGGAAAAGGTGGATGGATTTGATGATCCTACCAAGAGATTGATTATTCAGAATTAGCTACTTCATAAATAAGGTTCGAACTAGGGAAGAGTTGTCTATGGAATGAAATGCTATAACTTTTCTCTGTTTGTTTACAGCTTTAGTGTAAAATTTAATTTGGAACTGAGCTAGCCTTAATCCCACAACATGTTCTTCTGTTTATTAGATGTTGCAATGTTGTTTGAAATATATTTTCCTTTCCTTTTTATATCATATTCTGTCATGCTACATTCTTTCCTGCTTTCAGTGTCTTTCATGTAAGTTAATATTTCTTCTGATTTTAAGGAGTATGTGGGAGTTTTCATTACAGATTCTTGTTTATGTTGCTTTTTTGCATGCGGTTTGCTGTATCTTTTTGGAGTGTCCTGCTGAACTTTATAGAAAAGATGAAATATAGGCGTTCTATGTGATTCTGAGTTGAAAATAGATTACAGAATAAACTGTAGCAAACTTTTTATGAAGAATAATGCAAATTTGCCCGCTATCTGCTGTAATAATTAGATTAGTTTGTTGTTCTCTTCTCATTTGACTCTTGTAATGCTCCAAACAGCATTAATCATGAATACAAGGATTGGGATGATAAGAATCCTCAATTAGCAACATGCAACAAAGACACCACAAATTTAGTGCAAGGTAACAATGTGCCACAAGAAGTTGACACAGATAAAGATGTTGTTTTTACATATGACGTTACGTTCAAGGTACCTGCTTATCAAGCCCTTGCCTATTTTCCTCCATTACACATCTCGTTTGTCCCTAATTAGCAGGTATTAACTTGTGCTGCTCTTGTCTTTTCTCAGGAAAGTGAGATCAAATGGGCATCTCGTTGGGACACATACCTCCTCATGAATGATGATCAGATCCATTGGTTCTCCATCATAAACTCTCTGATGATTGTCCTCTTTCTTTCTGGCATGGTGGCAATGATCATGATGAGAACTTTATACAGAGATATTGCCAACTATAATCAATTGGAAACCCAAGATGAGGCTCAAGAAGAAACTGGATGGAAACTTGTCCATGGAGACGTTTTCAGGCCACCGATCAATTCTGGTTTACTTTGTGTCTATGTCGGTACGGGTGTTCAGATCTTTGCAATGACACTTGTGACAATGATATTTGCATTGCTTGGTTTCTTATCTCCTTCCAACAGAGGAGGGCTTATGACTGCCATGGTTCTGTTGTGGGTTTTCATGGGCTTGTTTGCTGGTTACTCCTCAGCACGTCTGTACAAAATGTTCAGGGGCACAGAGTGGAAGAGGAATACCTTGAAAACTGCATTTATGTTTCCAGGTATTCTTTTTGGAGTGTTCTTTGTTCTGAATGCCCTAATCTGGGGGGAACAATCTTCTGGGGCCGTGCCCTTTGGGACAATGTTTGCTCTTGTCTGCTTATGGTTTGGCATATCAGTGCCCTTGGTCTTTGTGGGTAGTTATTTGGGTTTCAAAAAACCAGCCATGGAAGACCCTGTGAAGACTAACAAAATTCCTAGGCAAATACCAGAGCAGGCATGGTACATGAAACCGATCTTCTCTATTCTCATTGGAGGCATTCTTCCATTTGGGGCTGTTTTCATTGAGCTCTTCTTCATCTTGACATCAATATGGCTGAACCAGTTCTATTACATATTCGGCTTTCTCTTTATAGTGTTCACAATCCTTCTAATCACTTGTGCGGAGATAACGGTTGTTCTATGCTACTTCCAGTTGTGCAGTGAAGACTACCACTGGTGGTGGAGATCTTACCTGACTGCTGGCTCCTCTGCACTCTATCTTTTCCTCTACTCCGTCTTCTACTTCTTGACCAAGTTGGAGATCACAAAGCTGGTTTCAGGCATCCTTTATTTTGGATACATGATAATTGTGTCGTACGCTTTCTTTGTCTTGACGGGTACTATTGGCTTCTATGCATGCTTCTGGTTTGTTAGGAAGATCTACTCATCTGTTAAAATCGACTGATCAAAAGATGCAGTAATATGGGGAAGATGAATTCATGACCATCAGAGAGCAGAGAAGGGATAAAGATTTAAGAGGAATTTTCTTCCCACTCGCCAAAAACCATTTCCATCTTGTTGATAGTAGCATGAGGCTTGGCCTATTTTTTAGTTTTACACCTTTGTTAATGTCATGAACTGTACCTCAGTAGTTACCTTGCAAGCATCTTGAGCAGGGACCTTGATGTATGGATACTTGTACGATATCCATATGCTTACAACAATTATATGTCCGCTATCCATATACTTACAACAGTTATTAATACTGCTCTAGTGGCATGCCGCTACCCAAGTTTGCGTTTGATGTGAATGGCATGCCGTTTAACCGAAGTTTGCAAACGACTTGGCAAGATTTTATGTCACAGACCATACAGTACAAGGGAGGGCTTATCTACCTTAGTCCTCAACTTGGCAGCCAACAAGAATTCACACCATAAATGTAACGTCGGCTACTTATTTCTGCTACAATCAGCCCAGTATAAGCAGAGGAATCTCATTATTTGGATGGGACTACTGTGGGGTGACGGAAATGTGTGGTTTATTTGTTTGTTGCTACCAACAAACTTTAGCTTTCTAGTTTTGACACAGGGTTATGTGAGGTCTCGCTTGAAATTGGTCCAGCTTTCACTTTGTATCTTTTTATATTCGTGACAGTAACCCACTTGCGTAATTGTTAAGTAATCCCACGGTATGAATAATCGGTGTTCCTATCATGTTATAATTATAATATGTCATGTCAATTAAATTTATATTTTATGATGACTACATTAAATATCATGATAGCTACATTACATATAATAGAGAATACTTCTTTTTTTTGGGTAGATCTATTTTTTTACGTGGGCGGGCTTGTTTGTGTATTTCGGATTTGTACAAATCATTTCTTTTTATTGATTTTCCTATGCACTGCATGGCCATGGACTAACATAAGTAGAGATGATAATACGTGACACGACCTATGAACCTAACACGAATATGATACAAAAGATTAACGGATTTTAATTTAATATAAATAAGTTCAGATCAAAATAGTTGACCCATTTAGACACGATTAATAAACAAGTCAATAATGAGTTAACCTGTTTAATCTGAAATCAACTTGTAATAATCAGTTTAAATTTTATTTTAAAATTATAGTTTTATTATTGTTGTATTGTAATATTAATATTTCTTAATATGCTTATGTTTTTATTGTTGTGATTATAATTCTAGATTTATGCTCATTTTTTATTGTATAATTTATAATATTAGTTTTAGTATAGGATAAAATTTTAAAAATATTGATTTTTTTGTTAGTAAGTGGACTTATCGTTCTTTTTAGATATTTTAGCTAATAATAAATTATGTTAATCAAGCCAAATAAATTATGCATATTAGTTCCAATCAATTTAAATGAAGGAAAATGATTTACACACTACATTTTTCACAACACTTCACACAATTATATTTTAAATGAGAGATATTTTTATAAAACATCTTATAAAAGTAATATTATTTTATAAAAATACTCTCATTTTATAACATTGTTGTATAATGTGTTATTTATATATCATTACTCTTAAATGAAATAGATTGAAATGAATCGCGTTCTGTTGACATATTTATAATTAATTATTAAATGGATTAAAACAATTGACACAACCCGTTATTTAAATAAATCGGATTAAAATTTAAATGTTTGACCTGTTTTACTTGAATGATCGAGTTTGAATTGAACTATATAATCGAATGTCTATGACTTAATGACCCCAAACACAAATTACCACCTTATTACATGAGTTTTACCATGGCAACCTTTCGAAAGCCGCAGAGAATTTAGACGGGTGGGGCAGAGGCATTGCCCCAGGGAATTATCCTCGCGAGATGGGCTCTGTTGCATGGTCCCCTACAGGTAGTCTTTGTACAAGACACACAAGTCCACTGCCTAAAACCCATACACAACTGGAAACTCAATGCTTTCGATAGGAAAAGAATGGACGCGGTATGCTACATTTCAGATACACAAGATTGACTAGCATCCACCGGAAATTCCAAAAAAAGAAAATTTGAACACAAGTTATGGCTATTTTCCTGTTTAAAAGAGTGACCAAAGAAGCACAGGCAGCTGAAAAGTCCCCGTTACGTAGCAGTATCAGATATACATACAACGGAACTGAATCTCGTGAGCAGAATCAGCAAAACCGATATAGTTTTTGCCCCGAGCATGATCTCGATTTTCTTTGCCTGCACATGTGATGGAAAATGCATTAATATAAGCACGGTCCAAACAAGGGAGGGGGGCAGGGGAAAAACCATCACTTGAGCATACCAAAATGAATCCTTCTTTTCTCGTGCTAATAACTCTTCAAATGAAATGTCAGCAAAGTCGGCATCTGTGGTTTCCATCAGCTCACTAGATTTGGCCTTCGACTCCATGGAAGCACTAATTTCAAGCATCTTATGAAAGAGAGAAGGTCAGAATCATCAGACATCCTATCAGAATGGGTGTGGTAAAAGACATTGCAGACTTCATCTGGTTCAGTAGAAGTAGGAAAATATGGTAGTGAAAGGAGACAAGCTTCACTAACAATTGCTCGGCCACACAATTAACTTCTATAAGCAGACCATCTAGAAGAATAAAATTAAAACTACCTTCTTGTATGCTGGAGAGATTTTAAGCTGCTGTTGAAGCCAATTATAAACAAATGCATCATCTTCTAGTCTCCTTTGTTCTAGTTCTACTTTGTATATCTGAAACATCAATGCATTGATCCACTTATGGATTTGAATACAATACTTAATAACCTCAATTTCCCACCAAATTCAGAAAAAAGGTATTAACCTGCTGGTGAAGGCGGTCGAAGGATGATCTGTCTGCCCTGCATAGTAGAGCCTTTGTTATGGTGAACCTACGTTGGATGACCTCGGCCCTGTTAGGAAAACAATCGTTGTTATGCATATAAGAAATAAAGATTATACTGTTCAAGGAATACTTTGGGGATTAGAGTTGCTGGGAAACTATCATGTCAAAGTACGGTCAGTACTTGTAAAAGTTCAAACATTTGGAGAACCTCAACAACAACAAAAAAGTTGTACTGCAATCACGAAAAATTTGAAAATTACTAACGGAAAATAACAGTCCAGGTTACATATACTTAAAGCAGTTATACAGGCTAGGATGATTCTACAACAATGGTTGCAAACAACATTTACAGAATGAGAAGTGTAAGAATACAAACTCAGTTTCCTAGAAATGATTTCGAACATACTTGTGCTGTAGCTTATTTCTAGCCTCAATCAAGCAATTAGCAAACTCTCCAACCTGCAATACGAGAGTACAATATGAATAATAACATTGAAGATGCCGGTGTGCTTAAATCAACAATATTCAAACTTTCGAATTTTTGCATGAGTCTCCTGAACAACAATAAATGTTCAATATATGTTGTAGGGCCTAGTTTATATGTCAATAAATTCTAGGGATCGTGATCCTAATTCCAATTAATTTGATCCAACAACTATTCTAGGTGCATTAACAACCAATCTGGTTGAAAGTCAAACATGTCGCTCCAAAAAGGGACCGGGCTATCATGTCAAACAACTCTCTTCTTGTTTTGCGTTAACGTAGAAGAAGAATTCCTTTTCTATCACAATATTCAACATTGGTAGTGAGCCCAGCACAAAAACAAACACCCACTAATATATTTAAAAAAAGAAAAAAAAAAAGGAGCAAGAAACACCCAATGCTCTTAAAAATGCACAATCTTTACACAACAAAATATATAACAAAATCAATTTTAAGTTATCTAATAGCAAATGTATTCAACAAAAAGATTTAAAAAGTAAAAAAAAAATGAACCATATATATCGGGTAGAAATTAGAAAACCTGGGCCAGTGTTAGTCCCTTGGTCTCATTGCACTTCACAAGCTCATCGTACTGTTGCTTGATCCTCCTCTGCATAGCACTACTTGACGAGGTAAACGGATAGAGGCAAACCAAATCATTATTGGCCCGATAACCCGAATCCAGAATTTCTCTTCCCACGCACCTGTCTTCACCACCCTCTTCAGCTTGCAAATTCAACCTCTTCTTCTTGGCCCTCTTCTTCTTCTTCTTCGCCGTCTGATCTCCAATCGACTCCACCCCCTTGTCATGCAAACACGACCCGTCTGAATCCTGGTCACCACTCTTTTCTTCACTGAACAAACACTCTACATTCGAGGAAACAGAGGGCAAGATCTCCAAAAGCAGCGGAAGGCCCCAATGGGTTGGGTTTTGTTCATGGCTTTTACCCACAGTTTCTGCCGAATGTCGCTCCAATCTCAAAGGGTCGCTCGGAATTGGATTGTGGATATGTACCTCGTCCAGCTTCTGCTCGGTTTTCTGTAGTCTTTTGTACAAAGGGTAAGAGAAAATGAAGAGAACTAAGGTGAAAAAAAAGACCAAGAAGCAAAAGTAGAACATAGTTTCGTATATTTGTGAGAGATTCTCCATTACGAATAGAAAAACGGATTCAAAATTTAACATGAACGAATGCATAGCCGCCATTATAGCGCGTCACTTAGAGAGATTGAGTGAGAGAGAATTTTGTGGGTGGTGTTGGAATTGTTGAACTTTGAGATTATTATATACGCGAGGCAGGGTTCAAACTTCAGATGAGACTGAAATTATGTTCCTCGTACGCAATGCTATGAAGGTTCTTTCCCTGAATTATGTTTAAAAATCCATCCTTTTTATTGCAGTTATGCGAGACGATACGTCGTTTTAATATTAATTTTACTTTTAATCACGTGTATACAGAATTCAATTTTAGTTATAATAACAATGAAGTTTTTAATTTTAATCACGTGTACGTCTATTATATACAGAATGGAAAATGTGTGATACAGTTTTAAAATGTATAAATCTCACTATTTTTTAAAAATAATGTGCATAACTTATAAACTATAAAATTGTATCTATTATTACTCTTACTATGTAACCCGCTCTCGTCTCATTATGTAAAACATAACACTTGTAGATAAAAATATATCAGTCCCCATCACTTTTAGATCGATCTTTAAAAAAGATTTTAAAGGTTGACGAGATAATGTCATATTTCGATAATTAAAGTTAAAAAGAGGCATCGTGCATCAAACTTTAGAACATTCTAATCCTTTCCGTACCTCTCGACTTGGACTCTTTCGCCATTTTTTAATTAAATAAAAAACTGTGAGGGTTGTGTGTGCATGAGTCATGACCAATCAATGGGTCATGCAGTCAAAGATATATCTCCAAGTACCCATTTGGGAGGGAGGGGATAATATCTGTCTAATAAGGTTTTATTAACCTTGACCCTTAAATGTGTCGCATCCTATAAAACTAGGCATTCGATGTTAAAAGTAGAGTCGTTAACGTTTTGGAAAGCATTTATGGTATTATTAACGTCAATGGCCGACGGGAACACGACCACCTAATGCAGCGACTTTCCTCAGATATTATATAATAGGTCGAAATTGCAGTGAGAAAGACGCAATGTCTTCTTATGTTAAAAACGGTGTTAAACTATTGCATTACGGAATCTCTAGATTTATTGTCATTGTTGCCCTTCGAAAGCTCAGGCTGCTGAAAGAGTGAACTTTTAGCACATGCAATAGTCAAGATAAGTTTACAGAAAGTTAAGACTGCATTTGAATGTTGAGCTGAGCTCAGTGCTGACTAAAGTGGCATGCATGAGGAATGGGATTTGGTTCCCGTTTGAATAAAGCCGCTTCATCTTTTGTGTAATGTTTTGAGTGTCCCTTCATGTGCAAAGACATGTCCAACAAAGACATCTCCAAGTTTCAACATCATTATAAGATGCTCAACACACAATTTCATATAAGCTTTATAACATTATTTGCTTCGATGCCATTCTTACAAGAGAAACCGACAAAACAATTGCTTCCTAAAAGGTTGCAAGGGAATTCAAATATATATATAGAGATAGCATTAATGGAACCAGAGGCTTCCAGATTCTAAAACTAAGAGGTTGCACATGGACTCAATTTTTTTGTTATCATCTCAATGTGCTTTGACTAAACACTTTCTACCTTCATATAGCTTGCAGGTCATCAATCAAAGTAATGCTGCTATATGCATATAAAGCTTATCCACAATCATTTTAACAATCTGTATAGGCTTTCAACCAGATGGTGTGTTGTATATTTGTACAACTTCACCTTGGAAACGCCAAAATGAATGGTCATGCTGATCTGGATGTGTTGATAATTTATCTGAAAATAGATGTTCTGAAGATGATCTATTGGAGTCCCAAGAACATCAATCTACGACCTTTATCTCATTTACTTCAACTGCAAATGGCCTCCACAGAAAGTTTCTTCATGACATTTGGACATGGATCTCCTCCAAAAATTTCAGGTGCCACAGTTACCGAGCAGGAGTTCTGCCCAACACAATTCTGCAAGAAGCAGTCATTGTTTAGCATGCATCCAGGATGGGAAAAAGGACATAAGTACAAGAACCCGGTAGGAAAGCAAAATAAATGAGTAGAGATAAAAAAAGTTCAGTTGGCCTGAAGATTCTACATTTTAGAGGATTCAAAGGTTGAAAGTTTTAAGAAGTTTTGCCTCATAACTCGGTCCTGTTGGAGCATTTGTTCGAGCATTAAAAGTAGAAGTATAGACCTATTATAGCATACTTCTAAAAATATGAGTTTGATGAGCAGAGCCAAGAAACCCATCTCTCAAACTTGATACACCCAACAGGGATTTTGAGGTTAAGTTACAGATAAGCTAATCGATTCTCCTGCTAGAAATATGGGGGGATTGAGGAATTTTTCTCCAGGTCTCTGTATCGCCCGATAGCAGCATCCTCAAATTTTTCCAACTTCACTTTTCCAGAGTGTTTTATTTTCAATTTTTTTTTTTTCACTTTCCACTCAAATGTTTCTAATGTATATAGTGTACCTGGTTGCACCTTTTGCTCATTGCTAAAATTATCTTACTTATCGACAAGTATAGATGACATAAGTAGTGAAAGGTTGTAGTAATACCCTTTGAAAAGCGTCGTATGATTTGTGGGCATGACAGCTTCCCTCCCGGAAGCTTCCACAAACCCCTTCTGGTGTTCCAAAGCTAGCAAACTTTATCGATGAAATTTTCTGCCCAGGGCCACACCATAAATGAGCTTTAGGTCTGAGAGGTTTATTGACTTTGCCAGACGCTTGCATCTGCCAATTCATGAGGGTTGGCTGCCACTCGTAGATATTAGCACATACACTATCCATTTCTCTTCTAACCAGAAAGATCCCATTTGGGTCTCCACCCCATTCTTCAAAAACAACCAGCAGATTCCCGGTTGGTTTTAGCCACGAACGAGGAACATGATACCTGAAATTATTAGCCATTATTCAGTTTGCTAACAAGTCATTACCAGCATAACAAAGTTCTAAGACGGGCGATATTTCAGGAGGTATATTAAGTTGAGTATGGTTTGAACTATTGATTTCCATAATTGGAAGCAAGCAGTTATCACTGCAAATACTAGCTTGGCTCATTATTAGAGTTTTTCTCTTACCATCTTTGGGAAGCCTCCCCACAATTGCTTAAGCACTTCTTCTCATTATATGTTCCAGCATAATTGCATTCACCACAAGTACCAGATGCTTTATATGCAGGCCAGTAGCGGCCAAGACTCTGTCCATTTATCCACACTTGACCTTTACCCATGCTGCCCATATCCAAGGCTAACGGAGAATTTCCAGCAGGAGCATTGAACATAGTCTGAAACATGGAAGGATGTCAAATCTAGCCTTAACAGAAAAGTGCCGCTTAAAAGGATGTGCTTGGATGCACTTTCTCATTTGTAAATAGATTTCGACCTTAAGTATCGTTTTTTTTTTTCAAGACAAGCATATTTTGACAGCTGTAAGTCACCCCTGGCTTAAATGGCAAACATATATGTTTCTGTTTTAAGAACCTTTCTTATAGGTATGTTTTTGTTTTAAGAACTAAAACCAAGATATAAGAAAGTGCCAAGTCAAGAATGACGCAATTACCCAAATAAATATATTTTGATGCAACCCTAAGTAACAGCTGACAAATTTCACATGCATTTCATTTCCAGCCTCAGAAGAGTAACAAGAAGCTTTACTTAAGGTTTCGGGTGCTTACTTTGTACCACATCATAGGCTGCCTTCGGGCAACAAGTGACCCCTCAACCCACTCGACTGAGGAACTCCCGCTAAGCGAATGAAGACTCAAGGATTCTCCTTTAAGACCAATCTGATGACAAAGATGCAATCAAATGATTCTGTATAATGTCAGGGAAAGAAGACAGTATATATCTTTGAAAACAAACCTTGTAAGACCATTTCTGCCATGACAAGTCTCTTCTCTCATCGTTGAGGCCATTCAATGTTATTGGGCCGAGAACACCAGCATTCCATCTCTCAAAATGTGGACCGACATTCTGAACTTAGATCATACAGGAGAAAGAATAAATAGGAAAGTTAATTCAAAATCCCATGTCACAGAAAATCAGATGTGTGAATGAGTGTGTGGGTGTGGGAGAGAGACAGACAGAGAGAGGAAGGGGACAAACCGGGAGACCAACAGCAACACTTAGAAGTGAGATTTTGTTAATTCCAGTTCTCAGCTTCACACCCTCACTATATGTTACTTTAGGAAATCCTAAACTTCCATAGGCGGTTCCTGATCAAAAAAATAAAGATAGTAACACGGTGGCAGAAATGGTCAAGCTATAAGCAAGCACTCCT
Organism: Juglans microcarpa x Juglans regia; assembly: GCF_004785595.1. Classification (NCBI taxonomy): domain Eukaryota; kingdom Viridiplantae; phylum Streptophyta; class Magnoliopsida; order Fagales; family Juglandaceae; genus Juglans; species Juglans microcarpa x Juglans regia. The sequence continues at coordinate 25,118,985 of NC_054595.1, forward strand.
GATTGAAGTCATGAAATAAAATAGGTTAAAACCTTCCAGTGGCCAGGGAAATAATTTCTATCTATAGATGTTGATTAAAGAAAGTCCTGAAACTACCGATCAAAAAGGAATGAATGCCCTGAAACTGGCTAAGTGCAGCCTACCTGATAGTTGACCGTTGATGAAAACATGCAGTGCATGACCAGCAGATAAGACTGTAAGAACAGGATATTTTCCGGTCTTCAAAAATTCCTCATTGGAGTCAATCTTAACTCTGGGGATTAAGGGACATAAAATTTATAAGAAAATATTTAGTGAAAAGAATCACAAGGAAAATAATGGAAAAAAAAAAAAAGGATGAATAGATTTATGTTACTCACTCTGTTGAGTACCACAAATAGTCTGAAGCATCTCTTGTTGTATTAATCTGCTCTAACAACCCAACCGTCGTGAATGAACTGTCATCATAGGAGGTTGTCTCTTCATCGTATGCCTGCCAAGAGAATCCTCCATGAACAGGAACACGAATCATCTTCATCTGTGCACTTTGTGCACCAACCTGTATGTGAATTTTGGCACATAATGTCAAAAATGCATCCTCCAAGGCAAAATTCTCTTTTTCTTTTTTGAGGAAGTATATGACAAATAAAAAACCACCAAACATTTAGACACTAAACATGACAATCATGACTAAAGAAATTTAACTAAGAGAGAAAGTGGAAGAGGGAGAAGAGAGTTCAATTTATCACAAGGTATTTTTTCTCACCCTGGCAGTGTTGTATACAGTGTTCTTGCAGTCTGGAAGAATGCTGATAGACCAAGGAGGCAGATTGTAGTGCAAATTCCCAAACGCCACTTTTGCAAAAGATCTTGGATTGTAATTTGCAAGGAATGCAGCACAAGCTCCAGACTTTGACTTGAATACATGAGCCTGTAAGCCAATAACGAAATTTTTTGAGTATGCTTTGGTTCCAAAGTAATTTAAAATTGGCTGGATGATTCTTGGAAAACTGAAGTTAGTTTAACCTCTCTCTCAAAAAAAAAAAAAACAGGTTTAACCTCTTGATAATTTCCAAGTGGTGTCACAGTGGGCTCTCCATATACTAAAGCTGGTTCACACAACTTTATTGCTCTATGCAAATCTTTCAAATGACCCCATTTAGGTTGTCTCAAAAGTCCTGCATAGAGAGAGAAATAGCAACCTTCAATTCAAGCAGAAACTACAAAGCTTTTCAGACTTTTTTATGCAGTTAGTCTTAGATAGGAAAAAGATTATGAAGAAAACATAAGGGAGGATTTTTCTTTCTTTCATTATTTTTGGGTGAAAAATGGTTAGATAGTCAAAGAACTTTCAAATATGCTCAATGCAAATAAAAAAATATTCTATAAATATAATGAAAACTATTTTTGATCATTTGACAGCTGAAGGACCCACGGATGATGGGTAGCATCCATCCAAAATTTTGCAGTCATATCATAGTAAGTTCTTGAGCCATCACAAACTTCAGTCATCTTTGGCAAACTTTGGTCACAAGATGATTATATAATCGAAGGCTGAAGAGGAAAAATATAACCAGGCCAGTTGCAGTCATCTTTGTCGAACTTTGCTTATTAGATAAATGGTTTCGCCAATCAAATTTGGCATTTGTTTTGCTTACAAGATATATAGTGTCATCATTAAATTATTGTCACCTATTACAATGTCATTGATATCATCATAATATTGTCATCACAAGAACAACACATAATATGGACAGTTATAGTCTCTATTTCACTAGCACGAAGGTACTGAAAAACAGAATCGTGTCTTGTTTTTATGGTGAAGTGACAGCAGCACCTATTCCACCGTGATGTGACAGATGACTCTTGGTGACAGCTTAAAAGCTAGTCAAGTATGAAGGAACTGAACAATCAAATAAATCTACATAATATGAAGGAAAGATTTACGGAACATACAAATTCCAAATACGAAATAGTCAAGAAGAGGATAAAATGCCAAAAGCTTGATTTCAGCTTCTAAACATAACCTTTGAAGAAGAGAGCTACAAATGCTAATAGTAATAAACATTTCTTCTGTGATGCTAATTTCATTGTGCATACCATATTCGTCCAGAGGAGCATCATAATCATAACTAGTAGCAATGAAAGGACCACCAGCAGTTCGGCCAAAATTTGTCCCCCCATGATACTGCAAACATAAAAACAAAACAAAAAATGAACATCAGTTTAGTCAGTTGAATTATTCAGGCTATTGGGCCCACTCCGTGCAAGCAATGAAGTTACCATATAATAATTAATGAATGATCCCCCCTTCTGTATAAATCTTGCAACTGAAAATGCCAAGTCTTCTGCTGGTCGATAAGGAATTGGACCTCCAAACTCAGTAAACCTGTATGGGTGACAGGGAAAAGAAAGGATAAGCAATCAGGATTAGTTCTTGGTCAGTGGTACAAGGATAAGAAATTGATCTGTTCAACAGAGAACTAAGGAATATTGTGTGAAATTCAAGCTATAAGCACACGGAGTTACCAGCCAGTCCAGGCTTCTGTCCACATCTTGGGCTTATAAGCCTTGTTGGGAGAGAAATAGTCACAATAGAAACCATTGCAAGTGTTAATCTGTTTGGAAATATTAAAAAAATTAGGATGAATCAACCTGCAGAACCCGAGGAGGTGATACAACTATGGTTTGAACAGCCAAATAAACATCACTCACACAAAGTGCATTATGAAAATATGGCTGGTTTTAAAGCTAGGGAAAGGTACAGGAATTTTTCATATGACCCACTAGTTAATGAAGTTCAAAAGTGCATGTGCGTGTAAATAATCAACTAGTAAACAGAGCCATCAATCTGTCATTGAAAAACTCAAATGTCAAAGGGAATTAAATAATGACAACAGTAACTGAGGACGGCTAAAGAGTGAATTTAGTGAACATGCTAAGAAGAAATAAAGATAATACTTAAAGGAATGAGCTTGGCTGCCCTTACAATAGGATCAGGGGCATCATCTTGCTTGCACATGATCCACGGGACACCGGTGCCAAGCCCCAGAGCCATCTGGGCTGCCCATTTGGTGTAAGCTTGACCAGGTGCGCCAATTTCATACTCCAGGGGTCCATATTCATTTTCAATCTGTATCAAACATTTGCAGAGAAAGATACTTCTCTGAGTTTAATAGCTCATGATGGTATTGACGAAGTTAGAAAAGTCCGACTCAAATTCAATTGGAAAAGATTATAGCAGTTCATTGGATTAAGAGAAAGACCAGAATAGAGTGCTATGCCAACCTGGGATAGAATAATTGGACCACCTTGAGACTCGAACAACCTTTCAGCTTTCATCATATCGACAATCTTCTTTGTGAATTTTTGCATTTGAAACTGCATTATAACAAACGAAAAACCAAATTCAGTACAGAAAATAAATCACAACCGACGACAACAGAGAGAAAATGACATCCATTACGTAACATAAGGTGTAAGAATCGGAAGTCTCTAACCTTGAAAGGCCCATTGTCTGTTCTGAAATTGATACCTCGAATGTACTTCAGCCAAACAGGGAATCCCCTGAGAAAGAGAAAAAAAATAGAAACTTCTGCTTATTTTTCAAAACTTCACAGTAAATTAAGAGAAATTTTCACACTTGCAAATCAGACAATTATAATATTACCCAAAGTTCCACTCAGCACAAACGTAAGGACCAATCCTGAGATTAACATAAAGGCCAGCTTGCTTCACTAACTTGATAAATTTAACCAGATCATAGTTCCCCTCAAAATAATACTACAACAAATAACAACTGTCAGTAAAAATAAATGACAATGCAAATAAAATTTCAAGCGCATAAAAGAGAAAGCTGCCATTATCCAGTACCTGGCCAGGTGAAGGTTCATGCCCATTCCAGAAGACATAAGTTTGAATCACGTCCAAACCTCCTTCCTTTGCCTTCTGAATAAGATCTGGCCACATCTGCAACAACCCAAAAGATTCAAAACTTAAAAAACAAAAGAGAGAAAATCTGAACCATTTTTAAGAATACAAAATGATAAACTAAAAGGGTGGAAATTTAAGAGGTACCCAGTTAAAGAAGAAACAACAAAAGACGAGAAAAACTGGGAAAAAAACCAGAAAATCACTGAAACCCGGTAAGCACATTTGGAGTACTACCTCAGGGGAGCTTCTTGGATAGTGAATGGATCCAGAAATGAGAATCCTTCTCTGCCCATTGATGGTGATAGCCTTAGAGTCATAGGACACAGATGCTTTGGCAGAACCAAACCATACACCAAACAAAACCACCGTTATCACATCCCACACTACATGCTTCAAGGCCATGGTGACCGTGAAAAAGCAGACCCTCTTTGTTGGGCTTCACAAAACAATGTTGTTATTCTTTCTTTCTCTCAGCACTTTATTCTAAGCTTCTTTTACTGGAGATAGAAAGAGGAAGACAAGGAAAACAAGCCAGCTGGTTATGTCTTTCTTGGCTCCTTATCTTTTCTTTTATTTTCCTTTCCTCCTCGAAAAACTGAGCAGGGAGGAAGAGATACAGAAAATGACTGAGAAAGTTTCAGTGCTTCACACTCCTACTAACCAAAACACCGAAAAACGAGCTTCCAACTGCATAATCAGAGCACATTACCGTGGGTTTTGCGCTGCGATTAGAAATGGTTTGGCAACTTCGCAAAATGAAGATGCTCTCTGCTGGCTTTTAAACACTGAAGCCTGAAAGTGAAAGTGGGGCCTACATTGAAGGTGCTTTTTGAACACTCACAATTAATATTTTTATTTTATTTTTTATTTTTGGACTCACACAGATGACGCGGAGCTTCATCCAATGAACTTTAATTTTTCTATTAATTAAAAAAGGAAATATTTTTTGGAGTAATATAACAATAATAATTAGTAAAGACCAAATTTATGTTCGGCAGCTTGTTAACGTTTTGACAACGCAAAAAAAATAAAATAATAATAATAATAATAAAGATTCTCAGCCCAAACTCGAATCATTTGCGCTTCCAACTGCAAATCATCAGCCCATGAATTTAAAGAAATGGTATTTATCATCGTACAGTTTATAAGTATCGTCTAATTTTTTTTAAAAAAAATAAAAAATAAATTTAGGATATATATATAATAAATTAATTTTTAATAATAAACTCTATTTTTTAAAAAAAAAATTATGTAATATTTACGTACCTTACGATTTTTTATATATATATTTTTGCATCATAACCCCACGCAACTTTTTTTTGTTTTTTGAAGGCTAATATTATATTTTAATCGGCGTGGCTTTAACATGCAATTACCATATTAATAATTACACCCCAAGTGGTTGATTTTGTTGGACACGGATCTGATTTCTGCAGTAAAGTTCAGGTCCAGAGGTATATGCGTGTAACTAAAAAACAAAATCAAACAGTAAACATCTTTACCGGTAATTACGTTCCAATGTTTTTTGTTTCAATCTTTTCGGTTTATCATTGAATTTCATTTTACAATTAATCACTACAAACAAGACATGAATTTCAATTTTATAAAATTAGCATTCATGTATAAAATTCCACATAATGATAGCTCGATATATTAATTAAGTCATGATCATACATACAGGCTAGGGAATCAAATAAGAACAAATCTAAAGTCGATACTGTCGTAGGCAATGTGGTACACACGTTAGAGATCACCGTCTTATAATTAAATATCCCATGCATTTTAATTATATATATATATATAATTAGCAGTTCAAATTATGATCCTAATTAATTACAATGGATATATATAATATACTGAAGATTTGATAAACACAATCGAAAATGCATGCATGCTCATGTCATGATCTTAATTCATTGAGCCATAAAGGAAAACGGGGGAATCTTTCGCTTTCATGAGAATCCTGCATAAAGGAATAGATAGCTTACTTGTCGAGAGAAGAAAGAGAAAAGGATATATATCTAATAATTAAAAGGAAAGAAAAGTAAATTCGCAATTCTCTATTAGGATTGTAAATATAATTTATAATTCAATTTTTTCAAATTTTAATTTAATTTTTTTAAATTTTAAAATAATAATAATATTAAAAAATAATATTCTAATAATATTTTTTTTTAACTTTTAACTTTTATCTTTCATCTAAAATCACATCTCATCTCTGAATTTAAACTAGCCCTATATATATATATATATATATCGCGCTTAATTGCATGCATGGTTGATGCACTAGTACTTCCCCCAACTCAACCGTGCATGATTACTAACACCTAGCTACCTCCATATATACATCATCTCCCAAGTTTTCCCGCAACGCAAACCTTGATTTTTGATGACATAAAACATATTTTTTTATGTGTTTGAAGAACAAGAACGCGTTAATTAACTTGATGAATCTTTTAGCTAGCTAGCTCATGTAAATTCATATATCAGGGAACTTCGTTTGGATGAAATTATTGATATCAAAACAATGCAAAAATTTCATTTCCATAACGAGAAGTGATAGTTACAGTTGTGAGTGCGTAAGTGTCGTGCAATTATTTAAAAAAAATGAATAAATACGGGATGCACATAAAAAAAAATTTAATGATAGACCTCACTCTTTTTTAAAGCAATTGTACGACGCTTACGTACTCCACAACTGAATATAGCATTACTCTTTTAATATTTATTATCTTTTTGTCTAGCTAGATATATAGAAGTGTTGTGCATTAAAAAATACGTAATGGGACAAGAACAAGTTAGCTAGGAAAGCTGTATTGTGAATTAAGGAACCAAAAAAAGGTGAATAAAGTATATTAATTTACGTATTAAAGTGAAAGAGTTAATGACACATGATATCTTGCAAGGGAGATCATCTAACTACTAGCTTGTGATATGCATCATGGATCGGAGTACTTTAATGCATGCAGCCTGAAGTACTCCCCAACCGTGGCATTACCAACCGTTTATAATTGCATTAGGTAGGCATTTTTCATTGTGGGTGCCACCACAATTAATCATTGAACATCATATATATAATTGCATGAAAATTTTCCTTCACTACTACTTCAGAGAGGAGGAAAACATTAAATATTTACTAAGACATGTATATGAAGTCTGAAGACTAATGTCTCGCTCGGACATGAATCATGTGTCGACGACGACAATCAAACAACGTTGGTCCCTCGCCAACTGGAATACGTATCAACATCTTTTAGTACTTACCACGAACTTGTAGCATGCATTCATGTCGATCTAGCTCTGAACCGTATAATTTTAAAAAAATAATTTATTTATAATATTTTATATAACATAACAATGTGTTAAATAAAAAATATTTTTATAAAATATTTTATAAAAATAATATAATTTTATAAAAATATTGTTCATTTAATATATTATTATATAACATATTATACAAAATTGTGAGTATATCATTACTCGTAACTTTACGATCATAGATGCAAAGTCTCGTGAAGTTTTGAGGAATGTGCATCAATTAAAAAGGGGCTCGAACATGATCTTTACCCAAAACCAATGCGTGTTGCTCAGTGGTAAAACCTTGTCAGACAGGCAGCGATGCAAGCTGCTCTGCTAGCTAGATCTGACCTTACAAACGGAATGATATTTTGCTGCGGACATAAAATATATCGATGGATTAGAAATATATAAATATATATATATAAGATCATGTTATTATTCAAAGAAATTAGGGATTTTTTAGTTTTGGTTTCTTCTGAAATTGCAGTGGTGATAATGACAAACAATGTTACGTTTGGTTTGGATATAAGATTTGTTTCATTTCATTTCATCTCATTTTATTTTATTTTATTTTATTTTATTATTATAATTTTTTTAAATTTTTACATAAAATATAATAAATAATTTAACTTTTCAAATTTTAAAATAATAATAATATTAAGAATAATATTTTCTTTAATTTTTAATTTTTATCTTAATTTATATTATCTAAATTTATTATCTAAAAGTAGGATTACTATGCTGTCTTGCTCTTACTACTGAATATATTGTCTAGTATTTTTTTATATTTTTTAATATATTTAAATATATTTAAAAAATAAAAAAATAGATTAATATATTTAAAATCAGTTAAAGTAAAAAAAAAATTGATAAGCAGTTAAATAAAACAGTCAAAGTGAGACAGTATAATAGAATTTCTCTATTATCTAAACAGTACCTTAATGTTCATTCCCATGCATGTAATAATTCACGGGTAACAGTACTCAACAGTACAAAGCTAAATATAGGACGCGAACGGTTCACGTGCTAACCTACGGGCTAATTAAAAAGTTGCAAAGGATCGGTCAAAAAAAACAAAAAAAAGGTTAATTGGTCAAACAAATCTGCGCAGCGCTTTGAGGCCGGCGCCTCGTGTGTTTAAAAACGGAGGGATTTTGGCATTACCATATTTTTTTTTTTTTTTTTTTTTTTCTCATTCCGAGTGCTAGGATTTACATGACTCTCCATGTAGTGTTGCGCTTCAGGCCGGATGGATGTCAAAAGTGTTTTTCCACCGATCAATAAGAATATGCTATGTAGGTATTTTATGAAAAAGTAAAATAAAATAAAATGTAATAGATTTTGTTTTATAGTAAGAAGAATCACTTCTCTCATTCTCTCTTCATCTCCCTCTCCCTCCCAAATTTGAGTTCATTTTGAATTCTCAGCCCAATACAAAATCAATTTTCTCTCACTCTTCCTCTTGAATTTGAGTTCATTTCTCAGCCAAATATAAAATCAATTTTCTCTTCCTCTCCCTCTCCTTCTTGAATTTGAGTTCATTTCTCAACCAAACACAAAATTATCTCTCTCATACTCTCTCCCTCTCCGTGTCGAATCTGGGATGCCAAATACAAAATCACCTCTCTTGACGGAACCTATCTGCGCAACGGAGCCAACCTTCTCAAGCTCCATCTGTGCTCCATACTACTCCACCACGCCAATTGGCCAAGACAATAATTTCAAATAAATGGATCATAGGGGTCTCGATCGTTTAGTACTTTAATCATGGTAAGGCTTAGAAATGACATCATCTTTAATTTACAAGACGATATATTTATCGATCTGAAACGGGCTATGAATTTCAATCTATATATATATATTCTCTAATAAAACACTATATATATAATTTAAAAAGAAACAAATATACAAAATGTTTGTTGTAGATCATCATGAAAACAATTGTTCAAATGATATTTTTATTTTCCTACGTATGCAAAACAATTAATTGTATTAATTAATTACCTAATAATATTAAAAATATTGAAGATCGATGATGTTGATAAAGTTTGATCAGTGTGGTCCTTTAAAAAAAGGCGTGCCTTTAAATATATTGCATGGGTTGGTTAACTAGGGAGTGCCAATTGATCAACAATGATCTTGAATGAAAGGATTATTATTCTTTTTCCTCATGTATGTCAGTTCAATTCTGAAAAAACAGCCCATGCTCTAGAATGCGACCCATGTCTGCCAATGGATGATAATTGAGAAGTACCATGCAAGCAGAATCATCATCGGTTCAAACTTAAAAAAGAGCGTAGATCAACTTAATTTCTAGGCTACCTTTTAGCCTCTTAATTAATTCAATGGATGATTGGATATATATATATATATATATATATATAATATATATATATAATTTCTAATAGATCCATGTGACAGGATGGTCATGATCAATTAGTTGTTTTCCAACTTGCATAATTAGTTGTCATTGGTGTTGTGTAATTCACAAACAAATGCATCAATCATGTCGAGAAAATCTTGCAAACCCACTTGAATATATTAAAAGCAAAATTTCCCCACCCTGGCCTCTCTCTCTCTCATTAGATTGAAATATGATCAGTAGAATTCCGAGTAGGATATATGCGACTAATTCATATTGATTGATGGGTCCCAAGTCTTGTGCAAAGGTCAATGCCAAGCACCCTGTATGCTGTCTTCCATTAATTTTCACGGTTCGTTAATTGGTGTACCAATACTTCAGCATTGAATAATTTTATATATTTCGATTATCCAAGAGTCCTATATATTTCGTTCTTGCTAATTTGTTCCATTTATCAAAATTTACAAAAGGTATTGGAACATTTGTTTTTTTTTTTTTTTTTTTTTTATGTTTCTTATGTTTTTTAATTTTAGAAAGAAAGGAGGGATCGGAGGCAGTTGGAGTTTGATGGAAAATGAATATATATATCTAGCAAAAGATAACACGATAATTCTAAAGCACTATAAAATGATGAGTATGGCACGTCAGCATGCAACACAAATGAGACAGTGGGGCCACAAAGAGATGATCATGACACATCAACACAATGCAACCAATGGGACCATTTATATGATAACAGATTATCACATTTTGATGTTACATTTTTTTCTTTTTTATGAGTATAGTTGCCGTTAATTACAGCTTTAGAAATAGGATGATATATCAGCATGATCAATCAAACCGAAAGAACAAGGAGTTATCTGAATACTTGCTATGCCACGTAATTGTTTAGCCATTTCTGTAACCTTTCTGCATGATGTACGTATTGCATGGGGTCCTCCTCAATCCATTTAAAACAACTGGTTTGTAGAATGTCTGGGCCTCTTACTCTCCCAAAAGATCAGAAAAGCATTCAGATTTCAGAGTGATAAGCATCTGCTATTTCATCCTAATGTGATGAGCTTTTAATGTGATGGAACCATTTGATATTATGGACATATGCACATGCAATATCATGTTCAAATGCTTAATCTAAAGTACTGGACGAGCTTTGAAGTTCCTTGTGTACGTGATGAATCACTTTTGACATGATAGAACCATTTGATCATTTGATATTATAGTCATCCGCACATCCATGCTCAATCTGTGTTAAATTATTATTAAAGTCAATTTGGATTCAAAAGTACTTCTATTTATGTTATCGTGTTAAATTATCACTTGTTTTAAAAATTTAAATTAATGAGAATAGATAAATTTGATAATTATTTTATTATACTCTAGATAAAAAATGTTACAAGGAAATCTTACATACACCATATATCTTCACCTAACAAATATGTGATTTATTATTTTTATCCTTCTATTTAAACACATACATATTTAAGTAGTAAGATAGAATAGCAAAAATGACAAATCACGAATTGATTAGGTAGAAGCGTGTGATATAAATATTCCATATAGAATTTTTCTGAACGACAAAACTAAATGTAAGCCATGAAACAATTTCATTTATGCAGTCACTAAAAATGGCCCTGTATTTTTGCCTGATATATGCCCTTAAGCTAAAGATTTTCTGCCTAACTGGTGTATGCTAGAATGCTTCTAAAGAAAGAACAAAGTTAGGTAGTTTTGAAGAGTACTATATTCGATTAGAAAATTGTGCACTATGTATATACATTGCAGTTTTTTTGATAGTTTGAAAATGATTGAAATGTTGATAACTCGAGAGATGATTGCAAATTGGATGGTAGTTTGAGCAAAGAAACATCTTCAAGCAAGATTGTGCTCATTTTTGAGGTTTTGGTCTTATTCTGTTGATGGGATCTACTCTAATTAAAGAGTAATACTACTCATCATTTCAAATTTTATCATCTCAAAATGTGACATTAGATAATTGGATATTATTTATTATATTTTACTTGTGAACCTATCATCTAATACCACATCATGAAATGATAAAAGGATGATGAGAAAATTGATGATGAATAAATTTTTTCCTGATCAAAACTTTCTTTCAGTCATGGAGACTAGAGAATTGCCTTTTGGTCATACTAATACTAGGTAGAGAAGATCTCAATGATCTGAATGGTTTGTTGGATCATCAACGCCACCTTAATTATTTACCATTTAACCTATGGTTTTGGAAACATTTAAGACCAATCTAACTTCATAAATGCAAATCCAACAAACCATTTTGTCATTTCCATAACATTTTCTAGATTGTGTGCACTTTTGGTCAAACTTTGCAAGCATTAGGGACCAAGGTCTCAAACACCAAGCCCCATAGGACAGTATTATTTGCAACCTCAGCAGCAGAACGTAGAATAGGCTAAACAATAAGTTGAGCTATGCGCTTGACCACCATAGATTCTCTCATGTCTTTGTGCAGCAAAAAGGGTCCAACCATTTGCCTTTACGGCCCTACATCGTGGTCCACCTTATCAAATCTGTCCAAATCCTAAGTTTTTTTTCTGAACCATATATAATGTATATATCAAAATGAATGAAAAAAAAAAGAAAGAAAAAAAAAAGGGTAATGTTACTCTTTATCACACCAATTGATATCACACGTTTTTAGTAGTTTCATAATTCAATAATTTAAATATATCGTATCAAATGTATTACTGAGAATAATAAAATTAAAGATGAAGAATAGTATATTTTAAAACTAAATATCTAAGTCAAGTTTTTTTTCGAAGAATCATGATCTAATCATAGAAGCTAATTGAACTAGCCGCTAATTTTTGCTGACTATTTTTGTGAACAAGGCCTACTTAATCAGAAGATGAGCATGACACCTAAGCTTATCTATATAGAGAACAAGCCCCTACTTCTCTATCACCAAACAAGATAATGTTTTTGCTTTCATGAATCAACTTGTTGGCAGTTATCCCTTTTGAAAACCATACAGTTTCAGTGGTAGTGACTAGTGATATAAGATAAATGGATAGGTCCTATAAGCCAACACAAGAGAGAGATCTGTTATTTTCACTACTTTAGTGTGTTGAATTATTTAATTAGTTTAAAAGCTTGAAAATGAGTGTAAAGTTGATCATGCTCTTAAACTATTGATCAACTTTATAGAATCAAGTTCAGATACTGCTATGGATAACGTGCAAACGATGAATCGGACTTATCTTTGCATATGGATCGTATCGCCACATATTCAATCAGCTCATTTCCATGAGCCCTATCCATAATGCTTGTGCTCTGGCCCTACATTATCATACTAAAATGTCACAAAAAAACAATGCTAAATATAGTTCTAAAGTGTACAATTCTCGAACACTCTTTGAAAAAATATGGTCTACCATAAAAAAAATTAATTTTTTCTTATGGATCCTATAGTTATCCATTTTTTTCAAAAGAAGTATATGAAACTTGCACACTTCAAGATTGCAAATATCATTTCTCTATATTTTTAAATAGATCAGTTGATTGAATACAAATAGCTCAAAACAAAAACCCCCGGTTTTTAACCTTTTGTGTATTACACTTCTTGTTAAAGATATTTTTGGACCTAAATGCGAAAAACTACACGCATTTTGTTTTGCTGTTTAGATGATGTTAGTTCGATAGAACATGAAAGAAAAACAAGCGTCTTTCAACTTGAGAAATTGTGCAAGGTAAATAACTTGGATTACAGGGCACTATTACATGTAACTCAGCAAACTCACCGAATATGCCAAAAAACAGGGACACCATACCATCTAATTTACTACTAGGAAACTCAACAGTTATTATATCATGCGGTTATCTTTAAATAATCTCATAGACGGTATGATGCCAAATAAGCCAATTTTTTGCATGATATACAGAGTTTCCAAATTGCTAGCAAAAGTCAACAAACCAATATTAATACGGGTCAATCGGCACCCCTTGTAACTTGGGATTCAATGCCCTCTTCATCCACTATCCTGCTTGCTTGCCTGGGAGGGAGAAGGGATAACAAGACAGACAAAGAGTAAATCTAGTGAATCAGATAGCCATGGACCAGCCAAGAGATCTGGCCAATTAATAAAGCTAGCCACAGTTGGAATAATCACTTTAACAGGATAGAGGATGCACCTTGAATAGATGCACTAAAAATCCCATTCAAGGTAGTTTTGCTACCCTGCTTTTTTACTAAGCAATTTCCAAATATAAACTTTTTCAATGCTATTGTATTTCTTTTTTTTTATAAGTAACTAGATAGCTTTATTGAATAGAATGAAACTAGGTAATGAAGCTATTGTATTTCTACAGGATAAATGTCTAGAGATATGCGCAAAAGCTTTTGAGTTAACATATAATGTAAACAGTGCTGTGGAACATTGTCAGGAGTCTGCTAATTGTTGGCAAATAGCAATATTCGTCCAAATTTGACTGTTAAGATCAAGAAAGATAGGCAATGTGGAGTAATCTTATCATTAGAGCTTAATGGAGGGTGCAATTTGACAGTCAACTGTAGTTGGGGGTTACAATGTGTCAATTTTAGTAGTTTGTAATACAAAGCATAAAACACCTGGGATTTTTGGGTTGAAAAGTGTATTCAACCCAAAAAAATGCAAAATCCCAAAATTGTTGAAAAATTCGAGCACATTTGGAAAAAGAAAAAAAAAAAAAGAAAACAATACAGAAACTCTGTTTTTTTATTGGCACCAGGTGTCTAAGATAAAGTCTCAACTAATCCCGGGAGTGCACAGGCCCTTGGTAAGAAGTTTCTTGCAAGTGCACAACTACACAGAAACTCTCATATCTAAGCTAACCACTTTATCAATTATTCGAGAGAATCACCATAAAAGATTAAAAAACCTATGCAATGCTCAAAAAGTTCTAGCAAGTGTTTAAAAAATGGTTGTTGTCTTGAAATGAATTCCCAAAGGAAACAAAGCGTTACTTCATGATACAGATGCAGCTTTGATTCAAAGGAAACCTGAAATGGCATTAGGGTGAATTTGTCTATATAAAAACAAGAGAGAAGCATAAGTTACCATACAGGAGTAGGTGTATATAAAACGTCAGGAGGTTAAGAGTACGGTGTAAGAAGAGCACTGCAAAATAGCTAGGATACTTGATATGAATCCCCCATGAAAGGAAAAAGAAAAAGAAAAACTGTACTCTGAGATAACTGTTAGCTTACTCTTTGCTTCCTCCAAAATCAACTGCATAGAAGAATCTGTTGTGAATCCCAATTTTAGCATGATTTCTTCCAAGCGCTTCACATTTTTCAAGTAGAGATAACCAACCTACAAAGTATATAATTGCTTGGTTAAGAAGTGAAAACAATTTCCTGATCACCACTTGACTTCTCAAAACATCAAAAATTTGATCACAAGAACATCTCTTTCTTGCCACAATGAAAATAAATGATGTAGCCAGGTTCATTTGTAAAGTTTCCCCAAGTGAAGACACAAATAACATGCTACAAATAGATATATCTCAACACAACATGTCAAGCTGAAAACAACATTGATGGTCAACTTCCTTGCTGAAATTTCTTATTACTTACAAAAAAAAACTTCCTTGCTGAGCTGACAAGTTTCAAAATAATAAAGCAACTGTCAACCAAATGTGCATTTTAATTTTGATCAGTATTATCTGAATAAGGCCACAAAGGAACAAGAAACAGACTAATGTTTCCAGTGAAGATGCTCTATTATAAACTGCAGCACCAGCACGTCTCTTTGTCCGTGTTTTAGCTGAACCAATATTCTTTCCCCAGCGAAGAACATCCCTGCAATTTAAAACATAAATTTTGCAAGTTAATGTAGTGGTCTGTTACACACAAAGAACATGCCTTCATAGTTTTAGCAAATAGCAATAAACTTTTCTGATCGGTAAAAGGAGTTTTAGCAATAAACTCATAAATGATTTAAGCAGGTGTTTTTTTTTAAAGAATATACAAAGCATAGAACATACATAATCGTTCTTAGGGCAGAACAAATATGATTTTGTTGGTGAATGGATCAATCCTACTCTTGAATACTCCCCAACTTTTGCCACACAATGTGCTGCTATTTTTGTATTGTAGATATAACACCCACGTTACTAATGGCCACAATATACATTTTCAAAATTGTGGAATCCCTGAAAGTCATTCTTCCAACCAATCTGCCAAACCTTGTACTTCGCCTATTACCCTCAAAGACGACCATGCACAAATTAATCAAGTATTAGTATTGACTATGAGCCACAACGTCTTTGGAGGTGCTTTCAATTGAGTTTTAGAGAGGTATCAATACTTGAATCTCAAACAAAATATTACATGTATGAAGGCTAGCATCAAATCCAAGTGACAATTGAGCTTAAAAGTCATGAAATCATTCTTAGTTGCTTCTGAAGAACCCAACCTCAATAGTGAACCTATTGAGCTTAAAAACCTTGTCACTTATAATCACATATGCCATGAGGGACAATGTGAACTTCTGAAACTTCCAAAATTACCTCCATCAATCATGTCACTAACAATATATTTCCCCATAAATAGCACCATCTAAATAAGCTATGGACTATCTACTTATTTGTAAACAGATTATGGAGTTCACTGATGCTTGCAAATTTTCTACGAGAACTTCATCTACTTCTTTTGGGGATAACTCTACATGATCTCCTTAAGCCATGAGATGCTTCAAAATTACATGCTTTCCTTAGTTTTAACTAGTAAACTAGGTGCCCAAGTTGTCCATTCATTTTCACTCCATACTCATTCAGTCATTCTCATCTTCCACAAAGCAAATTTTCCTTCAATTCAATTCCTTGACTTTAACTCAAATCTCTTCTTCCTACCTCCACTCACTAAAGATTCAATATTCAACCTATTCCTGTCCTTAGAAACTCCTTGAAATGAGATGAGATGAGATGGTTTGTGTTTCCAATGACAGGAATAGGTCGAATATTGAACGTCCTTGGAAACTTATGCCGCCAGACTATTCTTTTCCAGCTGTCAACATGGAGAACAGGCATAAAAGAGAAATTTCGCATTTCATAATTCTTTACAAGATGAAGGTTCATGGCGGCAAAAGTAGAGTAAGATGATAAAGACCATAAATCTTCTAGTACCTTTCTTCTTCTGATAAGTATTTCTCACTAAGAAGTTTCTGGAGCAATGCATCCTGAAAGAAGAAACACCAATGTTAACATCTTTTGTCTATTTTCATCCGCCCAACAGAGAAAATGCAGAACTTAATTTTTTAAAAAAATTAAAAATTGCATAACAGCAGCATAAAAAGATTCAGGAATGAGGAAACAGTCCTATACAAGTTAGTAGTCATAAAGAAATGGAACTGGACAGCTACAGGTAAGCCTGAAAATCAATAGCAGAAAACATTAAGGACAACCACACTCTATTACTTCCATCTCCCCAAGACATCTATTGGGAGCGAGCCCACATCTGACTCTAACAAAGATAACTTCTAGAAGAAACAGGACGTTTTACATGTTGAGGAGAGTGGGGGTTTGGGTATAGAAACAGAGTAAACTGCATTAGACAGCAAAATCATCTTCAGCACAGGAAGCTCAAGTAACAATTATATGTAAATATCCCAATCCAAAAAAAAGAAAGGTTCATAACACCCCCATGATCATGCTTATTCAACTCAAATGTTCAAAAAATGCCGGAACAAAATCTTACTTGTGCTTCACAACGTACAACTGCAGTCACACGATCATTGTATTCTTCAATATTCAGTGGAGGAAACAAAAAGTGCCTGCGAGCATACAGCTGCATATTTTCAGAATTAGTGGAAGTAAGATGTACAGGAAGATAAAATTCACCAGAAAAGAAATCATATTAGTCGTTATATTGCAAACTTCACATTTTCATTAGCAGCAAATCGTAGTTACCACATGTCAACCACCAGAATTATAAACGAACCTCATAGATGCAATCACCAATATATGCTAATGACGCTGCATTAAACGCGGATCGAGGCTTCTGCACTTTTGGAGGACTCGGTAACCACCGCTCGTATCCCATATAACATTCATCCCGTTCCACTATTTCTTCTACAAATCGGTAATCAATTAAAAAACCATTACGATAATACTATGTTTATATCATGGTGAAAAACGTATTAAATCAAAGAATTTGACTGCAACTTAAAATATCAAACCATTATCATCTGTTTCTTTCTAATAACTATTGTTTATAGAAAAACAAATATACTTTTTTAAAAAGAAACAAGCGCTAACATGAAGAAAAACGGAACAGACAAAAAGATTAAAAAAAGAAAAGAATAATGCGGGAAATTGGATTGCATTTGCATGGGACTTCTCGAAATTCAACATTCTCCATCACCGTTTATTTCCCTTCCCACAAATTTTTCAGCCACCCAAAACAACGCAGAAGAAAAAGCTCACTAAAATACCAAATATATACAGAGAGTAATCACCTACACTGCTGGGGCGCTTGAGGAGGTCCAAAACGGAGGGTTCAGAACGGGTCGTTGCGACGGATAAGGTAATGGTTGGTAGGGTTTTAGGCTTAGATGTGGTGTTAGGGTTTTTGGGGGGTTTTCGTGGGGCGTTGGGGTTGTAAGATAGCCTCTGTTGCGTGTCCCATGAGGCTCTGACCGCCACTCTCGGCGAAGGCACGGATAGTGTTTGCATTCTTCTTCTGGGTGTGGTGTTGTGGGCGGGACCGGGGTTTCTCTGAGACTCCAGGCAGTGGAGTGCTTCCTAAACTCAACGGCCACGTTAAGCCCTTGATTGGATAACGTGCTTCAAAACCTTTTATAATTTCCGAATAATATAAAATATCTTTTAATTTTGAATCTTAATTTTTTTTTAATCTAATTATTATCTGCACACAAAATTCATACAGCTCATTCAAACTTTCAAATAAATTAAAAAAAATACAACTTTTTTAAATTTTAAATAAAGATTATAATAATTTTTTAACTTTATAATATTTTCAGACTTTGTTATGTTCTGAAAATTCCAAGAAAATTATCTCAAACTCTGAGAAATCGGGTGGTAGAGTGCGTCCAGAGTGGCAGATGCAAGATTTTAGACATGTTATTAATTATTGCCAATTTCGTGGGTTAAACACAACGAATCAACTATTTACTTGGAATAATTTTCGAGAGAGTTATGCATATGTTAAGGAGAGGCTGGATCCTTTTTTGGACAGTTGGGATTGGTTATAGTTATACCCCTCTTTCCATATTCAGAATATATGCACTCTTGTTTGTGACCATAATTGTCTGTTGTTGACACTGAGGTTTTTTATAATTCAGCTCCTGGTCGGAGACACTTATTCCACTTTGAAGCCATGTGGGTAGGGTCCTTGGGCTGTGAGGAAACCATAGCTGCAGCTTGGAATTACTCAAGAAATGATACTAGATGGAGTCGATGTCATTTTGGGAATCATTTCCACGGTGGAACAAGGACATAGTTCTTACAGACAGTTTCATGGCATGTTTTGGGAAAAAAATCTGGAATTTGAATCTTCCTACTAAGCTTAAACATTTCACTTGGCGTGCTTGTGGAAATAGCTTACCAACCAAACAAAATTTAGTGACTAGATACATTCTTGGTAATGCAGTGTGTGAATTCTGTTAGATGGCAGTAAAGAGTGCTCTCCATGCTTTGTTTAGTTGTTCTATTATATTTTGGTTGTAGATGACTTTTC
Organism: Juglans microcarpa x Juglans regia; assembly: GCF_004785595.1. Lineage (NCBI taxonomy): Eukaryota > Viridiplantae > Streptophyta > Magnoliopsida > Fagales > Juglandaceae > Juglans > Juglans microcarpa x Juglans regia. The sequence continues at coordinate 25,138,271 of NC_054595.1, forward strand.
TTGAAGGTAATAGTTTCAATTTTCATAAGCATTGATGTTTTGATTTGTTGGTTTGGAAAGTGATGCAGCTTGCTGATCAGTCTTTCCTTGAAAGGTTCCTAACTATAGCATGGAGTATGTGGAAGTATCAAAACATGAGGTTGTTTAATGAATCTGTTGTTGAACCTTATGATCTTCTTGTTAACAATCTTGATTGTGTGGATAGTTTCCATCAAGTTAAATCTCATCATGTGGGTAGTAAACAACTCCTAAAGCTATGTTGGCAACCTCTTCCATGTGGTAAATGTATGCTTTAACTTTGATGGCTTTAATTTTCATTTGTTACAAAAATATGGTGTGGGTGCTATACTAAGGAATGAAAAATGTGATATGGTTATGGCAATGCGTCGTTAAGAGGAAGGAATTTATGGGGTTGAAGACATTGAGGCTTTAGCAGCATTATGGGGCATCCAAATGACAATATCCATAGAGATTTTAGACTTGATTCTTGAAGGTGATTCAAAGATTATTATAGAGGTTTTGTGTTATGAGAAAGAGTCTTTCTCGTTTTATGTAAGGGTGGGCAGCGGGGACCCGCACCTTGCTGCCCCGCCCCCATTCGCCCCTCCCCGCATCTGGCCCCCTAATAGGGGCGGGGGGTAGGGAGGGCCTAACCCCCATTCCATACTTATATATTTTATTAAATAAATATATATTTATATATATTTATACTATATACAAATATAGTAATATGTATTAAGTATAAATTTTACTTAATATTTTGTATAAGTTGTAGTATGGTAGAGTGATCCATTTATAAATTGCTTTCACAATACAAGTTTCCCAATGTGAAATTCTTGTATTACATTGGCAACCTATAAAAAGACTACTCTACCACACTACAATTTACACAAAATATACACTAGCAAGTTTTTAAATTATTGTCATATTTACAAATTTAAATTTACAATTTGAGTTCAAAAATATGTTTTTTTATCACTTTTTGACTCAAGAATAATTTTTAGGCCTAATGAAGTATAGTCTATTGTTAAAGTGAGCGGGAGGCGGGAAAGGGGCTACCTCGCACGGTATGGTGTGAGTAGCACTCCTAATCTTGTGGTCCTTTGGCGAAGGTGATTAGAACCTTGCTATCTTCTTTTTATTCCTTTGACATTGTTCATGTTGATCAACGTGGTAATGCGGCTGCATATCTTTTGGCGCGTCATGCACACATGGTGTCTGATATAAATTGTACAATAGTGGCAAGATCCTCCAGATTTTGTTGTTAGCCGCTTTGTGGATAAATCAACACTCCCCAATGTTTAACTTTTTATTATTTGCTTGTGAAGTTTGTTTATATTGATGTATTTGTCTATGTTTATGTAACTAAATGACATGTTTTTTTAAAAAATATTTCACTATTATTTATAAACTATTTTATTAATTATAAAATATTACAAAATGTCCAAACGAGTCCACGACATACACAGAGGAAAAAACAGGTTTTTTATTTATTTATTTTTTTTTAATTTTTTTTTTGTTGTTGTAAATTCAACGCCCCACGTTTTATTCATAGCACGTGTTAATTTTTTCTTGGCTCATTTGACATATGATGTCATATATTAACTAACCATAGATTGATAACTTGATATGTGATATCGGTATACCACATTACAATCATTCGATAGCTTTCTAACGAAAGATTGACAAAAATATTAATTGATCCCATATAGACGGCAATATGACATACTAATGCCACATATTGGCCAAATAAAATTAATATGTGACATTAGAATATTAAGTGTACGTTAGTTTTGTAATAGAATATTGGCAAAAGCATTTTAGTGTAAAAGCTCGGGTTTTCATTTTTGAAAATATGAGATCCTAGGTACTGATTTTGCTATTAAACATGTAAATAATAAAACATTTATCAGTTTTATGTCTCGTTTGGATATAGAAACGGTTTCATCTCATCTTATCATTACAATTTTCTTAAATTTTCACACAAAATATAATAAACAATTCAACTTTTTCAAATATCAAATCAATAATAATATAAAAAATAATATTATAACAATATTTTATTCAACTTTTAACTTTCATCTCAAACTATTTTATCTCATTTCACTATCTAAACAGAGCCTTAGTATATGTGCAAGGCTCAAACCTTGTCTACACGTGTTTATTTGGGTTTGTGACAAGAAATAGAGCTTTTCACAATGAGGGCTACTAGAGATACAAAAATAATCCCACAAAAAAAATCTCACATACTGATGTGACACATTAGCAGCAGTGTGCCACGTCACTTTTTTTTTTCCTCTCTCTCTCTCTGCCGTGAGTTCCACGCTAGTGATGCCGCTTGGACTGTTGGTGTATTTTGCCCATCCTGAGGTGATCCCCGACCGCCATGATCGGCATGGAAAGAGGGCAAGGGTGGTAGTACGAGGGGAGAAAAAGAGAAAAAAAAATAAAGGGAGACGTGGCACACTAGCATCAGTGTGTAAGATTCCTTAGTGATATTATTTTATGTCTATAATATTTTCCTTTCACAATAGATCGTTTAATTATAGAGCTTTCTAAAAATTTTTACTATGAAAAATTTGTTTATTGCTTGATAAACGTTCACTTAAAAAGTTTTTAAAGTTAGTTATAGTAAAAAAAAATACGTTAGTTACAATGGTTTTTAAAAATATAGTATTATTTGCGGAAAACTTTTCAACAAAAGTTTCAATTTGGTTATTTCGAAAAAAGTAGGATTTTAATTTGAGTAATGTTACTCATCATCCGACTTTCATCATCCTTCTGTCATCTTATGATGTGACATTAGGTGATTGTAAATTATTTATTACATTATATTTATAAACTTATCATCTAATACCACATCATGAGATGATAGGAGGATGATGAGAGTTAAGATAATGAATATATTTTTTCTTTTAATTTTGTATAATAATGGGTTGTGTTTGGGTAGTGGAGTTATTCAATATTTTTTTATTATTTTTCACGTATTTTTACTACCTTTTATTATTATTTAATATTTTATAATTATTTTTTTACTACTATTTACAGATCATTTGAGATCACCTCATTATTTAAACGTAAACAAATTGAGATCACTATTGTAAAATTTTTTTTATAAATTTACCAAGCATACCCTTTTTTCCTTGATTTTTTTTTCATATAAATATCTTTTCTTTTGTTTTTTTCTATTGGCCAATGCAAGGATAAATTATTAGATACTATGAAAGAATAAATGCTACTTATCATCTATACACTACCACATTAATATATGATTTGTTATTTTATTGTTATATATATATATATATATATATTTGAAATAAACCTCTGTATGTTTCCCTTTCATTATGTATTCAACTTATTACAATATTTGTCATATACAACTTTCTGAACAATCTCAGGTGGGACACATTCCATCCATACCCTTTCCAATTCTATAGATAATCCTAGCTTAGCAAGGCTATGTGCCACTTCATTACAATCTCTAAACTCAGTTTCCGCCCTCTACAACTTCTAAGTTTCTTCTGCGGATCCCCCACCACTTACCCTCTCATGATTCATCCTCATCTTCCTTATTCACCTCATCCACCACCCTCTTTGCATCTCCTTCAAACCATACTTATATACACATTAATATATATGTATTTAAATAAAATGATAAATCTTATATTAATGTGTGATGTAGAGAATGATAAATAGAATTTTCTCCTCCCCTCAAATTAAAAATAATGCGGTTCTCCCAGTCAAATAATAACATGTTATTAAAATTACTTATATACATTTGATTTTCAATTGAAAAATTTTAGGTATAAGTCTCACATTTTGATATACCACATAAAAATATGTGATTTTATTCTTTTACCTTCAGATTTTATGAAATCTGAAATATGAAATATGAAAATAAAAAAATAAAATTATATACTTTTAAATGATGTATAAAATGTAAAATTTATGTGTAGCATGAATCTTTTCAATTGCACGTCAACTTATAGTAAATTTGAAGTAATGCGTACAGTATTCTGAAATATACATCTGTCATTTTATTGCTGGAGGTTTCCGCACTCGATACACAACGGCGTCGTGTTAGCGTACCGCGGAAAGCTCTAATTTCCCCCTTCGTTGGTCTACTTTCCTCGGAGCACCAGCTTGTTGCTTCTGCTTCTTCTACTTCTTTCTTTAGTATTCCGAATTCCCTGAGCAAATTCCCAATTCGATTCTGTAAAATTCAGTCTGATAACCTCACCACCGGTAGAAACACTCGCATCATGAGCCGCTATGACAGCCGCTCCGGCGACCCCACATCCTACCGTGACCGCAGAAGGTAACTCTCAGTGTCTCACCTTCATTTCTTTCAGACACGCATACATACAGTACTGCGTGCCTACCTTTATGCGTTACCGGGATTAAACTACACGCGAGCTTCGTTAGATTTTTTGTAATTTCTTCTAATTTCATTTCATGTGAATTAAATTTTTTCCCTACTTATTATGAATATCTCTTCCTTTAATCTATTGTGTAGGTTTATTTTTTGCTTTGCTTGTATATACATGTGGACTTGATTTATATACATCAAACTTCTGGGTTTCTTGTTGTAGTATGGATTTTAGGTTTACTCGGTGATTCTGGTTCTTCTATCTCTCAGTTAGGCCCAAATGAAAACTCTGTTTTGTTTTTTTGGAGTGTGTCTGAATGGTATTTACTCAATGACTAATTATCAAGTACAGTCTTGTTTTGTGAAATTTGATTTTGCTCGGTGACTGAGTTTTGCACTCTCTGTCTCCATCTCTAACTATCTCTATTGACTCCAAAGTTAACCCTCCCTCTCTCTCTCTCTCCTAGTTTTGCGAGTTAGTTTTCTGAGCGCGACCATTTTACTGAACAGCTTAGTTTTGTTCGAATTTCATTCAGATTTGTGGTATGCCATATAGATGTGTTTGTCCAGTGACCCATTGTCAAGTACTGACCTATTTTCTGGATATTAATTGTGTGAATCTTGGATTTTTCTTCCGGCTTCCAGTAGCCACCACTGCTAGAATTGGTTGGATTTTTTTAATGAACTTTTTGTTGTTTTAGCGATTCGGGGTTCGGTGGGTCTGCAGGCAAAAGTGGCTCAGTTCGGTCCTCATCTAGCAGGAATACTTACGTTGGTCTGGAGCCACCGAAGAAGTTGGATTTGGATGGGTTGACTCCTTTTGAGAAGAACTTCTATGTTGAGTCGCCATCAGTGGCAGCAATGTCGGACAGGGAGGTTGATGAGTATCGAAAACGAAGGGAAATTACTGTTGAAGGCCGTGATGTTCCAAAGCCTGTCAAGAGTTTTCGTGATATTGGATTTCCAGGTAGCTTGTTGAAGAAAAACTGGTTCTGTTCATTGCTTGAGGTTTTGTATATGTTTAACATAGAGACATCAGATGAACCTTTTTCGATATCTTGCATCTGTCTTGCATTTATTCAATCTATTAGGAATGAAAATGCACTTCCGTATGCATTGGTGAGCATTCCCATCAATTTCATCTCGAGAAAGAAAGCCTTTGGCATCTGTCTTGCATTTATTTGACCTATTGGAATGAAAATGCATTTCCATATGTATTGGTGAACGTTTCCCTCAATTACATCCCAAGGAAGAAAACCGCCAAAGTTGGAGGAACTGATCAGACATCAATTCTACAATTAATGGATTTGATTCTATCTGCAATGGTGCAATGGGGAACCTGCCTCTTTCCATCAGAGGCGGTGGAAGCAGCACCAGCCCTTCGCAATGACTGCTTGTTGATCTCAATCTTTCTCCTGCTCCTGAGCCGGAGCCTGCCCTACCTTTGGAACTTTTAGAAAAGAAATAAAAAAAGTGGCGATGCGTAGCAAAAAAGTGAAGGAGTTGATAGAGCATATCAACTTTTGTATTTTCAACAATATGAGCAACACATTTTTATGGAAATTACGTCTAGATATTGCTTGGAGAGGGCAGACTATATGAACTCTTAATTATCTCGTCTATGTTCAGTGTGCCTTATCGTTTGTTGAAATTTAGTGAACCTTACCTCAATTTGCAGAATTTTATTTTGGATGATGAGACAATTTGAGTTGCTCCTGTGCACCCTTGGGATTAGTCGAGACGCTGTTCCCAGACACCTGGTGCCTATTAAAAAAAAATGAATTGCTTACTTATTTGGATGTACCTTCTTCACAACAGATTATGTCATGCAAGAGATTACGAAAGCTGGCTTTGTGGAACCCACTCCTATTCAAGCTCAAGGATGGCCAATGGCTTTGGAGGGTCGTGATCTCATTGGTATTGCTGAAACAGGGTCAGGGAAGACACTTGCCTACCTGTTGCCTGCCATTGTCCATGTTAATGCCCAGCCAATTCTAGGTAAGGACATAGAATTTGGATTGATTGAATCTTTCAATCTGAACTTTATGTGCTTCTGTTCTGTTTGCAATTCTTGAGAGTAACTTTCTGTAATTTCCATATTGTTTTGTCAGCTCCTGGAGATGGCCCAATTGTGTTAGTATTAGCTCCAACGCGTGAACTTGCTGTCCAAATACAAAATGAAGCAACTAAATTTGGTGCATCATCAAAGATTAAAAACACGTGCATATATGGTGGGGTTCCGAAGGGACCTCAAGTGCGTGATCTCCAGAAAGGTAGGATGCCAATTAAGTTCTAAATGACTTGTCTTATTGTATTTATATTTCTATGAACGTGGGCCATATTGTTGTAGATAGTTATCATGTGAGATGACTTAACCATTAATTATTACTTTCATGAACAGGTTTTTGGTTATTATAATTGCTTATTCTTCTTATTGACGTTAAAGTTGAATTTATTCCGTTTCTGGATCAGGTGTTGAAATTGTTATTGCTACACCGGGGAGGTTGATTGATATGTTGGAATCACATCATACAAACTTGCGAAGGGTTACGTATCTTGTGTTGGATGAGGCAGACCGGATGCTAGACATGGGTTTTGAGCCTCAAATTCGAAAACTTGTTTCTCAGGTTTGAATTTCTTTCTTGATAAACCAGTCATCTATATGTTTGAGAAGATAGATGAATGGCCTGGTTCTGGGGTACTGATTGCTTTTGTTCACATTGATAACGCATATGCTTGGCAAGTGATAGAAGTATAACATATGGAAGATGCCAGCTAGCCCCCATTGGCACATATCAATGGCAATGCAATGGGACCTTTTCTTCCCTTCTAATGTTTTTCTCTATGCAGATTCGCCCAGACCGTCAGACTTTATACTGGAGTGCCACCTGGCCTAAGGAGGTTGAACAACTTGCTAGGCAGTTCCTTTACAACCCGTACAAGGTATGAACTTGGTTTTGTTACCACATAGTGGGATCTCTTGTATGAGGTTCTTTTATGCAATTCGGTTTTTATTTTACTTTTAATTTATGTAATTCTAGTGATGATATGTCATTTTACTCCGTTTTTGAGGGTGCTGTGTTCTGTTGCATTGGTACCTCCACTTTTTATCTTGAAACTATGGGTAATTTTCCTGCAATAATAATGGCTTGGTTTGTTATTGCTAGAGTTCTGCAGTTATGCCCCTTTTCAAAGCTCTATCTATCGTGCTATATGTGTGATTATTTAACAGTTCATTTGGATAGTGAGATGAGATGAGATGAGATGAAATGGTTTTAGATTAGTTGAATAAAATATTGCTAAAATATTATTTTTTAATATTATTATTGTTTTGAGATTTGAAAAAGTTGAATTGTTTATTAAATTTGTGTGAGAATTTGGCAAAATTGTAATGATGAGATGAGATGAAACCATCTCTGAATCCAAATAGGGCCTAATTGTCCCTTATCTTGGACTTTGTATAGGTGACAATAGGGTCTTCGGATTTGAAAGCTAACCATGCCATACGCCAGCATGTGGACATTGTTTCTGAGAATCAGAAATATAACAAGTAAGCACCATTGCCATTGTGTTCTTGTAGATTCCAGTTTTTTTTTTAATATGCCATATGGGATTTGATGTGGTCATGTTACTGACAAGCTTTATTTCCAAGATTGGTGAAGTTGCTGGAGGATATCATGGATGGCAGCCGGATACTGATCTTCATGGATACAAAGAAAGGATGTGATCAGATCACTCGGCAACTTCGCATGGATGGTTGGCCAGCCCTCTCAATTCATGGAGATAAAAGTCAGGCAGAAAGGGATTGGGTCCTGTCGGAGTTTAAAGCTGGCAAGAGTCCTATAATGACTGCAACAGATGTTGCAGCTCGTGGTTTAGGTATGAAGATAAAAAAATCAATGCTTGTTCTCAGACTCTGTAGAGATTTACATTTCAGTAAAAGAAATTGTGTTGTAACAACAACTGACAGCACCAATCATCTTCTCTTAGAGGAAAAGAAATCTCCATATCTTCATCTTCTTGTCAACCCTGTTTAAGCATTCCCTCAATTTTATTGGATGGCTTTATGGTCCTAATATATATCCTGTTTAAGAAATTGTGTTTACCTTTTAAGTAGGGATGCCCTTTTTGTTTGAGCATTTTGTAATATTGCTTTCGTTTAAAAAAAAAAAAAAATATTGCTTTCATTGATTAAAAACCGATGCAGAACATTTGCTGTGGCTCTTTGTTGTTGCGTATTATCTATTGGGGGCCCACCTTTATTTTTAATTTTCATTTTTTTGCACTCATCTGTATTTTTTTCATCCGGAATTCCAGATGCTGCTGCTTGTTCATTATAACAAACTCTATTTAGTTATTGCCTTGCGTAATTAGTTGCCTGTAAATTGTACTGCGAGCATTCTTTTTATCTAAGTTCGGGTTATTTTTCACATCGATGCTGCTTATATGACTATTTCAGAACTTATTTTCGTGCTTATGGATATTACCCTCGTATTCCTCCCCTACAGTCATAATTGACTCAATACTTGTTGACTATTCATCTGACCTTTTATGCTGATACGTGCTACCACAAGACTGTGTATACTCTGGCATGCAAGCAGAATTCCGTTGGGCTATTGGTTCTCTATTCAAAATGAATTTCCGAAGTGATGTTGTGAGCCTATGACATTTATTTTACGTGTAATGTGCTTTCATTTTGTGGCAGATGTGAAGGACGTGAAATATGTGATAAACTACGACTTTCCAGGTTCACTTGAGGACTATGTTCATCGAATTGGTCGAACAGGAAGGGCTGGGGCAAAAGGAACTGCATACACTTTCTTCACAGCTTCAAATGCCAGATTTGCGAAGGAACTCATTAGCATACTGGAGGAAGCTGGTCAGAAGGTCAGTCCTGAATTGGCAGCAATGGGGAGTGGTGCACCTCCCCCGATAGGTTAGTTGACTAGCTTGATCTTGGAGAACACACACGCTTTTTCAGGCACCCACCCATCCCCACACTTGTGTGCGCATGATCTGCATGTATTTTAATGAAATTGATTACTGAAAGTACGTTTCCATTGATAATCAATCAATCAGGTCATGGGAGTTTTCGAGATCGGGGGAGGGGTTATGGTGGTGGTCGCTCTTGGAACTAATTAATGAAGGTCAACTATGAGCTCGATGGCTATGGAGAAAAGCTTCGCTACAAGCGGCGAAGTCTGGCACGTTGTACTTGGTGGGCAGAACTAAGGATGATTTGTGTGACTGGAGCCTGGAGGGCAGGAGTTTAGTTTCCATGTCTTTGTCCATTGGACCTCCATTTCCTGTTGATTTTTGGGTCAATTCCTAGGAGACTAACTTTAGGGTCTCTCTCTCTCTCTCTCTCTCTCTCTCTCTCTCTCTCCATTCACTGTAGGTTGTATTCGAGTGTGAAAGACAACATTTGTTTATATCAGCGAATTGAAGTTTTTGAGGACGAATGCAATAGAACTTGGAAAAAATAGTCTTTCTAGTTTCAAGCACATTTCTCAAACTTGCTGTTTTCAATTTCTGCAAGCCTGGTATTAGTTTTTTCATTTTCTCCCATTGATTGCCATGAATATACGAAACTTGTGTTTCTTATTGACAAATCCATTTATATGCGCTCCTGACCCCCTCGATTTGGTATTATTTCTTCTTCATTTTGTACTGAGGAAGGAGGAAACTCATTATCAAATGCTTGGCTGATGATAACTTGCTTAAAGAAAGAGAAAAAATAATAAAGAAATCATGATTTACCTACAACATTGTCTGATCTGATCTAATTACTTATCGATTCTTCTTCCATCGACCAGATGAAAGAGTTGTAAAATTGCAATCTATGAAATTATCGTTTTTGTGCAGAAATTGTTTATATATTTCTAAAAAATAAACGTGATATTTGCTTTTTATAATTTAATTTATTTATATTTTAATAGTCATTTGATGCGAGAACAATGAAATGATGACATTTAAAATGACAATAACTGGTACTTTTCATAAAAAAAAAAAGAAAAAATGGATAAAAGTAATTCATGTCTCATATTTTGCGTTAAATAAATGGACTTTTAAGAATTACATGATGTTGTTGTTGTTGTTGTTGGGTTTTTTTTTTTTTTTTTTTTTTTTCGTTAAGAAAATTAGCCAAATTCATAAACAAGTGGGTTTATTAAAGGATCAGAAGCGTCAGCTTTGTATGTTCTTTTTTTTTTTTTAATAAGAGAGAGCGTCACTGTGACAAAAGTAGATTGGCGATCAAGAAAGTGAAGCTTAAACGATGAGCGAAGCTCCAAAGCTTTATACCAACAAACCCAAAAAGGGTAACTAAAATTTTCATTTTTTTTTCCTCTCTAATTTTGCCTTTTGTTTCTGAAAAAATACACATGGATTGTCATCTGCCATAAAAAATCTCCTGCTATTGTTTTTGCGGGGTTTGGTATCTGACTTTTGATTGATTGCTTGTGAATTTTGTGAACAGCGCAACTGAAACAATTTCAAGAGCAGCAACAGAAAGCCCAGGAGTTCCCTTCATCGTCGTCGTCGTTGTCGTCATCAATGGGGCCTCAGTCTTCAGCTCCGCCTCCTCAGCAGCCCCCAAAAGAGTCATTTGCTCGGCGCTACAAGTTTGTCTGGCCCATGCTCTTGGCTGTGAATGTTGCTGTTGGAGGTCCATTTCTTCAATTCTTCAGCTATGTGATAAAGTTTCTTTTTCTTTTTTCAATTTCCCATAAACTTAAGTGTATTGTTTAGTGTTTTGTTTTTATGTATAAAATAGTGTAATTGATTTTTATATTTCAGCTTGAAAGACTGAATTTTGAGCTTCTTGAGTGTTTTTCTTGATGCTGTTGTTGGCGGATATTCTGTAGTCTCACTTTTCCGAGGATGGTTCACTTTATGATCATGAGACATTGATATTTTTTCTTCTATGGGTGGGAGGCTGATTAATGGTTATGGATGAAAGGGAATGTGTTAAGAGGGGTTCCAGGGGTGGGCTTCTATGGGATATATGATTCTCCTTGGTCGAGAAATGGCGCAAGAATGTGATGACCTTTAGATCTGAATTGGAATTCAAGCGGAAGAGTGGTGGTGAATTTGGGGTTAATAAGTAAACATTGTACTTTGAGAATGGTAATTCATGGCTCTTGCTCCTGTTTTATATGTGGTGAGAGTGTGAGTTGTGTTACAATATATGGGTAGCACTGTAGCACGAGAAAAACAGTAAGTAAAAGTGCCAGTCATCTCAAAATAACTTTCAAAGCAACTTAGTTATGTTAGACTTGGGTAAATCTAACATATTAGTGAATGGCAGTCCGGTTGGCTTTTTTAACAGCTCTCGGGGTTTGAGGCAAGGAGATCCCTTATCTCCTTTTCTATTTGTAATAGTGATGGATGCATTGAGTCATATGCTTGAGGCGGCTGTCGAAGGAAGATTTATGTTGGGATTTGTGGTGGGTGATGAGACTCAGGATAGTATTTCAGTATCACGTTTGCTTTTTGCAGACGACACTTTGATTCTGTGTGATAACAATCAGGATCACGTTCATGTTTTGAGAGCCTAACTGTTATGTTTCGAAGCTGTTTCTGGTTTAAGAATTAATCTTTCCAAGTCTGAAATCGTTCCAGTGGGTACGGTCAAGAATATTTTGGATCTGGCCAATATTTTGAGATGTAAGGTAGCTTGGTTACCTATGAGATACCTTGGACTACCTTTGGGTGACCCTCACAATTTAGTTTCTATTTGGGATGGGGTGATTGAGAAGATTAGGAGGAGGTTAGCTGGCTGGAAAAAATTATATTTGTCTAAAGGTGGAAGAGTTACCTTGATTAGGAGCACATTGACTAATCTCCCTACTTATTTCCTCTCTCTCTTTCCTTTACCAGTTGGGGTTGCTAAAAGAATTGAGAGGATTTATAGGAATTTTCTGTGGGATGGTAATGGGGAGGAAAGAAAGTTTCATTTGGTGAGTTGGAAAAGGTTTGTCTTCCGGTTTCCTGTGGAGGGTTGGGAGTGCAAAATTTAAGACTTTTCAACAAAACTCTCCTTGGGAAATGACTTTGGAGGTACCATAATGAGACTAATGCATTTCGGAGAAATATTGTGGATGTTAAATATGGGAGGATGTGGGGGAATTGGTGCACGAATGAAGTTAGAGGGATGTTTGGGGTGGGTTTGTGGAAGTCTATTCGGCTGGGATGGGGAGATGTTGTCAAGAATTCCAAATTCAAGGTGGTGGATGGGGCAAATATCTATTTTTGGCATGACACCTGGTGTGGGGATTCACCTCTTAAGGTTGTTTACCCTAACCTTTTCAGGATTGCTAGAGACAAAGGGGCTGCAGTGGCTGATTCCTATCACTTTTCTAACAATTTGATTTGCTGGTCTGTGGAATTTATTAGAGATGTGCAGGATTGGGAAGTATGTGAAGTTTCTGATTTTTTAGGAAGATTATATGAGACGAAGCTTGATCAGAACAGGGAAGACAGTCTGCTGTGGGCGCAAACAGTTAATTCCAGATTTTTAGTGAGTTATTTTTATAAGTTGTTAACCAGTCATGGGATCAAAGACTATCCCTGGAAATGTATTTGGAGAGCCAAGGTGCCTAGTAAGGTTGCCTTTTTCTGCTGGCTGGTGTCCCTTGGGAAAATATTAACCACAGACAACTTGAGGAAGAGAGGTTTTCAGGTGACTGAATGGTGTTTTATGTGTAAGAAGGAAGGTGAATCTATTGATCACCTTTTTCTTCATTGTAAGGTAGCGACATCATTGTGAAATGAGATTTTTGCAAGGGTTGGCATTTTATGGGTGATGTCTATGCATGTGGCAGATTTCTTTGCATGTTGGCAAGGTATCGAGGGGAGAAGTAACAGCACTGCTGTGTTGAAGATGATCCCCCTGTGTTTACTTTGGTGTTTATGGTTAGAGAGGAATGGAAGTGCTTTGACAATTGTGAACGTTCTATAGGGCAACTTAGGGAGTATTTCCTTAGTACTTTAAGCTTTTGGGTGAAGAATCTTGTAAGGAATGGGAAAGATTGTAATATTTTGCTTTAGTTATATTCTGTTTTAGCTTGTAAGTAGGTGTTCTCATTTGTATACATCCTGTGTACTTGGGCTATGTCTATTTAATTGGAATAAAAATTTCTCTTATTAATTATAAAAAAAAAAAGAAGTTATGTTAGATTTGGGACTATGCATCTAGTCATCATGCTTGTTTATTGTCCATGTATTAGGACTCATGGAAACACCTGAATCATTAAAATGTGTAACTTCTACCTCTCTTCATCCTACAATCCAAAATAGTTCTGCATCTTAGTTTTTGGACATCCACTTTACTGAACTTGAATATCCATAAATCCATGGAACATAAGAGTAACCTAAGAGGTTGTCTTGAGGAAATCGTTCTAAACCCCTAATGATCAAAGACATACATATTTAACACAATTGTTTGGCGTGTTTGAGCAATCCATGGAGAGAGAGTAGAAGAGAATAAACTACTAGTTTCAAAATCAGTAAGCCAGAGTTCAATCAGATCTTGCAATAATCTCCAGCAATTGAAGCTAAAACACTGTGCCTTGTGTATAAACATTTTAGAGGTTGAAGATTTTGTCTTGGAGCTCAAAAGAGTACTTGAAAATAAATATTAATAGTGCAGGTGATTAAAAATAGTTTTTGTTTGCCCCAAGTTCGCTCGCCTACTTAACTAATTTCTGAGCAAATATTGATTGCTTTAACATTTAGGACTTGCATCAGGCGATCATATTTGAATCATGTTCGGTTTCTGGGGCAGATTTGAGATAGGTCACTGAGGTATGCAAAGACTTCAAGGGTGGTAAACTTGTTTCATTACATTGACATGTAAGCAGAATGAATAGATTCTTATGAAGGGAATATATCCTTAACATGTTTTAGTCCTCTATTTGTTTGAGAGGTATTCATAGTTTTGTGGAGTGATTTTTTCTTCTCTGTTTCTAGTGTAAGTTTCTTTTTATTTATTTAAAGTTGGTGAATTTCTGTCTTGAAACTTTTGATTTAGTCACTTGGCAAAATTATCTATAGTGCCCTTAACGTGCTTCTTATCAGTTTGAGGTTTGTGTGAACCATATAGCGTACTTCGTTATGAGGACAAAGAAGAAACAGACAGACGTAGAGGAAGAGGTTGCGGCGACACCCATTTCAACAGAGGCTGCAACAACTACTCTTGTTCCTGAAAAACCCTTACCCTTTCCAACCATCACAGAGGCTGTGAAATCAAGGGAACCAATTCCAGAGGATCAGCAGCGCGAACTTTTCAAGTGGTTATTGGAAGAGAAAAGGAAGGTCAAAACAAAAGATCCTGAAGAAAAAAAGCGCATTGATGAAGAGAAAGCCATTCTCAAACAATTTATTCGAGCAAAATCTATCCCGAGTATCTAATTATTGAACATTCACTATCAACTTTAGAGACGACTAGAAAGTATCATCTTTTGGTTTCCTTTTTCCATGTTAATTGACATTGAATGTAGTTTATACTCATGTTGAATACCAATGGATTCCCAACTCTGTTTGAATGATATCTTCAAAAACTTCATCTAATTCCAACCATGCTTTTGAAGTCATTGTTGTTCAAGTGCAATACAATAATTCCTAGAAAATACCAAGCCATAATTTTTATTGGAAAGTTTGAAACAAGCTGAAAGTCTGCAAACAGAAAATGATTTTGTCAACAAGAATCGACTACGACACAGTTAGATCCTTTATGGAGCTATCAGAAACATAGACCCTATGTTAAGATGGAAATAACATGGAAGCATCTTTTTTCACTTGAAAGTGTTTTGTTGTCTTCGTAATTTCTATACCCTAACGTGAACCATGCAACTTTTCCTGTCATGTCTGCCTGTATCTGTTGGCTTATGAAAACCGGGTCGGGACTCGGGATTCAAAAGTAATTAGGCCAAGTGTTTGTTCCTGAACGACCAAAATAGAAAGACGGTAAAGAGGAAAGGAATATTTTCCTTTGATTTTTGTTTCGTTTACTGCTCTATTTGGGACGCTCCCAAGTTTGAGCAAAACCGTCCAACTGCGGTTTGGATAGTAAAATGAAATGTGATAATTTTATATTAAAGTTAAAAATTGAATAGAATATTATTAGAATATAATTTTTTAATATTATTATTGTTTTGAGTTTTGAAAAAATTGAATTGTTTATTATATTTTTACGTGAAAATTTGAAAAAATTATAATGATAAAATGAGATAAGATGAAACTTTCACTATCCAAATGGGCCACTTGCAAGCTTCCAAGCTTCCAACACCAACAGGCGTACTAAAAGGTTTTCCACCACTTGCAAGCTTCCAACACCAAACTACCACTCCCAAAACAGGCTCCAATTAATCTTACCAGACCTTTCAATCAATATATAAATATATCCACAATATTCTCAGGATTCTCATAGATATGGTTGAATGAATAAATAAAAGTCACAAACAAACACAATAGCGTGGGGGAGAGAGAAGCAATACGATGCAATGATGATATTTGATTTAAGTACAAATTTTTAAGCAAGATACCTAATCATAAGTTAGGTAGTTTGAACAAAGAGATAAAGCAAAGCAGAGGAATGGGAGCTTAGCATTTTAAAAACATAAGCAATAATCAGAAATGGGCCATTTCTGAGAATTTAATATTATTTTGAAACGGTCAAAGAGAGATCTTGAAATGGCTAATTTACTTCACAACCATTTTTGTGCTCATAGAAAATTATGGCCAATTACTCTTCAGCTTTGATTAAGAGATTTAGATATGATTAACAGTATTTTCGTGGCAAGGCGGTGGAGATACATGTGGCCTCTACCATATAAAATGAGAAAATGATGGGGAATGAATGTGACATGAGAGGTTGGCCTTCTCTGTATGTGTGTGTGTGGAGAGAGAGAGAGAGAGAGAGAGGGACACATGTTGTGAGGCAGGGGGATGATAATGGAGGATTGTGGTCGGATTTATTGAATCTCACATGAATGCACGAGGCCGCCCAGCTGCCACTGCCAAAGGGGGGGTGCGGGGACTCCACAAGAACAATCATGCACTTGTGGGGGCTTCTCACTCTTTGTATATTTATGTTCTGAACAAACTTATCATAATATCCTCGAAAGCATTTCTTAATCATTGCTCTCTGTACTTTTTATAACCTCAGCATAAATGCACGCTACTGAAACTGAAACCCAACTGAAATATCAAAACCCAGATATGTTGTATTCACTATTTCAAACCCTTGAGATAGCTCAACTGATCCGGCCTTGAGTTTACTCTCTAATGATCACTAGTTCAAATCTCTTTAAGGTCACTAAAAATTTACCTGGTCGTTAACTTCATAGCCTCATAGGATTAGTTGAGATGCACGCAAGCTGGTCCGGAAACCCACGGTTATAAAAAAAAACTATTTCATTTCGAAAAAATTTATTCATCATTTATTTATTCATCATCTTCTCATTATCTCATGATGTGACATTAGATGATAGGTTCATAAATAAAATATAATAAATATTCTCAAATCATCTAATGTCATATTATGAGATAACGAAAAGATGATGAGAATTAAGATGATGAGTAACATTACTTATTCTATTTCTGGATTACTGTATATATGGTCTACTCAATTGGATTATTGGTCAAAATGACAAAAGTTAGCGTTATCTTAAACTGAAGTCTTACTTTTTGATCAGACTGCATGAATAAGTAGGAAAAGTTTTCCTGTCTCGGATAAAAGATATTCTGGGTCTGGCTGCCAATCAATCCATATAACCCGGCTAAGCTTCAAACCCAAGTTTTATTATGATAAAAAAAAAAAATGTTCTTAAATACAGTTCTTACTGTTGATAAAAAACGAGAATATAAGAGAAAACCTCCAACCTTAGGTAAACCCAGCAACAAGACAAAGCCTGCTTATAGAAAACAACTCAAGGCAATTCTTCCAAATCTATGCCTGTCCCAATGCAAATATTCCATGTTCTACATTAGCTTGGCCCCAATCTCTCTCTCTCTCTCTCCGCACGCGTGCGCATGCACACTCGTTCTTTCATCACGAAAATGTTAGTCATGGCTGCAGTAGTCACCATGATTAAGCATACCTAAGGCAAAGCTTAGAGAGAGAGGGAGAGCGTGCATGCGGGAAATTTATCCATGATGGACATGAGTATGTGGATTGTGTTAGGGTCAGCAATTTTCTTGTCTACCATGATTCTCTATAGGAAAAAGTTTAGACTCAGATCATTACAGAGAAGCACACTTCCTTTAGGGACTCTTGGATGGCCTTTTATCGGGGAAACAATTGAGTTTGTGTCTTTTGCTTACTCTGACCGCCCTGAGACATTCATGGATAAACGTTGCCGCATGTAAGTGGGGTTAGCATAAGCAGTACCCAGATCATTACTCTCTATTAATTGCACCCGCGTCAAATCTTGTATTATTTCCTACTGATTTAGCTTTACATTCAAATCTACTTAGTATAACCACCATATATGTAATCAGACACTCTTAATCTTGTTTTCGTTTTGTTACTTCTTTTGTGCATTAACAGCACAAGAATACTTTTATTTTGCTGGTGATGATAAAGGGATGTGAGTAATAAATATTCTTTGGGTTTTTGCAGATATGGCAAGGTGTTTAAGTCACATATATTTGGAAGCCCGACCATTGTTTCGACGGATGCAGAAGTGAGTAAATTTGTTCTTCAAAGTGATTCAAAGACTTTCGTGCCGTCTTACCCCAAATCTCTCACGGAGTTGATGGGGGAATCTTCCATTTTGCTCATCAATGGGAGCCTACAAAGGAAAATCCATGGACTTATTGGAGCCTTCTTCAAGTCCCCACATCTCAAGGCTCAAATTACCAAAGATATGCACAAGTATGTTCAGGAATCGATGGAAACTTGGAAAGATGACCATCCCATATACGTACAAGATGAAGCCAAAAACGTTAGCTCTCTCTCTCTCTCTCTCTCTCAGACCCAATCTATACGGATTAGGGAAGCTAGTTCCTGCCGTTTAAGTTGGATTAATCTAGCTATATTTTGCTTCTTCTAAGTTTGATCAGGTGAGAGTTCTAATTAGACACAAGACAAAACAAAAGATGCCATGCATCTCTCTTAATTAGATCTATATTATGGCTTCTTCTACCGTGTTTAACATGTTTTATAAGAAAGTAAAAGCCTCATGAATAGGAATCGTCCAGGTGTGAATGCTTCCCAGGCTCCTACTTAAGTTTGAAGATGATTTCGGTTTAAATTAAGAAACCCAGTTGTCTATGTGGTGTGGTTCATAACAATTCTGCATGAAAATCGTACTTGTCGGGAGAATTAGATTCATAATTATTACATTACCTAGTACTTTTGAAAAGTAACTAAGAATTGGTCGGCCGGACTTTCTGCCTCTCCAGATTGCGTTTCAAGTACTAGTCAAGGCATTGATTAGTTTGGATCCAGGTGAAGAAATGGAGCTTCTAAAGAAACAGTTCCAAGAATTCATCTCTGGACTCATGTCTTTACCCATAAACATTCCGGGAACTCAGCTATATCGATCACTAAAGGCATGCAAGTAATTTATAATTAGTCTATAACTTGCCTATAATTTGTTTGCATACTACTGATTTCTTAATTTCTCAATGATCACATGATGAATTTCAGGCAAAGAAGAAAATGGCTAAGTTGGTACAAAATATAATCCAAGCTAGAAGAAGAAATGGCATCTCGGCCAGGGTTCCAAAAGATGTGTTGGATGTTTTACTCAATGATTCAAGCGAGCAATTAACGGACGATCTACTTGCAGATAACATGATTGACATGATGATTCCAGGAGAGGATTCAGTGCCGGTTCTTATGACTCTTGCAGTGAAATACCTCTCGGATTGCCCCTCTGCTCTGCAGCAATTAACGGTACGTACGTACGAAGTTAATTTTCTTCTGTTTAATGGATTTATAACCAAAATATGCTCTCAGAATTACTATCATACGGCTTGATTTCAGCAATTTGCCTGCTTTTTTGCAAATTTGCGAGATCATGTGATTCATTTTTCATGACTAGTACTAGTAGTACTGTTCATGATGATCATCATCACGAGGTGTGTCATTTTCGATTGCTTTGTCATTTCTAGGAGTGCTAATTACTTCCTTTCGGATTGATTTTGTCAAAGATCTAATAGTAGAAGTGGACTAGCTACATATATAGGGTTTGTCCACTGTACTACGTATGTACGTAGTAATTTTGTGACGCGTGAGTAGGCCAAAAGTACTATATATATATATATATATATATATATATATATAAAAGGTTGATATTAATTATCATTACGCAGAAAAATATTTTAATCACAAAATAATTATATTAAAGTAAATTATAAATTGATGTGGTTTGATGTGACACGTCATATTATAAAACTATTTTTATTATTGTAAAGTAGATTTAATAGATCTCATAAAATCATGTCAGTTTGTAGATTTATTTTTATATAATTTTTTTGTATATGTAACAGTTCTCATCAAAATAAACTCATTTTTATAAAAAATAATATTTTTGTCATAAATAACTAGTGATATATAAACATTTTTCTTGTAGTAATGATAATATATATATATAAATGTTATTTTTCAAAAGAATATCCCGCTATTAGTTAATGGAAAAAAAATATAGCTTTTTTTCTGTAGGATGCGTGTAGAAATTTTCTTCAAATTTCCGGTACTAATATTGCTAGCTAGCTTGTGTATCGACATGAATTGGTTGGGCCGAATATTATTGGGTTAGTGAGATGTCATTTGCATGTGTGACTGCTTATCATGTATATATATATCATGTACATGCATGTATTAAAAAATATTGGTTCAATGTATTAGTACTTATTATATATATTTAGTTAGTTCTTATGTTGTAATCTAAATGATTAGTGTTGATCATAAATATCTGATCCTCATCGTCAGGAGGAAAACTTGGAGCTGAAAAAACTCAAAGCTCAGCTTGGACAGCCTTTGTGTTGGAGTGATTACTTATCATTGCCATTTACACAAACCGTAAGTACTACTTGTATATACATATAATATTATATCTTCTAAAAGATCAAGAAATTAGGAAATTAATTAAATTAATTAATAAATGACGTTGTCTTAATTAATTCTACTCATCTTAATAATTTATAGGTGATTACGGAAACCTTAAGGATGGGAAACATTATAATTGGTGTGATGCGAAAGGCAATGAAAGACGTCGAGATAAAAGGGTATTTGATACCAAAAGGATGGTGTTTTTTCGCATATTTTAGATCGATTCATCTGGATGAAAATCACTACGACTGGCCTTACAAGTTCAATCCATGGAGGTGGCAGGTAATTAATTAATTAATTATGAAACCTAATATTATAAGAAAAATACTTATTTGTGATCGATTATTTATGATCGAGATGACCATATATTTGCAATGAGAATGAGTCTATTCTCGTAAGGAAATAACCGTTTTCGACCATAATCAAGTGTTTTTCTTCCAAAAATGTTTTAATTAATGTTGTTATAGCATCTTTTGTTATTTCTTTAAATTTTAGGTTTTTAGTGATGGATTTAATTTGGGGGGCCGGACAGGACAAAGACACGAGCACTACTTGTAACTATTTCACTCCTTTTGGAGGTGGCCAAAGGCTGTGTCCGGGCCTTGACTTAGCCAGGCTGGAAGCTTCCATCTTCCTGCACCACTTGGTCACTCGGTTCAGGTAATAATTATGAGAATTTCCCCCCAATTTAATCATTTTACAATAATATCAGAGGATGTTATATTATTAAAAATTAACTATTATATAAGTAATTTCGGTCCTGTACATGATAAAGTGATATACGGGAGAAATGGGCAGAGGATCAAGTCATTGACCTTTGCGTAGTGTCGCGACCAAAACAACCCTGCATTTGTTTCTACAATTTTGCACATGATTAAAGACAAAACATAGCCAAAATAATAATAAATAAATAAAAATAGATTCCACAGATTTTTCCAAGTGGGCCTGGACAGACGACAAACCGGCCAAGATTAATTTGTCTGGATGCACAATTACCATATAGATGATCTTTAATTTACTGCAGAGGATCATGAGTACCATGGATAAGATCAAAATTACTAAAGCCTTGTAGCTAGACACCATCAGAGAGGCCATCACATGCATGCAGATGTTTAACATTTTAATTCATGACAGTACAGACCCTCGTGTCCCAATTGGATTTTCAGATAGTGATGCATGCAGCATGAGATATTGAGTACTTCACTTGGACTATATTTAATTTAGAGCGGTGCTCTGCTGCTCATAGTGCACCGCACTATTTTACTGTTAGTTTTTTTTTTTTTTTTTTTAATTTTTTTATTCATATTTTTTTATCATTTTAAAATATTTTTAAAAAACATAAAAAAAAATCAATACACTAATAATCACTTCCTTAATTATTGAATAAAAAAATACATAAAGTTTCAAAATAAAGAGGTAAATAAAGTGGGCAAAGAAGTATTTTTCATTTAATTTTGGACCACTGAGTTTGTGCATTACCTCTCTTTTAAATCTATTGAGATATCCAAGAAACATTTGACCGGTTCGAAACAGTACGATTCTCGAACAAACTTATATATATCCTAATGCATGCCTTCCTTTTATGATCATGTCTTCGTGATCTTTTGCCATAAAGTGCATGGCCTGTAATCCTCGTAGCAGGCCAGCCAGCCAGCCAGTTTACATGATCTTGCGAAATGTATGTTATATATATGGTCAATCTATAGTTAAATCAACATAGAATATTGTCCCGATTAATCTAGTCGATCTAGATGTTCTGCTCTATTAGCATGGAAAAACCGCATGATCTGTGCTCATGTGTTTGTTCTAGCTAGTACTCCATTGACTAATTCCTTCGTTTTAAACAAATTACCAATAAATAATAATCCAATAATGTCTTCAACAATTCAGGGTTAGACCAAAATCAAGAGTATGGAACTTCACAATTAATTAGGGTTTGCTAGCTAGCTAGGGTTGCATTTATATGTATGTATACACAATATGCATGATATATATATATATATATATATATATATATATACATACACCTCGGCATGCAGTACGCGTACTATATTTTAAGAGTTTTGAATATATATTAATTTTGATCTTCTCCAAGCTGCAGTTGGGAGGCTGAGGAAGATACAGTTGTTAACTTCCCCACTGTAAGAATGAAGAGGAGGATGCCAATATGGGTCAAAACCAAAAGGAGAGGTGACCCTTAATAATCAGCAGCCAGCTGCTCTGGCCCCAGCGGAGATATATATATTCGAAGTAATCTCAGTACAACGATGCAGCAAAGGCATCGTGCATGAAAACAGACAGAAATGAAAGTGATAAGGAGTTTGGTCTCAGTGCACACGTGTGGGGGGCATCACAAGCTGACATATATATATATATTCGTCCTGTTCCATAGTCATAATTTGCACGTACATATATATATCGACATGAACAGATCAATCAATACAAACTTTTGTAGGACCCAGCTAGTTATTCACCGATTCTTTTCTCTTTCAACCTTTTCTTCTTCTTCGTCTTCTTGCTTGTAATTTGGTCAAGAAATTCCCTCTAATATTAGCAACTTGTCTGTAAAAATGGGAATCAAAGGGAAACCAAGCATGCAGGAGCTACTTTTGGCTTTTCTTTTTGTTTTTCCATTTTCAAATTCGTTCAAACTGTTTACGACATTAATTAACTCATGCTTATACCATGCAGCTTTTGAAAAGGTAGTAACTGGAAATAAAAAAAGAAATACAGCTTGATGTACACAGTCACAACGTGTTTAACTTAGCCATTATTCATGAAAGATCGGATGATTTTGGGTGTAGCTGATAATCTAGCTCCTTTTGGATGTTGAGGTGATCATTTGATCTGTAAGTAATGGTATTTTGTAAATTCTATTGAGATATATTTAAATATAAATAGATTAAAATATGTGTTTGAATGTATGAAATAAATTGATATGAGTTTTGATTTTTTATGAAAAATTAAAAAAGTAATAGATCTCATCATCACTACCTCATCATGATTGATTTGAGATAGATTGAAGTAATTTTGACATCCAAACATAGTCTAGGATCTTGTTTGGACGTTACAGATAAAAATTAAAAATTAAATAAAATATTATTAAAATATATAATTTTTTTTTTTAAATTTAATTATTTATTATATTTTATATGAGAATTTAAAAAATTATAATTATTAAATAAAATAAAATAAAATAAGATAATTTATATAACCGAACGAGACGTTAATATCCATCTTCTTTTGTCACTGAACTCACTCAATATGGGCCGAGTATTAGAAGGCATGTGATGTGACCCACCAATTCTTGAACATTTAAGATTTGAGAAAGAGAAGGCCTCAACCCATCAAACATTCTATTGGTATCCACGAGCTCATGATATAGGCCTAAATATTCCCACAGGTAAAATCTTTAGACTCATGCATGAACTTGGGAAATATATTAAATCTAAATTTGAAGTTGGATTTTTTTGTAAAAATCTTGAATCAATATATCGTGACTCTCTCTCCAGTTTTCGAGTTCTAGACCCATAAAATTAGTCTTACAATATTACTAACTATGATAAAATTAGTAAGAATTTCAAAAATAATTAAACATGTCTATCAGTTCATCATAATCATGAAATAAATATGTACTTTCCTTCTTACCCTCTTATATTTGTTTTCTTGGTCATGGCTCAAAAGATCAGTATATATGGAGTACAATGTTGAAGTGCACACCAAATGTGTATTCCAAATATGCAAACTAGTACAAATAGTTTTTTTTCTTTTTTTATTGAGAACTACTGTATATACAAATGGATTAGATAAAAGTAAACTCACAAATTGACGTGACTTCACTTGATGCGTTAGATCTGCTTTACAGTAAAAGTAACTTTACAATCTGACGTACTATATCAAGCCACATCAGTTTGTAGATTTATTTTTGTGTAATCTCTTTGTGGCTAAAATATCTATTTTTTATTTTTTTTTCTTTTAAGCATTTTTTAAACATCCTTAATTATTAAAAAAATAAAATATAAATATAAATTCATCAATAGTCAATTTCTTAACCATTAAAATAAAAAAAAAAATATGAGTTGGCATATTTGGGAGTCATACTGACATACTGACATTTTCATATATACTAATCTAATACCACATCTCTATTGGATTTTGTTTGGGTTGTGTTTTTATTGATATTGGATCCGTTAAATATGATATATATGTATGCCTCGCATATATGGAGTGTTCATCTGGGTTCCAACTCTGAAACTCGGGTAAATCCGAGTTTTTCAAAACCCGGATTCCGGGTTTCGGGTTGAACCCGATTTTTTTTTTATTATTTACACAAAAGCTTTTTTATTATTAATTGGACTTCAAATATTTTGTCTCCATTTAGAAGTTCAAATCATATTCTCAATAAAACATAAGCCTATAATATAACATGAGCCTATAAACAATTAATTAAAATTTTTAACTAAATGCATGTAAAAATAAAAAGATCAATATTCATCATGTAAAATGACATACAAGATGCAATCAACTACATATTACATTGTTTGAACTAATTTGTTAAGAATATTATAAAACACATACATTACTTTAATTAAACTCTAATACACAACAAATTGTTTGCAAAAAATCAGAAATTTTTCCAACATTACTTTTCAGTACCACAACATAGGTAGCACCATTTTGGCAAACAGTTGCAGGTTTTGCTAGGGGGCTTCTTCTTGGCAGGTGTATCAAATCCATAAAGTGCTTGCCTTCTGAAAACACATCCAGTCCCAACATATATGGGTCCTTGTAAACCATCTAAGCCTTTCATGTTGATCTGCTTTCAGTGGAGAAGTTGGACTTTGCAATAACAAAGAAGTGCATAAAAATATATAGTTAAACAAATAGATAGGTGGATAGATACAACACACAAATAAGAAGAGTACACATACATCAAACCTTCTTTCTCAATGTGGGGTCCATCATGAAACACATGGCTTGATTAAGTGCCTTGCTATTGTTAATATAATGATCACAATCAACGTTCAGAAAATAAGGAGCATTTGAGATAACTCATTATCATAGACATCAGCCTTACTAAAGCATTCATGGCCCCAGCCTTCTTGTGGTGTTCAAACCCAGGGCTCTTTTCATGGGAAACATAAATCAGACGAGGTAACTCATTTCCTAACACATCACAAACATCACTATGACCAAAGAACACCTACAGAAATGAGATTTCATATTAAGTGGTACCCCAGATATGAAATATTTTTAATTGCAGAATCAAACATTGAAAAGCCATACATTGCTTTAATTAAACTCTAATAGACAACAAATTATTTGCAAAAAATCAAAAACTACATATTACATTGTTTATTGGGATGATTCCTTTAAGAAACTACATAATACTTTAAGAAAGTAAGATTATGCAAGAAGAAAGCACTTACTCTAAATTCTTTTCAGTATGAATCGGAAGAGAGACTCACAATAGCTTCTGTTGAAGATGAAGCTACATAATTATTTAAAAAAATATTAAAAATGAGTTAGATAGATAATAAATCGAGATAGATAAATATTAAAAAAATAATTTAAGTTTTAAACTTATCTTCAAGATCTATCGACTATACGTATTTTCAACCTTACATTAATTTTTGCTGAAGCTAATTAAAACTAGCCCTGAAAACCAGTATTTTCAACCTTATTAAAGCGACTTAATTGATTTTATGGTCCTATGGACACTTCAACTCGGTGTTTAGTAGAGCTTTCTGCAGCCTCTTGGTGTTGTTCGTCCCTATAGGAGCGACTCATATCGACCTAAAAAGTTGAAAACAATATTCACCTTTTATTATTATTTTTTTAAGAAACGACCCTCACAAAACCCTGACAAAAACACCGGCAAGCTGTAGCCAAACACCCACAATCAGACAATCTAAACGACGCCGCATAATATATTCCATCGCCTGCATCAAATACAAGCAGTTCTCACAAATTGCAGAATCGTCTGATTGTTGTTTACAAAAGCCACTCGAGCCCTTGCACAGACCAAATTCAACAGGCGGCTCAAAGTCTCTCTCATCTCTCTCGTTTTTTGGCTTAGAACTTGCGTTTGGAAGTAAGTTGTAACCTCCTTATCTGTAATCTGGAAGTTAATAACATATAGATAGGTTAAGCGAGTTAGGTTTGTATGAGTATTGATTATTTTTATTTTTTATTTTAGTGCTAAATTCTTTGTTTGGTTGCCGGAATATGGTAGGTAAACGAGAAAAAGAGGGAGTTGGAAATATCGTTCTCTAGCTCTTAAAAGCCACGCGAAACGTATCATTCAGAAACATAATCTGTTTCGAATTTAAAAATTTCTCAGTTAGCAAACGTTACCTGCAAGGATTTTTTGTTTTCCTGCGGGGATCCGTGTCTTTCTTCACGAAGATGTTGGTTGCTATGGAATGGTTACGTAAATCTTGTGTCCGCGCGTGCACGTATGTTTATATGTATTTGTGTATACAAGTATGAGATTTTGGAGTGTTTGTGTGTATGAAATCTGATATTCATGTGTGCATGCGCGCACATGCATGTTAGTTAGTGGTATATGATTTAAATTCAATTGCGAGTTTTGCTTTAATGGTGCTTGTAATTAATTGAACTCGCAGAGGTCCATATATGGTGTAATAGCAGTATTCTGTTCAAATTTGATGGTTTCATATTTACCGTTTTTAGTATTTCTTAGGGTAATTTGATATGGCTGGGAGAAACCGTGGTCCCCGTGAAACCTTCAATGACAGGCATGGTTACGCACTTGAAGGGCCTTTCATTCGGGGACCTCCAATGCCTAGGCCTCCTCCTCCTCCTCCTCGCCATCCTGCTTTGTTGGAGGAAGAGCTTGAAATGCAGCATGCTGAGATGCGGAGGCTCTTAGGTGATAATAGGATGCTGGTTGAAGACCGTATGGCTCTGCATCGAGAGCTTGGTGCTACCAAGGAGGAGCTTCATCGCATGAATATCGTCGTTGCTGATGTCCGTGCAGAACAAGAAATCCGCTTTAGGGAGCTTAGGGAGAAAGGTATGAAGCTAGAGGCTGATCTCCGAGCTGCCGAGCCTCTGAAAAATGAGGCTGCACAACTTCGCACAGAAGTTCAGAAGTTGAATAACCTAAGGCAGGACCTTGCAACGCAAGTTAAGAGCCTCACTCAAGACAGTGTAAGGTTGCAAGCTGATAATCAACAGATTCCTCTTTTAAGGGCAGATATTGATGGGATTCACCAGGAGCTTATGCATGCTAGGTCTGTGTTAAGATTTCATATGTAGCTTTCTTTTCCTATCTTTTGCATCATGAAAACACTTTTAGCTTAACATTTTTAGGCTAATTGAAGGCTTTGTTCTGTAGGGCGGCACTTGATTATGAGAAGAAGGCAAACATTGAGCTGATGGAACAGAGACAGACAATGGAAAAGAACTTGGTTTCCATGGCTCGTGAAGTTGAGAGGCTACGTGCAGAATTTGCAAATGCTGACAGTAGGCCATGGGGTTCTGGTATTATTTGCTTGAGTTACTCCTCTCTAGAAGTTTTATTTTTCATTGGATATTGAACATTACTGAGATATTGTATTACACACTTTAATTTCTCTATGGATATTTCATGTCATCATAGCTATATTTTGCACCTAGAAGTATAAACTGGCTGTTCTGTTTACTAGAGTTCTTTAATTTCACTTGTCAATGTTATGGGGAGTAATAGTTAGCATTTTTTTTATTCTCGTGGAGTCACCAAATTACTTATCCCTGCCGCAGCTGAGAAGGAAAGAAAAAATAGCCTTTCAACTCTACCTTGAGCAATGTATTGTTTTTTTTTTCAATCACCTTCCTTTGAACTTTCCTTGGGTTTTCATTTTTTTGTTGCACCTTAAAAACCATCACAGTGTGGTGCTAATTGGAATACATAAATATGTTTTGATTTGAATTTTCATTCTCATCTCATAGTTTTAGCACGATGTATGCATAAATGGATGAAGCCATTCCACATTCGTTTTGAACAAACTTTAGCCTCTTTTTGCAAAGGGAGCACGTTAGCTAGAAAAAGAAGTGAGAAAGAATTTTATTCATCGAATGAAATAGGCGGTATACAGGAAGTATACAAAAGAAAACACCTGATTACATTCTATAAAGAAGAAAACGAAAACAGGAAATCATGAACAGAATCTCCATTAAGCACTATAGCTGACAACCATTGTCATAAAGAAAACACAAAGAATGTCCAGATTTTCTCCATAGTTTGCTCCTTGTTATTAAAACATCTCTTGTTCCTTTCCCACCAAAGATTTTTTTTTTTTATAAGTAAAAATATTATATATATAAATCAATAGGAGTAACTAAGTACACTGGACGTATACAAGAAAACACCTAGCCCATACAAGAGAGCCCCTAATGACCCAAAAATTCCATGAAACCTACCCAAAATACACCAAGCCCGAATTGGACACACCTCCCCAACCCCAACCCCTTGTTTTCATAAAACTAATCCTCTACCTGAACATCCCACAACGAGATCGTCCTACCTCCCTTAGCATCGTAGTTGATTGAACATTGAAGACGCTTTAACTCCCTGCTTTTCTTAAAATGAGATTTGGTTTCAAGCGCGTGACTCGCCTCAATCGCAGTGAGAGAGCTTTAACTTGATCTTCATATTCTCCTTGTTCTCCATATGAAAGCCCCAAGATTTATTGAAGTCCGTTAACTTTATTCAGAACCCAATCTGATGGTGAACCCGCTATATCATTTAACGGAGGGATAGAAACCAAGGGAACGACATTATCTCCAGCCATCGTACCCAACTGCACTCCCAATTCCAAACCTTCTCCCACACGAGGCACCAACGACAAACTGCTAGTGTCCTTTGTTTCTGCCACCATTACAGGTTCCTCCCCTCCACCAACATTGCTTGACTTTGCACCACCCCCCAACGATCCTTGTCGTGTCGCTTTGTTTGGCCCTACTGTTCCCTCTGTAACACAGGAAGGGGAAGCACTACCTTTTGTAACCTCGTTTGCATCTTTCAAAAGAGGTTTGACTGTTTCATCCAAAATATTCGAGACCGTGGAGGGTCCCCCGTCTTCAACAAAGGATGAACCCTGTATAGAAGTACCAACCCCATTTGCAAATGGTAATTGAGGTCCTACAGCTCCCTCAAGAGGCATGGTGACACTGGAATGGATAAAGATGCCAGCGTCCAATGACCCAATCTGTGAAGGCGTTGAAACGCCCTTTGCCGGCACACTTGTGGCCTTCAAACGAAGGATCTACCCCCGCCCTCCCTCATCCATGCTCGGCCCACCGCCAAAACCCACGACTAAGTCCAGCCCCTTATCCACTTTAATCATCAAATCTCTCACATACTCCATAACTCCCTTCAATTGAGCTTTGACATCCCACAAGATCCCCTCCACCTCTCCCAATGTCACCTGACGGCCTTTGTCTCCTACAAGTGTCTTACTCTTTCTTTCTGCCGTTGAGCTGTTCTCGACCGGACTACTAGCCAATGACCTCAACACCACAGCGTACGAAGCACCTTTGACTGAGGACGGCCTTCCCACTGTTTTTACAAACTCCCCAATAACACTTCGAATGGACTGCAGAAAGCCTTTCCATCCAATGCCATTAGCGCCCTCCAGAATCACCAACAATCCTTTCCTCCTTCCATTCCAGAATTCTGAGAGTTGTAGAAAGCTGCCCCTTGCGTTAGCATGATGTTGAATGATAAAAACTCCATTACCCATCCTTAACTCTCTGAAGAAACCTTCATGGCAGATAAGTTCAAAACAATCCTCAATCCCCTTAGCCAGCCACGAAGCTGTCATCCCCCCTAGACACATGAACTTAGCTATCCTTTTACTACGTTAAGAAACACGAAAATTATTTCTTCCCTCTTT
This sequence comes from Juglans microcarpa x Juglans regia, assembly GCF_004785595.1. Lineage (NCBI taxonomy): Eukaryota > Viridiplantae > Streptophyta > Magnoliopsida > Fagales > Juglandaceae > Juglans > Juglans microcarpa x Juglans regia. The sequence continues at coordinate 25,168,605 of NC_054595.1, forward strand.
CGTAAAAACAAAAGTTTTTTATTCCACTTTCAACCACCTCTCGTCTTTCAACTGAGACGAGTCCACATCGCGCATCGTCATCGTCAAATCCCTCTGTGTCCATTACTCCCTACTGCTCCAACTTCATCTTCTTAAAGTAAAAGAATAGAGCTTCATCCAAGTCGGTTTTTTCGAAAAAAAACCCGGTCTCGGAGAGAGGGTTAACGCCGGACGGCCCTAGGCGGAGTCGCTGGGGCCCTTCGACCTTATTTGTGCCGGCGATGAGGGGTCACATGCCGTTCTAGAGTGGGGAGGGTGGTGGCGTTTATGTAGGGAGACAGAGACAGATCTGGTTTCGGCAACAGAGGCAAACGATGGAGAGACGGAGATAGAGGCAGAGACAGGGACAGTCAACTGCAACAAATGGCACAGAAGGACTACACAGACGACGGAAACCGAGACAGAAGCTGTGAAATCCGGTCTCCTGAGGGAGGGCCGGGGCCCGTCAACCAAGTCTGTTGCGGTGGTGAGATGCCACATGCCGGCTAGGGTGGGGGAGGGGTGGCGGCAGGTTTGGGTGTTTAGGGTTCTCTCTCGCTTTTACTGTTAAGACACAAAGGAACCATCTTCCACATAACAACCACTTCAGGAGAACTTTGAATTCTGGTCCAACACGTAAGTAGTTCCACTACTTTCATATGCATCACCCAAGCCATCCCCTGTGATTTTTAATAACATTCAATATCGTTAATTATTAAAAAAAAATAAAAATAATAACATTCAATATCATTACTTAAATAAATAAAAGTGTTAGAATATTGAGACATCTTTGATGAGGAAAGCAAGCAGGAGGCTTTCATGTTACAGATTGCAGTATATATGTTCTGCATTTGTTTCCTATCATGGATGGTGAGGAAAATTACTGGTTGTTTTCTATTGCAGATGGCTAGCCTACTCTCATTCTCATAGCTTGGGGTTCCCTTCATAGATTATGGGTTTTATTCCACATTCTCTACGACTTTCCAATTTCCAGGATCTTCTCCTAATTCCTGCCATTGAGCTTCCTTAGTATGCCAAGATTCATGTTATGCCTTTGGAAACGTGAGATTCCTTTTAAAATGGACCTATCAGTGGTTGGCATGGTCTTCCCTCTCTCTCATGCACATACACAGAGACAGAGACCAATGATCCCCTATCTTTCATTTTTTGGAAAATAAGTCCTTGAAGATCCAAGACACAATTAACTGCTAGGAAAACTGTTTTATAGCCCTTGCAATTGGTATCATGGTCAATTTTGTGTTTGTAGTCAATCTATGTTTGCTTGTTAGCATTTAAGAATTTGGTCCTACTGCTAGTTTGGAGTGGTGGTTGGAACATTGTAGTTTATGATCTTTAAATTGAGACCAAACAGTCTTTTAATTGTTTCGTTGCTTGTTCAGTGTTTGCAATCTCTTCCTAGATGTCATGCAATTGAACAACCTAGTAGAGCAAGCATATTATTTCCTTGACTTTTTGGAGTTCCAAGGTTGGGTTACACATTCGCTTCTAATATTTCTAATGATATCTGGTCTCTGCAGGTGGACCATATGGGACAAAATTCAGCAGCTCAGATAGCATCTTTTCTGCACCTTATGGAGATGGCTATGGGGTTCACCTGGTACGTGTGCTCACGTTAAGGAATTATCTTTATTGACCTTTTGAGGTCATTTTATTACTGTGTTAGTCTTAAGTTTCTATTTTTGGTTTCCATATCTCATCTTTTATGTATATCAGGGCACTGCTGACAAAGGTCCTCGGTATGGTCTGGGTCCGGCTTCATTGGGAGGACTTGACAAGCCTCGCACGACTCGTCGTTGAGATCTGGGTGATTACTGTTCGATTGGAGAATTGGCTTACCTGTTTCTTTTGATGTCCGTTATTCATATATAAATGGGCAAGAAGTGTTAGTTTTCATCTACGTCTGCATTCCATATCAAAAGTAATTTATCTTAATACATTTTTAGGCATCCTAATTTAACGTATATAGGATTATAATGTTGCTTTGAAGCATAGTTGGAATATGTGGCTCTATCACTCTCTAAGTTTTGTGTCAACCACTATTATTTTGTCCAAGTCTCTTTATCCTGGGCACTTTATCTTGATGAAATTTGTCTCTCTCTGTTGGTTACTACAAGCTTAATATTCTGGAATAGTGTGGTAATATATCATGCCCATAAGACTTTCAAATTTCTGCGGTATTTGGTATATCAATCCCATCTTTTGCTGAGTTCTGGAGGCTGGAGTATTAATATGTTGTAAGGAATCAACAGTGAAGATCCATGATGCTGACTGATAGATAATGTGATCTGCTGCTACAGTTGAGGCTTGGTTTTCAAGTTCTAATATGAATTACATTGTTATCTAGCATGATGATTGTAAATTAATTTGGTATTGGTGTATTCTTTCCCTGTTGGAAGTCTGTTGCTGAAGGTATTAAGATAATGCTTCTGGACATTGGTGGGGAGTGCAATTATATTGTTATGCATGCCATTCTATTTGGGAAAAGAGAATCTGGAGTTTAAAGTCATTTACTCCATTGTAAGATTTTCAGTGCCTTGTGGAATGACTTTTTCAGTCAATTGGCTCCTCTTGGGTTATGCTTAAAGGATGGTAACAATAGATCTCTTTGCCAGTTGAAGAGAGTTATATGGTAACCCACAAATTGCAGCTGTGTGGGAGATGATTGCCATCTGTCTAGAGTGGTTTATTTGTAGGGAAAAGAATGATAGACTTTTAAGAATTGTGCTTATCAAAAAAAGAACTTTTGAGGACTGCGAGTAGACAGTGGAGGAGCTTTAAATTTTCTTTCTCAATACATCATTCCTTTGGGCAGCTTATATAGATTTTAACAGGCTGAGTTTACATGACTCTCTCTCTCTCTCTCTCTCTCTCTCATTTTTAGGTAGGTGCTCATCTAGTATACGTTATGTGTACTTGGGCTGCTATCATCTTAGATTTGGTGATCAGGAGTGATTTCTCATGGGTATTTGTGAAATTCTGTTGCTCGGGTGGAATTCTCAGCTTTGGTACAGTATCTGAAGTTTGTTGCTGCAGTAGATTTTGTAGTTCTGCAGTGAGGTGCACCAAGCATTTCTTATTTGTTTAGATGAAAGGATAGATGAAAAGCAAATAGTTTCTTGCAACTATTGTTAAGTTCCAAGCTCTAGTAGTTTTTTAAAGCTTGCATTTGAACAAGGCGTGCTGGGTTTTGGCAGCTGAAGTGGTCATGCTTTTAAAAATTCATTGAATGTAATGATGAATTCTGTTTTTGTCTCATTCATTTATCTGTCATAGATGGGTCTTGTTTTGTTGTTATCATAAATTGAGTGTACAAAATCATGGTACTTTTTTATGGAGACAAGACCAAGGAAGCACTGGCCACAACAAGCATTCATGGGAAGATGATGTTGGAGCATCATCTGTGCGAGGAATTGATGTGAAACTATGATGACGGGCTGCCATTGATCTGTCTTTCTTGATAGTGCTGGCTTCTCAAAAGAATAGTTTGAGGGGTCCATCAATATTTAGGCTATCATGTAGACTCTTAAGTCTCTAGATGGTCCGGACAGTCTAAGTCTCAGGCGAAGAGTTTTTAGAATCATAGCTCCGTATATTTTAAATGGTAAGAGGAGAGAGTCCTAGTCGATTAAAAGAATAAAAAATGATAATATTTAAGGCTTACTTCTCTTCAAAGGATGTATCATCATGCTGTGTTACATATAATATAAAAAGAGTGCATCAAAGGGCGGCTATCTCTGGTGTTTCTCCCAACAATATTGATGGTGGATTTATGTTTTACTCGATTCCGAAAATGTGTGAAGTTTCGCTTATGATACCTGATAAAATTTTGTTTGAAAGTGGGAATTTTTGCCCAAAATGGAGGGAGGAACTGGAGGCTGCATGTTCCTAATTTGTTGGAAGGGGATTATAAGGTTTGTTTCTTTTATCTGAATGACTAATTTTTTGGATCTGGATGATAGTGGATGTGGGTGGCATAATGGAGGTAAGAATATATTATAGACACAGGCTTTAGAATTTCTTGGACAGCCTTCTTACGAGTGTTCTTCTATCATGGTTATATACCCTCTGCAAACAGGTTTGGAAATTTACGAGTTATACAATTCAGCTTGACTCATGTCATTACAAAGTTTCTCTTTCTTTAGTTGGGTCTTAACCCTGTAAACTCTTCGGCAGTCAAGATATCTGGCCACTTCCATGAGTAAGAAATTACTCCAACCATCGAAAGGACCTTGGGATGTTGGAAGAAATGATGGTGGCCATGCCATGTGAGAAGAGGCTGTGCTGATTTGAGCTTCATAGGCAAGTATTTTGCCCTTTTAACAGTTGCATGGGTCTGGATTTGTTTCTTTTCCTAACTAGACTTGTTATTGGTATGGAAGTACTGGTTGCATGTCCCTATGGTGTCCTAAGGTTAGGGCCTCTGTGTTGCTTTCATATAGAACTATACTTTCAGTAGGCTCTCGGTTTTTGGTCGTTGTTGTGGCCCTTTGTTTATCCTAACATTTTAGCCTTTATAACTGCTATATACCCATTGACACATCAAATCTCACATTCAGTGGTATTAACTTTATTATAAACTTCACTAGCCTTTTCACTGGAAGATCCTTATCTGTGCTCCTGATTCTGCTATTTTTGGGGTTATTTGTTCATTAGCTTCACCAGGGATCCGTAAAGATATTTTCACAGTTTGCTTTTGCACTGTGCCACCGAACTTAAATGCGTTTATCAGGTTTTGATGAATTATTCACCTCTTAAATGTAATCAGAAGTGGTAGTATTGGAATAGCAGCTAAAATGTCAGTTCTTTGGAATTATTCAATATCTTGCTGTGTTACATAAATTGTTGGATTTATATATATATATATATATATAGATATATATGAAGGAGCTGGGAGTTAGAAAAATAGTCTCTGTTTGAAGGAGAAATGTTCAGTATGTTCCGTGATAGACAGGCTGTTATGGTCTTAGCCTGTAGTGCACGTCCAGATTAGTATGCCAAAGTTGTAGTTTATGAGGTTAAGATGGGAACTTTTGACCATTTTGATTGTTTATAATGGTCTCATTCTGCACATCGGGTCTCCCTTCTCATTTAGATCCAATAATTGTAGAGAGACGATTGTCTTGGAGTTTATTGAAACTGGTGGATGCCTGTTGGATTTTTATGGTATCGGTGGCCAGTGGCAAAAGAATTTACAAATTTCTGTACCATATAATCTTCAAAATGATCTGATGTTGGGCTGGAGATGCCTGATTACTGTAGAGCAGAAAACCGGTTCTTTTCACAGGTGGCTCTTTATTGTTCCAATTTTATCTGATGCATGAGCCTAGTTGTCTCACAAATGAAATTATAGATTAAGGAAGTGAAGACCATAATTTTTTCTTGATCGATTGAAGACCATAAGTTAAATATGGTATGGTTCAAGTTCAGCACTTAGACCTTAAATATTGGTAGTAGATGTGCTTTTTGAATATACATGCCCACTCTATTGACTTGGATCCATTAGGTAGACTAATTACATACATCTAGCTTGTTATAATCTGATTGTTTGGTAACGGATGGTGGGTTGGCTTTGTTGCTTCATGGGGATTTTTGTCCTAGTGTAATCTGTTCAATATAGGTTTGAAGAGAGTGGTTTTATATGGTCACAATATATTTTTCACTATGGTGATCAAAGTAATTTGGTCGGATGTACCAGGATTAGCATTAAATTAGCAAAAGTTGGGATTGTCCTTCTGGAATTTGATGGTCTCTGAGGCTCTTTGCATGGTAGGAGTCTTATGATCCGCTGGCATGACTCGAATAATTCAGGATATATGAGCTGTAAATTTTACTGTGGATATGGAACCAAATGGTATTGTGTGCATGTCTGGTGCCACTAAGTTGGCTGGTTTACGTTTTACCCTTTAATACATTATTGTAGAACTATGGTAATTTGATGCCTATATAAAGTTACATGCTTCCTAGGAGTGCGTTTTTATAATTGTATGTAATTTGTTGATATTTCCAATTAGTGGATTTTCACTGATTTTATTAATATTGTGTACTGCAGATAGAAGGCTGGTACTTTTGCTTGGAAGGTAGGGGAAGGGAAAGGATGAGTCAGATAAACTTATGCGATGCTGGCTGAATGGTCTTTTAGTGGATATTTAGCATCACAATTGGTTGCTTTCAGCAATTTTCATACATGCTTGCCCCTTACTGCATGTTCTGTAAGGTGCTGGAAGTGCTTTAGGCAAGCAGCAGATATATTCCAACCACATTACCGGAGCAGCAGCAGCAGTTTGCCGTTTCTGGAAATTGTTTTCCAGAGGCAGATCTGGGGTTTACTGAGTTTTCTTGAAACCTCAAATCAGCTTTCATTCATTCAGGGTAAAGACCAGCCAGGTACCCCACATTACCCCTCTTCTTCCACTTTTCTTAATTTTTTTAAGAGCTGCTTTAAGGATGTTATCAAGGGAGGAGGTGAAGCTTTGGAGAGGAGTGCCTTGTGACTGTCGTGGTCGTTATACGTCATGATTTGCTTCTGTTCTTAGATATCCCGATCTTGAGCCGAGCTGAGGGGTTGGGATGGTTTTGCTGCAAAAAAATAAAAATAAAATAGGCTTTCGAAGCTTAAGCGTAAAAGTTAAATATTTGAATGGTACTCTTTAAAGTTGATACCGAGACTCAATTTCGATGTTTTCTTTTAAACACGCACACAATTTTGTGGAGTTTAGTTTTGGTTAATCTGGGTCGAAACATTGATTCCAACGACAGAACAAATTTTTCGAACACGTTTGTTTCTTAAGTCCAGCTCGAACAGGTGAAGTGAATACGGGGATAATACTGGTAAATGCTGGATATGAATAGAAATCGTTTAAAAATGTACGGTGAAGGGATGGTATATTAATATGGCCGCCTCATTTCACAACATCGATGTCACGATCTTGACTGTAGATCAGAGTATGAGAAAAGAAAATAATATAAATAATAAAATCAGTTGCGATTCTCCGCTCCTGAAGACAAGTCTGGCTCAAGGCCCAAGGCTGTAGAAAAGGATGTCATTGGGTGTAAAAATTAATTAGAAAATCGGTTCGGACCCGTCCGAATCGGTGGAACCGGTTTCCTTAGAAAACTAATCGATTCCGATCTGGTCATGGTTTTATATTTTTTAGGAACGGGCTGGTTCGGTATATTATATATTTGAAATTAATTTTTTTAATATTAAATATAATAATTTTTATATTATATATAATAATATAAATTATAATTATAAATAAGATGTGATTATAATTTGAATAATGATAGGGTTACTGCTCTATTACTATTCATCTACTACTATTTTTGTATTTGATTTTTTTTTAATTTTTTATTTTACTTAATGATTAAGGAAGTGAGTATTAGTAAAATTATATATATTTTTTATTTTGTTTTCTTAGTGATCAAGGATGTTAAAAAAATACTTAAAATAAAATGATAAAAAATAAAAAACTTGAAATGCACTTGGGTGGTAGATGGGTAGTAATAGGGTTATTAATAACATTTTATGGCCTAATAAATTGTCAATATATTCTTTTTGATAAATATATAATACATTAGTAATATTAATATACATTAATATATTAATTACATTTTATGCTCTAATACTAATACTATTAGTATTAGCAATCTAATCTAAGTATATATATAAAGAACTATATAGATTATTATAATATTAGTAGCTATATTAATACTATATCACAATATGATATTATAGTGATATAGTAATACAAGTATTAGTAAACTATCAGTGATATAGTTATATTGATAGTTATACTAATACTAATATATAGTTATACTAAATTAAAATCACTATAATAAATACTAATATATAGTTATGCTAATATTATTATATAGTTATATTAATCACTGATTTACTATAACTACATCACTATAACTATATATGGTATTAATATCACTATTAGTATAGTATTTAATATTAGTAATAATGTATTATTATATAATATATAATTCATAATGTATAATATATAGTATTAGTATCACTATAAAGTGTATATATATATATATATACATACTATATGTAGTAGTAACACTAATAGTATTAGTATATATTAATATATTATAAGAATTATAGCATAATATATATGTATAATAATATAGTTAATTTAATATGTTAGTATTAATATCACTATTAGTATAGTATATAGTATTAGTATTAATATCGGTATAGTATATATTTCATAAATAGAAAATTGAGATTGTTCGAGCCAATCCAACCTTTATGAGAGACCTAAAAAATTAAAGGTTCCAAATATATTTTTTACTCTCCTCCTTTACGTTTTTATTCTTCTGATGCTGACACTATAACAAACGAAAGCAAATACTAAACTGACAGCAAGAATAACTTTTCCCGTCACATGATAGAACGCTGCTTACGTGAAATGTAGTGTTTTGACACTTGCAACATAGAAATAAAAGATGTAAGACTCATCATAATTAAAACGTTTTGTATTGAACCTTCAGCAGAGCAGTAGCTTTCTAGAGTAATGCAAAACGATGCGTAAGGAAGGATGGTTTAATGATGTGTGGAGCTAGACTTGGTGCAAGCTGTTGATTTGTTGAAGGTTCAATACATGGCGTTTTAATTATGATGAGTCTTGTGTCTTTTATTTATGTATTGCAAGTATCAAAACACTACATTTTATGTAAGCAGCATTCTATCTTGTGACGGAGGAGGTTATTTCTGCTGTTAGTTTAGTATTTGCTTTCATCTATTATAGTGTCAAAAGAATAAAAATGTAAAAGAGGAGAGCAGAAGGTATATTTGGAATTTGTAATTTTTGAGGTCTCTCATGGAGGTTGGATTGGCTTGAGCAATCCCAGTTTTCTATTTATAAAATATAGACTATACCAAAACTAATAGTAATATTAATACTATATATAGTTATAGTGATATTAATACTAGCATATTAAGTTAACTATACTATTTTACATATATTATGTTACAACTCTTATAATATATACTGATACTATATATTATAGTGTTACTACTACATATATATATTATAGTGATACTAATACTATATGTTATACATTATGGATTATATATTACATAATAATACATTGATACTAATATTATATATTATACTAAAGAGTGATATTAATACTATATATAGTTATAGTGATTAATATAACTATATAATAGATTAATATAACTATATAATAGTATTAGTATAATTATATCACTGATAGTTATACTAATACTAATTAGTATTACTATATCACTATAAGTAATACTAATTTTCTGTATTCTATTTAATTTTTACACCCCTACTTGCATGCAATGAACTGAATAGATAGATTATATGCACTGGGTTTGGCTAGCCTCAGCTATAATAGGCTTGTCTGGTGGCATCTGTCGGAGTGCATACTGCATCATGTATCATGATCCATGACCCCCCAATATACCAAGCATGCATCTAACCCTCTCGTGTGGTATGTATCGGTTTTGGAGTAGTGGCAGTGTAAACAAAAGAAAAATTGTAAGATGCTCTCGTGTGGTATGTATCGGTTTTGGAGTAGAGGCAGTGTAAACAAAAGAAAAATTGTACTTGCAAGTGTAGTAACGCACCAAGCATAACCCATATCAGGTGGTCTCCATATCGGTTAAAATAAGAAGAAAATAATTGTGTTTTGACTTTTTACAAGCACAATGAATTTCATGGCAAGTGTACTTACGCATGCCACTTAAGCTACATAATTCATTTCCAGCAGTAGTCCAAAATATGCAGCAGAAGCTTCTCTTTCATTTTCAACATTTTAACCTCACTTTATCGTTGGCAATGTGTTCAGTCATGAACTTCAGTGTTGAAATTAAAGCTGGGAAACACTGCCGTGCCCATGATATCCCTGGTAAACGACAAAATCATTAGAGAACAAAAAAAAAAAAAAAGAAAGCTCGACACGATCAAAATCATCGGGGAAATCTTGTGGGTAAATAGCAGAGAATAATCCTAGTGAAAAAGCTCGACCCGATCAAATGTCATAAACATCACGTCCAAAACGTTTCGGAATCATGATTTTGTTTTTCCTTAGAAGTGAGAGCAGGGGTTGGTACTCTCTATCTAGACATGACCATAATGGTGGCGGCTCCTTGGGAGGATCCTAGATGACGGAGAGCATTGGATTGGTTATATTTCTACTTAAACTTTTAGCTAATTTAGTTATTAGCATATTTCAAGTGCATCCCACATTGGATTACTTATTATAAGTTTGGCTAAACTATTAAAATAATATATTTTTATTATTATTTCTTCATTTTATTTTATAAAGCAGTCATGTTTATTATTCTATCCAACATACATTTATCTAATGATTATTTTATCCAATGTTCAAAAAAATAAAATGAAGCTAATGATTAATCAACATACAAAATAAATTCTATATTATTACAATATATCAGTGTTCCAAGATATTTAACATTGTTCCAAAACAATCACATGAAATATCTTAACATAATAACATTGTTCCAAAATAATTCAGTTCATACAAAAACAACAGTATCCAAGCAATAATACTGTAATGTTTTAACCAAGCAACCAACTGAAGTTTGCAAAAAATAGAGTAAAATATCTTAATGTTTAGCCAAGTAACGGTAACTATCAAATTTATATAGATTTTTAGCCAAAGTTAAATTTAACCAAGGGTTAGATAATCAAATGCCCATACATTTTAGCCCATCTTAGTTAAGTTTTACAATCCAATGTGATTTACAGCACGAATCTTCATTCTTCTGTACCATCCCAACTTCAACTACTTCATAAGACTCAATTTCCCATTATTTTTCCCAAGTTTCTGAGTAGCCTAACAGAGTAATAAAGAAAAAAACAAACCATGGTCCTGAAAACATAAACAGGATATACACAGTACATAAATTAAACCTGCTAGGTTGATAGTCTCGCAAAGTAACCATTTTCGTAAAGGGTATTGATAAGCTTACAACTTAGTCGCATCTCATTTACAGTTGTTAGTAAAATAATATTTCTTAAATATTTAATTACATCAAATCAAAATAAAAGTCAAAACCAAAATTTTTAAAAATATATTATTCTAATCCAAGTTGTAAATAAATTGTTGGTCTATTATTTTTGTCTCGGATATCCATTTTCCTTTCAATAACATCATTTTTTAAGGGTTTAGATAAAGAACCCAAATGATAGGATTTTCTAAACAGTATTTTTTTTTGGGGGGAGACGAAAAGCAGATGTTATACAGTCAATAAAATTTCAATGGTTAAAACTATAGTAATGATAGTAATGAAATTAATAAGTGAATGGAAGGGAATTACTGTAAATATGGAAGCGTCATGTTCTTCAGAAGTGTTGGGTGCCGAACAACGAAATCCTTCCAATCTTCTTTGTTAATCTTGCCATCCTTATCGGCATCTGCATCAGAGAATGTCTAAACAAGAATGGATTATGGAAGTTCACAAGTTTCAAACATATATAAATAGTTTCTTTCTATTTCGTTATTATAATTTTTTTAAATTTTTATATAAAATAATAAATAATTTAATTTTTTAAAATTTTAAAATAATAATAATAATAATAAATAATATTTTATTTAATTTATTTAAATTATTTCATCTCAGTATAAATATAAAATGTCAGAAAATGAATTTTTGAATCCTCACCTCATCAATGATAGCTTCAAGACTTTCATCTGACAGCTGTAGACTGGATTCCGAAAGAAAAGCAGCTACCAATTTCCTAACCTGAGAGCAAATACATCAGTGATGAATTGACGGCGAAAATTGACTGTCAGGAAAATTCCTGCCGGTATCAGTGGATGAAAACATGAGCAATTGACATGCTACGTTCACATCTTTCGAAGCACATAGAACAAGTATCCGGTTGACTACAGGAGGCATACTATCGAAAAAATATATTTCTATTAGGCCTAATTTATTTTTAGAGATGAGATAAAAATAAGTTGAAAATTTTTAAAATATGTATAAATAGTATTGAGATATGTTAAATATGGATAAAATGAGAAGAAATAAAATTGTATTTATTTATAGAAATGAGACGAGATTAATTTGATTTTTTTAAATATTTGTGATTGTGAGACCCACAGCCGTTGTTTTTTCTTTTACTTTTACCTGGGCTGTGTTGCGTTTCGTTTTTTTTTTTTTTCATTTTCCTGCCACTGGGACCCACTGGTGGTAGGCTGTGTTGCGTTTCGTTTTTTTTTTTTTAATTTTCCTGCCACTGGGACCCACTAGTGGTAGGCTGCATGTGTTGCGTTTTGTTTTGGATTTTTTTTTTCCGTTTTCCTGCCACTGGGACCCACTAGTAGTAGGCTGTGTTGCATTTTATTTTATTTTTTATTTTTTTTCCACACAGTTCGGCGTTAGTACGTTACTGCCACTGGCACCTGTTAACCACTGGGACCCAACCCTGTCGAAAGTGATAAAATAAGTCATTTATTCGTAAAGAAATTTACTGCCACTGGGATCCACTAATACAGTTGATAGATAGTAATAAAATAATAAAAAATAAAATAAAATTAGGTAAGATGAGATAAAAAATAATTATTTATTTTTAAAAAATGTCCGATAAATTTAGAAAATTTTTTAAAATTTTGTGTTTCATCTTTCAAACTAAACGAGACTTAGTCTGATTTACATTTAGAGATAAATTTAAATAATTTTAGATGAGATAAATAAAATATTATTTTTAATATTATTATTATTTTAAAATTTAAAAAAATTGAATTGTTTATTATATTTTATATATAAAAATTTAAGAAAGATATAATAAATAAATGAGATGAGTTGAGACGAATTTTGAATCTAAACGGAGTCAGAAGTGTATTTGGTTCTTCCTATTTAATTGTGTTACAATATTTTCGGTCAATACATGCTTAAGAAAAAGGAACAAAAATGATGACGACACATTCCTATTGTGCAATTTAATTCTATTTATTTTTTGCAATTTTGCTTTAAATGGAAGACATTTTTGTATCGTTATTTTAAAAAAATACATTTAATTTAAAATAAAATGTAAAAGAGTTGTGTCTCTATCGTTACTCAAGAGAAAAATGTCCGTAAAATGCATTTTTCATAAGATTTTTTTTTTTTTTTTGGTGGGAGTTGTGTTGGTTTTATTTTTTTTCTTGTGAATTGGCACCAGATGTTTAGGATAAAGTCCTGACTATACCCGAGACGAGAGTGTAAAAGCTACTCACTTCTTCCTTTTCGATGTATCCAGTCTGTGTCAAGTCATACAACCTAAATGCAACTGCAAAAATGCAAAGTAGAAAACAAATCAATGGATTTTAACCGATACATATAAAAATAATAATAAAAGTTGACATCTCTAAATTCAGTGAGTAAAAACTGCAAATAGCTCGTGAAGACTGACAATCGATTTTGTCCTCCACGGGAGCACGGGGATGGAAAACACTGAGTGCACGAACGAACTCCTCAAATTCAATGACTCCATTTTTCTTTTCATCAAAAACATCAAATACCTAATGAGAAAGGGTAGTAGCCACTGAATGAATTAACCGAATCACAATTGATATCAGCAATTCAACATATAAGCGTAATTAAGTCTGGAAAAAGGATACGCTGATTATAAAGAGTTAAGCATTAATGTGACAGACAATTTACCCTGTCCAGGAAAAGATTCTTGCCTTCTCTAGTTCCCAATAGTGCCACTTGTAGCTCTTCCTTCAAATGACAAACAAGCAGAAGCATTTGAGAAATTGCCAAAAATATACTGTACAGATCAGAGATGGGTTACGGCCTTACTGGCAATGGCGAGTACAGATTTTCGTCTTTCGGGGAGGATGTGTAGAAAAGATGAAGCGTAAGAAAATAAGAAAATATTTGGACTAAAAAAATATAGAAATACTACTTTTATAAGGTTTTAGGTTAGATTATCAATTTTAATAATGTGTGTATATATATATATTTAAAGAAATGACATTATTCTATATTTATGAGTAGCGATTTTTTCTTTATTTTTTTTAAAAAAATAGAGAAAATAGCTCAAAATTTTGGGGTGGTGGCTTGTGTCCAACCCTGGCCCCGGTTACTGGACCATCAATGAACCTGATTATTGATTGATTGCTCAAGGTTCCTTTTTCAGCTTCAAAAAATCTATGAAATTCCGCCATTTCAGCACGATGAGCCATCACGATTTGGGTGATAAAGAATAGGATTACCTTGTGTATCAGACCATCATCAATTAGAAGATTACTCAACTTCTTGTACAACTCGCGTAGCGCCTTAATTTCATTCCCAGTAACTGCAAACAGATAAAAATCACAAAATGATCAAAATTATATTCCAGAAACGAAGGTGACAACTCAGAAGTAAAAAAAAGCAACAAGAACAACAGCAAAAGAATTGCGCGCACAAGGAGTTGTATTAGCTAGACAGTCGAGGTCATCGAAGGAGTCTTCATGCAAGCAGTCGCGCGGAAGCTGGCGACCAAAGCAGTGAGCGAAGCTGAAGATTATGGCTTCAATGAAGCCCCTGAGTGGTCTAATTGCGGCAAATAGCCTGTCGCCTATTGATTTCTGATCAAATCACCAACCAAACAAGAGAGTTAAATCCAAACTCCTCAGATAGAAAAAATACTGCAAGTTTTTTCTCTGTTCGGTTGCCAGGAAAATGGAGTCGGAATAGACGCCGAGATTCAAAAAGAGTCGATATATATAGGCTGAGAGCAAGGAGGCAAAAATTCGAAACGAGGCTTTTTTTTCTGATTCTAATTTTATAATGAATAAATACAAAAAAAAAAAAAAAAATCAACCTACGATGAAAAATTATAATTGAAAATTATGTTATTTTCAAACAAATCTACTGTATGAGCATGTGGACCTTCTTTAAGATGTTATTTTAATTCAATCTGGGCCCAATTAACAAAAGAGCTGAGAAAATATGGATCGTAAATTCATTACAACAATAGAAAAAAGAATGAAATAATTATAAAATGGTCCTTTCTTCGTATACGTCTCGTAGCCTTTGAGACTGCATACCAAACCATGAGACGTTCCAAATATTTTCCCCCCTTGTTTTTTTCTCGCGGGCCAAACAGGTAGTTCAGGAAACATATAAAATAAAAAGTACAAATAAAAAAACTGAGACTCGTATGAGAGAGAGAGAGAGAGAGTACCTGACAGCTATAATCAGGGGAATCCATTTCCTACGATAGAATCATAAACCAGTACATCAAAGTCTTTCTCGGTTTCCTGCATTTCCGTGTCGAGATGGAATGAACACTAGAGATGGGATGAGGTTGGTCTATGACTTTAATAGCTTTAGAAAATGAGGGAATTACCAAACCTCTTTTTTTTTTTTTTTTTTTTTTTAGGATATAAAAGGTTCTATATTTAAAATTAAAACATGTTCTATAAATTAAAAAAGGGTTTACATTGAAAATTATTAAATTAAATTAAATTAAAAATTATTTTACAAAAATTGATTTTCATACATTACATAAAATGTGCCTAGGCTTCTATCACTCTTCTCTTAGACCATGTCTAAGAGGGGGAGGGACATACATAAAAACAAAATGAGTCGAAGACTCAATAAACATTACTTCATACTGTAAAAATATACTAACATAGGTTTCTATTCATACATTCATCACTCCTCTATATACTTTACATAAAACATTCACTTCTTTTGAATACATTATAAAGTCGGGTTTTTTTTTTAAAAAAAAAAATATTTTCATTTTTCATAAAACATTTCTCACATATTGTACATTCATTCATAAAAAAACTAAATCATTTATACATTCAATTACTCTTTTCAGTTTTTCTCTGGCCTGTACATATTGTTACGCCCCGTATGTTGGGGTTAACGGTATTTTTGACTTGGATTCTGTTTGTAGCCACAAGTTGGGAATCTAGGGGGTCCCCCATCCTAATCATTAGTCTAGGGTTATAATCGAGCCGAGCCAAGCCGGTCATTGGCTTGTCGAACTCAGCTCGACTCATAATGCTCAAGCTCGAGCTCAAAATTTTTATTTATTCTTTGTTCGAGCTCGACTCGGTAAACTAAATTCCTAACTTGAGCTCAAGCTCAGCTCAAATTATTTATTTATTTATTATTTTTTTAATAAGATTTAATAATTAATAAATTAGATAGATAGATAAAATTGAATTTTAAGATTTTGAAAATTTATAAATAATTAATATCTAACTAGTTGATATTTATCCATAATAACAATATATTATATGCCCACAAAAATTATTAATACATACACATAATGTGATAGTATATATCTATTTCATATATGGTTCCCACATATTAATATATGAAATTATTAAATCTTATCGACTAATTATTGTACAAATGATAAAATATAATTATGAAATATATTCAATATATAGACATAAGTAATTATGTTACATATTATATATTTAATTATAAAAATATTATGCTTATATTATCAGCTAATACATATATATATATATTTATATACATAGGTATATATATATATATATATATATATATATTTATCAATATATGAATGAGTTTTAATCGAGTCAAGCTAACGAGTCGACTCGGGCATAAACGTGCAGGCCTTAACGAGTCTTAGCCGAGTCGAGTCAAATTTTGTCAGGTATATGTCATTTACTAATTGAGCAAGTATCTGCTTTCATGGGTGGACTTTTTTTTTTTATAAGTCGAGTTCGATTCGAATTTAACCGAACAAGTACCAAGCAAGCTATCGAACAGACTAATTTATTTACAGCTCTATTAATTACTATTATCTAATTTTAATTTGCTCCTCTTGGCTGTCAACCCAAAAAATCAAAACACAATTCGAAATCCAGCTAATGTGAGGGTGACATTGGGTTTGTAACATGAGAAATTCTATATGTTTTAAGTCTTTTACTACATATTTACACTTAATTAATATGTGATTCGTTATTTTTATTCTTTTATCTTAATATTAAATATGTGTTTAAATATAAAGATAAAAATAACAAATCACATGTTGATTAAGTGAAAATATATAATGTAAGACTTCCTTATAACATTTCTCTTCATAGCATCCATACGCCTTTCCATAGACAAATCATATTAAATTAAATTAATATTTAGAATATGAGTATTTTGTACTCGATATCTATTATAATTATAAAAATAAATAAATTGTAAAATAAAATTTTAAGTTAATTGATGGGTAAAATTTTAAATCGAGATGCATAAATCAACTTGTAAATAGATTTTTTTACCCATAGCTACCGTCATCAATTTCTTTACCCAAGGGAAGCTGCTCAAGGCAATAAATCACACAAACATTGCCCTTATTTCAAAAGTCAACTCTCCTAATTAGGTCCATCATTTCTGTCCAATTAGTCTGGTAAATATTTGTTATAAAGTGATTGCAAAAATCTTTGCAAATAGACTTAGAGCAATTCTCCCGTTAATCATCTCTCCAAACCAATCAGCTTTCGTCCCGAGTCGCCTTATACAAGATAACACCATCCTTGCCCAAGAAATTTTTCACTTTCTCAAAAAGAAAAAAAGGCAAAAATGGTCTTATGGCCATCAAAATTGATATGGAAAAAGCTTTTGATTATATGGAGTGGCCTTTCATCCTCAAAATCTTTGAAATTCAAAGACTTAGTAAAAAATGGATAGGTTGGATAAAAGAATGCTTGTCTACGATCTCTTATTGCATTCTTATAAATGGTTCACCTTCTGGTTTTATCCAACCATCAAGAGTTCTCAGACAAGGAGATCTACTCTCCCCATTCCTCTTCATTATTGGAAGCGAGGTCATCTCCCGCCTCATCTTTAGAGAAGAAAATCTCAACCATCTTGAAGGTATTAAAATATCTAGAGGAGGTCCTTTTGTAATACACATTCTCTTTGCAGATGACCTCATTCTATTTGGGAAGGTAAACCATTCCACAGCAGCTGCCTTTGCTCACTGCATTGATACATATACTGCTTGGTTTGGTCAAAAGATCAACCACAACAAGTCCACTATCCATTTTAGCAATAATACTCCAATTTGATCAAAAAGGGAAATCAAAAACTTTCTGGATTTCAAGACTTGCCCCTAAAAACTCATATACTTAGGCCTACCACTCTTCATTGGGCCTTAAAAAAAAAAATCTTCAAAGAAACCATTGAAAAAATCGAAAACAAACTTCAGGGGTGGAAAACAAAAGTTTGATCCCAAGCTAGCAGAACAACCCTCATTAGATCTATGGCAGCTTCAATCCCCTCATACATTACGACTACCCTCAAAATGCCAAAATCTGTTTCCACTCACATTGACAGCATGTTCAGAAAATTCTAGTGGGGTAAGGATCAGAATTCTACTAAAGGATTCACCCCAAAATCCTGGAAATCAATTTGTATACCAAAATATCTTGGTGGTTTTGGTCTTAAAAGCTGTCATCTCTTCAATAATGCCCTCAACATGAAATTCATCTGGTCCCTCATCAACAACTCAAGTAGCCCCTGTAAAGATTTTTTAACAAAGAAATATCTGAAAAATTTCGGCATTTTTGAGATTCAGCAAAAGTCATCTGACTCTTAATTCTTGAAAAAGCCTCTTAAAACATAGAACTTTTCTCAAAAAGGGTATCTGCTTTCAGATTAACAATGGGGTCTCAACTCGGGTCTGGTTAGACCCCTGGATTCCAACAATGGACACTCACATCCCTGAACCAAATCCAGATAATCCCATCACTGATCTGAACCTCAAGGTTGTTGAGCTTACACTTAAGAAACCTAGGAGATGGAACTCTCTCCTTCTACACACCCTGTTCTCACCACATTCAATTCAAGAAATTCTCAAAATCCCTCTATTAAGGCATAACTTTTCCCAAGTGCGAAATAAAATAAAATAGACTCATCACTATTCAGGAAATTACTCTGTGAAGTCTTCTTATGCAACTTTGGTTAATACCTCCGAAACAATTGTCTCAGACATATCTTGGAAAAAGCTGTGGAAACTCAAAATTCAAGACTGCCTCAAACTTCTAATCTGGAAAGTTGCTCATAACATTCTTCCTACAAAATCACTTCTCAAAATAGTCATCAATCTTAATGGTGATCAAATACTCTGTCCCCTTTGCGAATCACTAGAAGAAGCCCTCCACCATCTGTACTTCAACTGCTCCTTTGCCAGAATTCATGGAGGCAGTCAAGTTGGCCCATTGACATCTCAGAATTTAATGAGTTTCCCATCATAATCTGGATAAACAACATCCTCAATCCCTCAAACTCTCTTTTAATTCCTAAAGAAGAGTCCCAAAATTCTCAACTCTTTGCATCTTTAGCTATGGACTGCATTTGGTTCCTAAAAAACAAAGTCATCCACACAGCCTTCAAACCGTCACCAACTCAGCTTGTCTCATCTATAACCTCTCTTTTCTCGGACCACTTCTCAGCTTGGGCTAAGAAGTTTGATCATCCTATAGTCAGAGCACACATTATTAGAGAAGACTTTAACCTGCTTAAATTTGATGTGGCAATTAGAGGAAAAGGATGCACCACAACATCCATTTGCAGATCAAGTGATGGCAGCCCCATCTTCGTTACCACAAGTTTCATTAACAACGTCAATCCTACTGTGGGTGAAGCAACAACGGCATTTGAAGGCATCCAAGAGGCACATCACATAAATCTAAAAAAAATTACAAATTGAAAGAGACTCCCAATAAGTGATTAATTCCATTTCAGACTATAATTCTAGATTTGATTGGAAAATTCAAAATATTTCATAGGACTCAAGATATATGCTTCAATCCTTTGAAGATTGAGTTGTTAGTAAAATTGATCGATCACAAAATCGATGTGCGCATGAAATTACGCAATAGACTACTTCCAATCATCATTATGGAAACTTACCCTTCTCCACCATTCCACTAACATTGCTGAAATTTTATAGTGAAAATGATCCTCTTGGTTTGTAATATTTTAATACTCAAATTATGTATTTCTTTTCCAAATTTTTATAATGAAATAACTAACTTGTTGAGAAAAAAAAAAAATCTTTTTTTTAATTTAAATTTCGGCGGACTATAACTTGTAGATAAATACGAAAATATTCATTCAAAGAATAATTTGCACATAGACAGGTTACAGTCCCAATTCAACTCGTGTTGGACTTCATGACAAAATGATAATTATAGATTTGTGCCAGCTTTTCTTAATTCGGGTCAACCACGAAATGATGGCCTTCAATGTCTATACGGAAGATATCTAGATTCCTTGCTTCTCCGGATAAAGCTCTCTCTTAAGTCAAAACTTTTACTCATCATCTCTAACCCTATATACCAATACATAATTTATTATTTTTTTTCTTTCTATTTAAAGACATATATATTAATATGTAAATATGTATATTTATACATTAAAGACAAAAATAAAAAATTACATATAATATATAGTATAAAGATAATGAATATAATTTTTCGATATTGAGTCACTTTGAATGAAATTTAAAAATAGTGAAAAAAAGACTACAAATTCATGATGCATTTGATAGTAATTTTAAAATATAGAAAAAGTTAAGATTGAGAAGAGAGTGCGAGGAGAACGGAGAAGGTTTTGAGGATTACATTTTTATTATTTTTAAATGTAATTAAGTATAAAGCATACATTTATATTTAGAGGAGAATTATGTAGAAAAATAAAATAAGTATTTTGATTATTATAAATATTAAATTATTTAATTTAATAATTATAAAATTAATTAAAATAAGGAAAACTCTACTCCCACTGAAGATATCCACCAAATTTTTGTACCGAATTGTTTTATATTTTTTTTATTTAATAATTAAGGAATTATTTTTTAATGAGTTTGTAAATTTTTTATTTTTAAAAATATTTAAATAGTTTCAAAAAATGTTTGATAAAAAAACAAAAAAGAAAAAAAGTACTCGGTAGACAATTTCCTAGACTCCTCGTGGCCCTAGCACGACTCCTAAAATAATAATCAAATCAAATTCTGTATTTTCGTTCATAATCCAAATCCAACGCGAATGGGCTAACAAATCGAGGCAGAGGAATAGGAAATGGATATGTTAAAAAATATTAAATGTATTTGTCATCCTTAAAGCATCCAACATAACATATTATAATTCGCATCTTAAAGTATAAACCACTATCGTTGACTATTAAATAATACATTTCATTTAGATCTAACTATCGAGATTTATTTTATAATTTCGAGGTGTAATGTGGTGATTTAAGTATTTTTAAATGAAAAAAAAAAAAAAAAAAAAAACACCTCATACATGAAATCAACATAAAACCATTGTACATCCAACTAAGACAGGTGAGACTTGCCGATAATAAATCTATAAAAACGAGTAATGTTAAATATAGTTTTAGGATGCATAAATAGTGAGATCTATAATTAAAAAAATATATTTTTTTTTTATGTGAACTCAAATTTATCGATTTTTTTTAAAAGAAATGCGCGATACTTATACACTTTAAAACTGCAAATATCATTTCTTTATATTAAAAATGGCTTCTTGGCTGAGAAAGGAAAAAAAAAATCAGTTATGAAAAAACCTCCGCTTTCTAGGTAGTGGCTTCTTCGACTTTGTGACTGGCTTGAGTAACAATACACACACAACACATTTCACAATATATTTCACAACATATTTCACAACACATGTTTTAAAGTGAAAATATTTTTATAAAATGATGTTACTTTTATAAGATATTTTACAAAATACCCTTCATTTTAAAACATAGTTATGTAATGTTTTGTGAAAAATGATGTGTTTATCATTTTTCATAAATAAATGTGTGTATTTGCATGTCGGAGTAGAGGATAATTCCTCCTTAGCATTCACATGGCAATATTGAGCTAGATGATAATTGTATAGAAAATAAGAATACTCTAGAAAGTACCATAGAGAAAGTCTCTGCTGTTATGTAACCGTTTTTTATTATCTTCCTCTTGAATAAATATCTTGTTATCTGTAAATGAAATACAGGGAAAAGTATTCCTCATTCTCAGACTCTGTTATGGTATCAGAGCAGCATGACTAGCTGTCTCTTTCTGATCCATGGCCCTCTCAAATTCGTCTGTCCCAAATACCTCTGTAATCTCCTCTTTCTCCCATATTGTGACCACCAAACTTACCTCCAAAAATTATCCCTTATGGAAGGTGCACATTAGCGCCTATCCCTTATGGAAGGTGCACTCGGCTAATAAAAATGGAAATGGCACTGAACCATCGGTTAATTTTATCTCTACTGGAAATCGTCCTTCTCGCGGACATGGAGGAAGACAGGGCAGAAGTGGGCGTGGGCGATCTAGCTCGTTCTCTTGGGGTGGACGAAATTTTTCCTCCCACACTCAAGCACCTCAACAGGCTTTCCCTTGCCCAACCTGTCAAGTGTGCAACAAACAGGGTCACGTTGCCTTACAGGGTCGGTATTGCTTTAACCATTCGTATCAGCTTGATGCCCCTCATTCCTTCTCGGCAAACTACACTTCGTCTAGATCATTCTCTGATGACTCATGGTATCCAGATTCAGCAGCTACTCACCACGTGACTAATGATCTTCACAACCTGAATTTGTCTTCGGAGCAGTACAATGGCGATGAGCAAATTCGGGTTGGTGATGGATCAACTTTGCCAATACAGCATCTCGGTGACTCCTCCTTCTCTTCTCATACCTCTTCTTTTCTTCTTCATGATTTATTACACGTTCCTTCCATTATCAAAAATCTTGTGTCTATATGCAAATTCTGTGTTGACAACCAATGCTTCTTCGAATTTCATATTTCTCACTTCTCTGTGAAGGACAAACAGAACGGGAAGACCCTCCTCACCGGACCTAGTCGAAACGGCCTCTATGTTTTTCCATCGGCGTCACCATCTTCCATTTCTCCTTTTATTCAGCTCGGTGAACGCACCTCCATAGCCAACTGGCATCACAGATTGGGCCATCCATCACTTAAATTAGTTTCTCATGTTCTGCGCAACAACCATTTGAAGTTTCTCCCCACTGAGTCTTCTTTCACCTGCTCAGATTGTCCCTGTGCCAAGAATCATCAATTACCATTTAGTCCTAGTCGGGCCCATTATACAAAGCCCTTACAATTACTTGTTGCTGACCTTTGGGGTCCAGCTCCTTATGTCTCTAGAAATGGTTTTAAGTATTATTTGTCTTTTGTTGATGCGTATACTCGATTTACTTGGATTTTTCCTATCAAATTTAGATTAGATGTTTTTAATATTTTTACCACATTCTTGCCTTACATTGAGCGACTGTTTAATTCTAAATTAATCACATTACAAACGGATGGAGGAGAGGAATTTATACCTCTCACTTCAATATGTAAAAAATTTAGAATTACTCATCGTCTCTCTTGCCCTCATACACATCAGCAAAACGGTCCAATTGAACACAAACATAGACATATTGTAGAAACCGGGCTTGCCCTCTTGGCCCACGCCTCACTTCCATTAACTTTTTGGGTCGAAGCCTTGAGACTGCAATCTATCTAATCAATCTCTTACCCACTCCAACTCTAAATAAAAAAACTCCTTACTTTCTTGTCCATAATCGTCCTCTTGATTATAATTTTTTAAAGGTTTTTAGGTGTGAGTGTTGGCCTAACTTGAGACCATACAATAATCATAAACTCCAATTCAGGTCCACCTCATGTCTGCTTTTGGGCTATAGCCCAAACAACAAGGGCTACCGGTGCCTTGACCTCAAAACAAATCGGACTTATATCTCTAGGGACATCCTATTTGCTAAAGATTCTTTTCCCTTTTCTCAAATGCGGTCCAAGCCCAACAATTCCACTCCAACTCCTCCCATTTCCGTAGCCCCTCTTCCACTCCTTACTCCATCAATTCTTGGCCCAGGCCCAGGCCCACCTACAATCTCACAAAGTTCACCCTCAACCTCACGACCCCCATTCTAATCCCTCTGTCTCTTTTCAATCGCCTACTCTCAGTTCGTCTCCTACCTATCATGCACCTGACTCCTCTCCTCTAATTCCTCCTAGGTCTCCCATTATCACTAGATCCCGTACTAATTTCTCACGTCCTCGCACCTTTCATGATGGCACTGTACCATACACATCCCGAAATTGCTTCACTACTGTTGTCACTGTACCCAATGCCCCATCAAGCTTCTTTGTTGCTTCAAAATGGCCTGAATGGCAACATGCCATGTCACAAGAGTTTCTTGCTCTCACTCGTAACTCTACCTGGAGTCTTGTGCCGCCAGAATTAGCTGAAAATGTGCTTGAGTGTCACTGGGTTTACAAGACTAAGTTGTGCACAGATGGGTCACTTGAACAAAGGAAGGCACGCTTGGTTGCCAAGGGGTACCATCAGCAACATGGCATCGATTATGATGAAACATTCAGTCCGGTAGTAAAGATGCCCACCATTCGTTTGATTGTTGCCCTTGCCATCTCTCATGGATGGACTTTGAGACAGATTGATATATAGAATGCCTTTTTGCATGACCCTCTTACTGATACTGTGTACATGCAACAGCATCAGGGCTTCATTGATGCAGGCCATCCCACCTATGTCTGCAAATTGCACAAAGCAATTTATGGACTCAAGCAAGCGCCCAGGGCATGGCATGCTCAGCTGAGTTCGTGGCTTGTTGGGTACGGTTTTCACTCATCCAGGGCTGATTCGTCGCTCTTCATTTTCAATCAAGGTGATATCCACATTTATGTAGATGATATCGTCATTACTTCTTCACATACCTCTGCTTCAAATAAATTAATTGTTGATTTGGGTACTGCTTTTCCCGTTAAAGACCTTGGAAAATTGTCTTTTTTTCTTGGAGTAGAGCTTGAGTATTTACCCACTGGTGTTTTACTCTCTCAACGGAAGTACATAAAGGATCAGATGATACATGCTAAGCCAGTAACGTCGCCTATGGCAGCTTCTCTCAAGTTGTCCATTCTTGACTCTCCTGATGTTGATGACCCCTCATCAATATCGTAGTATTGTTGGTGCTTCGTAGTATTTATCATTAACTAGGCCAGATATTTCTTTCTCGGTTAACAAGGTGTGCCAGTTTATGCACAACTCGAAAATGCCTCACTAGACTGCAGTAAAACACATCCTAAGGTATCTCAAGCATACAATTAATCTTGGCCTTTTCTTGTCTTCAAGTTCCTTTCTTCAGTTGCAAGCATACTCTGATGCTGATTGGGCGGGTTGTCCAGACGACCGTCATTCCACTAGTGGCTACAGTATCTTCCTTGGCAGAAATCTGATCTCATGGAGCTTGAAAAAGCAGCATATTGTAGCACGTTTCAGCACAGAAGCAGAGTACAAGGCTCTTGCTTCTTCCGTTGCTGAAGTCATCTGGGTCCAAACCTTAATTTCTAAACTTGGTCTTCACTTATCGAAGGCTCCAATATTGTGGTGTGACAATATTGGAGCAACTTATTTGGCTGCAAACCCTGTGTATCACCCAAGAACAAAGCACATGGTAGTTGATTTTCACTTCATCAGAGATTGGGCTGCTGCTTAGAGTCTGACTATTTCTTTCATTAGTTCTAAAGATCAAATTGCGTATGTTTTTACTAAGCCTTTAGTTTCTGACAAATTTTTTCGTTTTCGGTCGAGTCTCAATGTGTTAGATACCCATTTAGACTCGAGGGAGCGTATTAAGCTAGATGATAATTGTACAGAAAATAAGAATACTCTAGAAAGTACTGCAGAGAAAGTCTCTATTATTATGTAACCATTTTTTATTCTCTTCCTCTTATATAAATATCTTGTTATCTGTAAATGAAATACAGGGAAAAGTTTCCTCATTCTCAGACTCTATTAGGCAGGTCATAACAAAATTAATCTTTTAGTTTTTTTCTTATAAATCAAAGTCATGTCCTATTATTGATGTAAATGGTGTGTCGTCTACGTTAGTTTAATAATAAAATGACTGTCCCGTGAATACCCAATAAACAGGCTTCCCTCATTCCAGGTCATGACACCCAGGTCATGACATCAGTAAATAGGAGAGGTGTAAAGGAAGGGTCGGCTAAAGAAACAGAGAGAGAGAGAGAGGCCAAAAGGGGGGAAAAAAAAAAGTTTATACAGACCACATGCTGAACAAAAGTGAGTATTTTGATGAATACGTCTGAAAGAATAGGTATATTTGTTGCCAATGAAGTTTCTATTGGAAATCATGGATTGATCATTGACAGTTGATGATGCATTGGGTTTGGCCAGCCTCTGTGTCTGTATCGGTTTGGAGTGAGCGGACCCTTGAGGCAGTATAGACAAAACCAATCTGACACTAATGGAAGATTGAAACAGTAGTCCCTGATGCAGCAGAAGCTTTTCTCTTTCAGTTTTCAACATTTTGCCTCGCTGTAGACTGTAGTGTTGCCAAAATTGTTCAGTCATCAACTTCAGTGTTGAAAATAAAACTTGGAAACACTGCCGTGATATCCCTGGCAAATGACAAAATCATTAGAAAAAATAACTAGGTTTAAAGTTACAAGGGAAAGATTGATGCCTAAGTACCAGAAAATGCTTGTACACTGCCCTCAACTCAAAAGAAGAGGAGATAACAAAGTCCCAACAGAATCAAAAGTCATGAACATCCAGTCCAATAAGGTTCAGCATGTTAGTTTGGTATGAATTAAATTATTTTCCATTAGATTGCCAAGATGTTACATTAATAAATAAATAAAAAACAATTATTCGTTTTCGTGTACAATCCCCACATCAACTAGTTCAGAAGATCCAAATTTCCGTTATCTACCCAAGTTTCGCTGAAACCGTAATAGAGCAAAAAATCACTGTCAATATCCCCAGGCAAACTTCCATAAGAAAACAAACCATGCTCCTTAAGACATTAACCAGAGATACACAGAACTAGAAATTCCAAATCATGATTTGTTGAAAGTCTTAGAAAGTATTCCTCTTTTCCTTCACTGTTAACAAAGGAACCAATCACTGGGCTTGGAATAGGAACCAATTTTTTTGTTTTTTTTTTACAAGAAATGGAAAAGGAACCAAAATAAAAGGTATTTGCTAACAAGCAACTTTTTTAAGAGGAAAAGTAGATGTCCTACAGAACAATTTTTAAGGGGCTGGTAACAGTAATGAAGATAATGATAGTATTGAACTTAGTAAGTGGATGAAAACAAGGTACTGTAAATAAGGAAGCGTCATGTTCTTCAGAAGTGTTGGGTGCCGAACTACGAAATCCTTCCATTCTTCCTTGTTAATCTTGCCATCCTTATCAGCATCTGCATCAGTGAATGTCTAAGCAAAGAAAAAAAATCAATGTAAGTGCACAACATTCTAAAGATATAATATCAGAAGAATGGTTTTAGACATGGAATCCTCACCTTATCAATGATAGTATCAAGAACTTCATCTGACAGCTGTATACCGGATTCTGAAAGAATGGCAACTACCATCTGCCTAACCTGAAGCACATACATCAGTAATGGATGAACGGTGAAAATAATTTTACTTACTAAATAGTAAATACATGAACAACTTTGACACAAGAGCTACTTACTTCCTCCTTTTCGATATATCCAGTCTGTCTCAAATCATACAACCTAAATGCAACTGCATAGATGCAAGGGAGAAAACAAAAGGATTTACCAATTCAGAAAAGATCAGATTTATGATTGCACACGGTAAAAAAACTGCAAATAGCTTCTTGAAGACTAACAATCGGTTTTGTCCTCCACAGGAGCACGAGGATGGAAAACACTGAGTCCACGAACAAACTCCTCAAACTCAATGACTCCATCTTTCTTTTCATCAAAAAGATCAAATACCTAATAAAAAAGGGTAGCCATTGAATGAACTAATTGAGTCACAGATTTTTTATTTTTTCTTTTTAGCTGAGTCGCAGATCATATCGTCAATACGAATTATAAAGGTAATTGAGTCTTGAAAATGATACGCTGATAATTAGAGTTGAGCATAACTGCATAAGCATAACAGGAAATTTACCCTGTCCAGGAAAAGATTCTCGCCTGCTGGAGTTCTCAATAGTGCCACTTGGAGCTCTTCCTTCAAACGATAATCAAACAGAATGGATTACAAATTTAGATATAGTTTTCTAGGATAGTAATTCTAAACAGCAATTTTGCTATAAAGCCCAATCATTTGAGACAATGCAAAAACATCTTATATAGATAAGCAACGACTTACTGGATGATCAAAGAACCTAGATATTGAAATTGCTCAGGATACCCATTTTTAGCTTAAAAAATCTACTTCCACATACCTCGTACCTAACTGGATATAAGGAGAGTAATGGAATAACTTTCTAGGCGTATCTTATATAATTGCCTCTCAGATAATCTATCACATATAAAAATAACAGGTATTCTGTCCCCAAATAGGCAAATAATTTCTATAGATCAAACATAACTCAAAATCATACCAGTCTCAGAAGAGCAATGCAATGCATCACAATTCCTCATCCTGACTAACATGTCTCATTACTTTTCTGCCATTTTAGTTGGGTAACAAAGAATAGGATTACCTTGTGTATGAGACCATCATCAATGACAAGATTACTCAACTTTTTGTACAACTCCCGCAACGCCTCAATTTCATTGATAGTAACTGCAAACGGATCAAGCACAAAATGATCAAATTTTATTCAAGAAACGAAGTGACGAATCCCAGGTAAAAAGCAGAAGCAGCAGCAGCAACAACAACAAAGAAGAATTGCGCGCACAAAGAGTTGTATTAGCGAGACGGACGATGTCATCAAAGGAGTAACGAAAGCAGTCGCGTCGATGCTGCCGACCAAAGCAGAGCGCTAAGCTGATTATTTGGGCTTCAATGAAGCCCACGAATGGTCTAACCACGGCACATAGCGTCTGGCCTAGTATGCCCACCATGCAATATCTTGATACCTGGTCAATTCACCAACAAAAGAAGAGAATTAAATCCAACTTCAGATGGAAAATACTACGAGTTTTCTCTGCCGTTTACCAAGAACATGAGGGAATAGAACAGACACCGAGATCCTTAATGAAACCCAAGACACGTAACGTTCCAAATATTTTCCCCCAAGTTTTTCTATCGAACCAAACAGGCAGTTCAGGAAAAATAAAATAAAAACTGAGAATCATATGAGAGAGAGAGAGATAGAGGACCAGAGAGCTGTGAGTAGATTCCATTTCCTAATAGACCATACATCAAAGAGGAGAAGCCCTTCTGCGTTCTCTGCGTTTACGTGTTCAGATTCGAACCATACATCAATGATTATTAGTTTCGAGTCTTTTGCAAAAAGCGTACACTGACGCAGTCGCGGTGAAAGAGATAGGGACACAGGTCACAAAGCCGCAGCAATGGCTAACCAAAAACGAAAGATGAACCAATCATTGGATTCGTCCAAAGTTAAGTCTAAAATTTGCTCAAAATTAAGCCAAAATCTTAAATAAATTAGTCTACGCTATATTAGTAATTCAAAGTCATATAATATAATATATTTTAATAATAATTTTTTTATTTCATAATGTTTAGTTTATTACACAGTAGATATACACAACAGATACACATAGCAGATATATAATTTTTAATTCTTATTATTGATTATTTAGAAATAAAATATAGATTGATGGATGAACTGTACTTCTTTAAATTTGGAGAAGATTTGATGGATGAACTGTACTTCTTTAAATTTAGAGAAGATTTTAGAATTACTGTAACTCAAAATTTAAATTATATATTTTTTTATGAGTTCAATACAAGTCATTTTGACAAAAATTATCTATATTTTGAACGTAACTAACGTTTAGTTAAACTAATACTAGTGCTTATGCAAGTTTTTGGCATAATAATAATCATTCTGGCAACCCCAATTTATTAAAAATGGAGAAGTGTTAAAACTAAATTTGATTCGATATAAGTAAATCTATTTTATAATAAAAATAATTTTATGATTTAATGTATTATATATATTAAATTATGTTTAAATTATTTTTATTAAATTTATTTTAATTAAAATATTGCTCTTTAAAATATTAAAAAAAACTACTTAAATCTTATATAATTATCTTCTATTTATCCAAATTACGGTGGATACATGAAGACAATGTACTTGGATTTTTCACTGAAATATGAAGTCGGGAACAAAATTTACAAGGAATGGACGGACGTGGTTGATAATTCAGAGTGTCAGACTACGTGGCCCCACCCGTGATGTGCATTATTATCGGTTAACTTTCATGTGCTGAGTGCTCCTCACGTACCTGACGCGGTGGGCTGACGTGGCGATTGCTATATACGTTCATCCAAATCATTTTATATATATATATATATATATAATCGATAGATATAATCGGCATGTAGTCATCCATACTATATTATATTTAAAATAAATTATTTACTCTTTCTCTAAATGCACATGTTATCTCTCATCGGCTCTCTCTCTCATCAATTCTCTTTATCTCTCGCTCCTCAAGTCGTCTCTCTCTCCTATCAGCTCGGTCTCTCTCTCCTCAACTCTCTCTTATCAGCTCGGTCTCTCTATCATCAAATATCTCCATGTCAGCCCGTTTGCAACAAGCATTTTTCTTTTTTTTTGGATGGCGAGCGCACTCATTATAATTTTGAGAAAGTCTACTTTGCCTCCTTAATTTGACACCTCTATTTGACCCCGAGTCAAAATTTATTTTTTTATTTTATTTTTTTTTACTTAGTGGTTAAGGAAGTGATTTTAAGTGTATTGGTGTATTTTTTTATTTTTTAAATATATTTAAATATGTTAAAAAAATGTGAAAAAAAAAAGAAAAAAAAAATTTACGCTGGGCGGTATGCCCAGCTGTCAAAATGGGGCGGCATAGTAGCCGCTCCCTATAATTTTTTGTTATGATCCCACATCGACTAAGTATGAGATTGATTGATGGTTTATAAACCCTTGGGCACAATTTCATTGTAAGCTAGTTTTTAAGGATGAGTTATACATAGTGGATTCATAACAAATAGTATTAGAGCCACCCTATGTCTAAGGCCATGTTGCGACGATTGCGTTGCAATCATGCGGCACGGGGGTAATGCCGGCATGGCAGTATTCGCCTGGAGCTAGGAAAAGACCTAGCACACAGCCAGCCTGTGTGAGCATTGGGACCGCCGTGGATGTCGGTTGCTGAGCGTGGTGGTTGTTATGATCCCACATCGACTAAGTATGTGATTGGTTGATAGTTTATAAACTCATAAGCACCCTTCCCTTATAAATTAGTTTTTAAAGATGAATTTTACCAAATAAGTTCATAACATTTTTACATAAATTCCAAGCATCTCAATTCTTCGTTTCATTGAGATGCTCTTCGAGCTAACAACTGAAAGAGAATGATGTAAAAGTTTCACTATAAATTTCAATATTTGGACTAACTATAAATTCGTATATGGATCTCTAATCTATTGAAGCAAATTTTAGAGATAAAGGCTTGTGGTTTTTTTAAATAAATAAAATAATAAGACTTCGTTTGAATGTTAAATTGAGTTGAGTTGAGTAGAGTTATAATAAAAGTTGAAAGTTGAATAAAATATTATTAGAATATTATTTTTTAATGTTATTACTATTTTAGAATTTGAAAATGATGAATTGTTTATTATATTTTATGTTGAAATTTGATAAAATTGTAATAATTAGATAAAATGAATTGAGATGGGATGGGTTCGGGTTTGGGATCCAAACTGGCAAATCTCTAAAATGTTTTACAAAAATAAATTTGCAAATGAAGGTTTTATATTTGCATCCCTTTTAATTAAAAGATAGTGAGAATTGATATTTGCAATTCTAAGGTATGTAAGTTTCGTATATTTGTTTTTTTAAAAATGAGAAATGATAGTTGCAGTCGTAAGTGTGCAAGTGTCATGTAATCATTTTGAAAAAAAATAAATAAATACAAGACTCACATAAAAAATTAATTATTTAATAGTAGACCTCATTTTTTTTTCAAAATGACTGCACAGTACTTGCATACTCTATGACTATATGTAGCATTACTCTTACAAAATAGATAAATTAATAATCCACATAAAAAAATTATTTTTTAAATGAATGACTAAGGCCTAGTTCTTCATAAAGCTTTTAAATCATCTCATCTCATATTAATATCCAAACACCATTTAAATACAAACATTTTTCAATCTCAAATTTCAACTTTTTCATATAATCATTACTATCATTACAATTTTTCCATAATTCCAAACAAAATACAAAAAATAATTAATTTTTTTCAAATCCCAAAACAAAAATTATATTATAATCCTATTTTTAACTTTATAATTTTTTTACTCAATTTTTTCTCTTTCATTTCCCAAAACCTCATAAAAATATTAACTCAAACCATTTTATTACTATTCGTAAATTATCTTCATACTATTCATATAATTGTCATCTCATTTCATCTATATAACCAAACGACGCCTAAGTCTATAAAAAAACTTTAGAAAAATAAATTTGCAAACTACGAGTTAGGTAGCTTTATATTTGCATCATTTTTAATAAAAAAAATTGAAAATAATATTTACAGCTTAAGATGTCTCATATTCATTTTGAAAATATTAGATAAATCTCAAATTCACATAAATTTTTTTTTTTTAATGATACACTTTACTATTTTTCATAATATTTATAGCTTAAGATGTGCAGATCTCTCATATTCATTTTGAAAATATTAAATAAATCTCAAATTCATATAAAAATTTTTTTTTTTTTTTAATGATACACTTTACCCTTTTTCAATATACAGGACTTACGCACCAATGTATTAGTACTCGGATGCGGGATAACTAGTTTTCGTAAGGTTACCCAAAAAAAATTAAAAAAAACCTTCTAAATTGATGTTGCGATGGATGTTTTGAGATGGCATAGGTTTGTCCCGTCTGAGATTAGTCATGGCATCACGGACATTGGATTACTCCACAAAAGTTGGGTATTTCTTCAGGCCCAACTATAAACAATTTATATCTTAACAAAAAGACTTGGATTATACAAACAAGACCCTGGGAAGTTGTATTGTCTTTTTTTGAAAGAGTATTGTTATCTATGTTTGATAATAATTCTGATCCAATTCCATCTCATATAATCTCTTTTTTTCATAAATTAATTATTACGATTTTTTCAAACTAATAATTACAATTTTCTTAGACTTTAAAATAAATAATAATTTAATTTTTTCAAATTTCAAAACAAAAATAATATTAAAAATTTATATTCTAACAATATTTATATTCAAGATTTTCTCTATCATTTCCCAATTTTTTTTTTTAAAAAAAAAAACCTTAACTCAAACTATCTCACTACTATTTATAAACCATCTTATTATTATTTACAAAAATTTCATCTCATCTCATTCTCCAAGCATACCTTTATAATATTACCCACTATTCAATATCAAAACTGAAAATCTCATATTTTATCTAAAATAATTTTCTAAAACAAATTTTATTGTAAATGATTTTTTCACAAGTATCTTATTGTAGCTCAATATTCTTTGGTTTAATCGTAAATGGTTTTGAATGTATTAGATCCAAGTTCAAATTTGAGTATGAATTTACCTTACACTATTGTTATTAGTTGATAGATTCACTGAATTTTCTAGTAAAATTTAGGTCTAAGTTATGGCTCAAAACTGACTTGAAGAAGCATATGGGACCTCCCACTATCTAAGCTTCTCTCTATTATAGTCACTCTATTCTCTTTTATTTTTTTGTCCCGACAGCAACAAAAATTGTTCCACAAGAAGAGTACTTTACTAAGTAATGTATTGAGTGCGTAAGTGTTGTGTAATCATTTTTAAAAAAAATAGAATCTATTATTATAAAATTAATTTTTTTGTCATGAGGATTATGTATTTATTCAATTATTTCTATATGATTGCATGGCGCTTGCATACTTACGACTGTAACTATCATTTCTCAACTTAGAAATAATGGTGAAATAGTTTGAGTTATGATATTTTATTAGGTTTTGAAAAATGTGAGAAAAAGTTAAATAAAAATATTATAAAGTTATAATATTGTTATAATATAAATTTTTAATATTATATTTGTTTTGAAATTTGAAAAAGTTAAATATAATTTTTTAATATTATAGTTGTTTTGAAATTTGAAAAGTCTAATTGTTTTTTATGTTTTACAAGTTTGTAAAAGTTATAATGATTACTTAATAATTAGATAAAAGGTTAAATATTTGAAATTGATAAGTATTTGTGTTTGAATAATATTTAATAATAAAATGAGATTGGATGAGATAAAACATCTTCCAAATAACTTCTTAAAGTTACGTTTGGATGTTGAATTGAGTTGAATTTAGTTGAGTTGAGATGATAAAATATTGCTAGAATATTATTTTTTAATATTATTATTATTTTGGGAGTTAAAAAAGTTGAATTGTTTATTATATTTTATATTAAGATTTGAAAAAGTTGTAATAATGAGTTGAGATGATTTTAGATTGTAAACAAAGCCTAAAAGTTGGCATGTAAATACACTTAACGGAAATAAAATAAATTTAAAATATAAATATATTTATACGAATTGATACTGCATATGTAAATGTCAGTAACGAGTTTGATTTGTAATACATTTTATTTTCAAAAAAAAGAACGATTATCTCATATGGCAAAGAGGAGGATGCAATTATATATACATAGTATGCCCATCATAATTCAGTGTCAGGGATGGGGAAAGCCTTTTACAGGATGTAATTCACTTGGGAGGTGGCCAAGTCGGCAGGCTTTGTTTTTTTTTTTTTTTTTTTTGGAGGTTCATTTTCCGTTGCCTTTTAATAAAGGCTTTTATCATTTGGCGTCCCCACGACATTTAGTGTGGTCTCATCCGCACAAGAGTCCACTTATCCTTCGTTAGAACTTAGAAGATTAGTTGGAAAGTTTTTGGCCCTTTCGCAACGACCACACTCAAGGGGGAAAGAGAATGATAGGGATTCCGCTGGGATCCCGTAGGAGCATCCCGCTCCAATTTTTTATTTTATTTTTTAGGTTTGTTTTACGTGGTGATTAAAAAAATATTTTAAAAAAGATGTACAAAAATATTTTAAAATGTTTTTTATGTTTTTTTTTTCACATCATTTTTTTAAAACTTTTATATATTTTTAAAAAAGAAAAAAAATTCACATTATTATTAAATAATATTTTTTTAATTACTATATAAAATAAAATAAAAATAAAAAATTGGAACGGGATGATCCGACGGGATCCCAGCGGGATCCCTGGCATTACCCGGAGGGAAAACGAGGAAATCATTACCATGCACGTGCACCCTATCAACCTTTCCAATTATTTTGTTTTTATTTCTTAATTAATATACCCCATCCTCCTGTTAGTTATCGTTCTCTCGTAATATTAAATGATTAAAATTTTTATTTCTTGTATTCAATTATCTACTGATCATGATTATTTAATATTTCATAAAGAAAATATTGAGAAAATGATAGTTAACGTGATGATGACTAATATTTTTCTTATTATTTATCCTCAAACATATATGAACGATTAGTCCATGTTTACTCCATTTTTGGAGCTCCCCAAACGTCTTTTTACTTTGAATCGTGTAGATATTCTTAATTTTTTATATCAGTTTATAATAATTTTTTAATTATTAGTAGTTTTCTATTGTAGCTAAGAGCCAAGCCGAGTTGTATTGAGATATAAGGTGAAATTTAAATGAGTTATTCGTAATTATAATATAATAAAATATAAATTATTATATGAAATATTTTCAAAATGTTCAATAAAATGAGATTTTATTTAAAATATTTAAATACATTTTTTGTGAATTTATATTTACAGTAATAACTTAAAATGAGGCTTCAACACAGATTTTGTGCCTCAATTTAACAATATCTTAAAAATTTATTTAAAATATAAATAATTTATTGTATTACTTATATAAAAAAAATCATTATATTAAATATTAAATTTAATATTATGGAGCTTTCCACGCGTCGAAAATTATAAAAATTATTTAAAATCTTATTTAATTAAATGGTGTTTATTATTTTTTTCAAAAATTTAAAAAAAAACATCTCATTTTTATTTTGGGGAGCCTTACATAGGGTGGGGGCCTTAGATAATGGCCTAAATGGCCTTACCATTGAGCCGCCTGACTTGAGTTATAGGATTTTAATTGTTACATCTTGCTCTCCTTGTATAAGATATTCATTCACTACAAGTGATAATTTACTAATAAAATTAGGATTTTGCCCAATTCTTTGAAAAAATGAATGAGTAGTTAGAAACTAACAACATCTAGACAATTGTTATTTAGAATGCTTTTTATTTGGTAAATTTTAAACTTGTTTTACAAATCAATAGTGAAAGAATGGGAAAAGAATGTACTAACTCTCGTTTGGATAGTGATATGAGATGAGATGATTTTAGATAAAAGTTAAAAGTTGAATAAAATAATGTTAGAATATTATTTTTAAATATTATTATTGTTTTGAGATTTGAAAAAGTTGAATTGTTTATTATATTTTGTGTGAGAATTTGATAAAATTATAAGAATAAGATGAGATGAATTGAGATGGATTCTCAATCCAAACGGGATAAGTTCTTCGTAACTGTTATGAGCGTGTAAATAAAAGAGTTGAGAAATTAATACAAAATGGATGTATAACTTATAAGTAAATCCAAAACATTTGCACCTTTATGAAATTTTATTCTAATGCAAGTTTGATTCCTCGTGCTTTGTATCCGTAGAGAGCAAGAGCAAAATTTGATTTTTTACGAGTGTCATAAACTCCTTTGCAGCTCAATAATTGCTTGAAAGTTGTTGAAGAACTAAGTCGGGGCTTTGATTTTGAAACCATTATAAATAATAAATTAAACGAAAACAATGTTAAAATTTATGATTCTCTCGTGTAAATGAATATTGGTTTGTTTTGCTATACAATTCAATAGTTTTGCTATTTGATCAAAATAGAGTAATAATACACGGGCAATGATATCCTCATACTTAATTTACTAATGATTTATTACACAGTTAGTTTTTTTTTTTTTTTTTTTTTCTCTTTTTGCTATTTAAATATGGATTAAAATTTATAGAATATAATCTTATTGCATAATCTAGAAGAAAATAAATTTAATTAATCAATATAATCATGTAATTTAATTAAAAAATTTAATTTTCTAAAAATTGACTCAAAAAGTAAAACAATGTCAATTTTTATAATTAAATTTATTTTTAATCAAGTTACATGATAATATTGGTTGATTAATAACTCGATGGTAAAGAAAATGTAAGGCTATTAGTATCCATAATGCACATACAATCATTTTTATGACTCTTAATATAATTACATTTTAAAATGAGATTTCTTTTCTGTAAAATTATTTTACTTTTATAAATTATTTTATAAAAATATATTTAATTTAAAACATAATTATATAAAGAGTTGTAAAATAGACTGTATGTCTATCTTTTTACTTAAAAATAATGGCAATGTCCAAATAACCACGTCAGGAACTAATCTTCCTTAATTTTATTGTCTTAATTTGGTATAGGAAAAAGCATACAGTTGAATGGAGAAATAGTTATTTATTAGACATTACAATATTTCAGAGTTACTAATTTTTTGAAAAAAAAAAATCATAATTTTTAAAAATATTAAAATAATTTGGGTGGAGCAGGCATCTACACAAAAAGCTACGGGTCAGAATCCCCGAGAGTGGCATTTAGGGGTGTTCGATGTTCATTCTCCTAATAGCATTAAAATAACATAAATAAACATTCCACATATCGAAAATACACCCGCAATCTCCTCTCCAGTACACACGATGAAACTCATTCATGGATGTAAAATCAAGCTTTTCCGCTCTTGTCGACTTTTGTCCTGTTTTCTTGGGAATTTTGCTGTTGTCCGAACCCGATTTGGGGTTTAACCATAATTGATATTCTCCCATCCGTTGTTGGGTTGGTCATAATTGATCTTCAAGAACCCAAGTGTACCCACAAGAAGAGAAATCACGTCCAGATTCCATGGCTGATGGCCCCTGTTCTTCTCTCCGGGAAATGCACCTCACTCGGTCACCACACGCATGACCCGTCTATCTTTTTATAAGCCCCGAAATATCCTCTCCCTAATTTATACTCCAAAATTCTATTCTCTAAACACACCACCTCCCCAAGTTTCCCTTTCACACAATTCTCCCCAATCCATCTTTCCCCTTTCTCCCTACTTTTTTAACCCCCACAAAGAATCAAATTCTCGAACAGCTTCAGGGCCGGAACAAGCATGACCTCCTACGGCACCATTCCGACCTCTTCCCCACCCGGACCGTCCACAAACCTTGAGTACATCTCGCGTGCCAAAGAGAGAATCAAAACCGGGCTCGGAACTCGCCGTCCATGGAAGCTCATGTTCAACTTCCACTCCTTTGGCATCCCCGCCAGCGTCGCCGACGCCATAGCCAGGGTCCGCACCAACGTTGCCTTCTTCCGCATGAACTACGCCATCGTGGCGCTGCTGATTCTTTTCCTCAGCTTGCTGTGGCACCCAATCTCGCTTATCGTGTTCGTGGTAATGATGGCCGTGTGGCTGTTCCTGTACTTCTTGCGCGATGAGCCGCTGGTGATCTTCAACCGGACAATCGATGACAGGGTGGTGCTGATTGTGTTGGCCGTGCTGACGGTGGTGTTCTTGTTGTTGACGCACGCGACGGTGAATATCCTGGTGGCGCTGTTGATCGCAGTGGTGGTGATACTGGTGCACGCGGCTGTGAGGAAGACCGACGATTTGTACTCGGACGAAGAGGCTGCTGGCTTCACTGGATCTACTTAATTAATTCCGCTTCCTTTTCATCTAGTTTCTTTTTTCTTTTTCTTTTTTAAATTTTCTGTAATTTTCCACCAATTTGCTTTTGTTTTATTCCAGTTTTTTTTATGACTTTTAATCGATGAAATTTGTTGGTATAATTGGTCATGCTACGTATTTTTTGGGTGCTTTGAAGGGGTGGTTCAAATCTTCTCCGACTTCTTTGGGAAGCCACAAAGGGTAATATATTTAATTTTTTTTTAGGTTTTTTTTAAAGAAAAAATATATTTACAATCGTGATTTGTGCAATCGTTATGTAATCATTTTAAAAAAAGTGAATAAATGTGAAATTCATATGAAAAAAATTAATTTTTTAATAATTTTCAAAGCGATTACACGACATTTACGTACTTCGATTGTATATAGAATTATTATTTTTTTAAATGTAACTTTACAAAAAAATAAAAATAAAAGACAACACCAGCAATGCATTATGCAAGATGTGATGGTCCCATTACAAAAGAAAAATTTTATTTATCATCTAAACATACTATTTTTTATTTATTTATTTTTAGCTTATCAAATATGTGATATATAAATTATGAGTAGAAAAATTCAATTAATTTAAGAAAAATAAAATCAAAAACAATTTTTTAAAAAAAAAGTATTGGTGTGTGGGGTGATAAGTAGCAAAATTTATATATTTTTTTAAGTTTAAAATAAAAATTATATTATCACAATATTTTAATTTTATAATACTTTTATTCTTTTTTTTTTATTTTTAAAAATTTAATATAACATCTTTACACAAATCATTTTATTAAAAATAAGGAGTTGGGTTCTTAACAAAGATTTGAGCAACGTGTAGTAGAGCTGGATGTTGTTTGTCTTTATTTTCTACTAGAAATGTCTGGTAATCGAATTCTCCGACACTCCCTTTTTCAATAAAAACGAGTAATGTTGTTCAATTTCGGACCATCCACTAACCATTATTTTGGAGGGATTTTTTTTTTTTTTTCTAGATTGATTAAATGAGGGTTATATTTAAAACATCAAGCTACGACAAGAAGATTTCAAAGATGATCTTTAAAGATCTTAACTACGTGTAGTTAGTTACTCAGGCATGATAAAAAAAGGTGAACCAGCATCTGAGCCATCCCCTTTCATTCTGAACAAACATATAAATGTGTTGTGCATACCTTGCGTGTCATCTGCACATTCACATCCCACTCTGATAATGCATAGGCAAACCATCACAGACAATAGAAAAAATATATTCATCGTCTATTTTCTCATCATCCCATGATTTGATATTAGATGACAGGTTTACAAGTGAGATAGAATATATAACCCCAGACAATATATATTGAATAATTCTTTCCATCAGTTACTATTCACTACCTCACATTCTATGAAAAACGCCCGACTATGGGAAAAAAAAAAAAAAAAAAAAAAAGACTATCAGGTGTGAGGTGTGGGAGTGAATAGTGGCTGATGTATAGCAAAACCCTATATTCATTCACCGAAGTTTGAACGCGGCCATTTCAAACCATTTTCTTCATTTCCAAAAGAATTACAAGACCTTGCTACATTCCCTACTACCCCTTCTGTACATAACCAAAATATAAACGGGAGAAGAAAATACTAAACAGAAACAGAAGATTAAGAAACAAAGAGATTAAGAGAGAAGGAGAAGAGAGATTAACATAATTTGGCGTGCCATTACTTGGCAATAGTTATGAAGGGGTGAGGTTGTTTACGAATGATCATCACATAAAGTCCTTCTTGCCTTATTCCTCTCCCAACAAGGTGGCCTTGGACTATCAAGAGACAGCTTCCCGCTAAGCCCTTCCATTGCCTCTAGCTCTTTCGTTAGGTGACCGCTATATTGTTGTTGTTGCTCTGCGAAAATCCGACCACTCCTGTTTCCTACATCATATCCAGGTGTTGACATGTAACTAGGGTCCATGACCATGTCACCTTCCAATATGCGGAGCACCTTCACCACAAGAAGGTAAAATAGGTAAACGAAAGATGACAGTGACAACTGGCTCAACTTTGCAAGTATGCAAGGAAATACTGTAAGATAATTTAAAGCAAGTTTTCAGAAATTCAAAGCCCACTTCATGACAGTACTTCTTCCTATACCTATGAACTTCCCCATTGAAATTTATCCCAAAACCCATAAAATACCTACAGCGAACCTGCTTTCTCCCAAGAAACAGGCTCCCACTGATCGTACAACATTCAAAAAATATAATAAAATAAAAAATCTAGCCTTTTGGCCACTAGTTTGATTCCTACTTCCATCCAATTGTCCTTCTTTCTGACTTCTTTATCTCCGATTCTAGCTTGCAAAATAGGAAACCCTATAGGCAAGCAACTTGTTCCCACGTCTGATTAGTGTTTCTTCTGGGTGATATTTGCAAACTATGCGTTGCCTATCACCAGAGAAACAGGATTTCAACATGACATGCTGGCGTTTTTAACCTTTCCCCAGTGTTTAATCAAAATTAAGGAGCGATAAATGTTATCTTTTAATGTTCTCTCTACCTGTGACATGCGAGGCCTAGAATGAGGATCCCTCCGTATGCATAAAGATGCAGCATGCAGCATGCAATACACCTCATTTTCTGAATATCGATTCCCCAATTGTGGATCAATAAGTTCCTCAATGGCATATTCATCCAACAATGGGCGTGCCTGCACCAAATCCAAAAGCATATGTAAATCACAAAGAATCAACCAAAGAACCTACAGCTGGAGCAACCACCACAAAATCTACAATTTCGATTTTCTATTTGGCCTTGTCAGGAGTTAAGCATGTTTCTGGGCACTATTTTTTATTTCTTACATTACTAGGCATG
Organism: Juglans microcarpa x Juglans regia; assembly: GCF_004785595.1. Taxonomy (NCBI): domain Eukaryota; kingdom Viridiplantae; phylum Streptophyta; class Magnoliopsida; order Fagales; family Juglandaceae; genus Juglans; species Juglans microcarpa x Juglans regia. Next base: position 25,210,272 of record NC_054595.1, read on the forward strand.
CACTCACAAGAAAGCATGACATGCCATTATGGATCAACAGAAAAATAATTAGAATGCAATAAACCGTACCCATTCCGTTAGACACTGCTGGCCCTTGGGACGGTAGAGGTCTACTGCTTTTCTTCCTGTAACAAGTTCCACCAATACAACCCCAAAAGAGTAAACATCGGCTTTTTCTGTGATTTGGCCACTTTCTGCATATTCTGGAGCCAAGTACCTACAGCGCAGCAGAATGGCTCATGGGATTCTATAATTGAATGGGGAAATTATAAGATAAAAACAAAAGTTGTCATTCTTACCCAAATGTTCCAATTACTCTAGTTTCCACACCCGTGTCTCCATCAGGCTGCCACCTTGCCAGGCCAAAATCCCCAACCTTGCAAAGCACAAGTTGGACCAAGATGACAACACTAAACAATTTCTCTACACGGTGAAAAGTGTAATAACACAATTGACAACTTGAAAAACATCTAAAGCAACATCTCAATATCAAGGGGATCTTTAAAATTTGAAAAAAAAGGCTCTGATTGATGTTTAAGGACGCTACAGCGAAGAACGATGTCTTCAGATTTGACTTTCTCCAAATTAGATAGGACTATATGAAATTGACATACCAGTGGTTCAAAATCATGGGTGATGAGGATGTTGTTTGGCCGCATGTCACGGTGAACAATGCAGCCCACCCTGCATTCTTCATGAAGATATCGTAGCCCCCGAGCAGCTCCCACAGCTATTTTGTGCCGTGCAGACCATTCTAATGGATCTTGATGCCGTCCTGTAACGAAGCCGAATCCTTGTGACATTGACAACTAGAGTTGCCAGCAAAAATTTAACTTCTGAAACTTAATTCTAATTAATGCTAAAAATCTGAGATGATAATGATGTGTAAATAAAACTGTTAATAATTATATTAAAAAGAGAATGAGTAGGTCTTAAAGGCAATTAAGTGAAATATTTTTAAGTTTGTTCAGATTTCTTTACATGCAACATCAAGTTCAGAAGCAGCATAATAAGAGGTTCCACATTGTACCTGCCAAAGTTCATATGCTTTAAGCTGTGTTTTAAAAGAAAAATATTTCAGTAAATGAAATAGCATTACGGTCTCAAGTTGACCCCCCCCCCCCCCCCCCAATTCCAATAAAATTACCATATAGATGAGAATCCAGTGACCCATTGCATATATATTCATATACCAGCAACCTTCTTCTGTCCTCAATACAGAACCCAATCAGCATGACAACATTTCGGTGCTGAGCACAGCTCAGAACTTCTACTTCTGAGCAAAATTCAAGATCCCCCTGAGAACTAGCCAATTTGTGTTGCTTGACAGCAACTGCCTGGCCATCAGGTAATACACCTCTATGAACAGATCCAAAACCTCCTTCTGCCAAGAAATTGGCTTGTGAAAATCCACCTGTAGCAAGCTCCAGTTCAGCATAGCTAAACCACCTTGGAGGTTTTCCAAAAACAGGTGCCTTGTGTTGACATATAGAACACAATGGAGGGGGGCCAAGAGGTGCATTTCTCGATAAGGATACTGCTTCTCTCACATTTCCACTGAAGTCTATATCAGTTCCATAGTTCAGCATTCCAATTTCAGCTTCTCCATCAAGTTTTGAGAACTTCTCTAGTAAAGCTTTGGATTTTGATGTTTGAGGCTCATCAATATGTCTCTTTGAGCTTCCATCTATGTGTTGTGAGGGTTGAAGATTAGAACTTAGAAATTCAGCCATCCACGGCTGGAACCTTAAACTTGATGAAGAGGAAGATAAATGGTCACTGTCTGTGTCTGAATTGGTATCATTGGGATCTTGGTTTTGTTTAATGACTAGTGAATCATCTTTCTTAAGATCTCCATTCATCTCTGAGATGAAAAATGGTGAAGTTCCTGGATCTGAGCTTGAAACTGATGAAGCTCCAGCTTCAGTGGCTGTAAAAGGTGTCCCTAACTCTGGACTACTAGTTGGAGTCACGAATGGCCCTCGAATAGAATTTAAGGAATCATTCTTCCGTTTAGAATGTTTTTTAGATGCTTCATCTAGCTCAGAAGGTGAAGGACGAGCTATTTCAGGCTGTTTCTTAAGTGATCCAACCAAATTCAAGCGAAGTACTTTTGGCTGGGAACGCTTCATAACCACAATGTTGCACTGCAACTCTTCCATGCATCGTTTTTCCTCATGCTTGAGCTGTCTGTTCAAAAAGAGTTGATTGAATTAGACAGGCCAGAGTACACAATGAAAAGTAAGAATATAAATTCTATCTCAAGATATCAAAAGGAAAGAACTAATGAAGACCTCATGCCCCTCAGAAGCTTAGACATATAGGCCGAATTAGAATGTAAAAAAAGGAAATAAAATATTACTTGTCTATTACAACCCAACTGGCTTGAGCTCTTTTGGCCTCCGCAGCCACTGCACCGCAAGGTGATCCAGAAACAATTTTTATCGTGACATTTATCTACAAAACAGAATCAGTTTGAGAAACATGGAATTGACACCCGGAGAAGCAAATTTTTGAAGATTCGAAATAAATATTACCTTATTTGGATTATAAACATCATGAAGTTGAAGGATCATTTGGGAGAAAGAATCTGTAATTTCACAGTTCTGCTCTGAACTTGACATAGAATGAGATTTCCTGTGACCACCAGCACAGTCCCCAGTAAATCTGGGGAAAACCCATAGTTTTCTTCCTGAAGAATTGTGGCAAAATAAACTTGTCAGTTGGCGTTTATCTATCAGTCAGAAAAGTTGGAAAATGAAAAAGAACTCGCAGGAATTTCTGGACCTTGAAAGTTGAAACCGAAGGTTTCAGTGTGACAACGGGTTCCCTAAACCACCATTAACATAATAACTCTACTAGCCAAACGAATGATGGATTTAATTACTTATGTCAAAAAATTTTTAGTTTCCCGAAAGCAAACTATAATTGCAGTGTAGAGGAGGGAGGACCCAAGGTTCACGTGATCTTCATAAACTGCAATAAATTCTGGGCCAGGCAAGGAAATCCAGCCCCAACAACCCAAGAAACAGAATAGGTATCACATTCCTTGACATTAATTGAAAGTGATCCAATAGTAGCAACGTTGACCAGCAGTGTGGAAAATGCGAATTACTTTTCCAGAAAACCAAACATTAAACCAAAATAGATTCGAGAGGAATCAACATAAAGATTAACATCCTCAGAAACATAGAAGGGAAAGGAATAAAAGGAAAGCACCAATTATAATAAAGGTGCCAAAGCGATATGAAAAAGTATTCCAATAACAGGCATTAACACATCCATCACTAGCAATTACTGAAATTTGATAAGAAAAGGAGTACAAATCAAAAGGAGGCAAGGAAAACATACCGGAACTTTGCGAAGGGACAACCACAAGCAATGTAATACAGTCCCCGGGTTGAACAACATGGGTCAAGGCCCACACCAGAGCTGTCTTGGGAATTTCCTTCGATGCCTTAACCGCAACGACAACCTTCTCGGCTCCATCCGAGCCTTTCTCCTGCTTCCCTCTCTTCTGTTCTTGACTCATGGACAATACAATTACGAAGAAACCTTTTTGTTCAACAGATCCAATTGTTGAAACCCATCAGAACCATTTCAATACAAGGACGGAAGCACATCAGCACATGAGTAAAGCGACACGAACAAAACCACAAGGATTATTACTCTGCCCCCACCATGTTGGGTTCCAAGACATGTACGAACGACATGCTCATCGTTCCATTCCGAACTAGCAGAGCAACAGATGACAAGACCCCTTTCACCGTTTCACACGAATCCCTTTTGTAAACCCCCCTCCTCACGTCACTTTTCCCTGCGCTGAACCAGTGAACTGTTGGAATAAAAATTCTCAAAATGGCAATGTCGTCATTGGATCTAGTTACCCTTTTCGCTCAAAAAGAAAGAACCAGGATTGAAGCCTCGAACGTAAGAGAATCCGAACACTGGTATGCAAACCGATACAAAACACAAGACGACACAACTGTGAAAGTAGAAGTCCGGCGAGCGTTCAAATCAATTGGTCAAAACGGTGAGACACACAGCTTTAAAGGGTAAAGTAAACTGTCAGAATTTGGATGCAACTCGGATTGTTTTTTTTCCCCTGGAAACGAAATTAAGAAAACGTAGGCCAAAGATTCCACTACTGAATCCAGTACTAGGAGTGCTCCATGTCAAACCAAAATACAATCAAATCAAGGAAATGACCAGAGAGGCGGAGAGGCAGTATAATGACAGTAAATCTCCGCAAAAAAGTTTCACTGGCTGGGAAAATATCAAACTAAGTCTGGTTTCAAAACTCCACCGTCTGCTAGCACTGCACAACCCGCATTAAAAATCTGGTCGTCATCGCTACCGTGAAATTGAAGACAATATTTGTTAGGTTCCTGAGAAACGGTAGGAAACTTCAGGAAATAATTTTAAGTAGCGCGAACATGCATACACACACACACATTTAGCAGCAAAGCCTTACAAATTTATCGGCTAAGAAAAATGTACATATAAAAAGAGTACCAATCAAGAAGAAAACATGAAGAAAAAAACACACAAAGAAGAGATAGTTATACTGTTTTCTTCTACTCCTTTCACGTCAGATCAGAGCAGAACGCAAACACGTACTAAAGCAAGAAAGATTGAATTTGAAACCCAGAGAGAGAGAGAGAGAGAGAGAGTCCATCACCCCCACCACTACATGCACACAAATATATGCACCTCTTATTATCTGTGTCTGCAAAATGAGTCACAGACTCACAGTCACTTGGGTTCCGCTGATTTCTCTGTGGATCCCCCAAGTTGGGGTACTCTTGACTATATCAATACCCCTGGTTTTGGACTTTATTTCGGAATTAGCCCTTCCAAGCTTCCACACAGTCGTGGCCTGAATGACACGGCGTCGTTTATATCTCGGATATTTCAGATTTGAAAATTGTGCTGGCGCGGCTGAGGAATATCTGGCTTTTGACGGAAAGGTAAAAGTTCAGCCCGGTATACTTTTATTTCAAATTAAAGAATGGTATAAAATTATAAATATATATCCCCTTCAATTTCTAAAATCTTGTACTACTATTCAATAGTATTATTAAAAAGTAAAAATAAATATTTTTAATAAATAAATTTTATAAAAATAATTTATAAATTCTACTTTACTTCAAACTTTTATTAGAACTGTTAAAACATATGATCTGATGACATAACACTCAAACTTTTAAAATAAAAGCCTTGGATTCGATTACTCACATAATAATAAATAAATAAATAATTCTACGCGAGTTTAGCACAAAAATAAATAGAAGCGCTCAATGCTTTCCTTTGCAAAACCCCGTCTTCAGCGCACAGGCCCAATCCCACAATCGTAAATAACACCTGAAATATACCCTTTCGCAAACCCCGTTGTGATCTCTCAACCATACGCCCAGCGCTCACAATAGCATTCCTGGCGCCACCATGCCCACCTCCAACTACATTACGATAGGTAGTACCACAGATCTGCCCCACCACCGTTACCAATCGCCGTCTGGGGTTAGATAATAGTTCGCCAGTCACCCCACCCATCACCTTACCTGTCACGTTCACCCGTTTCCCCCACGCGAATGTTTACTCCGTCACCTCCCCACGCAAAACCCCATAGGCCGCCTGCTGTTACCCTAGACTCCCCCTTGTAAACTGTAACCCAACCAATGCTTGATTTATCATTTATCTCCTCTGCATGGGGACTGCGACTTAACGACGGCGTATCGGTCGCTGACACGTGCTCAGGATCCTACAGCTTTCGAACCTGCGAAACACTTGATTACTCCGTGCGTTTCGAGGACTTGACTTTTACGTTGTTTTATGAACACTAATTTAATGCTAATTTTACGAAATGAAATAGTTTTTTTGTCTTATGTCTTAGCTTGCTAATTAGTTATACAAGGGAGACAAAAGCATATCTGGGAACGTGTCAGTTAAAATACTGTTATCGACCGTACGATTTTTTAAATTTTTTTTATAAAATTTTACCCATTATTTCCTTATCACCCCACACTAAACTCGACTAGTTTAGGAATAATAAAACTATACAAAATAAAAAATAAAAAATAAAAAATAAATATAAATATAATGTGTATTATATAGAGATGATGAGTAATAAATTATTTTTTTAAAATTGAGATTGTTAAATGATGGTGCCATCTGACTTTTTATTCAAATTCAAGTGAATAAATTATTCGAATTGTTAATTTTTATCAAATATATAGTGTATAAATGATGAATAGAAAAGTTTAAATGATTTAAAATAAATAAAACTGACAATAATTTTTAAAAATTAAAAAAAAAAATATAGTATATAATATGTTGAGATTATGAATTGCAAACCTCTTACTCGAATTCACAAGAAGGAATTGCTCAATTATTACAAAATTATATATACAACAAAACTAAATGAGAACGAGTACCATATGCGTGTAAAAGATTTTATAATAAAAAATAAATTTATAATTTGATATATTAAATATTAATTTATAAATAAAAAAATTGTAGTTAAATTATTTTTTTTAAATATTTGTGTGAGGGTGTGCGGAACTTGGCTTTTCGAAGTGAGGTCAGTTATTTTAGAAGCGGCATCTTACTACATTCCAAACTAATCAGCTGCCTAATTTATCTTACATTAATATGTAAATTATATTTTAGACTTTAGCAATTAATTAAATTAAGTTGATTGCACGCAAGCACGTCCGAAAGTTCTCTTTGTCTTTTAGTTGGATTTATTAAATGGGGACAAGGACCCTCAATTTCATAAGCTCGTCAGACACTGAGAATTTTTTATAATTAAAGTTAAATCCTGTTTTCAAACCGATAGTTTGTATTTATTTATTTTTTAAATCCCCGTAGTATATCTAATATAAACAAAGACCTGATTTTGTTGACTGGAATATGATTCATTGTTTGAGAATTTGGATCTATCCTTCGAGGTTCTGCTTAAACTAGGGCATGTTTAGATGCTTAAATCAAAAAAATATTATAAAATTTTGTGAATAATATTGAAATAATTTGAATAAAATGCTTTATTGAATTTTAAAAAATGAAAGGAAAAAATAATTGAATAAAAATATGTTGCAAATAAGTATTGTATTGAGCTTTGTGAGAGTGGGTGGATAAAACTTAAAAAAATTGTTTTAATATAATTTTTTAATATAATTTTTATTTTAATTTTGTAAAATTTATATTGATTATTGTGTTTTGTTTTGAAATTTATAAAATTTGTATTGATTTTTATTTTTAAGTAATGATTTGGTAACAATTAGATAAAAAAATTTAAAATTAGAAATTAGAAAAATACTTTGTATTCGAGTAATATTTGTAAATAAAGTTATGAGAAATTTTGAAATTTTTCTAAGTTTTCATATTTGGCAAACATGCCCTAAATATTTAATAATGGCTAAATAACTCATTATAAGTGACTATTTTTCTTTCACTTTTAAATTCTATCATTTTGGCACAAAAGGAGGATACTCGGAGTTATTTCTTATTAGACGTTGAATAATATTATAAAATTCACTTCAAGTTCATATCTCTCACTCATTCTAAATCATACAATTCATCTACAAACTTCGAGGGATCTTAATTTCCTTAATGATGTTTTGAGTTTAGAGGTTTTGAGTAAAGAGAGTATTATATGAATTATTTTTTATAGAGTTTTACTATTCATCATTCTACACATTACACTTATTTTTATTTATGTTAAACTAATTAAATTTGTCTTCTCATCATCTCTACACTACATACTTGTTAAGGATAAAAAATTATGAATGGTGTAAGGATGATTGATGAGTATAATTTTATTTTTAAAATATTTACTGAGTATGTTTGACAAATTAGTATAATGAAAACGTCTCGTTTTATTAATTCTCACTTGATAAGTGTTATTTATTATATTTTAGTATTATATTCTCATTCTTTCTTAATATTAACATTAAATAAATGAAAAACTATATGACTTATTTTTAAAGAAATGTATAAAAATAAACTTACAAATTGATGTGTTTTGATATTGTACTTTAGATTATAAAATAAATTTTTTACAAAATAAATTTAAAGAATTTTATGAAATCACATAAATATATAAATTTATTTTATATAACTTCTTTATATATATATATATATATATATATATATGTAGCAGTTACCCTCAAAACTAATAAAAAACACGAAAATTGAAAGTACAACTAATAGTAATTTTGTTATATACTATCCAATTTCCTAGAAAGCAGTGAGTAGTATGGTATGACAGTTGTATTTATTTCTACTCTGGAATTTTTAGGTATCTTGGGATAGGCGTTTCTAAAATTGAAATTAAGTACCTTTATTCGTTGGGAAAGTAAAGTCTATTTATCTAAGAGTAATGATAGCTTTCTACTCTTTTATTATCTATTTATTATTTATAATATATTTATTTATTTTTATCATTTTTTAAAGTATTTTTTTAACATATTTAATTATTAAAAAATTTTAAAAATATATAAATTTATTAATAATCACTTTCTTAACAATTAAATAAAATAAAAAATAAAAAGTATTAAATATTAAAAAAATAAATAGATAATAAAAGATAATAATTATATCACCTTCCTTATTTAAGGGTTGCCAAAATCATACTCTTGATTTTGACCAGACAAGCTTACCCAAAAAAATAAAAAAACACAAAGAAAAATAAAGATTTTGACGATCCATCACACATCGGTCCTCTAAAGATAGTTGGCTCATTAAATGTAGCTGGGCCTTTCTTGTCTTTAAAGCTACTGATCTACAGCTCAGAATGCCCAGTCCATCACAAGACACTCTGACATGCCCACGAGAACAGCTTTCCAACTTCCTTTTGTTTTGATAAGACCAGCTTCAATTATTTATCCCCCGTTTCCGCAATTTTTTTCCATTAAAACGTGATATTATTCTCCGTGCCTTTTTTACAGCTGAGTAATGTTGGATATAATTTTAATATATTTAATTTAAAAAATATATATGTAATATATTATTAAAAATTATTTTTATATATAAATTTCAGACTTATTTAAATTTTAAAAAAATATATGCGAAATTTGTATATTTTAAAATTATAAATATTATTATTCTTCTCATTTTCAGTATGAGTGATATATCTAAATAATTAATATAAAAATGAGTGAGAGGTGACAAATTGATTAGCATTGAATTGCTCACAACGAAAAAAAAAAACATGTCGTGCCCAACTGTATTTCATCTTATTAACAGATGTTCTGTATGGACATGGAATGTGTTTGTCGTTTATTGCTGGTTTGCGTATCTTTGATTGCAGAGGACGGGCATAGAAAGGTTTCAATGACAATTCTATTTTTGACAAGTTGTTGGATTTAAGTTAATGTTTTGACTTTTACGGCAATAGCCTAGTCTAGAACATAATATTATAAAAATATATATATATTTTCAAGCCAGTGTATAATAAAATATTTACTTGACATACACGCAACATTTTGAATAATTATTTTTGTAAAATGATAATACTTTTTTTTAATATTTTTAAGATAAATTTACAAAATTATATTTCATTAAAATAATTACGTGTTTATCAATTTCTAATATTACAGCTTAGTTAAAATTGGTGTGGATGCATCTAACAGAAAAAAAAGTCTCTCTCTCTCCTCCAGTAGGCGACAGAGGAGAAGTTAGTTAGTCTCCTTTATTCTCGTGTAGAGTAAGGGGAGCTGAAGTTAGCCATTGACGGTGGTGGTGAAGATCGAAGATGGAGGAAATTGAAGTCAAATGGGAGCGATTAAGACTGGATGATGAGGAGAGCATTCTGATAACTGTGGATTTGGGAAATATGGAGGAATTACGGAGAAAGGGGGAAAAGAGCTTAGTTGGGAAAATATGCTCAGATCGAACGATCGGTAAGGAAACTGTGAGGAAGATGATGGAGAAGATCTGGCGAGTAAACATGAGTATGGAATTTACTGAGATTGGAACAAATACTTTTGTGGTTACCTTTGCAAACCGTGGAGATAGAAACAGAGTTCTTGCGGGATGCCCATGACTGTTTGACAATCATATGTTTGCCCTTAAACCGTTTGATGGAAGTACGCAGGCTCACCTTTTGGATTTCACAATGGCAACCTTTTGGATCTAGATGTACAACCTGCCGCTTGGAGGAATGAATTGCAAGAAGGGGGAATTGATTGGTAAATCCATTGGGAAGGTTCTAGAAGTGGAAGGTGAGGAGAATGAGGTGGCTTGGGGTCGCTTTCTGAGGGTGAAGGTGGAGTGCGAGCTTACAAAATCTTTAGCCCGAGGAAGAACAGTGAGTTTTGAAGGAAAGCAGCTTTGGATTCCATTTAGGTATGAAAACCTACCTAGAAAATGCTTTCGGTGTGGTTGTATAATGCACTCAAAGAAGGGGTGTTTGGGTGGAGAATTGGGGGATATAAATGAAGATATTGACTCAAAACAGTTTGGAGTTTGGATGAGGGCCTCAACAGTTAGACTTAATCGGGCAGATAGGTAACCAAAAGCTCCGGGAATGAGAAGGAATTCCACTAATACTGATCAAGGGGAAAATGGAGAGGAGGTGACAGGTGGAGGTGTATTGAGGAAGGAAAAGGGGAGCATGGAAGATGGTATTGAGACAACAGAGGTGGTTGAGATGACTCAAGGGGTTGAGAAGCAGAAGTTGATCAAAGTAGAACAAACTTTGGTGCCAAAAACAGTGAGCTCAACAGAAGATCCTAAGGAGGTCCTCTCACTTGCTACTGATAGTGAATCCAACTCAGCAAGCTTAATGAATGTTAATGAACAAAAGAAGGGAAGAGCTAGTAACTGGAAGAGGAGGGCTCGTGTCCTTAAAACCTATGGTGAGTCTCAACCTTCTAATTTGATTTTGAAAAGAAATGCTATTGATAATGCAGACGGGATGAGAACTACGGAGAGAAGGGGAAAAAAATTGAGAAGGGGAAGTGTTGGGATGGAAGGTATGGATTCAAATTGTATGGTGGAGGCTACTGAGCAGCCCCACCAAGACCAATGAAAACCTTAGTATGGAACTGCCGAGGGCTTGACAACCCACGAACAATTCAAGACCTTAACCTCATGGTTAAGGAAAGGAGGCCAAGCTTGATTTTTCTAATAGAAACAATGGTGAAAGCAGGAAGAATAGAGGGGTTAAAAAACAAGTTAAAAATTGAGGGCCGTTTTGTGGTTGATTCTTTAGGAAGGAAGGGAGGTTTGGTTCTCTTTTGGACTAGTGAAGTTTTGGTGGAGATTATCAATTTTTCTCAATGGCATATTAATGCCATGGTTAAAAATGATAATGGAAAAGAATGGTTGTTTACTGGTTTTTATGGGCACCCAGAGGCTGCCAAGAGGAAGTTCACATAGGAGCTATTGTCCAGTTTAAAACCTAGGGAGGGAAGAGCTTAGTGTGTGGCGGGGGACTTTAACGAGATTTTGACACAAGATGAAAAGAAAGGGGGACAGATGAGACCTGAGGGTCAGATGAGGATGTTTCGTGATGCTTTAGAAGTAAATGAGCTATTTGATATGGGCTATGTGGGGGATTGCTTTACATGGAGTAATGGTCATGCTGATCATACTTTTACAAAAAAAAAGATTAGACAGATATGTAGCAAATAAGGAATGGAGAGGAAGCTTTCATTTAGTCAAGGTGGAAGGTCTAGTTGCAAGAAATTCAGACCATAAACCTTTGCTAATGACTGCTAGTATTGAAAAGTTTAAGGAGAGGAGAAGAAGATTTCTATTTAAATTTGAGGCCAGCTGGCTAAAGGAGGATGATTGTGAGGGGGTTGTGAAAAAAGTCTGGGAAAAGAAGCATTTAACACTAGAGCCAATTAAACATGTGCAGAATCTGTTGTCAAAATGCAGTGATGAGTTAACAAAAGAATTCAGAAAGAAAGACAGGGAAATAGGAAGGAATCTATAGCAGTTAACAAAGAGGATAAAGGAATTGCAAGATATGGAGGGTCCCGAGGCTGTAGTTGAACTGAGAGAACTGCAAAAAGAGGTTGGGAAGTTGCTTGAGCAGGAGGATCTAAGATGGAAACAGAGGGCAAAGATGAATTGGTACAAATTGAGAGATAAGAATACAAAATTCTTCCATGCTTGTGCCAATCAGAGGAAGAAAATAAACAGAGTGTTGTTTGTGAATGATGCTCAATCAGTATTGAGAACTGAGGAAAATGAGATAGCTGAAGCTTTTAAGAGGCATTTTTCTGAAGTGTATATATCTGAATCCCCACCAAGGGAGGCTATTGAGGAATGTATATGCCCCATTGATAAAAGAATAACAAGTTATATGAATGAGAAGTTAGAAAAAAGCTTTAGTAAGGAGGAAGTGGAGGTAGCTTTGCGAGACATGGGTCCTCATAAATCTCTTGGCCCAGATGGATATGGTGCTTGTTTTTACCAAAACTTATGGGGGACTGTGGGTGAAGGGATCAATAAAGCAGCTTTGAGTTTTCTGAATGATGGCAAGTTTGAAAAATCTCTGAATTTCATGTACATAGTACATAGCATTGATTCCAAAGCTGTCTGAGCCTATGGTGGTGAGGGATTTCAGGCCAATAAGCTTGTGCAACGTCTTGTACAAACTCATTGCAAAAATGTTGGCAAATAGATTGAAGAAAGTGTTAAATGGTGTGATCTCATAGAATCAGAGTGCCTTCATCCCTGATAGATTAATCACGGATAACGTAGTGGCAGCCTATGAAGCACTTCACTCTATGAAAACCAGACTAAAGGGTAAGATGGAGACAATGGCCTTGAAGTTAGACGTCTCAAAAGCCTATGACAGAGTAGAGTGGTGTTACCTTGAGGCAATAATGGTGAAAATGGGCTTTGGAAGGAGGTGGATTAATTTGATCATGACATGCATTACCACTGTCTCCTATGTTGTGTTGCTGAATGGACAATCTGGAGAGGTGATTATTCCATCGAGAGGGCTGAGACAGGGTTGTCCCCTTTCTCCTTATCTTTTTCTATTATGTGCTGAAGGCTTGAGTGGTTTGATAAATGAGGCTGAAGGGCCAGGGTTGATTAAAGGAGTGGCAGTGGCAAGAGGTGGAGTAAAGCTTACTCACCTCCTCTTTGCTGATGACTGCATCATTTTTGGAAGGGCTTGTTGGAAGGAATGGGTGAAAATAAGGGGCATTTTGAAAATTTATGAAAGGGCGTCAGGGCAGTGCCTAAACAAATAGAAAACCACTATTATGTTTAGTTCAAATGGTAGGAAAAGGGATTGGGAAAGGATTATAACAGATTTGGGTGCTCGAGTTCAGAATAGCTTCGAAAAGTATCTAGGATTACCTGCAATGGTGGGGAAATCTAGATATGATACTTTTAGAGGAATCAAAGATAAAGTGTGGTTGAGACTGAGCTTCAAAAAAATGTGGTGGCCTTGGATTTAGGGAACTTGAGAGTTTCAATAAAGCTCTTCTAGCAAAGCAGTGTTGGAGAGTTTTTAAAAATCCTAAATCTATTACAGCCAGGGTCTTACATGACAAGTATTTTAAACTTTTTGGTTTGTTGGAGGCAAAGCTAGGTAGTAAACCTTCATTAATTTGGAGGAGTTTGTGGGGGGCTTTGAACTTATTAAAAGAGGGGCTTGTGTGGAGGGTTGGTAATGAGGAGAGTATAAAAATATGGGGTGATAGGTGGATTCCACAACTATCCTCTTATAAAATAAAATCTCCCATCAAGTGTTTAAATGAGGTTGATAAGGTGGCAGTGCTCATTGATGGAGATAAGGGGGAGTGGAAAGAGGAGTTGGTGAAAGAAGTGTTCAATGAGGTTGAGGCTAGGATTATATGTGGTTTACCTGTCAGTAGAGCTGGTAGGCCAGATAAACAAATTTGGGCACCTTTTAAGAGTGGGGTTTTCAATGTGAAATCTGCTTACCATTTTGAAATGCAGAGGAGGAAAGGGTTGCTAGGGGACTCCTCGAGGGTTTTTCTTGGAGATGAAGGATGGAATGGTGTTTGGAGATTAAATGTCCCGAGGGTTACAAAGCTTTTCATTTGGAAAGTTTTAAATAATTGCCTGCCAACTAGAAAGAACTTGCTTAAAAGGAAAATACTTGAAAATCCTTGCTGCCCTATATGTAATCAGTATGAAGAAACTATTTGTCATGTTTTATGGAGTTGTGTTGCAGCAGTGGATGTCTGGGCAGAAAATAGAAGTCCAGTTCAAAAATGGCCATCAGAAGAATAGGATTTTGGGTTTGTATGGAGGAAAATGTCACAATCTTTGAGTATGGAAGAATTGGAATTGACTGCTATAGTCTTGAGGAATATCTGGTTAAGGAAGAACAGATTTATATTTGAATCATGCTTCAATAGTCCTGCTAGTATCTTTAAGCAAGCTGAAATGACAAGGACTGAGTACACAGTAGCAAATAATGCATAATGCCCTAGAAGAAATTTTATAGAAAGAGGGGAGGTGAGATGGAAAAAACCAAGGGAGGGGGTGACAAAAATAAATTGGGATGCTGCCTTTTTGAAGGGTAGTAAGAGGATGGGGATTGGGATCGTGTTCCGAGATCAAAAAGGGGATATTCTGTTATTTGCATGTATACCAAAACCAAGTGTCATGACAACAGCTCAAGCGGAAGCTACTGCTCTATGGAAAGCTATGAAGATGTGTGATGAGTTGCAGATGGGTGAAGTTGAATTAGAAGGGGATGCTTTATGCATTGTTAAAGCTGTAAACAATAGAGAAGAAAATTGGGAGTGAAGAGGTCAGACAATTGAAGATATACGGGGTTTGCTATATAACAGACCTCAATGGCGTGTTACTCATACATTTAGAGAGGCAAACAAAGTAGCTGATCTTTTAACAAAGTTTTCATTGAATGTAAGTGAAGAGTTGATATGGATGGAAGATGGCCCTGAGGGTCTGTATAGTTTGATTCTACAGGAAAAAGCTGTAAATGATTCTTATTAATGAAATTCGGAGGATTGTTTTGATTCAAAAAAAAAAAAAAAAAAGTTAAAATTGGTGTGACTAAAAGGTTATTACAGTATCATGCATACAGTAATAACACAACAAGGGAGAACGTGGTTTCTAGAAAAGACAATCCGGACCGTCCAAAGAAGAGATAATAGATGATTTACACTTGGATGGTTATATTGATTCTCTCCGACATCTTGTTAATTTTGGACGGAACCCATTTGCGAATCCAATAAGTGATAGGCCTACAAAAATCATGACAAAAAAATGTATAAATTGATGCGATTTATGACTTATTATAATAAAGAGAGTTTTATAATTTAATAAATCATTATTATTTTTATTGATAAAATATTTCTTCGTGAATACTCTCCTCCTATCGCTTGATCTTTGCTATTATTGATAGAGAGCAAATAAAGAGAATGAAAAATTATATTTGCAAGTTCATATATATTTTGACACACCAGGGTCCAGGACACGCCGGTGATGTATATGATGTAAAGATATGCCACATATACTAATAAATAGTCTTTTTACTTTTTATAATTAAAGGAGATCCTACAATAAATAGTATATTGATGCAAGAAATGATATTTATATTCGTAGAGTATGTAAGTATTGTGCGATTTAAAAAAAAATAAAATGAATAAATATAAGATCTATATAAATAATAATAATTTTTTAATAATAAATTTATTTTTTTTAAAAAAATTACATAATACTTACGTACTCTACGATTATATCTAATATTACTCAACTTATAAATAGCATGACTTGTTCAGTTTTAATTCTTTTGAAACCTGATCGAATCTAATTGCTGTAGGCTGGTTGGGTTCAGCCCATTTCGTACACAACAGAAGAAGATCAGTGGGAAAGGAGCACATTGTAGCGCAGGCTGCTCTCTCTCTCTCTCTCTCTCTCTCAAACGTTCGTATGTCTTGGGCTTCTCTAACACTGATCTTACGATGCTTGTTGAATCTCCCATATCCAATACTCACGGCCCACCCCACTTCATAATGTAATCTCCAAATTTTGTTTAAAATTCATTCAACCCATCCACACTAAACTAGTACTTAAAAAAAAAATTATATTCTCCAAACGCTGGTAATTGAAGAATGTGTTTTTCCACTGATCGACTGAATATCACGTCAACAATATTATACAAATATATAACGCTAAAAAACAAAGTGTACGTTGTTTTCTTAATTAAAATTATTAGAGATGATAAGGCTCTTTTCAAGCTTTGAGAAAATTTAATGGAAGGCTGTGCCTGAGTGCTTGTGCTATCCAATTATGGGGCCGTTTCGGAGGGCCTGTAAGGAATGCATGAATCGAATATTTATACGTACAAGTAGTCGTAGAAACAAACAAATGCATGCACACGTATACCAACACTTGGCCTGCTGCATGCTGAGCTAAGTTGCCAATTTAACGAGCAATCCAAAACAAACAAGTTTTCTTTTGAAAAACGTAAGATTCTGAACATGATACGCATGCCTTGGGGACTGATTCTGGAGAAAGTTACTCGTATACTTCCGAGTGTTATTCCTATTAATAGGCTTTCGAGCTGCTAAATGATCAAAGCTGACCGTAGAAGTTCCAGCAACAACAATGGCTTCCTTCGGAAATTCACTCGGTACTCTACGTACATCCAATAGCAACTTACTTTGCTTGTGTTGTGTTGTTTTGCAATGGAATTTGAAAGGTTCTTTTTATATTATGAAATAACGAATTGTGTTTGTCGACACTTGCAGACAATAAACCCAAGTGCCATTCTTTCTGATATATTCATTGCCTTTCGTTTTCAAGTTTGATCCTTCTTTTTTCTTGCCATTTAGTGAATGAAATGGAGTTTATTTACTCTTATACTTTTGAAAGCTGTATAATTTCATTAAATTTTATGATTTTGACTTTTTTGCGTCCTTCATTAATGGAAATGTAGGAGCGCTCTCTTGGAAATGTGATGGAGAATTTGATTTGGGTACTTACTGCATTCAAAGATCTTTCATAGATGGCGTTAATCTTCTGCTTCTCTGTGTCTTCTATCTGATTTTGGTTATAGAATCTAGAAGAAAGCTTTACCTCAGTGGTTCTAATGGAAGAGACTTGGTCACAATAGTTGTTTCAATCTGTTGTGCTCTTATTAGCACTGCATATTTCAGTGCCAGTTTCTGGAATCTCATAGCCAAAAATGATGAATTCAATCATCTGAGCTCGTTGATTTTCTTTGTAAGAGGACTGGTTTGGGTCTCTTTTACAGTTTCCTTGCTGGTTCAAAGGTTCAAATGGATCAAGACTTTTAACTCAGTTTGGTGGGTGTTAAGCTTTTTACTAGTTTCAGCTCTAAACATCGAAATTCTACTGAGAAAACGTAGCATTCAGATTTTTGACACGGTGCCATGGTCTGTAAACTTTTTACTTCTCTTTTGTGCTTGTGGAAACATCACTCACTTGATATCCCAACAGAACCCGGAGAAGAGTCTATCCAAGCCTCTATTAGACAAAAAGTCCGACATTGGCCAAACTGAACTAGGCCAGGCCAGTTTTCTTAGTAGGTTGACATTTTCTTGGATTAATTCTTTGCTTTGCCTTGGTTACTCTAAGTCATTGGCTCTTGAAGACATCCCTTCTCTAGTTTCAGAAGATGAAGCCAATTTAGCCTACCAGAAGTTTTCTGATACATGGGAATCCCTTCTGAGGAAGGGGGTCTCAAACAAACCAAGCAACCTGGTTCTCCAGGCCATTGCAAAAGTATATTTTAGAGAGAATATTTTTGTTGCCATCTGTGCATTTCTTAGGACAATTTCTGTGGTCGTTTCACCTCTGATACTCTATGCTTTCGTGAACCATGCAAATAGCCATGAGAAAGATCTATTTGAAGGTCTTTGTATAGTAGGGTGTCTAATTCTTGCTAAGTTGGTAGAGTCATTGTCTCAAAGGCATTGCTTCTTCCACTCAAGGAGGTCAGGAATGAGGATGAGATCAGCCTTAATGGTGGCAATCTATCAAAAGCAGTTGAAGCTAACGAGCTTGGGAAGGAAAAGGCACTCAACAGGGGAGATTGTGAATTATGTAGCAGTCGATGCCTACAGAATGGGTGAATTTCCGTGGTGGTTCCATTCAGGATGGAGTTTTGGATTGCAACTTTTTCTTGGCATTGGTGTCCTCTTTGCTGTTGTAGGTATTGGCGCTTTTCCTGGTTTGATCTTTCTTCTTATTTGTGGCCTTCTTAATTTTCCATTTGCAAAGATACTACAGAAGTGTCAGTCCAACTTTATGATTGCCCAGGATGAGCGGCTCAGAACCACTTCTGAGATTCTAAACAGTATGAAAATCATAAAGTTGCAATCATGGGAAGAGAAATTCAAGAACTTGATTGAATCCCTTCGTGATAGCGAATTCAAATGGTTGGCTGAAGCACATTTTAAAAAGGCTTATGGCACATTATTGTATTGGACGTCTCCAACCATCATTTCTTCAGTTATCTTCTTGGGATGTGCCATTCTTAGAAGTGCTCCACTAAATGCTAGCACAATCTTCACAATTCTTGCAACATTAAGATGCATGGGAGAACCTGTCAGATTGATACCGGAGGGTCTTTCAGTTTTGATCCAAGTCAAGGTCTCTTTGGATCGTCTAAATATCTTTCTGCTTGATGATGAGCTCCAACATGATGAAATCATTAGAACTCCATCCCAGATTTTGGATAAGAGTATTAAAATTCAATGTGGCAATTTCAGCTGGGATTCAGAATTCATGGCTCCAACTCTCAGAGAAATAAATCTGGAAATTAATCCGGGGAAGAAAATTGGAATTTGTGGGCCAGTTGGAGCTGGGAAATCATCTCTCCTATATTCTATACTTGGAGAGATACCGAAAGTTTCAGGAACTGTGAGTTACAACTTAAAAAATATACATTTTTTCTTTATCATGAACTAAATACGCGTGACTGATTTTTATCTTTTGATATATGTCAACAGGTCAATGTATATGGATCAATTGCCTATGTTTCTCAAACTTCTTGGATCCAAAGTGGGACAATCCGTGATAATATACTCTTTGGACAGGCTATAGATCAGATAAGATATGAGAAAGCCATAAAAGCATGTGCTTTAGATAAAGATATAAATAGTTTCGATCATGGCGATCTCACAGAGATAGGTCAGAGAGGGCTCAACATGAGTGGAGGGCAGAAACAGAGAATCCAACTTGCTCGAGCAGTATACAACGATGCTGATATCTATCTGCTGGATGACCCCTTTAGTGCAGTAGATGCACATACTGCTGCATATTTATTCAACGTAAGAAAAATCCTCCTTGACCATGGAAACTGGCAAAGGCTTCGGTTTTATTAATTTTACTCATTTCAAAAAGATGTAACTGCAGAACTGTGTCATGGCTGCTCTAGAAAAGAAAACTGTCATTTTAGTGACTCATCAGGTGGAATTTCTCCAAAATGTTGATCATATTCTGGTAAAAGTTCTTTGATATTTAATGTTTACACACACACACACTGGCATTACTAATGTATGCATGTGTTTTAGGTAAATAGAATCGATGACATGGTTTTGCACTTTTTAGGTTATGGAGGACGGGAAAATTAATCAATCAGGAAGCTATGAGGAGCTCTTGACATCTGGGATTGCATTTGAACAGCTTGTTAACGCTCATAGAGATGCAATGACAGTACTCAATACTTCACACAACGAGAGCCAAGTAGAATCTTCTCAGAAAGTAGATTCTGTTCAGATAGAGGTGTGTCAAGGGTCTTGCCTCACGAAGGGAAACAGCGAGGGGGAGATTTTCTTTGAATGTTTGCCGGGAATACAACTAACAGAAAAGGAGAAGACAGAGATTGGTGATGTTGGATGGAAACCATTCTGGGACTACCTTCAGGTCTCAGAGGGGACATTTTTTCTGTGCCTAAGCTTAATAACTCAGTCTATTTTTGTTGCCCTTCAGGCTGCTGCAACTTATTGGCTAGCTCTAGGCATTCAAATTCCTAGTATTACTACTGGCATGTTGATTGGAGTTTACACAGTGACTTCAGCACTTAGTGCTGTCTTTGTGTATCTAAGGACTTTATTCGCAGCCCATCTCGGATTGAAAGCTTCTAAAGCCTTCTTCTCGGGTTTCACCAATGCTATTTTCAAAGCTCCCATGCTGTTCTTTGATTCAACTCCATCTGGGCGAATTCTGACCCGAGTAAGATTTCTTCAAACTCAGCAGGACTTGAAACCATGCCATTTTGTGTACCCTCTAAACTGTGTCTAACCATTATGGCCAGCTATTGTCTTCAGACATTCATGTCAGTTTTTATATCTCACAGGCTTCATCAGATTTAAGTATTTTGGATTTTGACATACCTTTCTCAATGGTATTTTTGGTGGTTTCTGCAATTGAGTTTCTTACAATGATTGGAATCATGGCCGCAGTCACATGGCAAGTTGTCATTGTAGCCAGCCTGACTACGGCAGCTGTAACATATTTTCAGGTAGAATCAATTTTTCAGTGTATTGATTTCTTCAACCTTTCTCGCTACACCGATAGAATAAAGTACCTAACTTGTGGATTTGGCAATAGGGTTACTATCTAGCTTCTGCAAGAGAACTAGTAAGGATCAATGGAACAACAAAAGCTCCCATTATGAATTATGTAGCTGAGACATCACTTGGAGTAGTCAATATCAGAGCTTTTAACATGGTGAACAGCTTCTTCCAAAACTACATAAAACTCATCGACACAGATGCTAGACTTTTCTTTCATTCTAATGCTGCCATGGAATGGATACTTTTAAGAGTAGAAGCACTTCAAAACCTGACCCTTTTCGCCACAGCATTTCTCCTAGTTTTACTTCCTAAGGGTTTTGTAGCCCCAGGTAATATCGGTTCATTAGTTTAAATTACGAATTTTAGATTTCTGAAAACGATAATTATTTTGCCCTTCTTTTGGTTTATGCAGGGCTTGTGGCACTCTCCCTTTCATATGCTCTGACCCTAACAAGCACTCAAGTCTTTTTGACAAGATGGTTCTGCAACTTATCCAACTATATTATCTCAGTTGAACGGATCAAACAATTCATGCATATATCTTCAGAGCCTCCAGATATTGTGGAGGGCAGAAGACCACCATCTTCATGGCCTTCAAAGGGGAGGATTGAGTTGCAAGCTCTCAATGTAAGAAGATCAATCAGTTATTTGAGTAATTTCATCACTGAAGTTGCTCCCTGGTGTTCTTAAATGTGATGACTTTATTTGTTTATTCTGGTTTCAGATAAGATATCGTCAAACTGCTCCCCTAGTTCTCAAGGGAATTACTTGCACATTCCGAGAAGGCAGTAGAGTTGGAGTTGTGGGAAGGACAGGAAGTGGCAAATCTACATTAATAAGTGCTTTATTTCGTTTAGTAGAGCCTGAAAGTGGAAGAATTCTTATAGATGGACTCGACATATGCTCCATTGGTCTCAAAGATTTGAGGACAAGGCTAAGCATCATCCCTCAAGAACCAACTTTATTCAGGGGTAGCGTTCGAACAAACATGGACCCTTTAGGCCTTTACTCCGATGATGAAATATGGAAGGTGAGCAAGGGCGGACCCAACTTAAGCTTGGGGCCCCCAAAATTTCAAAAAATCATTAAAAAAAATTAATTTTTGAGGTCAATAAAAATTAGTTCTCCACCCTCCAACTTAAAAAGTTTGCCTAGTTTGATTTGATAGATGAAATAAGATTAATTGAGATAAAAATTAAAAGTTGAATAAAATATTATTAAAATAAATTTTTTTAATATTATTTTTATTTTAAGATTTGAAAAAATTGAATTGTTTATTTTATTTCGCGTAAAAATTTAAAAAAATTATAATAATTAGATAAAATAGGATGTAATGAAAAATTTTGTAAAAATAATCGTACCAAATTTTCTGATTCCATCCCTGAATAAACTCCCTTAGATAATTTGATAACCCTTTTCATTTGCATACAGGCTTTGGAGAAGTGTCAGCTCAAGGCAGCAATTAGCAGCCTGCCAAATCTGCTAGAGTCATCTGGTGAGTTAAATTTATGAGGTTAACGAACAATCTTTGATGGTTTCTATGAAGCATTAATGATTGGAGGTGAACCCTTTTTAGAATGTTACCTATTTCCGTCGAAATTAGATGCAATTCTACAGCAGATTTGCCTGTATTTCTTTATCTAATCCTGGTAGTTCAACAGTGAGTGAAGAAGGCGACAACTGGAGCACAGGGCAACGCCAACTCTTTTGTCTCGGAAGGGTCCTTCTTAGGAGGAATAGAATTCTAGTTCTTGATGAAGCTACTGCTTCCATAGATTCTGCAACCGATGCTATTCTACAAAGAATTATCAGGCAGGAGTTCTCAGAATGCACTGTGATCACCGTAGCTCATAGAGTTCCAACAGTTATTGACAGTGACATGGTCATGGTCCTCTCTCATAGTATGCTTCTTATTTTTCGATGAGTTCTGCTACATACAATCATTTTTATATATTCTTTTTATATTTCACTGATGTGATGACTAAAATAATTATTTTATATTAAAAAATAATGATACAATCAATCACATTAATAGAATGTGTATAAAAAATACGTAAAAATAATTGTATCGCAGGGAAGTTGGTGGAGTACGATGAGCCTTCAAAACTTATGAAGACCAACTCCTCTTTCTCTAATCTTGTGGCTGAATATTGGTCGAGCTGCAAAAGAGATTCCTACCGAAATCCCTACAACTAATGAATTAGGTGATGATGAGTATAGCGAGGAAGAAGATTGATTTATTCTTATATTGAAATGAGAAATTACATCTACAAGTCGGTATGGAAGAATCATTCTACTGTTGACATTTTGTAAAAAAAGTTTGAAATTAAATATTTTTACAAATTAAATCTTACCATGTCAACGACGTGAAATGTATGATCTGCCGACTTAACTTGCATTGAGATTTCTTTTATTGGATTCAAAGGACGGAGCGTTGGCAATAGCAAAGGAAGAGAGATCATGTTTTATGCAGATATCTTTTAAACATTAAGATGATTTTTACTCTCTAAAATAAAGGATTTATTAGCATTAATCATTATTCACTCCCACACTCTATAATTATAACTTTTTCACAAGGTTTAGGAATGTTTTTCATAAGATATGATGATATTTTTTATAAGCATGGGGTAGGGCTGTGCAAAAAAACCGAGCCGCCCAAATATTCTGCAAATTTCTCAGTTTGTGATACTCTGCAAATTTCTCACCTCCACTTGCCTTCATCAATGCAGAATAAAACAAATTCCATTTCACTACAACCATCAATGTAGCAAATTTCTCACCGCCAATGTAGCCATTTCTTCGGGTTGGAGTGGTTGCTTCAACTTCCTCAATGGCAAAGCAAAATAAAACAGAGCAGGTTGAACTTTGAAGCTGTTCATCTTCGTTTACCATGGATACAATGTCGTCGAAGTCTATCTCTTCGAGTAAACTTGGGGTTCTTTTGCAGAACATAAGAAACCTTAGCAATCGAAGCAGACTGTCTTGTAATTAGATGAGCTTGGTCGTGGCGACATTCGTCGAACAAGACGAACTACAAATAACCATTTGTGTTGTGCCAACTGCCAACCGGATCCGATTCCAACGAGTCAGGAAAAAAAAAAAAAAACTAAACGATTGAAGTGGACGATGAAAGAGATCGAGGATGTAGTTTGGGAAAGGAGAAATTATGGAGATCAAATGTTGTGTAACACTTCAGTACTACAGGTTGGGATTTAAAAGGGGGTTTCTCACTTCAGACCAGACTTCTTCGTCTTGTTCCTTCCCGAGACCTCCAAGATTCTGCCTTTCTTACCTCTCAAACCGCTGACTGTAACATGTTGGAACCCTAGATCTGGGAATAGATGACTCGAGTTAAAGATGAAGTGGAGAAGGCAACTAGGCTGAGGTCGTGGGCTTTGTTGCAGCGTCTGTTGAAGGCTTGGGCTGGGAACTGTGGGTTTCTTCAGTAAATGTCGAGTCATACGGGTTCGACCCGATTCCATTTTTATCGGGTCAGATCGGATCGGTTTGGCGCCTTAAATAATTGCTTTCGGGTCGAGTCGGATCGGGTACAAACCAGGTTATTTCATGTCGGGTTGCAGGCCTAGCATGGGGTGTGGAATGATGAATAAAATCTTATAATAAAAAACACAAAATTGTAAAAGAAAATCACAAAAGCCAAAAAAACAAAAAAACACCTCACAGAAAGATCCCATGAATGACGAAACGAAAGACAGGACTCGGGACAAGAGTCAAGAAGCAAAAGAAAACTTTTGAAGGCAATAAATAGGCATGAGTAACGGCACAACACATTTATTACATATTTTACAACATAACGTATATTATAAAATAAAAATATTTTTATAATATATTTTATAAAAATATTCATCCGTGTAAAATATTGTAACAAATGACGTTTATTTATATTTTTCAATTGTCATCGGCATATCAAACTCTAATGAAGCACGTTCATGTTAATCACAAAAAAAACTGAGATTGATAGGACGTATTTCATATGGATTCATTCTTCATTAATTAACAACACAATTCACAAACCTACGTCCAACATTAAAACTGGAAGCTATGCTAGCTATTGCTGAACAGAGAGTGCTTTCGGAAGAGATTCATGAGCAGACACAGATATGGTTTGCAACTTGTATTCGGCCGAAATAAACTGATCAGTTTCTTCAATGGAGATGATCTTGTTAATAAGGCCAAGCAAGATGCGTTCAAGGTCTTCTCCGTCTATCCACTCGTGTATTTCAGCCTTAATAAGAAGGGGGTTCTTGCAGATGAGATCCCACACGGGGAAACCCTTCCTCGGCATCACATGATCTCCATCTCCAAGCTTCAAGCTTGGGCAATAATCTCCACTCCCATCCCCAAGATAGATCATGAACTTCTTCTCCTCCTCGGACACAGAAGCTTGTATCCTTTCTATGATTAGACCCTTTAGTGCACAAGGCATAATAATCAGCCAAAAGTCAAGACATTTTATCACAATCTTTAAGCTATTGAATCACATATTATAAGTGGGGTCACAAAAGAAATAAAATAATAAATTAAAAAAAAAAACACTTTTATAATCTGTTCCAACCTTATTAGGCTCCAACAGAGGATAGGATTCTATATATCTATTGTCACCCACAAATAAAGTAAGGAATTTATAATACCTTGCACATGTTTGGAGGGCAGAGACTGCAGCCATGAGGAGTCTTGTGGGAATCATGGTAGGGAAAGATCCTTAGCCTCCTTTCTTCATCCACTAAACTTGGGTTCGTATTGATCTCAGAAAAATACTCCCTTAACTCAAGATGCTTCAGAATGGTCTCGATAAAAAATGTGTTTGCATCGCTTACAATCCTCAAATCACACCTAAATAAAAAGTTCCATTGCCACCATATATTTCACTCCCTAAAAAGCTTCCAAGAACCTAACGAGAAAGGGGAGAGAGAGAGATGTACCCTAAAGCATGGGCTGCTTTGATAGCAGGGGCAATTCTGGGATGTATGGGTATCCGTTTGAATATATCAGCAATATCCTCGATGGTTTTCCCTCGTGCATGGAGCTCCTTCAACATCCTATCCTGTCAATTTAAAACAAAAAAAAAAGGGAAAAAAAAAGAAACATCAGTTCTTTTTTGTTTTTCTTCTCTGAACAGAACAAGAAAGTCCTGATCACTCCTTAGAATGCTTGTTCATGATATCTGACTAATCTGAGTTCGTCACGAAGAAATCTGAGAACGTACCATGAGAGAGTTCCAATTAGGCATGGTAGGGAGGAGGTCATTGAACAAGTCTGTGGCACCCAACTCGTCCACCACCCAGTTGTCGCTATCGGAGTCGATGATCGTCTTGTCAAAGTCGAAAACCACCACGATTCCGACCATTGTTTGCTTCCCAAGAATTAATACAACAAGAACACTAACACCCAGAAATCTAGAACCACTCTTCAAACACCCCGGCAAAAACTAATGTCGTGTGTGCAAAATGACCCCAACGGGTAAAGGTATTTGTAGGGAAAGAAGTATACGGACGAGAAGCGCAACAATTCTTTCGGAATCGGAATTATAAAAGGAATATTTCATGATCAATCCGTGGTATACGTTTCGTGGATTATGTAGGACTCCTTGTTTACAGTGGCTTGCTCTAGATATCCATTTCTCGGTCGTAGGATTTAATGACTTTAATGACTGATCGGGATATCCAACTGTGAATACTAGGCTTCTGCTAACGAGAAAAAGACGCGGGAAGAGAATATTCTGGGGGAATTGAATTCACTTTGGCCACCTCTGAAACGCACTCACCAACCACTCCACTCCGAAAGTGAAAAACGTTATAATATTCGGTCGAAATAAAGTTTTTTTTCTAAAAAATAATTTTTTACGATATCTTTATTTAAATACTTTCTATAATTTAGAAAAATATAGACATAAAATGTGAAATTTACTTATTTAATGCTTGATTTATATTATTTACGGATAATATTTAATACAACAAGTTTATATTATCTACGGATATTCATTCTCTCCCCCGTGTTTTGTTTTGGTTTGGTTTGCACAAATGCGTTGTTGTTCACGTAAAAGTAATATTTGTAGTTATAAAATATACTCATTTTAAAAATAGAGAATAAATATAAGATTTATATGAAAAAAATTATTTTTTTAATATTAAATTTCATACTTCTTAAAGATATTATATTTTATTTACATAATATATAACTGTATCTAATATTACTTTAATATTAATAAATTGAAGTTGACTTTTTACTATCTTCTTGATAAGATGAATTGAGTTTGTGCTTGTTAATGGGGGGAAAGAAAAGGGTCCAATAGAGTAAATTGGCAAATTGGGTTCTTGAATTGTGGGGATAATGCATTCCATGAACAATCAATCATCTTCCACCCAATACCAAACTCTGCAATTCTCTTTTAAATAATGAATCTACAAAAATAAATAAATTGCATGCAGTGGAAGCTGATGTTTTGCTCAAATTCAGTGGAAACTGATGCAGAATGTCGCCTAGAGGCCCCTACCTTCTTTCTTTGTTTTTTTATTTTTCCTTTTTACACGAGAGTTGTGCTTAGATGTTAAATTAAATTGAGTTAAGTTGATTTGAGATGATAAAATATTATTAGAATATTATTTTTTTAATATTATTATTATTTTGAGATTTAAAAAAATTGAATTGTTTATTATATTTTATGTTAAAATTTAAAAAAATTATAATAATAAATTGAGATAAATTTATGATTCAAACGAAAATAAAAGTTAAACAGCCATATGCACGTAAAAAACTTCTTAGCATAGAACGTGTTTGTTTAATACGAACTCAATACAATTAGTAACGCTCGAAAGATATCTCTTATAGACAAAAATAATGATATATACAAATCTTAAATATATAAATTCTCGCATGTCTTTTATAAAAATATAAATTCATTATGAAAAAGTGCAAAAAGATTCTTCTTTTTAAAAAAAAATTAACGGATAAATTCTGCGCATGTGTCATCCGGTACATGAAGACAGACGACCATGAGTATGGAGTAGAAAACGTTGAACATTGGGTTTATCTTCCCGATGCCCATTTTTCCATGTTCACTGGACCTCGATATCTATGCCCAATCCTATTCCTATGGATCAAATTGTCTTTTCATAAAGACTATATTTATGGACCAAATTCTTTTACCGAGCCTAAGGTTGGAAAGTTACATTTGTGTGGCAGATTTGCACGAGGCCTGGGCCTCATCCCAGAGATTACCAGCTGGGTTTATGAAATAATAAAAGGAAATTGCTTCTCCCACATAAGGTGGCCACCGAATGCATTTTTATTTTTGTTATTTAATTGTTAAATAGTTATTTAAAAATGAATATATATTTTTTTTATTTTTTTAAAAGATATTTAATAAAATTTAAAAAAAAGTTGAAATAAAAAAGATAAAAAAACTTTTACCTATTGATAGTTTCGGTAGACTTCCTCTATGAGAGTAGCACTACCCATAATAAAAAGCATGCACAAGAACCAATTAGGTACTAGTGCAGCATGTGTTTTTCAAAAGTGGAAGAGACAAATATATAAAATATAAAAAATTTGTCTCATCAATCATTGTTTATTAATTTATATTTTACACTTTATAAAAAATAAATTCATATCTTATAAAAAGATTATAGAGATAGGATGTGAGAGTGAACAGTAACCGATGAATAACATTTCTTATAAAATATAACTTATAATTATTACATGTTTTTATTTACATGAATTTTCTTATCATCATTAAATACTTAATAAATATTATAAAATTTACATTTTATAAATTTATCCTTCTCTGATTTTAAATTTTTAGAGAGTTTGACTAGTGAGAAGAGATGTGATAATTTTAGATGAATGTTGAAAGTTAAATAAGATATTATTTTTTAATAATTAAAAAAGTTGAATTATTTATTATATTCTTTTGTAAAAATTTAAAAAAATTATAATGATGAGATGAAATAAAATATTTTCACCATCATCCTTAGAGTTTGGATAAAATCTTTACAAATCCCTAATCCATGTTATCACCATGTGAATTTTTTTTTTCCTATTTTCATTCCTACCACTTTGTTACCAAATATATAAAGAGGGTGTTAGCGATGTTCATTTTTATTTTTTCTTTTAATATTAAAAAAAGAGAAATATGCGTCGGTACATTTTATCGGTCTCTTTAACATTTTATAATATATAATAGATTTTATTTATTTTTTGTCATTTGATAACCCTTATGAAGTAACTTTGAAAATCTTGCATATAGATGAATTAAATATTCGCCTTAATCAAAATCTTATATGAACTCACTTCTTCATAGGGTGGTAGAGGAATGTCTTTCCCGCCACTTTAGAAAGAGTTAGAAATTACGTGATGGAGGAACCACTCGTTTTGGATGGCTTAAGAATCGCACCATAGAATAATTAGTGCATCGGAATTTAATATAAAAAAAAAAGATGAAAAATCCAATATTGATTTAACATCGCATTATTTCCACCGTATCATAAGTCCAATGCGACTCACCCTAAAGTTGCATCTTTAGTTACCTTCTAACCCTTCAATTACACCGCTTTTCAACCTCCATCACAAATTTCAACCCTAAGATAAAAGTTGAAACTCAGGGAAAAAACAGGCTTTAAATATGAAAAGACAAACAAAGACATGACTGTCATTTTAGAAAATCTTTCAACAATCTGTTTGTTTAATACTTTTAAAAGCTTCCGGTCAAATTTGAGTTAGATTTGGTTTGAATCATCAATTTATTTTAATTTATTATTATAATTTTTTTTTAAATTTTAATATAAAATATAATAAATAATTTAATTTTTTCAAATTTTAAAATAATAATAATATTAAAAAATAATATTCTAATAATATTTTATCATCTTAACTTAACTCAACTCAACTCAACTCAACTTAATATTTAAACACAACTTTAATCTACTCCTAATAAAACTTTATTAATAATTTAAAAAAATTTTAAAATTTAAAATTTTTAATTAAATTGTGTTATATAAACATATTATTATATGTACATCAATTAAAAAATAGAATTTTTGGTAAAATTTTCCAATCATTTATTCAAGGTGATCTATGGCTACTGTTGGGAGTTATCGTTAGGGTTCTATTAATACATTTTATCTATATATATATATATATATATTTTTTTTTTTTTACATATATTTTTTTAACATTTTAAATATATTTTTTAAAAAAATTAATAATATTATTAAAAAAATATTTCCTCAATCATAAAGTTAAAAAAAAAAAAAAAAAATCTCACGATAGCTATAGTCGAAGGACTAGATTTTCCTTTAATCAATATTAGCATCACCCGGTCAAATTATTGCATTCCTCACCAACCAATCAAACTCCACCTTTCTGACTACATCTCCACCAACACACAGCCCTTTGACGTGTCCACCTTTCGCTTTCTTCGGTAATTTTATGAGAACTCAGAAAATTATTAAAAAGAAAATTACATGCCCATTATTGGGAGCAAACAAGAAACAGGGGAAGAGAGAGAAGTGCAATGTGTGATTGTGTTTGTGTTTTTGTTCCTCAGAAGCCCAAGGAACTGTTTGCTCCGTCACATTTATCGCGAAAATCCCAAATTTCTCCTTCTAGAGAGAGATAGAGAGGAAGAAAAGTTAAGAACAAAAAAAAAAAAAAAAAAAAAAAAAGTTGTGACTTGTGAGAGAGAAAATTTGGCTTTGTTTGTGTGCTTCAATAGTTGAATTAAAAACCAAACATTTTATGGGAAACTTTAGATTTGTCGGATGTAATTTTGAAGCCAGGATCCTTGTAAACTCAGAAAAGCGATCTTCGATGCACTGATTGGATTAGTTGGATTCGATTGGATACGCCGATTTCGGTTTCTGGGTGCAATGAACGGTGGCGATGAGGTCGTCGCAGCTCCGGTGGGCCCGCCTCAGCCGCTAGAGTGGAAATTCTCTCAGGTATTCGGGGAACGCACGGCCGGTGAAGAAGTCCAGGAAGGTATAATAACACTCGTGATGATATCAATCATGGTATTTAGAAATTATATATTGCCCCTCTTTGGATCCAAATTGATGTTTTCTGTAAAGTTTTGGGATTAGGTTTTATTTTTGCGTTTCGATCCGTTTTCGATCCGTTGTGGGGTCGGGATCTTGATTTGGTGGGAAGAGTGGGTTTTGGGTGTGGAATATGAGGGAGAGTTGTACGTGTGAGGTTTGGATGGGTTTGTGATAGTTGAGTTTGCATCGGGTATTCATCAGATTGGGAAGTTGAGGATGTCGAACTGAACTTGGTTGAGTTAATGGTGGGTGGTTGTGATGCATGCGCATGTTTTGGGTTTATAATTTGTAGTTCATAGTTGCAAATGCGTTGATTCGCATCTGCCATAGCTGGGATCATAGTTTTCTATTTATTCTTTGACTAGTGTTATTGAGCTTGTAGTGCATGAATATCCTTCTGTCACTTAAAATTAAAAGTGAAATGTAGCCGCCAGTGATTGCAAGTTTGGACTATATTTACCTTCTACGTTAAAATCATGTCCAAAGCGATTGTTGCAGTGCTCTGCCTCACTTCAGTGTAGATAATAGTCGTCTCGTAAACCTTAGTTGGATTTAGAAGGGAAAGATAGCTACATTTTTTAGATTCATCATATAATTAAGCACACATGTGAACCAAGCTGCATGGAGATTGCAACTCTTTGTATTTGTATCTCAAGCACAATGTTGAATACGGGAGAGTATAGCTCGAATGGAGAACAGGAGGATTGGTGGTTAGATTTGTACTTTCACGATGAAAGGGTCTTGTGCTTTTGGTGACTGAGAAACATGGATTGCTCCAGTCAATGGGTTGGATTAGAAAATGTCATTGAAGATTTATTGGACTGGCAGAATTAAACTTTGATGAGACAACCTAGTTCTTATCATGTAGGAAAGGTTATCTCATTCGTATGTACTTAATTTATCTATTGTTCTGGTCTGAAATTAAATTGCTGAAAACAAAGAATCTGGCTACTTAAAAGATTTTGTAATTAAGTGCAGCATTATTGTAATAAAACAAATAGTGAGAACTCATTTGTGGGATCGTTGAATTAGAGTGACAAAATTGGCATCAGATGCCAATTGCAAAATCACTTTTTTTTTTTTTTCCCTAACAAGTGCCAAATGTATAAGAAACTTAAACCCAATCCCTTTGTTTTTTCTTTCGGGAAAGTAATCTGTGTGTCTGCCTTTTTTATTTTTTTATTATATATATATATATATAGTTAATCTGTGCATCTGCTATATCACATTAGATCAATTCTTCCATAAACTATGGGTTTGCTGATTTAGTTTTGAGGTAGTCCTTGTTGGTTGTTTGGTATTGTTTTGAAATTAATCCCACAAGGTTCTGTTTCTATATCGCCAATATCGGAGAAATGTTTACTTGTTAAGAAAGAAATATGTCATTACATTAGAAGGGGTAGCAGTTAAAGCATATTAACTTTTGGGTTTCAGGCAATTTTGGAAAATTTATTCATAGCCTATTTAAATTTTCATAAGCATCTGTTGATAATCCTGTCTAGGTGTCTCTTTTGCATTCATCTTTTGTACATGGGCTATGCCTTTTGTTTTCATCAATAAAACTCTCGATTACTTATAAAAAAAAATTCCACAATCATATGTGGGTAGGATGGGGTTTATTAATTTGTGTTTCTGTTTTTCCTGCTGCAGTTGATATCATTTCAGCAATCGAATTTGACAAAACTGGTGACCATCTTGCTACTGGTGACCGTGGGGGTCGTGTGGTTCTCTTTGAGAGGACTGATACAAAAGATGTATGTTCTTTCTACACGCATTGGATCTTACTAAACTAAATTTCGGTATATTATAATACATTTCTTGTTTGCTGTGACAATCTTACTTCTTTGTATATGGTAATTTTTAGCATGGCAGCTCCAGAAGAGATTTGGAGAGGACGGATTATCCGATTGGTAGGCATCCTGAGTTCCGTTACAAGACTGAATTTCAGAGCCATGAACCAGAGGTGCTTTTTTTCATCAGTTACTTCTGCTTCATTTTATGTTATTGAATGCTGGAATGTAAATTGTTTATCCTTAACGCAATGTCTTCATTTTTTTGTGCCAGTTTGATTATCTCAAGAGCTTGGAAATAGAGGAGAAAATCAACAAAATTAGATGGTGCCAAAGAGCCAATGGTGCTCTCTTTCTTCTTTCTACGAATGACAAAACAATTAAATTTTGGAAGGTAAGAAAGGAGCTTATGGTGTTTTTAGTTTTCTGAGTACTTAATTAGTTACTGATCAAAGCATTTGGTAATTAGTTGGCACAATATTACTTGCTTTAGTAAAAAATATTTTCTGAAATTTTCAACTTCCTTGTTTGTCTATTTTCTAGGTATATATGGTGTAGGATGTGAAGCAATCTCTCTCTCTCTCTCTCTCTCTCTCTCTATATATATATATATATATATTTTAAGTGAAATTCATGGATTTGGTTGAAGGATTGCTAGCTATCAAAATTTGCAATTAATTGTTAATAATCCCTTTTTTCTCTATTGCATTTATTCATAATCTTGAGTGCAAAGGACGCTTTTGCTTTCAAATTTCATATTCTGGCACTTTTTTTTGGGTAAAATGAAAGAAAGGGGGAGGGGGATCATGGGGGGTTCGTGGTAGGGGCGGGTGTATACTTGGAATGCAAGAATTGGGAATGCTTCCTACAATCTCTGAGGAAACGGTCCGGCTGGCGAGATTGTGCACAGAAAGGTTGGCACTTCTGTGGACTTTTTTGACAGTCCATGAGGAGAAATCTTTTAGTCCTTCAGTGATATCGTTTTTCAGAGGACTAAATCTCCAGTCAGTCGTAGTGACTGTATTCTAGTGCTTGCCTTGTCTAGAAATGCATCCCACATGCATGTGCTGCAATTTCACATCAAAAGGTGTATGTTGAACTTCTGTTCATGAAAAAGGAACAAAAAATAAATGCAATGTTACATGCTTTACACATATTGGATGGATACAATGATTTACTTGCCGAAGGTTGCTCCCAATGCCTGATTGCTTATCGCTACATGTCATAAAGATAATGGAGTAAGAGTGTATAAATAAAGCCAATTCTTTCTAAAATAAATGGCATCTCCTTTCCCCATAAGTAAATGGTGGATAGTGAGCTCATAAGAGTTCAATTGCATCAAGTACATGAGTTGTTTTACCTATTTATATGAAACGAGAGCAATCTTATTAAACTATGCTACCAGCACACTTTCTGTGAGTTCCCTGTATTCTTGTTCTTGCTTATGTATATGATGATGGAAGAATTGTAAATAATTTCACTTTCATTATTTTCTCTCAGACTACAGCTATGGGTGGCGATTTGTGACAACCACTGTTTTGTTTTGCCATCGCAGGTCCAAGAAAAGAAAATCAAGAAAATTTCTTGTATGAATTTGGACCCTTTAAAAGCTGTTGGAAATGGAAGTGTTGCTAGTTCAAGTAATTCGGTTTGCTCTAAATCATATCTTGCAAATGGAGGATACCCAGACAAATCGAGTAATGACTTCTCATTCCCACCAGGGGGCATCCCATCGCTACATTTACCTATGGTAGTTGTACTCGATCCAATTTATTGATTTTTTTTTTTTTTTGCACTCTATAATTTTTGTTTCTGTTGGATAAGTGCAACATGGAAAATCTTAAAATGGGTCTAAATTGAATCATCGTGAATCATTTCGCCACTCACTTGGTAATAAACTTAAATAAGCTTTCAACAATATGAAAGATGAACCAATGAACAAGAACATAATGTGCAGCAAGGCACACCTTGAAGCCTCTCCAAGCCGCAATGATTTCAGC
Organism: Juglans microcarpa x Juglans regia; assembly: GCF_004785595.1. Taxonomy (NCBI): domain Eukaryota; kingdom Viridiplantae; phylum Streptophyta; class Magnoliopsida; order Fagales; family Juglandaceae; genus Juglans; species Juglans microcarpa x Juglans regia. The sequence continues at coordinate 25,244,636 of NC_054595.1, forward strand.
TGGGTCTCAGATTTGGGCTTTAGCACACATATTATCTAAGTGCAACTGCAAATTTCCTAGAATTGAATATGCTCTTGTGTGTTATGGGCACAGCTCTTCAGAGAATTAGATGTTATTGGTCAAACTTCTCTCAACTTGTTTCTGTAAATATTTTAGTCTTCTCCGTTTGAATTATTTTAATGTACATATTTGCATGTGTTCATCATTCTGAAGTTTTTTCGGTTAACAACACACACACTGGCAAGTGTAAACTCTTTGTTTCTCATTGTAATTGGATGTATTGGTCCTTGCACTCGAGTACCTAAGGCTTTGAAGTATGGCTTTCTTCTCGTCATCATGTCCATGCGCACTCTTGATTGTTGCTTGGTGGTGGGAGGTTTCAGAAACAGAAAATTTTGTTGAATTCCATTAATTTTGTTAAATTGTCTGCCTGACCTTATGCAGCACTAATACATAGTTTATGTAATGTGTAGGTAACTACGCATGAAACCAACCTCATGGCTAGATGTCGAAGGGTATATGCTCATGCTCATGATTATCATATCAATTCTATTTCAAATAACAGGTGCTTCCATTTCTTCTACTCCCACTTGTGTTTTTGATGTTATGTTTTGACTTTTTTGCGTCTTCAGTTGCTACTAGGGTTCTTAGGGTCTTACGAAACAAGCTGGTATTTTGTCTTTCTATCCATGCTTTACTTATATCTTATCCCTGTTTAACTGCCACAATGTACGAATTTTCAAGTGATAATGTGTAAACCTCTGGATGTCGATCAGTTCAGCTGCTGAAAGTCTTGTCATTGAACACGGGATCTTATCAAATCCACCTACTCTAGACGAGGAATGTTCAAGGGAAGGAAGAGGATTACGTCCCATTGTGTGGCTCATAGGCCTGAAGGGGTTTCTGGAATAAACACTCCTCCAATCACCCATATAAAAAAGGAAACTTTAAGATAAATGATTGAGCCCTTTAGCTGGGTTAGCAAGGTCCCAAGGGCAAACAACCCCCCCCCCCCCCCCCCCCCCACCAAAAAAAAAAAAAAAAATCATACATTGATTTTAAGGCATGGGTTTTCACTGTCGAGAACCGCAGTTGTTTTGTTTTGCTGAGATCAAATATCTGAAAACCATTTGAGGCATCTGTTTGGTTTTCTCTGGTTTATTGTTGTCAATGGTCAACTGTGCATGCCCGTCTGTGGTAAATAAAGGATTAACTCTTGACACCTTTTGCAATGCCCTAGCAATAAACCTGGGTTCTCTATATTTAATAATTTTTATGGTTGATGAGGTTGATTTTTATGGATAGGGCACAGAAGAGTAAATTGGTTTGCAGAGAATACCTTGGAATATTGAGCTATAAGTGCTAATGAGATTTAGTTCCTGACCTTGTATGATGGACCCTTATTTAATATTTGTTTTCTTTCCCAGTTTCTGCCTTTATTACGTCAAATAGTCCCTCTTCATGCAAAGATTCTGTTCTGATTCTTGCTAGCATTTGATTGGCTCTGATGGTTATGCTGGAGGCATAATCCTTGATGGTGCAAGACATTCCAGTTGTCAGACTTGACTAATATCTCGGTCACGACTAATTCATTCTTTGGAATCAGCATGCTTAGTGCTATCCTTTGCTTCCATTTATTTCTTAATATGATTTCTGCCAAAACCTTTGTTTCATTATGTTTTCGAACTATTGAATTTCTGGGACTTAGCACCATATTTTCATAGATAGTATGCTGTATTTGATAAGTGTTTATGTAAATCATTCCATATTTTGTCATCAAGTTTTTATTTTTTTGATAAGTAAACAAATTTTATTGATCAATGAATGGGCATAGCCTAGTACAATACACAAGAAGAAAACAACTGTATGCCCTACTAAGAAGATATTTTGTCATCAAGTTATGAAATATTTAACTGTAAATATTACACATTCAATTATTATTGCTTGCCTTCATCTTCGACATGGTTTAGTAAAGTTTTCACTGATCACTTTGCTCTCTCATCACTTTTTTCCAGCGATGGTGAAACTTTTATATCTGCGGATGATCTTCGAATAAATCTTTGGAACTTGGAAATCAGCAGTCAGAGTTTCAATATTGTGGATGTGAAGCCTGCAAATATGGAGGATCTGACTGGTAAGCTTCTTATCTAGTATTTAGGTTGTACTGAGAATTTTAAAGCTGGTTTACGTTACTGAGTTATGGACTGTTAGCTGATACTGTTTTATTTTCATGTATCCTATTTGATGCATGGTTCTGGGCTAAAAGTTATTATGTACGAGTATGTTTGTGTAAGTGTGCAAACATGCATTACAAGTTCACACATGTTTTTAAAGCTCAATCTGGCTGTTTGATTTGTGGGATAACTTGCATTAGTTTGGGTAGTGTCGGGAAAAATGGGAAGATTTGTGGGAAAACTTGGATTATTTTTCCTTGTATGACATTTTCCCTTTTGATTGCTTGTTTTTCTGTTTTTTGTGGTAAGTTTTTGTTAGATGATACAATTTGTCCAGCTTTGAAGATTATATTTATTCTTTCAGAGGTGATAACATCAGCAGAATTCCACCCCACTCATTGTAATACATTAGCATATAGCAGTTCAAAAGGCTCCATCCGCCTCATTGATTTGCGGCAATCAGCTTTATGCGATTCTCATGCCAAATTGTAAGTGTTTAACTTGTTTTTATACTATTATGGTCATGGTACAGCTGCCACGTAAGTTTGTTTGGATTGCAAATTGTTAGATGGGGAAACAGTATAAATAAAACACTTTTTTGGGCCTCGGCATATAGATTAAAATAAATTCTTCCAAAACCCTCATGGACTCACCCATGATACCCTTCGGATACAGGTTTGAGGAACAGGAGGCACCTGGTTCAAGATCATTTTTCACAGAGATAATTGCTTCAATCTCAGATATTAAATTTGGACAGGATGGCAGATATATACTTAGTCGTGATTACATGACCCTTAAGGTTTGGTTTTCTATACTGGCCTTTTAATTTGTTTCATATATGTTATGGAATTTTGAAGTAATATAAATTATCACTTTTAGATAGGGGTGCTATACATGATTCTGTATAAGCTCTTTTAAGGATGTCATGACAAGTTTATGTGGCTCCATTTGACCTGTGAAAGAATCATCCATCTGTAAGTCCCATAAGATGCTGAAAGGGTATGATTGCCATGAATATGTTCTGTATCCTCGAAAAAGCATAAATTCTTTAGAGAAATACGCCATGGTGTATCAAAGACCTAATACTTGCCCGCCTTTTTTTTTTTTTTTATGTCGGGGAACCTCTCCAAGGCAAGTGCTCCCCTTTCTATACCCCCAGTGTAGTTGGATTGTGCCCCTAGCACTTTTTGAATAATGCATGGTATTGTTACTTATCGAAAAAAAAAGAAATGTCAGTCCAAGAATTTCCCCAGTTTAGGAGAACCATAACAAACTCCAAGGTTACAAATTTACGGACTGCATGTAGAAAGATGCTACATTTAAAGAAGAATTGTGGTGATTAGGGTATTAGTCTAGGTTGAGTTATTGTGTTGGTTGGTTAGGATGGGGTTGTGCAGAGAGGTGGTTATTGATCAGAAAGTTTTTGAGTTTAGAAAGGAGAATGATAAGTGGTGTAGAATCACTGAGAGCAGCCGCTGTGGGGTGAAATACATTTCTTTGGACCATGAAGCCCTGGGATGGTTGGGTTCAATGGTTAGGGAGTGTGCAGCTACTTTGGGCCCTGTAGAGTTCCTGAGAACTCGTAGAAAGGGAAATAATGTTTTAATGGTGAGGAGAGGTTGTAACAACAACGGCTATTTTATCTGCATTTCAGAATTTGGGCATGAAAAGAGGAGAGGTATCCTATTGGTGCCGGAAGGAAGGAAGGGAGAGGGGTGGAGGAACTTTGGTGTTACTCTTAAGGAGCTCAGTCCTCCTTCCTCTGTTTCGAGTGTGAGAAACAGAGGTGGTATGGTTCAGGATGGGAACCCGAAGATGGTTAGGGGTGGTGGTGGTGCTCCTTCGTGGACGACAGTTGGGGTGCAGTCGTACAGTCAAGCACTCCAAACACAGAAGGGCAGGTTCAAGCAGCGAGTGCTGGGTTGCTAGGTGTGGGAAGTGCAGAGATTGTGCATGGCAGTGTACTGTTGGGGCCAAATCAAGAAAACATTTTACTGGTGCTGGGGGAGATGGAGAAAAAAGTTGGGAATTTATTAGAGGAAATAGATTGGTTAAAACGCTGCATTAAAGGCAAGGAGGTATTGAGATTGGGTATGGGCTGTGTTTCGGGTGTTAGTAAAGAGAATGGTTTGGGCAGTGATTCGGGGTAGAGTTGGGCCCGTTGGTGGGCTTCGAGAAACTTGGGCCTGGTTTTGGTAAAGGCGCGTCGACTGATATGGGCTTGGCGCTGGGCCAAGCAGTAGGCCCAAAAATATCAACTTGGCAGGCTAAGCAGCTGGAGACCGAAATATCGGTCCAGCTGCCGAGTCAGTCTCCGATGGAGCCGATAAGTGCTGTGCTTGTCTTCCCACCGGCATAGAAAGAACTGCCGGTTGCGGTTGAGCTTGACGGTGTGCCGGTAGAGTCTTTCAGGCGGAGAGTTTTGGAGGAAGGCGAGAGATCGTAGAGGATGTTGTTGCGGTGGAGATCGTGAGGGTTGATCCTCTGTCGTCTCAAGGTGGGTTGTCGTCGGGGAGTGCACAGATCCAGTCGTGCGTGGTGATCGAAGGGCCACATTTAGCCTCTGGGTCAATCTCGCTGGTAGAAGATGGGTTTTTGGGTGAGCTACTTTCGCTGAGTCGTGGGTTGTTTTTGGGAAATTCACAGATTTTGCCGTGTGGGGGGATGGAAGGCACAGTGGTGAGCCCTGTGCAATCAGCTGCCTATCCCGATACTGGGGTCTCCGATAGACCCTCTATCACTGGAGATGGTATCTTTTGAAGAGAATAAGGTGGGGGATGGGGCTGTAAAGTTAAATTTGGATGTCCCTGTCAGTGGAAAACCAGATTCAGTGTGTGGCTCGGAGTTGGCTGTCTTTAATCCTGCAGATGAGGTGGGGGCCAATCTAACTCCTTTGTATACATTGCCTCCCAATTCTAAATATGGGAGTGGTTCGTCAAAATGGGTTTTCAACAAAGTAGAAGAGATTCAAGCTGTCATTGAGATTTCATTTGGAGGCTATGAAGAACAGTTTAAGGCTCTCCTTGTAGCTCTTGAGGATAGCCATTTGAAGTCAGCTTCAAAGCGTGATAGGGAACTTAAAAAGTTAATGTGCTCCGTTAATTATGATGCGAAAGAAGGGAGTGGTGGAAGGGATAGATCGAGAGGGAGGGGCAACATAGTTTTATTATGAAGCCCAAGATTCTATCATGGAATGTTCGGGGGCTCAATGATCGCAATAAACGCGGTAGTATTAAATCGTTATTGCGGTTGTGGAAGGGGGATGTAGTGTGTATGCAAGAAACAAAATTGCGACACATTGATAGAAAAATTGTGAGAAGTTTATGGGGGTGCTCGTATGTGGGATGGACTTATTTGGCCTCGGTGGGAGCCTCAGGTGGAGTGTTACTTATGTGGGATAAAAGAATGGTTGAGATGATTGAGGAGTGTATTGGAGAGTTTTCGGTTGCGATTCTATTTAAAAATGTGGTAGATGGATGGGAATGGGCATTTGCAGGCTCTTATGGTCCTAACGTGGATAGAGTTAGGAGAGGGATGTGGGAGGAGTTGGCGGGTTTATACTCCTTATGGGATGTGCCATGGTGCATGGGGGGTGATTTTAACACTATTCACTTTCCTAGTGAGCGATCAGGGCATTGTCGACATTCTATGGCTATGGAGGAATTCAATGAGTTCATTTTTTATCTAGATCTCATGGATCTCCCTCTGGCAGGAGGAGAGTTCACTTGGTCAAATGGATGGGTTTGGTCGAGATTAGATAGATTCTTGGTATCTCCCTCGTGGGAAGCTAAATATCCGGAAGTAAGTCAGAAACGACTAGCTCGAGTTAGTTCAGATCATTTTCCTATCCTTTTGGATTGTGGGGGTATTCACAGGGGGCGTAGATATTTCAAATTTGAAAACATGTGGCTTACAGCGGATGGGTTTGTAGAGATGGTACATGCTTGGTGGGCTTCGTATCAGTTTATTGGTACCCCTAGTTACATTCTTGCAGGCAAATTGAAGGCTCTTAAACAAGACTTGAGGAAGTGGAATTTGGAGGTGTTTGGTCACATTGACAATCAGAAGGGTACACTGATGGAGGAACTGCAAGACTTAGAAGAGAAAGAGTTCTTGGGAGATAATTTGGAAGATGTGGCATTGAGGAAGGGCATGGTTATGGCAAATCTGGAGAGGGTATTGTTGTTAGAGGAGACTTCATGGTGTCAAAAATTCAGGGCTCTTTGGTTGAAAGAAGGTGATAGGTGTACGAAGTTCTTTCACAAAGTGGTCAATTCACATAGGCGTAACAATGCTATTGAGTCTCTTAAATCAGGGGCTCAGGTACTAGTTTCTCTATCCGAGCTAGAAAACCATATAGTTCAGTACTATAAGACCCTTCTCTCAGAATCGGTTCCTTGGAGGCCAAAGCTTGATGCTTTGCATTTTAAGACAATTGACCTGCAGAGTGTAAGTGTGTTGGAGAGACCTTTTGGTGAAGAAGAGATTTATAAGGTCATTTTGGGTATGGCTAAGGATAAGCGCCGGGACCGAATGGGTTTACAATGGGTTTCTTTCAAACCTGCTGGGACATAGTAAAAGGTAATGTTGTGCAGGTTTTCAATGAATTTCATTCTTTCCAAAAGTTTGAAAAGTCACTGAATGCGACCTTTATTGCTCTCATTCCCAAGAAGCATGGGGCATCATCTATTGAAGACTTTCAGCCTATAAGTCTGGTTAGTAGCTTTTACAAGATTATTTCGAAGGTACTTGCTAACCGGCTTAGTCCGGTGTTGGAACATATTATCTCCAAGTCCCAGAACGCCTTCATTCGAGAGAGACAAATCCTTGATTCAGTACTCACTGCAAATGAGTGTTTGGACTACAGATTACGGGAGGGAGGTTTAGGTGTTCTGTGCAAGCTTGACATGGAGAAGGCATACGATCATGTGAATTGGGATTTTCTTTTATATTTGCTTGAGAGAACTGGTTTTGGGGATAGGTGGATTGCATGGATGCGTCATTGTATTTCAACCGCTCGGTTCTCGGTTTTGGTTAATGGCACACTTGCTGGTTTTTTTGACAGTTCGCGGGGATTGCGGCAGGGAGATCCTCTATCTCCTCTTTTATTTGTTATAGTTATGGAGGCTTTAAGTAGGATGGTGCAGGCTGTTGTTGGGGGAGGTTTCTTATCGGGATTTCAGGTGGGCAATGGTTCTGGTGGTTCCATTATCATTTCACATCTTCTTTTTGCAGATGACACTTTAGTATTTTGTGGAGCGACTAGTAGCCAGATCCAAACTTTACGAGCTTTGTTACTTTGCTTTGAAGCAGTGTCAGGGTTAAAAGTGAATCTGGGCAAGTCTGAGATGGTTCCTGTGGGTGAGGTCTCTAATATCGTAGGTTTGGCAAGCCTTTTAGATTGTAAGGTATCCTTGCTCCCAATGAAATATCTGGGCCTCCCGCTAGGAGCAACTTTCAAGAATAGAGTTATATGGGATGGAGTAGTGGAGAAGATAGAGAAAAAGCTGGCTGGTTGGAAACGGGGTGTATTTATCAAAAGGGGGTCGCCTCACCCTTATCCAGAGTACACTAACTAACCTCCCTACATATTTTCTATCTTTGTTTCCTATGCCTGTAGGGGTGGTGAACAGAGTGGAGAAACTCTTCAGGGCATTTTTATGGGGAGGCATGGGGGAGGAGAAAAAGTTCCATCTTGTTAGATGGAAAACTGTATGTGCCTCAGTTGTGAATGGGGGGTTGGGAGTGTGTAACCTGAGAATTTTTAATAAAGCTTTATTGGGAAAATGGCTCTGGAGATATCATCTGGAAAGGGGATCATTGTGGAAGGAAACTATTGATGCTAGATATGGGGTCGATTGGGGTGGTTGGTGCTCTAAGGAAGTGAGAGGGAGGTATGGTGTGGGTTTATGGAAGTACATAAGGAAGGGATGGCCAAGTTTTGTAAATCAAATACGCTTTGTAGTTGGTGAGGGCACTTGTATCAGATTTTGGCGGGACGTGTGGTGTGGAGATTATGCATTGGAAAGGGCTTTTCCGGCCTTATATAGTATTGCAGTTAACGGGGAAGCTTCAGTGGCGGATGTGCGTATATACTCTCATGGTGTGCAGTAATGGAATGTTCTTTTTATTAGAGATTTCCATGATTGGGAATTACCTATAGTTTCAGAATTTTTCAGCTTATTATACTCGATGGAGTTTCCTACACAGCGAGATATTATGAAGTGGCGGCTTAATAACCACAAGATATGCACAGTGAAGGTGTATTACAACATCTTAACAACACAACTTGGTAGTATTCGGTTTCCTTGGAAGAGTATCTGGAGGACCCGTGTGCCTTCGAAAGTAGCTTTTTTTGTATGGAGTGCTGCTCTTGGGAAGATATTGACCACAGAAAATTTGAGAAAGAGAGGTTGTGTAGTGTTGGATTGGTGTTACATGTGCAAAAAGAATGGAGAATCTGTGGACCATCTATTATTGCACTGTGAGTTAACAAGAGTGTTGTGGGATGAACTCTTTCTAAGGGTTGATGTTGCTTGGGTTATGCCTATGAGGGTGGTGGATTTAATGGGTTGTTGGCCAAACATGCAAGGCAGTGATCAAGTGGTAGCAGTATGGAAGATGATTCCATTGTATATTATGTGGTGTATTTGGACGGAAAGGAATGCACGTTGCTTTGAAGATAAGGAACCCTCAATGACCGAGTTGAAGAATTTTTTTCTCCATACTCTAATGTGTTGGTTTTCCACTATTGTATTACATGGGGATAATGTTCAGGAATTCTTGTCTTTATTTTACCGTCTTTAGAATGTAGTTAGGAGTTCTTATGTATACTTTCTGTGTACAAGGACTATGTCTATTTCATTCATATATATAATATCTTTCTTTTACTGATCAAAAAAAAAAATTAAAGCTTTCAAGATGTGTGTGTGTGTGTGTGAGAGAGAGAGAGAGAGATTGGGTACGTTTGGCAGGCAGAATTTGTCAGCGCCAAAAGGGTTGGCTTGTTGATGCTTTGGAGGAGGTACAACCTAAGGAAGGAGTGACAGTGGAGATTGTGTGTCCAAGGCCCAGGGAGTATGACTTACCAGTTAAAAAAAGGAAATTAGGTAACATAGCTTATACTTTAATTTTTTTTTTTTATATAAGTAAAAATATATTAATATCAGTAGGCGTAACCAAGTACACTGAGTGTATACAAGAGAGAACACGTAGCCCATAATAGAGATCCCCTAAATGAACACCACCCAAAGAGGGAGAAATTAAAAACCTATCCAATATACACTAAGCCCTATTGGGACAAAACACGCCTTCCCAAAACAAAGCAAGTCACTGTAACTACCCCAACCCTTTGTCTCCCACACAATTATACTTTAATTTAACTGACAATATAAGAGAAATCTCTTTCAATTTCAGCACAACTGCTATGATTTTTTAACTCACAAACACCTAGAATGGTAACGAGGTTCTATTCCTCTTTCTTCTGTACCCACTTCGTTTTTGAACAGTTTTGGCAAAAACATAGATAAAGGTGCTGTGTTAGAGATGAAATAGGACTAGTGCACTTGATATGTTAAATTATACATGTTGACGAATAATCAGGCTAGCAATTCTATATGTGATAATTATCAAATCATATGTTTTCCCGATTCAATGGGCTTGTTGCGCCATCTTATTACAATTCTGCATTCTAGGGAAAGCAATGGATGCAAAATAGATCCAGTTGAAGAGTTGATGTCAATAGTCTCAACTTACATTGACCATCCCTTAATGTCTATTCTTGTCCTGTTAATTTTAGTATCACCAATGAGCTCTCTAGCTCAAATGGAATTCCTCCCTTTATAAGAATAAGGAAGAAACTGTGGTTACTCTTACCATAAAGGGCAAAGGGGTTATGGTGTGCATAGTTTACTCATAAAACATGTTACCATGTTGAGAGAGGGAGGAAGAGACAATGGAAATTTCTTCGAGTCTTCTCACTTTTAGCCTTTTAGGTCTGTTATCTCCCTGCCAAAAACAAACAAAAAAGATACACCAGAAGGAAAACATGGGCTAGGCTGGAATTAGTTGCTAAAGTATTCCACCTAGGAGAAAACAGTTGGAATTATTATCTTCACCCAACCGGCTTAAGTCTAACCTATGTTATTTACAATAGTGAATGAATCCTTGTCGAGGGCCTGTGCACCCCCGAAGTTAGTCAGGATGCTGATCCAAGACAACTGGTGCCCATAAAAAAATTATTATCTTTACACTTCTTGAATGCTATTTCTCATGCCTTTTATTTCCTGCTATTGATTATTCTTTTTTCCTCTCTCTCTCTCTCTCCCCCCCCCCCCCCCCCCCACAATTTTTGTGATGAGTATTTGCTTTGAAGTTTTAGCATAATTTTGCTTTTGCTATAGAATTTGATGCTTTTATTTTTTATATATTTATGTTACTTATCAATTTTTTATTTATTTTTATGTTGCTCCCTGTTTCATAACTCAAGTATGTGCTACTTATTTGTCAGTTATGGGACATCAATATGGATTCAGGTCCAGTTTCGACCTTCCAGGTTCATGAATATTTAAGACCGAAGGTGAGGTTCCCACTTTTTTCACTACGCCAAACCTAAGATTTCTGCTGCTGTGTTTGCTTCATGCTGATCACCCGTTATTGAATGCATCCAGCTTTGTGATTTATATGAAAATGATTCGATCTTTGATAAATTCGAGTGTTGTCTGAGTGGTGATGGATTACGAGTCGCCACAGGCTCTTACAGGTCTGTATTTTTATTCTACATCTCCATTTGTAACCTCATTGTTATTCACTTTGGCATCTCATGTATCAATGTTATCCCAGCAATCTATTTCGTGTGTTTGGTTGTGCACCGGGAACTACTGAGGCAACAACTTTGGAAGCCAGCAAAAACCCGATGAGGTAATTTTAAATGAAGATATTGACCACCAGAATGGCTTGAAGGATGGTTTATCTAACTGTATATATAAACTTTGATGTCTAGGCGCCAAGTTCAGACCCCTTCAAGGCCTTCCAGATCCCTGAGCAGTAGTATAACACGAGTTGTCAGACGAGGTTGCCACCGCTGCTGTCTGTTTATTTATTCCCCCGTCCTTTCTAATATTTTACTAAGTTTTTATTTTGTCCTTTGAAGCGTTTCTTGTATTCTCAACCTCATTGTTAAATTACTTAAATGTCATTTTCCCTGTTGGGGAACAGGAGCAGAAAGCCCTGTGGTTGATGCAAATGGAAATTCTTTCGATTTTACAACGAAGTTGCTGCACCTAGCATGGCACCCAACTGAACACTCAATTGCTTGTGCTGCTGCAAATAGCTTGTACATGTACTATGCATAAAGAAAATCCAGGAAGAAATGTATTTGCTGTGGGAGAAGGCTTTTCTGCCTTTGCCGCCGACCAGTGACTAGGAGGCTACATCAGATTTTCGCATTTCAACTGCCCCTTGAAATCTGTTGCATGTGCTTTTGCTTTTGGTATCAAGGTTCAGATGTGGCTGCTGGCGCATCCACGAGGAAGCAACCTGATTTTGTTCCTGGGTGGGCAGCGGCTCTTTTTACTTCCTCACCTCCCTTAACAACCACCAAAATTTCTTTGCTTTTCTTTGTCCTAGCTTGTTTCCGTATCTTTTTCTGAAAGGGAAGATGCAGTTATGTTCTACATTTGTGTTGGGTCGAAGTCGGGGAAAACAAAGGATGATTGTAGCTCTTCTACAACAAAACACTGAAGGATGTTCAATATATGCCCACTAGTTTCAACATAAAATGTAGCTTTTTCTTTTTTCTTATTTACTCAGAAATCTTGCTGGGATGGAGATGTTGAAACTTGCAGTGCATCAATTTCTTTTATTGATTCTTTGTCATGGTTGTTTAGATTAACCGAGGATGCTTTAGTCTAATATTTCTTGTAGTTTCCAGTTTGATCAGCAGTAAAGAAAATAAACATTGTATGTAGGTTTGACACCAGATTGGACTTTTATTTGAGTTATCAGTAACAAGGTTAAAAAAAGAAAACTATGTAATGTATAAGTGTCACCCTCACACCGTAAAATTGCAAAACTATATAGTTTGAGAGCTTGCGAGGCAATGCTTAGAACTGTTGAAGCTTGGGACTTTGTGGGCTATGATGATCGGAAAGAAAAAGCATTTGGTATGACTACCATCACTTCCGCCTACTATCAGACAAACTAAAGTTTCTGGACCTGCTTGTACGTTCATTGATCCATATCTCTTCCCGAGTCTAGTTTAGTCGGAGTCGCAAACAATAACGAGGCCAGGGCCAGGGGTACTTAATTGCAATACTTATTTAAAAACATTTTAAATATATATGTCACTGCTATACATTATTATCCAGTAAAATATATAACTTAGTTTATAATTTACATATATTACCTTTTTTTTATAATTCGTATATAGATCGTCTCTATCGTTCAATCTCACCTTTTAAATTGTAATATATGAAAAGTTTAGCTGTAAAATTATCAGTATTCAAGAAAAAATATAAATTTAAAATTTATTTATTTATCCTTATTTTTTATTACTTTGTTAAAACTTAAAGGTATTCGTAAAAGAAAAAAGCTACTTGCACCCGGGACGGGGACATGCCACGTATCCGGGTTCCAAGTCAGCGTTATTTAAACAGTGCGTTTGCACCCTAAGTTAAAAGCAGAATTTCTCTGCTTAGTGTTGTTTCTAAAATCAACACTAGTGAAATCAAACTGACCCCCAGAACGAAGACGATGCAATATCTTCCGACGATTAGGATTGAACTCGCACCGAAACAACTGTGGAAGATGATGAAGAACCCTAATCTGCACCTCCCACCATTCACACCTCCAAGCTTCCCAAGCTTGCTACGAAGACCATTCCCCCACCGAAACATGAAATGATGGGCTTTCATGGCTTGGTGTTCGGGTCTAACTCCAAATGGAGCATGGGTCGGGTGCGTTCGGAGCCAATTTGGTAATGTTGGCAAAACAGAGGGAACCCACCGAAATATTTTTTCTATCAATCTAACAATTGGGCAGCATCGGCAATTCAGAATCAGCATCGGCAATTTAGAACCAAAAATAAAATATTTTCTATCTCCACGTATCACTCTTTTCTCCGTTATCTCAAAGCTTGACTGACTGGTACTTCCATCTCTATCTCTTTTTCTCTCATTTTCTTTTCAAAAAGCTGTTTTTTTTTTTTTTAATTTTTTAGCAGTCTCCATCTTCATAGGAAGAATAGAAAACTTCCAATACCATAAGTGGGTTCTATTTCCACTTCAGTTAAGGTACTGTATATGATAATGAAACCCCTTCCCCAATGCATAAAAATATTTATTCTTGTCAATCCCACAAACGAGATTGGATCAACTGGTACTGTAGCGTAAAGGAATCACTTTCTTATTTTTTTGGGGGAAAGAACTGTTCAAGAAACCTAGAAAATGAAAGTAAAAAGCAACGGAAACATATTCGTCATGTCTGTTTGAAGGCCACTTTGGGGTGAAAAGCTACGGTTTACATATCTACACATTTCACTTAACTGTAATCGACATTTCCTTACCAGTATTTTAAAATCGCTTTTCTTTTCTGAGAGCGCAAAAATGGTTTCTGAAATCTGAACTTCATTTTAGCGCCTAGGTCTGAAATCGGTCTTCTTCCACATTTTTTTTTAATAATAATATAATGCCACGTCAGACGATTCCGCAATAGGTACCCCAAGGCGGATACCTGTAGCAGAATTGTTCATAAAAAAATCTCAATTCAACTATTTATTTTAGACATAAAACTACTCGGCACGTCCAAATAGAGGTGGCAAATCGTGTTTTCGTGTCATGTCAAGTCATAAACATTCGACTATATAGGTCAATCCGAATCCAATCCGTTAAGTTAAACGTATCAAACTTTCAAATTCTAACCCAACTCATTTAGATAATGTCACCCATTTTGACCCGTTTAATAATTAATTAAAAATATGTTAACACGACGCAACTCATTTAAACCCATTTGTTTCATGTAATGGATTGAACTAAAATGCATAACTCATTTGACATGATTAACATAATTTCACATAAAATTTAAAATATATATTTATTAATAACCACAATATTTTTAAAAATATATATCAATATTTTTCAAATTTTAACATATAATAAAACCAATATTAAAAACCATATAAAAAGAAATATGAACATAGGTCTAAAATTACAATCCCAACAATAATAATATAAGCATGTTAAGAAATATCAATATTACAACTTAACAATAATAAAATTTTAATTTTGAGATAAATTTTGAATGGGTCAAAATGAGTTGATTTCGTGTTAAGTAAGTTGACCAATTTATAAATTATATCTTAACAGATCAACCAATTTTGATCCGAACTCGTTAATATCAAATTCAAATCCGTTAATTTTATATCGTATTACGTATTATCATCCCTACATCCAAACTTATAATCCAACTTGTCGTCCCTTATTTGCAAAAACATCACAATCATGAGTTACCCGTTTATGCATGTGAAAGCATTGACTTAATTGGTTGAAACTAGTGCTGAAGCTAGCAAATGGAATTTGCGTCAAGAATATAGATGTTGGAGTTCGAAGCAACGCATACAAAAAGAGGACAAGAATAACGAACCTTCCTTAGTATCCCACTCAGGTGTGTTTGGATAGTGAGAGTATTTAAGATACTCTTATTACTATTTTTTACTTTATTATTATTTTTTACCTATTTTTTTACTATTCATTACTTTTCACTTATTTTTTATTACTATTCAATATTTTATTATTATTTTTTTTATTACTATTCACAAATATTCTCAACACTTCTTAAGTATTCTCACTATCCAAACCAAGCTGATTCTTTGATTGGGAACATGAGTTGGTCAAGATTTACCATAGATCGTATACTTACGTTCTTTTCTTCAAATTATTCTCCATTTGCAAAAAATAAAAATAAAATTAAAAATTAAAAAAATTTTAAATTTTAAAAAATTTTAAAAAAAGGTTGCAGAAAAACAAAAAGGATTCGGATGTCCGCAAAGGGTAGTGATAGGCTTACTATCCTATTACTACCCATCTACTACCCAAATGCATTTCAAGTTTTTTTATTTTTTTATAATTTTTTTAAGTATTTTTTTAACATCCTTAATCATTAAAAAAAAAATTACAAAAATATATAATTTTACTAATACTTACTTCTTTAATCATTATGTAAAATTAAAAATTTAAAAAATTAAATAAAAAAAATAGTAAATGAATAATAGTAACATAATAACACTATGATTATTAGTCGGCAAAATGTCATGAATATGTTAATGTCGGCAAGGAGGAGTGTGAAACTAAAAGGGTTTAATTGGTGTGAACTAGGTAGCATGATATATATATAATATAATATTATGGGTTCCTGGCCACCAGGGTCCATGCATGCCTATTGCAGACACGTGCGTACGTACCAAAAACGAATAGAGGTCGTGGGCGGCTGAGGCGGTCAATCTCGATTCCCGACCTGGGCTGGGGCAGGCAGTGCCACCGATTTACGTTGCAAGCGGGAACCGGGTGGAATCAAAGGATACATGTATGTACGACATTTCCTTGTACGTACATCCCCACTAGAAGTACTCAGTATAACTTTTTTATTTTTTATTTTTATAAAAACCATCAGTATATTGCAGAAACAAACAACTATTCAGTCATTACAAATTTGTTCCTTTCCGATAGTATACATAATCTGCATAGGCCCCTCTTCTAACCAAATTCTTTCATTTGTTTGCATAAAAGCCAGTTTTGCCAGTAGACGAGCCACTTCATTTGTTTCTCTATAGTTGAATACAACCTTCCATCTAGACCATTCCTTAATCATTGACTGAGTATCATGTATCAAAGACCCATAATCTGTGTTGACATCTATTTTACTATTTGTTGACTTTACTATAAGCTGAGAGTCTCCCTCAAATTCTACTCTAGCAAGACCCAAATCAGCACATATTTTCATTGCCTTTCTTAAAGCTATACCTTCAGCTATGATTGGTTTCATATTATAGCTATAATTTGTGCAAACACAGGCCATAATGTCACCAAAATCCTCCTTGATTATAATTCCTAACCCAGTCTTTTTTTCTTGATCATCCACAGAAGCATCCCAGTTAGCCTTGACATTCCTGTAAGCTGGTTTTTTCCATTTTGCTGCACTTCTAGCTGTAGCTTCTCCTGACTGATGCTCATCCTCTTGAACAAGTGATTAAAGAAAGTTATCCTTATCTACACTAGCAGCTTTTATCACATGTTGTGGACTCTCAAAAGTTTTTTCAAAAACTACAAAGTTCCTTCTAATCCATATTCTTCTCATAATAAAATTTGAAAACTGTAAATCTTCATTTGACAACCTTGAATTTAAATCCATCCATAAACTTTGAAAATCCAGAACTGAGCTTGGCCATTTTGAAACTGGACTTAAATTTTCAGCCCAAACATCACTAGCTGCAGGACAATTCCATATAGCATGAAGAACTGTTTTAGCTTCCCTCTGACAAATTGGACACAAATTATTATCAACCACCTTCTTTTTAAAAAGATTTTGCATTGTTGGTAACAGCTCATTAGCTGCTTACCATAAGAAGTGTTTGATTAGCACTGGAACTTTTAGGCTCCATATCTGTTGCCAATCAAATGTAATTGCTGATAATCCAGAAGTTTCTCCACCCTCCTATCTTTTGATTGTGTAATGCAAGTGATATGCACTTCTAACATTAAAATCTCCATTAGCAATATATCCCCAAATCATTTTATATTGAGCACCCCTACTACTTACAGATATTTTACATATCATTTCCCTTTCTTTTGGTTGAAAAATCTAAAAAATCAGTTATTTGTTCCAAGTGCCTGCATTATCTTCTAACAATTATGATACAGCAACATTACCATGCAAGAGATGTATAGGAGATTTTACTTTAAAGGATGTAGGTTTTGGAATCCATTTATCATTCCAAATTTTAATATTCGTACTATTTCCAACTCGCCACATAATTCCTACATTGACCAAATCCAGTGATGACCAAAGACTCGTCCATATTAGAGATGGATTATATACCAACTTTGCCTTTAGCAGATTACCTGATTTGAAATACTTTTCCTTCATGATTTTTGCCACTAAAGAATCAAGATTATTCTTCATTTTCCATATCTGTTTTGCAAGCATAGCTTTGTTGAAAGATTCAAGATCTCTAAAACCCAAACCACCATTCTTCTTTGATTCTCTCATTTTTGTCCAATCTCTACTGAATTTTGTAGTGATTCTGCATGTGACTCCACCAAAACCTTCCCATCATAATATTAATTTCCTTGAGCAGTTTTTTTGGGTAGCATGAAAACACTCATTATGTAAGTTGGAATTGCTTGAATCACTGCCTTAATCATGACTTCCTTCCCTGCATAAGAGAGAAATGTATTTTTCCAACTCGATATCTTAGTCCAGACTCTGTCCTTTATGGACCTAAAAGAGTAATATTTTGATATCCCCACCATTGAAGGTAGCCCCAAATACTTTTCATAATTATTACTCATAGGTACCCCAGTAGCAGCACTCATTAGCTGTTGTTTAACCATTTTTGTAGTCTTTGCATTGAAAAAAAAATAGTTGTTTTATCTCTGTTGAGACATTGCCCTGATGCATCTTCATACTTTTCAAGTAATTCTTGTATCTTTTTCCACTCTTTAATTTTTGCTCTACAGAATAAAACACTATCATCAGCAAAAAGAATGCGGTTTATTTTTAAACCACCTCTTGAAGCAGCAGCCCCTTGCAAATCTCCCACTTCCTCTGCATGATTCAGTAATGAAGTAAAACCCTCTGCACACAGTATAAAAAGGTAAAGAGATATTGGATCTCCTTGCCTCATACCTCTTTTTGGCTTTAGAATACCACCAGGCTGCCCATTAACCATGATTGAGTAGGTTACAGTTGTGACACAATTCATTATCAATGACACCCATCTTACCCCAAATCCCAATTTCCTCATTATTGCTTCCAAAAAATTCCATTCAATTCAGTCATAGGTCTTAGACGTATCCAACTTCAAAGCCATGCTTCCTGTTTTCCCCTTTTATCTTGTCTTCATTAAGTGTAGGATTTCATAGGCAACAATTATATTATCTATAATTTGTTTGCTAACACTTTTGATGCCAACTTATACAGTACATTATAAAGACTAACTGGTCTAAATTGATTTACAAGATAAGGATTTTTTATTTTTGGAATTAAGGCAATATAAGTAGAGTTGACACAAAGATCTATTTCTCCAAATTCAAAGTAGCATTGCATACCTCATCTCCCACTATATTCCAATAAGATTGGAAAAAATATGCATTATACCCATCTGGACCAGGGGACTTCAAAGGACCCATTTGTGTCAACGCTTCTTCTACCTCATCTCTTGTGAATATTTTCTGCAAGGCTTCATTCATTTCAGCAGTCACTCGAGACTCTATGAATTTCGAACAATCTTCAATGGCTTCAGTTGTAAGATCTGAGGAATTAAAGAGATCTTGAAAATATTGTTTGAAAGCTTCTTGTATGTCCTCCTGATTCTCTCATATTCTTCCATGCATGTCTTTCATTTTTGTAATCCTGTTTCTATTCTTTCTTTGTGTTGCACACTTATGGAAATAGCTTGTGTTTTTGTCACCTTCTTTATACCAATTAATTTTAGCTCTTTGTCTCCATTTAAGATCCTCTTGATCCAGTAGAAAGCCTAATTCCTTCTGTAAAGTTTTTATTGTTGCAGCATTATGAGATCCCTTTTGTTCCTGCATCTTTTTTAACAAATCTGTTTTCAGTTTAATATCCTTTTCAATGTCAGTTTTCTTTTCCAAGCTCCATTTTATCAAATTTCTACCACAGTTTTTTAGCTTCACATTTACTATTTTTCAATGATCCTGCACCTCATTATTTTTTAACCACCTTTCTTTAATAATTTTTTCTCCCTCTGAATCCTTCACCCATTTAGCCTCAAATCTGAATATTCTTCTTCTTCTATTCTGTTAGAAATTGTCCTTGTTCATTGTCAGTAGAATAGGTTTATGGTCTGATCTTCTTGTTGTCAAAGTTTCCACTTGGTATGCTTTGAACATATTTGTCCACTGAGAATTAGCCATTGCTTGATCTAATCTTCTTTTTGTAAAACTAGTCTTCATGCTTATTGCTCCAAGTGAAAATATCACCATTCCATCCTAAGTCATTCAATCTATTACACTCCATAACCTATTTGAATTCCTCCAAATTGTTTGTCTGGCCTTGGTCTTCCTCCATACTTCTCTGTGGTAGTTAAAATCTCCAATGACACACCAAGCCTCATCAAAACCTGGTTTGAGTAAAGATAACAAAATGTCTCACATCTTTTATTTGTTTCAGGATGCCCATAAAAATCAGTAAGAAACCACTGAAATCTCTCATTCTCCTCAGCAACATGGGCATGAATACAATTTTGGGAGTAATTTACAATTTCCACAGCAAAGACATTATTCCACAACATAGCAAGACCCCATTTTCTCCCCATAGCATTAACTACAAAGCAATAGTCAAATCTCAGTTTTCTTTTTATGGCCTCAAAACTTGTACTCCTTAGTTTTGGCACCATGAGAAAAACTAAGTTGGGTCTCTTTTATCTGACTAACAGACAGAGATCATGAACTGTTCGTGGGTTCTCAAGCCCACGGCAGTTCCAACGTAAGTGTTTCATGGTGATTGGCGGGACTGAGTAGTAGCCACCGCCACAACCTTCTCCACCCTATATTCACTAACTCCTCCTTCATCTATTTTGTCCTTTTTTTAAGGCCCTTGGTTTTCTTTAGCATCATTTCATCAAACATATAATGTTTTTTCCCAATATTCAAACTAACAGATTAGGTACCAACTTGTGTTCTTGCTCTCATTTTCCAGCTACTTTGATTCTTCCCTTGCTACCAGTTTCAGTCTGACCCCCATTTTCGTTGTTCCCCTCTGTGGTGTGCATAGCCATAGGCCTTTCATCCTGCATGTCAATACTCACCATCTTGGGCTGAATAATCATAGTCTCCTCAATTTGATCCAAGTCCTTTATAAAAAATGAACTATGTCCACTTCCACAGTCCTCAGCTTCAACATTTTTCTTTTCATTTTCCTTATCCCTGACAATTAAATTCCTTTGATATAACACTTGTGGTTGAACAGAAAAATCTTCATTCAAATTCAGATTCTCCTCTCTACATCCACCCATATTTTCCTCTATCAATGAGTTTCTGAAATTGTTTCCACCCATCTAGTCATGTTCCAAGTGTATGTTTGTGTCAGTTAACCCATTTTGAATATTTCTCACCTCTGAATCTACCCACTCCACCATTCCACTCATGCTTTTTTGCTCATAATTATTTTCCACTTTCTCATCAAACCATCTAGGTCGATTTGTCCTTTTACTAGAACTTGTTCAGCTCGTAACCATGCACCAAATTTGTCATTATCATCTTGATTATGAATTCCTTGTTTTACAATAACAGTGCAGCCCTGACTTTCATGTACAATTTTTCCACACTTAAAACATAACTTAGGCAATTTTTCATATTTTAAAGGTACCCAGACTCTGTTTTCTTTAATATTAATCATTCTTCCCCTTGTTATTGTTTTATTCAAGTCAATTTCTACCTTCATTCCTAGAAATCTTCCCCACCCCATTCCATCTTTACTAGCATCAACCTCCTTAATCCTCCCAATTATTGCTCCTATTTGTGTTCCGGTTTCAAGATTCATACAAGCTAAAGGGAGGTTGTGAAGTTGAATCCAAAATTCTTTAGTATCAAAATTAAGTTGTTGAGAAGGAGTCAAACCATCAAAAGGCCTGAGAATGAAAAGATTGTTGTCAAAAAGCCATTTCCAACACCCTCTCCATGTCATCTTCAGTCTCAAAGGTTATTACAAAAAGGTTAAAACTAATGTCTTGAAACCGAAAAGGCTTACTCACCCTCCAAATTTTTTTTCCATAGTTGTTTGTATCACTTCCTTGCCTACAAGTCGCTCTGTACAGGCCTTGCCCACTATACTTCTCCCCTTTCCCATTAGTATCCAACAAGTTTGTAACATCTACTTCAATTTGCCTATCTTCCTCCTCTGTTAGCCGTAACTTTCTCCACTTCTCCTCCAAGCTATTCATGATGAAAAACAAATCCTAAATCCAAAACACTGGAATAGGTAACACCACACTCACAGCAGAACCGTAAGCTTTGACAAAAACTCCACCTCTTCCCACCTCTTCCGCACAGAACCCAAAAAAATGAGAGAAAACAAGAGGAGACTTTATAAACTTTTCGGTTCTCGAAACATTAACTTGTGTTACTCTAATATAACTTGATACTACTTTTAATTATGATCCAGCACTGGGATCATGATCAGATGCCAAAATTTTTATTTTTGATTAAATTATAGTGGAGTATTATTTCAGAAAATATCAAGCCACGTCCTTCCATAACTCACTGTGAGTTCATTATAAAAAAAGGAAAGAAAATTAAACAGATGTTGCGTGTGTGTGTACATTGAGAGAGAGATTTTTTATTTATATATTAGAAACCGATTACATAACCAAATAGTTTTGTTTCATATGTTAAAGAAGATGAATAGAATTAGTGATGAAATTATTGCAAAAATGAAAAAAAATGGAAGAAAAAAGTATTAGCATTTCAATTTATTTCATTAACTCTCGTTTGGATTGAGAGATAAGATGAGATAAGTTGAGATGGCTTGTGAATAGTAGTAAGATTTGTGAGTTGAGATAATTTTTAAAAATTTTGAGTGTTTGGATTGGAAGTGAGATGAAATGGTTTTAAGTTGTTAGAGAATTGATAGATGTGGATCCCACAAATTATTGCATAATATTTGTAATGATTTTGTTTTATTTATAAATATATTTATAAATAAGTAATAATAATTTTTTAAATTACATACCCAATTTTTTTATAATATAATTCATAATAATATTATAAGATAACAATATTTTTATAAAATCAAATTATATAAAAAAATATCAAATAAAAATATTTTTTATTTACAACATTTTTAATTAATTATGAAATATTTATAAAATCGGTTTATTTTATATTTTTATTATTATATAAAATAAATTTTATTTTTCAACTGTTTCCTCCTTTTTTGCTAGGAAAGTTGAATGGAATCCATTCATTCTGAAAAGTACTAACCGTTTGCCTTTATTTGTCCTCTTCGGGAAGTAATTTGAAATCTGGTAAAAAATTTATTTTGACCGTTTGGTTAAGAGATGAGTTGTTCGTACGGGATGAGATGAGATTAATCATGAATCCAAACTAGGGCATAGACTTTGTACCCATTAAAGATAGATTAATCATGCATGACAGTACTACTGAAACTCCTTAAGAGAACAAAAACAATTACATTTTTTTGAAAAAAAAAATCTCAAAGGCTTTTTATAATTTAGAGAGATAAACGTAATATATGTATATATTATATAACTCATATTGTTGAAGGACATTAAAAAATTTAATTTTTGAGCATGGATGCATGGTTGTAATTTGTTTTCTGATTCTTTTTCAAAAAAGTTCCAACACTCGTGCATGGAAGTAGGTCCAATTAATCCCACCGTTTGCCACTTACTTGATCGCAACCTCCCATCATGCCTCCTCGTGCTGTCTCTCCACATGCATTCCATGAGTACCTTTTGCCTTTTCTCTTCCCGCACTACTTCATCCTTCCTCCTCCTCCTCCATCCTTAATTAATTTCCCTAATGCCAACATGATTCATGCTATTATTACTTTAAAAAAAAAAAAAAAAAAATGTATTGGCTCGCTTCTTATCATTTTGAAATATTCCAAAAAATAAGTGTTATTGATGCAATTTTCCGACATAATTAGACCTCAACAATACAGTTGAATGACCAACGATGATGGCTTAAGCGATGACACAATGCTCAGATGATGCTCATAGATGAGTTAAATAATAAATAAAACATATACAATATAAATAAAGAGATAAACACATATATTTATATAGTTCGACTTTAAAACATCAATGGGTTCTCTTAGGACAAAATCTACAATATTGTTTGATAATTTGACAATTTCTCATGCAACACGTAGCTGAAAATACGATGGATAAAATAGAGTTAAAAGGGAGGTTGAAACAAATGATGTCGTTATGAGATAGAATCCCATGAGCTTGTAGATAAGGGTGCCATGTTTGTATAGATCCGGTTTCCTTCTTTAGAATAATTGAGTTATACTTGTTTTATATCAATTTTATCTTTTTGTATATTAGTGACTTTATCTCTTCCATATCTCACATCTTCATCTGATTTCTGTAATAAGCTTTTAATTGGCTGAATCTTAGTTATTTTGTATTCAAATAAGTACCATTTTGTGTGATGCCATAACGTGGTATAAACAGAATTTAAAAGATGTGCACCTCACACTTTTTATGGTTTAATGCACGTACTTGGTACTCGAAATCATATCATATCATATATTTATATATTAATTAGTAGTTTACAAAACTTAAATCTATTATCCTTTTTAAAATAAAGGGTTTTGTTACAACATCGGACTCTCGTACTCGCAACCGTTTATGTCTATTTAGATAGTGAAAATATCTCATCTCATCTCATTTCATAATTATAATTTTTTAAAATTTTTATATAAAATATAATAAATAATTTAACTTTTTTTAAATTTTAAAATAATAATAATATTAAAAAATAATATTTTAATAATATTTTATTTAATTTTTAACTTTTACTTCAACTCATTATCAATTTAGACTATATGCATTTACCGTCGGTTTGGATTTATTTCCAGGCCTGATTGATATATTTGATCATCGACGTTCATATTATATCCAATGATCCCAGCCGTCTATTAATTTATCTACAGCTTTGTGGGGCCTTTAAACGATGGCGAGTCAAAGACGTAAGCAAAGAAGACGGACAGCATGTCCACTTAAATACACACCAGTGGAACCCACAGTCGGTGATGACACGTATAATTTCACGATCCATCTCATAGATGTAGCTGTCACTCTAGCACTCACAGAAGTGCTTATAGCACTCAGGGGTGGGCTCTGCCACGTGTTGACGGCAACTTAACGCGACGATTTCTGTACACTCGTCAATCGTCTGGGTGGACACTTTGGCAGCTCTGATCTGTCTAGTTTAGAATTTCACGGTCTTTGATTTGCTGCTGAAAAAAAAGCAAATGATGCTGGTGCTGCCTTATGCTTCGTTTGCACGCAAGCTTGTCTTTCGGCTTCGGCTAACAGCTTCTGGCTTGAGCTGGGTAAAGACTTTCGCCGGTCTGCGACTTCACACGAGCAATAATTAGTAGAGTAATCAACGAGAATTAGACTGCGTTTGATTGTAAGATTTAATTAAGTTTAATTTAATTTTAAATTAAATTTAATATTTAATTTTTAAATTATTAAATTTATCTTAATTTAAAATTTCTTTATATTTAAAATTTATAAATTTTTTTAACTTAACACATATTTATACATAAAATTTATAATTATTTTTAACTTTTTACAAAAATTATTAAATTCATTTTAATATTTAAATTCAGTTTAGATAAATTTCGTATAACTTCCCATAAAAAACAGAACTGGACTTAGTTGAACATCCAATCTTAAGGTTTGGCTCAAACTTCCAGCTCACTATCTTTTTTCCCTCTGTTATTAATGTCATGACATATTTGGTAAAGAGCATTTAAAACGAACAAACAAAAAAACATTTACGTGTAGTTTGGATGATAATTTAAATGAGATAAATTGATATAAAAATAATATATTTTTAAAATATTTTTTTTAATATTATTATTATTTTAAAATTTAAAAAAATAAATTTTTTATTATATTTTATATAAAAATTTAAAAAAATTTTAATAATAAAATAAGATGAAATAAATACTTTTTATATCGAAATGAGACTTTAAACTCGTTTGGTTTTACAGATAAAATAAAAGTTAAAAATTAAATATAATGTTGTTATAATATTATTTTTTAATATTATTTTTATTTTAAAATTTCAAAAATTTAAATAATTTTTTATTTTTTATTTAAGAGTTTAAAAAAATTATAATAATTATATAAAATGAGATGAAATGATTTAGAAAATAAACTAGGCCTTAAAATGAAAACGTAAAAATTTAAAAACCAACGAAATACATCTTAAAAAATTACATAAAAATATTTTTTTACTTTTTTTTTTATCAATAGTGTTTTTTTAACTATGTTAACTTTTAATTTATTCCATTATTTTTCTACTTTTCTTTTCATAAATTGTTTTATTCCATTATTACGTAAACTTCAGTCACGTTTCTATCTTATGCCCTTTTTTTTTTTTTTTTTTTTTCTTTCTGAAATGAGAACTATTTTTAAAAGCCCTTGCCTTGGTCTTGGGATTTAAGATGCCTCTATAAAATTCAAGAAACAGAAATGCAATTTTGCACAAAACTGACAGAGAATATAATATAATATTACTTTTGGAATGTCAACTTATGGGAATATATGCTCATCATGCACTCACTCAAGAAGCTGTTCATGAAGCTCATTATTTTCCTTCCCAAAAAAAAAACTGTTCATGAAGAGTCCAGAGAGACATGCCTTTTTTGTTTTCTAGTCACTTTCATATTTTGGTATTCTGATTAAAAGATACACATGGAAGTGTCACAAATCATATCATGCTTTTTAAATTTTGGTTGTATTTAAATATTAAATTAAAATAAATTGAGTTGAGTTGAGATAATAAAATATTATTTTTTAATATTATTATTATTTTAAAATTTAAAAAAATTAAATTATTTATTATATTTTATATTAAAATTTAAAAAAATTATAATGATAAATTAAAATAAATTTATCAACCAAACGAATCATATTACCATAATGTTTGTAAGTGAATATTATTTATTTTTAAAATTTATACAAAAAAAAATTATTTATACAAGTATTAATAGATAAGTTTCTGATATGCCTTTTGTACAAAAAGGACCCCACAATAAAAAAAAAAAAAAAAGTGTAATTTTTTTTTTTAGTGAAACCTATATTTCTACAAAAGATCTATATAAAACTTACGTATTTGTAAGTTATATCTGACATTATTCTTGTACAAAATATATCATCATGTATTATTTGAAATTTTCAAGTGGAGAGAAATAATTTTTTAATTCAAGTATTGTAAGGTTTTTAGTGGAGGTAGTGGCATTTTCCAGGAGGAGCTTAGCCAATTGCCAGTGACAAAGTCCACACTTGAGAGAGAGAGAGAGAGAGAGAGAGAGAGTGTGGGGTTTCGGTTTCTCTATGTTTGAAGTCTGCTCGTCATTTTCACGCTGACACAGGGATAGGTCATCTCCATCAACATTTTTCAGACCCTTTTTATTGTGCTGTTCTACATCCTGCGGGCGCGCCAGAATTGCTAATCCTTCGAAACCAAATCCCACTTGAAAATTGCTAGGATTCCATTTTAGGTTCCTCCACAGAAGTACAGGCTCAAACTTGAAAGCCAAAAAAAAAAAAAAATCTAGTGGTTTGCCCATGGTTGTTTCTTCTTTCCTCCATGAACTAAACCTTCATCACTGTTACAGCCCCGAACTTTTTTCGTCGCCTTCAGGACTGCCGGTCATGTGTTGTATGGTCTCTTCCATGAAAACCCACTTCTGAGTACGAAAAGTATCCCTCCTTTTTTTTCACCTCTATCTTTGCCCTGCCTTCTTGCCAATTCGCAGCTTCAAAATCAATCGTTTGATAATCCCAAGTCAAGCTCAAGTCTCAGAATCTATTTTCCATCCACATAACACATTTAAATCTCTTTGCGAAACCATGATTCTCTAATTCCCCGAAAGTCTGCAACTTGAGCTTAAATTTAATCGTTTTTTTGTTGTTTCTAATCTTGAATACTCAAAATTCATTCGCATTCTGAAACTCAATCGGTTCCTCCTCCGGATCGAAAACCCAACTCACCAAATCCTCAAAAAGTCACAACCTAGTTCTTCAAAGCAATCCTTTTTGTTTACTCCTTCCTATAAGTTTTGCAACGTAAAAGGGGTTAGAAGCTCTGGTTCTTTTGGCCTCAAATTGAAAATGCAAGACCCAGCAATATTCCAACCCACCAAACCGCATTTCCCAGAGCAAGAGCAACTCAAATGCCCACGCTGTGATTCCTCAAACACCAAGTTCTGTTACTTCAACAACTATAACCTTTCACAGCCACGCCACTTTTGCAAGAACTGTAGGAGGTACTGGACCAAAGGCGGTGCTCTGAGAAACATCCCAGTGGGTGGTGGAACCCGCAAGAACACAAAGCGGGCATCAAACCCAAAACGATCTTCATCTTCATCGGCTTCATCATCAACAACATCAAATTCGGTGGTGCAGAACCCGGGTCCGGAGCATGACCCAAACCTGCTTTATGGTGCTACTGTAGGGGATCAGGACCGTGGGATTCTGGATATCTCAGGGAGCTTTAGTTCTCTTCTGACATCAAATGGGCAGTTTGGAAGTCTTCTGGAGGGTCTGAACCCCAATGGGTCCGGTGTGAAAATGGTACTGGGTGACTTTGCAGAGACTTTGAATACGGGCCATGTGTTGGACACGAGTTCTGTTCGAGACCCGGGAATGGACATGAAGAGGGATAGCAATTCAGAGAGTTATGTAGGTTTGCAGAGTGGCGATTCAAGCTGTTGGACTGGTGGTAATGGATGGCCCGATCTTGCCATTTACACACCAGGTTCAAGTTTTCAGTAGAGAAAAGAGAGTTTAGTGTCTTTTATTTAATTTATTTTTCTGATTATGCTAATTATGATAATCTCTATACTAAGAAACTAGCGATGGGTTAAAGAGAGGAGGATGAATAAGGCAGGCTTATTGTAGCATTTTCTAATGCTATTGAGGGCGACATACAACACTAGCATCCTTTTGTTGGGAAATGGTTCTTTTTTCTGTTTCTGTATGGTTTTTGTTTGCATGCCTTGTATGAGTGAAAAGAGACAAGAAAAAATGATAACTACTTAGTATTATTTCTTAGGCGGTCTGAACTTTGGGAGATATGCTGCATTTGTTTTACTCGAAAATCATTGTCTTCATGAAAAATTGTTCCATCTTTATACATCAATGCATGTGTATAGTGTTGTATGTACGTGTGTGCGCGCGCGCGCGCGCCATTCTTGAATTGCAAAGGATTTTAGATCTGAAATCATTTGTTCATGCAAAAAAGTAACTTGAGGATTTGCGTTATGGGGAAATCCAAAGTCCATAGTTCTATAGTTTCTACTGTATTTGGAGGGCCTTAAAATATTCAACTTCCCCTCCTCTTGGATATATTATATCTTATTTATTTAAAAATAGACTGAAATAAAAAAAAAAAAAAACATTTTTATTTGAACTATAACTAGTCTATTCTGCATGGTATTGAAGTCGGCTTTTGAGAGTGTGAGCTCCACTCCTCTCGTGCTTTCTTTTTTCTATATTCTTCACTTTTTTTTTTTTTTTTATATGTCGGGAAACCTCTCTAAAGTAGGGTCATTCGGACTCACATATGCAGAGTAAACCCTGGTCTCGTGCACTACACGCTTATAAGTTTTCCTATACGAAATTGGTTAAATCGTTGAATTTTATCAAGAAGTGTGATTCTAAAGGATTGTTTGCGCCAATAAAATGTTTGACCTTAAATTTTGAAGGGGTGATTCTCCAAGACCAAGTTCGAAAGGATTGTTTTCTATATTCTTCACTAGTTCGTGTTAACTTTAAATATCATTGCTATCCATTTGATATTTTGGCTAATTTTGTATCGTTGGTGTCAACAAAAGAATGAGATCAAGTTTGAGAAGTTGTGCATGGAAAGTCTATTGATGTTGGATCTAATTAATAATACCATTCAAAACAGTTGAAGTTTAAATTTTTGGTAGGATTTTGTTGAAATTGATTTGGTTGGTTGTGGGAATCAATTATTTTCGTAATAATATTCAACCAAATAATTTGAATCGCCAATTACTCTATTTTATGTCTCTCTCCTATAATGGGCCACACCCCATGGATCAACCTACGGTTTTACCATTTCGATATATAAAAATACGCATGCAGCTCCCTACGGACTTTAATATCCCATTATAGAATTGTCAATGTTGATGTGGGCAGGTGGTCTCATAATTAATGACAGATCAACCGTTGGCTCAAGTGGGATAAGTCTTGGGGTCGTGTTCTTTTGTCATAAAGAAATTTTATAAAAATAAATTTATAAATTAAATGATACTTTAAATTTATTTTATAATAAAAGTAATGTATTATATAAAAATATATAGTAAATTTATTTTTATAAAATCTCTCTGGTTAAAATATTTTTCTTTATGATCACGACATGTCAGTCGATAATTTACTCGTGACGGAGATAGATTATACAACATAGTCATTACACATGTTGCGCTTGCACGATATCTGGGATTCATCTGAGATTCACCATCGTCATCAAAATTGAATGGCTTCATTATGTTGAATAGAACCATTGTGAAGAACCGGAACCATTAAACGGTTTTCGTTCTTGGGTGGTAAATGACAAATCGTTTATCGAGTTTTCGAGACACTTGGCCTCGCCAGTGGTTTGCCAAGTTGCCAATGAAAATGGAAGACTAGACAGAGCATGAGTATGACTTTGCTTCCTTCCTACCCCACGTTAAATGTAGCCTTTGCCTATCAATAGGAAGTGTGGCACCTATGCGCATCCTCTATGCCGTCCACTTGGTTGCCTCCTCATAGATGTGAAAATCTTTGGATTGGGAAGATCAAGATATATATGCATGTACTGTAGCTTCTCAGTTTTTGGTACAGAAGTCTGAAGTCATCTTTCCCATAAATATTTCCATCAAATTTGTTTATCTGGAAATACCCTCTTTATTTGTTCTCCTTTTTTTATTACCAGTGTCTGCACCTTTGTTCATATGACTCTTAACGATACGAACCTTGTCCTTCCTTCCAAGTTAAACTCTTTGTTTTGTGGATCCCATTCTTGCATTATCTGTATCCTCAAACAAGAGTGTACTACTAAAATTGGAATTACTCGAAAAAGAAGAAAAAAATTATACACCTTCATTTGGTTCATAAACTAGAGGTGTTACCCGCCCCGTAAGGGACGAGGGGTGTGATTTTCACCCCCGCCCCCTTTCATTTTAAAAAAAAAAATACTACATTTATTTGAGTTAAAAATTATTTTTAAGTGTAAAAGTAATTAAAAATATATTTTTAAATTCAAATTATAAATTTAAATTTTGTAAATATGACAATAATTTAAAAACTAGGTAATTTTTAAATTTGTTAATGCATATTTTGTGTAAATTGTAGTATATTAATTTTTAAACTATATAGTTTTTAAATTTATCAATGCATATTTTGTGAACAAGTCTAACAAATTGTAATATATATTTATATATATATACAATTTGTAATATATATATATATTTATGTTTATATATATATATATATATAAATGTAAGCGGGGGCGAAACAGGAGAAAAACAGAGCGGGATTGGTCCCTCCCCGCCACCCGCCCCCGCTAGAGGCACTAGATGCGGGGTGGGAGGCCCCGCCCCCAGGATGGGTGGAGCGGGGTTGCCTGCCATGCGGGAGTAGAGCGGAAACGGGACAGTTCAAATTCTAAAATAATAATAATATTAAAAAATAATATTTTAACAATATTTTATCATCTCAACTCAAGTCAGTTTAATATTCAAACACAGCCTAAAGTGTAATGTTAGGGCATGAGTTAGAGGATAGTTCTCGGTCTAATTGCTGAAAAGCATTTGGCTAGCTTAACAGTCAAGATTCAGCAGTTTCCACTTTTTTGGTATCCTATGAAAATACATTTGTGCTAGTTTGCTGTCTCCTAGTGACAGTTGTCTTGATTATTGAAAGGTGACAATGGAAAACCACTACGACAAAACATAGTTTTTTTTTAGGTGAAGATACATGATGGCCAATAAATGAATGTCATCGTGGGAGGTGCAGAGAAGGAGAAAAGATTGCAAGATTAATGATTAGGTCAATACATTGTAAAATGTATAAAGAAAGGTCTTGTGCTGTTTTTTTTCTTTTTCTTGTGGGTCAAAGCTAATTTGAATTTCAAGATGAAAGGAAATTGAATGGCATGAGCCCAGTGGAACAACTAATAGTTGGATGGCAGGTGGGGTTGAGGAGCAATAATAACTGCCTGCTTTTTTGGGTTATTGAAGATTAGCAACTAGGACGGTAATTATTTTCAAGGTAAGGAGGAGAGGAACCCTGGCTGGGTGTGGCCGCAGAGAACATGGACCATCATAACCTGTTCACTAAAACCACCTACTTTTGTACTACATTTACCAACCCCCCCCCCCCCCCCCCCCCCCCCCCCCCCCCCCCCCCCCCAAAAAAAAAAACCCTTCTTTTCCCTTCTCTTCTGAGATTCAATTATAAATGATTTAAAACACACCCTCCAATTGAAGGCTGCAGCACACATTTTTTAAAAAAGCACCAATGGTAGGTACAATACAGGCAATTTTGTTAACTCCTATTCCTTTTACAATCCTTGATCTACCATAAAAAGAGATACTTCAATGGGGCTAAGAGACCTTAAAAGAAAAATTACATGGGGACGACTCTGGCCTTGTACATGCAAATATAGGCCATGTGCCAATCACCTGTGACAAGCAAAGATGAAACTTTAGAGTTGATGCAGGATGATAGTAAAGGAGTGACTTGCATTAGCATTTATACAGAAAGCTATATAAAAGAAGAAAAAAGGAAGTAAAGAGTCGGGCCAGTCCTAACAAAACGTATGCCTATTCTACAGGACATAAACTAACGGGCAAAATTTCGAGTTATTTTTATATGGCTGCAATTGTGCCACGGCAACTTAATGCCATTATGCGGCTCAACATAACTGTAATCTTACCTCCTCCAGACAGTTTAGTGATGTCTTCCTCCCGCTGTGCAATTGGACTGTCATCATCATACTCAATCCATTTCCCTGAGACCAACAGTGGTTATTTGTCAGTTGAACACTTATCTTCAGTTCAAGCCACGTGAAACAGAGTATTAATGGGTATATTCTAGAGAGCTCACCACTTTCTTGCTTGACCCAGGCAACATAATGCCCTGAATCAGCACTCCTACCCTTGTGAGTCAACACAGCAACCAAATCATAAATTCCAGTCAAATGTGTTTCACTATCTGATGGACCCCCTGCAGTGTAGAATCGGTCAACAAGTGGAAACATGGAACCACATGCACCAGATATCCAAAACCCCCACTGAAATCTATGATTGACGACCGAGTTCAGTTAACATTCATAGTATAGGTCAGTACCTTCTTGGGATGCGGTTATAGATGGTTCACCACTTCCATTTGATGATCCCTGTGTGCAAACAAGAGACATTATATAATTCCTTTATCACATAGAAACACATTTGTACGTGCATGTAACTAGGTAGTCACCTCTGCATCAGACATCTTGAAATCGCCTTTAGAACCAGCGGCATCCTTGCTAGCTTTCAAACCAAGTTTTTTACCTTCCTCATCCCTCAAAACCTAAATTATATATTGTAGAAAAGAAAATGTCCAACACAACAAAAAGGTATCAATAAAAAAATTGAGATGGAGATGTAATTTTGAAGTCCAATGAAGCCAAATGCAAGCAGAAAACCTTGCGAGGAGCTTCTAATTTTTTGCGGAGATCATCTGAACACAGATCGTAAACATCCAACTCCAGAGGATAATCCACTTTCTGAGACAAGTAAACAATCTTAATTAATATTGATACTTCCAGTTTTAAATAACATTGAATATGGATGAAATAGACAAACACAACATGTGGACTTATCATATTCGAACTCTACCACACAGAGTAAACATTTAAATGAAAAGTTTTAATTTCTTTATTTTTTTATTTTTTCTAATTTCCACAATGATGTGAAAGATACAAATCCAACCCCACAGTGTAACAATATGACAGGAGAAGAAAACTGGCATTACCCGCAAAATTTTGGCCTTCTGATTTGACTCCCTCTTCCAGAAAAAACGCACAAACTGAATGGTCAAGTACCTTGAGGAAAAAAAATTACAGCAGTCATAAGAATTTACATAAACCGGCAAAATGATAAGGGAACCATCCAAAGAAGAATTTATTGTTGCTTTTATCAGGATAATTCAGACGTTAAATAGGAAGATCCACACGATTTGGTCCAATAAGGGGATGCTATTAAAGGGGTTTTTGGGAAATTAGTAAATTCATCCCATTAAGCTATAAAAGGAAAAATATTAATTTAAAATCAGAACCAAGTTGTACCTTGGCAGGCCATTGATACGAGATTCTTTCAAGTAAATTGCACTACGTCCCAAGGAAGGGGAAGCCTTCTCCAATTCTGATTTTAAACCCTACAGAAACAAGTGAAATTAACAATAAGATTATCATGCTCATCCAAAAATGTCTGCTCCAAAATAGATGGTCCTCTTTTAACTAAGAGAAACAGAATATACAGGTTATGATTTTGGAAATCACCAAACCCAAAACGAGAAATATTCCACCCAACGTTTTGATTTAGCAAGAGACAGAGCATAGCAAGCACAAATTGCAATGGACATGCTAGTTTTCTTTTTTTTTTTTTTTTTTTGGATAAATCCATTTGATATGGTAGTTAGATGCTCACAATTGGTTGATAACACTTACATGCTTTAGTCCTTCGTGCAAATGGTTCACCTCGTGTGATATGTGGCATTTAAGTGAATACACTGATTCTGTCTCTGAACTTTCTTCACCACTTTCTTGACAATACACCCTGGCCCACACCAGCAAAAGAACACATTCATACCAAAAACTAAAAAAACAAACTTTCTGGTTTTACAAAAACAGAGAAGGATCATAAAAAGACACCAATGTACCATTAATGTATTAACAAGCTAGGGATTCTTAGTTGTTTTTGGAAGACTTTATTTATGTGGGCCATTGCTTTAGATTTTTTTTTTTTTTTTTTATAAGTAAGAGATCAATATTATATATATGAGAGAAATAAACATAGCCCTTGTACACAGGAAGTATACAGAAGGACCCCTAATTACATTCTAAGAGCGATAAATTAAAGACAAGAAATCATGCACATTATCACCATGCAATACAATAGCAGAAAACCAGCACATTAAAGTGTGGAGAAAAAAATTCTTCAACTCGGCCATTGTGCGTTCCTTATCTTCGAAGCATCGCGCATTCCTTTCTGACTAAATGCACCACATAATGCACAACGGAATCATTTTCCACACTGCAACCACTTGATAACAGCCTTGCATCTTCCTCCAACAACCCAACAAATCCACCACCCTCCTAGGCATAACCCATGCAACATCAACCCTTTGAAAAGTCTCATCCCACAACACCCTAGTTACCTCACAATGTAATAAGAGGTGGTCTACAGATTCTCCATTCTTTTTACACATATAACACCAATCCATCACTATACATCCTCTCTTCCTCAGATTATTCATGGTCAATATCTTCCCAAGAGCAGCATTCCAAACAAAAAAAGCTACTTTAGAAGGCACACGAGTCCTCCAAATATTCTTCCAGGGAAACGGAGTATGCTCGTGTTGTCAAGATGTTATAATACGCATTCACTGTACATATCTTGTGATCCTAAGCCCTCCACATCAATCTATCTCTCAACGCCCTATAAGCCCCCATAGAATGTAATAGGCTAAAAAAGTCTGAAACAATAGATAATTCCCAGTCATGAAAATCCCTAATAAAAAGAATGTTCCACAGATGCACCCCATGAGCAAATGACTGCACATCCGCCACTGAAGCCTCCCTATTACCTGCAATGCGATATAGAGCCGGAGAAGCCATTTCCAATGCTTGATCTCCACACCACACATCCCTCCAAAAACTGATTCGATTGCCCTCACCAACAACAAAGCGAATTTGATTTACAAAACTTGGCCATCCCTTCCTTATAAATTTCCATACACCCACACCATACCCCCTCTCACTTCGTTAGAACACCAACCACCCCCAGCGACACCATATCTAGCATCAATAATTTCCTTCCACAAAGATCCCTCCTCCAAATGATATCTCCAAAGCCATTTCCCCAATAAAACTTTATTAAAAGTTCTCAAATTACACACTCCCAACCCCCCCTTCTCAACTGAGACACATACTGTCTTCCATCTCACCAAATGAAATTTCTTCTCCTCCCCCATGCCTCCCCATAAGAATGCCCTAAAGAGTTTCTCCATCCTGTTCACCACCCCTATTGGCATAGGAAATAGCGATAAAAAATATGTAGAAAGGTTAGTGAGAGTACTCTTTATGAAAGTGAGGTGGCCCCCTTTTGATAAATACACTCGTTTCCAACTAGCCAACCTTTTCTCTACCTTATCCACCACCCCATTCCAAATAACTCTATTCTTGAAAGTTGCTCCCAACGGAAGGCCCAGATATTTCATTAGAAGAGAGGATACCTTGCAATTCAGCAGACTTGCTAAACTACGGATATTAGAAACCTCACCCACGAGAACCATCTCAGACTTGCCAAGATTCACCTTAAGCCCTGACACTGCTTCAAAACATAGTAAGAGTGCTCGTAGAGATTGTACCTGGCCAGCATTTGCTTCACAAAAAACTAAGGTATCATCTGCAAAAAGAAGGTGTGAGATGATAGTAGGGCTACCAGAACCATTGCCCACCTGAAAACCAGATAAGAAACCTCCCCCAACAGCCACCTGCACCATCCTACTTAAAGCCTCCATAACTATAACAAATAAAAGAGGAGATAGAGGATCTCCCTGCCGCAAACCTCTCGAACTATCAAAAAAGCCAGCGGGTGTGCCATTAACCAGAACTGAGAACCGTGCATTTAAATGGTC
This sequence comes from Juglans microcarpa x Juglans regia, assembly GCF_004785595.1. Taxonomy (NCBI): domain Eukaryota; kingdom Viridiplantae; phylum Streptophyta; class Magnoliopsida; order Fagales; family Juglandaceae; genus Juglans; species Juglans microcarpa x Juglans regia. The sequence goes on from NC_054595.1 coordinate 25,280,729, forward strand.
TCAGCATCCATGATTTTCTTGTAACAATTTCTAGTTCTTAATTTGGTGTACTCACATGTATACTTCCGGTGTACCTGGGTTTTGCCTATCTTTATATCAATCAAATTTCATCTTACTTATACTTATAAAAAAAAAATCATATATATATAAATAAATAAATAAATAAATAAAAATAAAAATAAATAAATAAGCTAGGGAATTCAGCCTATAAAAACCAATAGTCCCTTCATCCCACAATAGACGATGTGCTTTTTTTGGACTGTCCCAAAATAGATGTAAGTTTCAAAACATGAAGATACACCACGCATTTAACTTCCCATATTATCTTAAATTTGAATTCACATTTTTTTTTCCAATTTGAACCCACCTTTCCTGACCCATCTAAGGGTATTTTTGGAAGTGTTCATTTCACTAAAATGTGCATTATTTGTAAACTTTCACCTATTGGGAGATGGAGGGAGTAATAACCAAACTAATACTACTGTTTTAAGTCAAAACATAATTATGAAACAATGACATGTATAACTACCTGCTAACGAGTTCGATGCCAAAGAGAGCCTTTACGGTATGGGGAATTTCACTGCAAAAATTTTCGTACAGGATTAGTATTAAACTACTGGGAAAATAAAACCAGAACAATTAACTTGAGTGCCGCTAAAACAGAATAGGACCAGAGCGGTTCAGAAGAAACTGCTCAATGGTACTTGAAACAAAAATTAACTGCAACAGAAGTTCAAAGGAGGGAAAAGGGAGGGTGAGCATTGGGAAGTTTTTTAAGATTAATCATCCAAGATAAACTTCTGTGCAGCCAACATTGATTCCATGACACTTGCACATCCTACCAAGTAACAAGAAAAATACCTAGAATCAGTTGATTTAAGAGATTGAGAAAGTGTATATAAAATCTGGGTCCAACATTCTTCAGCATCCTGTTACACATTTAAAATTGACAGATATACTTACTACCAAATTAAGTCAGTGAGATTGTTAAGAAGAAGGTAATTTAAAACCTGTTGCATAAAGACGCCATTGTGCAGCTGGCCAAATTGAGGATACTTTTTACGCAGCACCTGCAAACATAGTAACAAAAAAGCATGATGTCTCCCTCCACCACAAGTAAGAAAATTGCAATATAAACTAATCAGTGAGATTACAACGTAAGAAATAGTGTCTATAAAGAGGCTCAGGCAGATGGATGTATAGAAACTAGCAAAGAAAACATTTTTTTTACCGGTAAACAATTTTCATTGATGATATTTATAGGCGTAGCCCAAGTACATGGGAACTAGCAAAAATGAATTCATTAGAAGTGTTATATGAGCTGTGGCCTAAACTCTAGCAATGCAATAATATAAAGCATGGAATGAATAACAGTTTTAGAACCCACAAGAACAAGGCAACATATGCCAAGAGATTGTAGAGAAGGTGGAAGGGGCATGCCACCTTTTTTTTTTAACAAAAAAGTTCTGTTCAATATATTTCTTATTTATGCTATAGATCTTACTGCAAAGTCCCTGACGTAATAATTAGGGGTTGTTTTGGATACAAGAAGCCTCTCAACTCATCTCATCTCATCCCATCTAATCATTACAACTTTCTCAAAGTGCTACACAAAATACAATAAACAATTCAGCTTTTTCAAATTTCAAAACAAAAATAATATGCTAACAATATTTTATTCAACTTTCAACTTTCATCTCATCTCAACTGACTATCCAAACCTCCCCTTAAACTTCTGGTAAATCCCACAGGTAACCCCAGGTTGCAAGGGAAAGATAAATGAGGTGCAATATTAACTCAAATGGTAAAACAAGAACAAACCATCCAAAATTGCATCGGTGCCACAGGCTTGACACTTTTATCAAGCTCATTAAATAAATCGCGTGTTGCTATAGTCAACATGTGAGAAGACTGATCCACATCATTGCTTCTTCCAGAGTGTGAATACCTAATGAGATTTCAGGTGATGCATCTCAGTCATTAAATGCTGCAAATTAACTATGAAAACAGCAATTCAGAGAATACATCCTGAAACAATTCCTGTTGATTGAATGAAGAAGACAACTCACTTGACCAAAGCTGACTTTAACTCTGGAACAGAATGGAGACATTGTACCGTGGAGTTCATGTAACAGGTGTTTCCGAGATTAAATAGACCGGCACTATGACCCTAGAAGCAGAAACAGCATGGGCTGAGAAATCCATACGGCAGAGAAAAAGACTAAAATATCACAATTAAATTCAAATATTTTCAAAGAAAATTTGGTCTAAATGACTAAATGAGGTTAAAAAACTATAAAATCCTAATTTTTAAACTAAGGAAAAAAATACATAATTAAATATACAACACAACCACAGGAAATCACCAGTGATCTCATCATCCATGGGTAGAGGAGATGCCATACTAGGCACAGCATGGTCATGATTGTCAAGGAAAAAGTGACCAACAAAATGAAAAAAAAAAAAAAAACTTGTTATGCTATAATTTGTTAGATTCCATGAATTTGAAGAGAAGAATATTGCACCAATTCATATTCAAATGTGGAAGAGATTTCAACTAATTCTTTTTTTTTTTTCTTTTTTTTGCGAATCCAAAATATCCATGGTCCAAGTCAATCATTACCTATGCATATTCATTTCCCAATCTGTATCTCATCTCATTTCAATTGGCTTTGCAAAATTGAATTCCTAACTAGCTCACAAGATTAAAGCATATAGTAATTATAGCATAAAGTAAGAACAAAAGATGTGCAGAGTTTTTCTTACTTATCAAAAAATATGTGACTTCAGAACAGAAGATCTGAGTCTTACCATGGCAACCACTTGCTCTTCTTCTGGAAGATCTTCAACAAAAACAGGTCCCTTCTCTGGAGCTTTAATAATCTCATCTGCAGTTCCCATCATCATTAATTTTTGACCCTAGACAAAATAAATGCAAAGCATCACATAAGAAGAAATTATAGAAAAACAAACAAAAACAGTGGCAAGTACACTATGAAGGTCAAAGCACCTCTTTTACTCCTAATGTCGACCAATCTGCATCATCCTGCATTATCCCAAGAAAATAAAAGTAAAAGAAAGTGGTTGGGAATTTTTAAGCTTCTTGCATCTAGTTTCCATGAGCTCTCACTCATACTGCACCTCCTCCCCAATTAAGTGTGAGGTGGAGGGTGAGGTTGCAAGTTCAAAACCAACAAAGTGCGGGCCTAAGTTACAAACAAAAAATAAATAAATTTGAAAAAAAGCTGATCAATTGTGAAGTTTATCCTGGATTTACTATATGATCAAGTGATTTGAACGAATCAAGATATGGATCAGATTTTAGCATCCTTTACAAAGGCATACACTTACTTTGAGTAAACCACCCTTAACCATAATCTTCTGCCTTTCGGGAGGAACCCCAGTTAGATCATAGAGCTGACACTTGAAGACATAAGGAGGCTGTGTAGTATCGATTTCCACATCTTTAAACAGCTCCTTTTGCCACTTTACACTCACTATAAAGATACACATATTGCAATTTTCAGAAACAAAAAAATGAAACAAATAATGAGAGCACCGGGATCAAAAGAAAACTAAAGGAAAAACCAAAAAGAGAGTCGGGATTTAGATAAAGCATCAACATTTGACCCCTAAGCTAAGTGACCAATGAAAAACCATCGTTTTTTTTTAAATAAAGGAATAATCGGACACTTATGAGACTTCTAGAAGCATTTCATTACCAATTACATGTCCGAAGTGAACAAAAACTAATGCAACCTTAATACATGAGCATTTGAATTTGATCCGACTTAACGAGGGAAAAATCAAGAGATCGGGGTAGGAATAAAATTAAAAGAAGGAAGAGAAGAGGCATGCAACACCCTCGCGCAATAAGAAGGGTTTAATGAAAGTCCACACGCTCAGACGCATAGGTGTGCATCGTAAATCTTTGGTTTCAAACTCGAATTAAGTTGACCGCTATGGCTTCTTCTGACGTAGAATTCAAACCCGATGCACAAAGAGGACACAAGGCCAGCAATTAAAACCGACTTATGCTCACTTATTAGAAACTTAGCTCAAATCTCAGAGAATTGCATACCAGCGATATGTCAAAAAAAAGAAATTCCCGAATCCTCAAAGATACATAAAAGTCGCAATCCGCTACAATCCCAAATCCTAATGTTCAGAAATATCCATAACCTCGAAATGTTACAGAGTTAACAGGAACAGACAAACTGCTTAAAACCCACATCATTAATCTGAAATTAAGAAATCTCATAAATCCTAAACATCATGGGAAACTCATTAATAGAGCTCTAATTGTTCCATAAACCGCAGATGAACGAACAGGGATGCTCAAAACAACATGCAAAAACAGTAATGTTGGGATCGGTCGATGAAATATATCCCGATGAAAATCGAGCTTGAGAGGGTTTCCGACCTGTAATCATATTGTGAAGCTTTGGCGTTGAAGAATCGAGGAGGGGAGAGAGAGAGAGAGAGAGTTCGTGTTTTGCAGTGCTTAGCTTGAAGGAGGGGCAAACAGGCAACGTGTTTCTATGGCTTTCTGCGTGGATTTTATAGAGTCCGAGTACTAATTCGGATCTTGTCCCAAATTGACTCCGAGTGTGAATTGGGTGTTCCTAACTTCCTGGAGTGCGAATACGGGTCGCCGCATGACCTCATTGACCCTGAACGTGTATCAACGGGCCGGTTTTGGATGACCCGACCCGTTTACAACCAGTTTGTTTATACTGACGAAAAAATACTGAAATTAGCTTTATTTTTTGTTTTTTTCTTCTGTGGTAAAGAGATAAAGTGAGAGCTATAAATTATGAGATGATATTATTTTTTCAATTTTAGAACATGAATTAAGTGTATAATGTAGATTATACACTTAGTCCCTAAGTGTTGAAAAAATATTAATATGCTGACAATTTAATAATCTGATGACATATGACCCGATTTTCTAAATAAAAATTTAAATTCAAAACCTTGGTCTTTTGTATAAAAGAAATAAGAGAAAATATTATGGCATAATTTTAAATGATAAAGTGTATAATGTAGATTGCTAAGTCTCAATAAAAGGTTGATATTTGAAGTTGGTCAGTAAATGCAAGCTCTAGGAAGTGGTATATTTAAAACAATTAATTGCAAAATCAATCTTAAATATTTATTCTTTTTATAAAGCTTCTTAGGCTTGCAATTTTCATATTTTACAAATTTATAGTCCGTATGTTACCATCTCGAGTTTTTTTTTTTTTTTAAATCACATCATAGTGTGTTGTCTATAAGCGAAAAATTAATTATACTCCATATTTATACATCATGTCAACTATTGATGTTATGTTTCACGGGTCTGGGTAATTCCACTCAATTAATGCTCGTGCGATCACCTGTACAATAATAAAGGGGACCTCGGGGTCCATTGATTTCTTATGCTTAAGCCAGTATGGTGCTAAGGTTGAAGATGAAGTGTAACGATGATGATTGTGTTAGATTCTTTACCTGTGTGCTGCTGGTAGTATTTATTTATACTTGCTGACTTGGTTTCCACGGTAGTAGAGCGTTGCATAGCATGAGATCATATATTTATGTTGTCTACTCGCCGAGCTATCATTTTGCCTTTAGTTCGTCGATCTATGAAGTACTCAGGCCCAGTTTGTATTCGTAAGTCATCTCAACTCATTTCAACTCATCTCACTATTATTCATTATTATTCATCAACTTTAACTCACAAATCTCACTACTATTCACAACTCATCTCACTACTATTCATAACCTATCTCAACTCATCTTCGAATCCAAACGATACCTCAGTGTTACCGAGTGTTGTTCGAGCCTTGGGCCGTATTGAACGCGGCGTATATTCTATCTTGGGCCATTTTCATCTTATTAATACTAGGTGTGAATCATTGCAAGTTTTATCGTCTAGAATTGAATGTTGTATTTCTTCCCTCTTAAACTTTATCTGTATTTCTTGTATTGTTTCCTGATGTAAACATGATCCGACTAGGGTCTTATACCCGAGCCTTGACCCACCCAGATGCTACCGTTTGACCTAGTTCATATTATGTGCTTGGACCTTAATTCGGGCCTTGTCTCTAGCCTGATACAGCCCAAACCTTATATCTGAGCTTTAATCTGAACCCTGCCTTTAGTCAAATCTAAGAGATTTTCTCCATTCACATCAACCATCTTATTTAAAAACTTATAAAATTATAAATATTTGTTTGATAGAAAAAATTGTTTAAAGTTGAAAATAAAATTAAACGAGAACCATTTTCTTTATAGAAAACAAACTCAAGAAATTATAAAAATAATAAAAAATGAAAAATATGTTTGGAGCTTTTAAATGTAATAAAATATTATCTGCCCAAATTAAAGAATTGATTTGTTAAGTCATCTTCTCACGTCATTAAATGTGTCACTTTAAGATTACATTTGGATAACAAGATATTATTAAGTATTACGCGAATAATAATAATAAAATATTAAATAATAATAAATAAAAATAAAAATAAAATATTATAATAATACTTGAATATCCAAATTAGACATAAATCATTCAACAGAGAAAATGGTATACATTCAGGAAAAAAAGATTATCGAATAGGACGAAAAAATAAAATATACCAGGTCAGGCCTCGGCCGTTCAATCTTCAAAGGAAAGACGGAGAGTCCAACTTCAAAGAAATTTGAAAAAAAAGAGGAAAAAAAAAAAGAGTTGAGTCTATTCTGTATATTATTTAAAAATATGTTTATATGTATATAAAATTTTTGAAAGAAAAATAAGCCAACTTTTATTCTGCGTGCTGTCTCCTGAAACTCAAAACAGGTACGATCGCCTCCAAGTCTATTCTCTTTCAATGTACGGAGGCTCATCGAAGCTCGGCCGCAACGGCGGTGGCGGTGCGGCCCGAGGAATCGGAGCCAAGCGGCCCAACTCCTCACACCCTCTGCCGCCGCCGCACCGCCAGTCAGGCCAAGCAGGAGCCGGCCGCCTATCCATCGGCGGGCGTGTCTCCGGCTCGGCGTCCAATCCCCGCAGCCGCGGCTCCATCCAATCCGCTGCGCCAGCAGCCGTGGAAGAGAACTTCAGCCTTGTTCCGGGGAACAACCCGCCCGCCTTCGCTATGATCATACGGCTTGCGCCGGACTTGGTCGATGAGATCAAGCGCCTGGAGGCTCAGGCTGGGACTGCGCGTATTAAATTCGACGTGACTGCGAGTAATTCTTCTGGGAATGTAAGTTTCTTATTGAAATTTCAACTGGGTTCCGTTTATTTAGTTATGCTAATTGAGGATTTTGCTTATGGTTTACTTAGCTCGTGTTTCTATCTGTTAATTTTCTCTCGTGCATCGGTTAAATTCCTCAAATTTGCATGTAAGTGAAAAAATTCCTGGTGTTAATCTAAGCTTGGGATGGAATATCTGGTGGGTACGGCTTTTTCGTTAAGTTAATAGGATAGTTTGTGCTTTGTTTGTTACCTACAGATATATATTTATGTCTACTAGTTAGTGGGTTTCTTGGTATTGTTCCATTGGGCAGCAGTCAAGTTCTTCAATTTGGAATCAAATGCCAATATTCGTATAAAACTGGGAGTTTCTCTATTGGTTTTTTTGTTAGTTGGGAATTGTTTAAATTCGTTATTTCTGTTTGATTCGAATATTGATAGTGGGAATGAGGGTTTGGTGGTGAATTGAAGCTGGAAGATTTCCTTTTTGTCAATGTACGTGTGAGATGTAAAAAAGTTTGCTATAACTGTGCTGTATTTTTGTGATTAATCTTTTACCATGATCTGTTTATATTATTCTTATTTTTATTCAAAATTCCAATTATCCTAGCAAGAACATGGGTATATTTGAGCAACTCTACGAAAAACTTAATTTTTATTATATATTTACACACACACATCTGTAATTAGTCCATGGGCTTCTTGGTTTCCATTGGGCAGCAGTCAAATTATTCAATTTGAAATCAAATGCCAATATTCGTCTAAACCAGGGATTTTCTCCATTTGTTCAGTTTGGAATTGTTTAAACTCTCATTTCTGTTTGAATGTGAATAGTGATAGTTGGATTGGAAGTTTGGTGAGGAAGTTGAAGCTGGAAGAGTTCGTATTTGTCAATGTATGTGTGAGATATAGAAAATTTGTCTATAGCTATGCTGTGTGTTTGCTGATTAATCTTGTACTCTGATCTGTTTATATTATTCCAATTTGTATTCACAATGCCAATTATCCCAGTAAGAACGTAGGTTTTTTTTTTTTTTCTCAAAATTTAGGTTTAGCTAATAAATTTTGTTTATTTTCCCGCTACATGGGTAAATTGGAGCAGTTCTACGAAAAACTTGATTTGTATTCATTTTGGCATGCGTACACTCACATTTGATTGCTCCATGGGTTTCTTTAGCAGTTCTATTGAATTTGTATTCTCTGGTCTTTGGGCTAAGGGCTCGTTTGGGGAATGATATGAGATGATAAATCTTTGAATAGTAGTAAAATGGTTTGTGAATAGTAGTAAAAATGGTTTGAGTTAAGCTGTTTTATTGGGTTTTGGGAAATGAGAGAAAAATTTGAATAAAAAGGTAAGGGAGAACTTGTGTGCACGAGCCATGTCACAGGTTCAATTACCCCTAGGATCAAACTGCGATTTAAGTGGGAGGTCATGGTAGTGGGTTGCTGTGCTAGTCTCCTTGGGGGTTTAGGTTCCATTGGTGAGTCCTAAGGGCTATGCCATGGGGTGGTTCCCCCATCATAAAAACAAAAAACAAAAATTTATAAAGTTTAAATATTGATAAGATATAATTTTTTAGTATAATTTTTGTTTTAGAATTTGAATAAGTTGAATTATTTTTTGAGTTTTGTTTGGAAGTTTGGAAAAGTTGTAATGATTAGATGAAAAAGTTGAAAATTTGAAATTGAAAAGTGTTCATGTCTTAGTGTGTGGGAAGGAGATGAGATGGGATGAGATTCCAAACGAGGCCTAAATGACATCTCCTTCTTGAACTAGAGCTTTTTTTTGGTGCTATCAGTTGGAGATGAACCGGCATGCATGAGAATTCATCACTCATTTAAGTCACTCAGATTAAATGGATGGAAACAAAAGAATTTGCTTGTATAATCTAAATGTGTTCCTTAATCATTAATCAATCAAATGCAGTGACTTCCCAACAAATAGTGGTAGCAGTCATGGAGAGAGAATTGAATACATCATAGGATTGGTGAAGATGTCTTTTTCATTGTCTTATTCTGTATTGCTTGTATTGCAAGATTTAAACCGTTTGTCCTCCTCCTATAGGGGCTGAATTATCTTAAATGTCGCTAGAGCAGCATCGTTACCTTTTAATTGTTCCATGAACATGATATGGGGAGGATAGGTTCTGGACTGGGAAGATGGATTCTAGGGCCCCTGGCCATATCCTTTAGCTTATTCTCCTTGAATGTAATATGGCTGCCTTTTGCGTATCTTTGGTTGTTAATCACTTCTAATGCTATTGTATATTGTATGTCGCTGGTTGTTTCTTCCCTATGAATTGCATCAAAGATTCAAAGGCTTTCCCTCCCCTTCTAGGGAAGGGTCAGCCTTACACAAAGCAATCTCATATGTTTTATGCTATTAATATTGTTGCATGCATAATCTTTAATGTTTTTTGGGCTTTCAACATTTGGCTGCAATCTCATCTGAAAACTGTGATCTATCCAGAGCTTGTTTGTTCCCCTTAAATACATATTTTGCTTCTTTTATTTTTTTTTTCCCTTTGTACCTGTATTATTTGTTAAATTTGTGAATATTATTTTATGCCGCCCTTCCTGGGGGTGTCAATGAGTGAGTTCGAGCAACTGCTATATTTTCATGGGCAACTGCTTTAGGGCTCGTTTGGATGTTGAGATGAGATCTCATCTCGTCTCATCTCAACATCCAAACATCACTCAAACATAAACATTTTTCAATTTCAAATTTTTAACTTTTTCATCTAATCATTACAACTTTCTCAAACTTCCAAACAAAACACAAAAAACAATTCAACTTTTTTCAAATCCCAAAACAAAAATAATATTAAAAAAAATTATATTCTAACAATATTTTAACTTTTTAATATTTTAATTCAATTTGTTCTCTCTCGTTTTTCAAAACTCCATAAAACATCCTAACTCAAACCATTTCACTATTATTCACAGATTTTTCATCTCATCTCAACAACCAAACGAGGCCTTAGTCTTCAACGGACTGAACATTCAAGATTTTTTTGCATCTATTTCTAGTGCTTGACTAGGTGACTCTTCTTGTAGACGTGCTATGTACTTGGGCTTCGCCTATTCTCAATTTTATTAATAAAATTTCCTTTACTCATAAAAAATTAACGGGTGGTCAACCTTTGTTAAAGTTTTATTCAAACATGAGTCGAATTTGAGCTTATCGCTAAACTATATTTTATGCTCACCAACAATTCATTCTTTGTTCTTCTTACTTATAAAAAAAAATATATTAATAATTCATTCTTTGTTGAACAAGTTCAAGTGTATTCATGAGCTACTTAATTTTAACAAAAGTAGATTCTTTATATAATATCTTATAACTTTAGTTACAAATTTTGACAAACCAACTTTGAGTTTTTATAAATATATATATATCACTAATTATATTCCCAAGAATTTAAACAACATCTATTAGGAACTTGATTTCCTCTTATCTTTTTAAATACTTAAAATGTTCCTACCTTAAAGTTATATTTTTCTATAAAAAAAATTAAAAACAAAGTTATACGAGCCCATTCAAGTTTTACATAAGTTTATCGTTTATAATTTTGTGTTTTCGAACAACTCATTTAATAAACGAACTGAGCTGGATTCGAGTTTGGCCAAGCCATTCCCTAGCGGCTTGTAAGTAGCCTTTTTAGTTTGTTTTTTTTTTTTAAACAGCCCTAGCTGCTCTGTGTCTTTTCAAACTCCAATCCCTACCTTAAAAAAGATTTTGGCATTGAAAGGTGCACATTAACTTTCTTTGATGCTCTGTTTGCAGCACTTTTTTACATGGTTGTGGCCTTTAACAATATCAATATTTAATTGTCTTTTATTGCACCAGGTTATTGATGTGGGTGGGAAGGAGTTTAGCTTTACATGCTCGCGAGAAACTGGCGACCTATGTGACATTTATGAGGAATGCCAAAGTGGTGAAGATGGGAATGGGTTGCTTGTTGAATCTGGGTGTGCCGGGTGGAAACTGAATGTGAAACGTGTATTGGATGAATCAACAACGAAACATGTTAAGATGATGTCAGAGGAAGCTGAACGCAAGCTTAAAGCACGCAAGTATGTCTTCTGATAATCATCCATGATGCTTCTCTAATGTTTGGGTTCAATATATAGGGATCATGTGCTTTAGTTCTATTCGTAACTTGCGGCTATCTTTTGCTTCTGTTTTATTATCTCTTTTTACTGCATAAATTTGTCGTTACAGATGTTGTGGATTGCCACACCTATGGACCTGTTGTGGATTGACTCCAGTTCAAATTTGTTACAGATGTTAATGGAAATATGAAAGAGTTCTGATAATTTACAAATGATAAACAATGTTAAGGCAAAACCCTTCAACGACCAACTTTTTATTGGTTGACAACGAATTCCTTTATTTTTTGCAAAGTTGAAAGCACAACTAAAGTTATCTCGCTAGATTTCAGTATCTTGACTTTTTGTGGAAGGCTTAATTTTTTTTTTGATGAATAAAAATTCGTGGAAGGTTTAATTACTGTTATACCCTTGAGCTGATTGGTTTTTATCTTGCACTTATGTCTTTTAGCACTGTTTTCCTTTTCCCTTGACAACAGAGCCATTGTCTTAGACCCTGGGAACCCACCTTCGAAGAGTCAGATAAAGGAAATAGCTGCTGTTGAGAGTAAGTTTGTTATTTCTGTTTTCATTTAGACCTAACAACAGAGGCAATGCCGCAGAACACATTGTATAATTCTCTTTCTCTCACTCGCTCTCTCTTTGGTCCCTGGCAGCATATTTATTCCTATTTTCTTTTTAGTCTCTATATACTGACTTTAGTGTCCCTTCTGACTTGTTGAAGTAACCATGTCAATAGTTATGATTCTAAGATCGTTATATGCAGTAACAATAGGATAGTATTCCACTATTAGGCTTAATTGGTACTGATTTTATATTCTGCCAAAAAAACGAAATACAAACTGTCTGAATTATGTAATCTTCCTGTGTTTCCAGCTAATGCATGGAGGCCTTACAAACAAAAGAAAGAGCCTGCATTTAAGAAGCGCAAGGTTGAACCACCCCAAGGTGACATAAGCCTTTGTAGAGCCTATAACTATTTCTAATATATTAGTATTCAACATAATGTATCTATCTGCTTTATATTCAGAAGTTTAAATTTTCTCTATACCGTTTGAACTCTTCTCTATGGCATGTTATTGATTTCCCCCTCTTATTGAACTATAATGTCTACTATTCATAGTTGGTGGCCTCCATAAATCTGCCTACAAATCTGGATTATCCTCGACAACTACAGCAAAGAGCAGACAGACATCTCCATCTCTTCTATCTCCACCAGAGCAATCAAGTCTTCCAGCAGCTCCACTGGAGAATGCAAATATATCTAAGAGTCATGCGACTATCGAAGATCCAATGCCCTCTCAGCTCATCAGTAAAGTGAAAGCTGCTCCTACCTCCGAGAAAGAAATCCCAACCAAGACTACTAATGTAGTACGGGAAACACCAGGACGCAAAAGAAATGTTGGAGCTAAACCAATGGATTTGCAAAGCATGTTGATTAATTTACTCACAGAGAATCCAAAGGGTATGAGCTTAAAGGTACGCATATCAATGCAAGTTTATTGATTGTTAAACATGATATATGCTTCAGTTTGGGAACAAACTCATGATTTGATTCTCCATCTCTCCTGTTTTTAGGCCTTGGAGAAAGCTATTGGAGATACAGTTTCCAACTCTGTAAAGAAGATTGAGCCAATTATTAAAAAGGTAAGTGGTAAAACATCCTGGATGCTTTTATTGTAAGAATATTAAGTGATCTGATGTCTTGTCATTAATCTTGAGCTTCAGATTGCAACTTTTCAAGCACCAGGAAGATACTTCTTGAAACCCAGGGTGGAGCTGGAAACCCTCAAGAAACCTTTGTCTGAAAGCGGAAGGTAAGTGTTGTTTTCTGATATAGATTGGTCGTTCTGGTCATTTTAGCAGTGAAGTTTCCCTTTTTATTCTCTGTTTTTTTCCTTTGATTGTGTCACGTGAGTCTTCTCTTCATTACCTCAGTTGTTCTCAAGTCTTAACCATCCATCGGCTAAGAATTGATTTTAAAAGTATAAGTATCACATATTACTAGTTACTGAGAAATTGTGTTGGCTGGAGGAATAATTTTATTTCTAAGACAGTAACTAAAGTGAATGAATCTTTCAGGTCATATAATTCAATATTGACCCATACTTCCTTTGTATGGTACTTTCACCACTAGTTTTTGATACTTCTACCTTCTAATAATGGGAGCCATTACTAGTCTTGTTGTATACGTTACTTTTTGGGACTCCATGTTTGTAAAAGCTAATTAAAAAGGATGGTTCAGCTATAGCAAAAAGTTTGCGAAGAGTTCTCGTATTATTTAGAGAGTGTTTTCCCCACTCTGTCAAACTGGATGGATTTCTTTGCGTTCCTTTATGTGGTTATAATGTATCCTTTGATCTTTCTAGTTCTCCAGAGGATAACAGTCACCAGATGCCTACTGCTGAGGACAAACATGGTCAGACACGTGCTGCAGAACCAAGCTTTGAAGAGAAAGTCTCTCCTGATGAATTGGAAGAACCGGTATACTTGGGCTCTAAACTTGGAGAAACAACTGCATTGGCAAAGATGGAAGTCCAACAACATTCACCTGATCTGTTTGGTGAAAAGATGGGCTCTGATAATAGTGAAGCGCAAGCTGGCAGCTCTAGCAATAGTGGGAGTGATAGTGATAGTGAAAGTGGCAGCAGTGATAGTGCAAGTGACAGTGGAAGCCATAGTAAGAGCAGAAGCAGAAGCAGAAGCCCGGTGGGTAGTGGGAGTGGGAGTAGCAGTGACAGTGAAAGTGATGCGTCTTCCAACAGTAAGGAGGGTTCTGACGAGGATGTAGATATAATGACAAGTGATGATGAGAAAGAACCCCAATGTAAATTGCAGCCCTCTGAGCCTGGATTCTCTTCCTCACCCATTCCATGGAAAAGTACTGGTGGCAAGACTGTACAGAGTGGAATTGCTGAGAAGCAAGATGATCAAGGATCTGATGCAGTTGAGATTGAAAAAGACTTCCCCAATGTTGAACATGGAACGGAAATGGCTGTAGAAACTAGCCCGATTCCTGACAAAGAGGGTGGAAAATGGATAGAAGAGACCAAACCATTTTCCCCTGATCATGATGATGTCCCTGAGCACCCGAATTATGCAATAAGTTCATTTACGGAAAGGGAAAATGCAGTCAAGGACAGCTTCAAACATGAGCAGTCTGACAGCTCTGAAAGAACATTGAAAGGGAAACCCAAAAGGGGTTCTGATGTGAAGCACTTCAAAGAGAAATCTGATGGTGCAAAAAGGTTAAAAGCAGATGTCCAACCTTCTATTTCTGGGGTTCGGGATGCTCAATTCTCAGAGAGCTCTCACAATTTATCCCCTGATAGATTCGGTGGAAACCCTTATAAGGGTCCTACCATTCTAGCAACAAATAGAGCTGTTAGGGATGGGAATCCTGATATTGTCTTACAAAAAGGATACAACCAGGTATTTCCTGGAAGATCTAGTTCAGATTTCCAGCAATCTGGTCGAAGGTCCTTTGATCAAAGCACGAGGGCAAAGGCTCCCGATACAGCAGAGAAACCTGATGATCGTGCTGAGAGTGGCCGCAAATACTCTGAAAGGAATGTTCAAAGTTTCTCTGTGCAAAAAGATAAACTTTATAGAGATACGCCAAATGATGGCTATGCCAATGAGAAAAAGGTTTCAAAAAATTTCAAAGAAGGTGGTTCTGGTGGCAAACAATCAGTGCCATTTGACTCACATTACCGGAAACATGGTGAAGGTGGACAGTTTTTGAGTTCTCTCATGGGATCTTCGCCAAGGGATAATATTACAACAGGAGTGAATGTATCACCCGTGGTTAATGGGAAAGGCAGTATACTTCAGAGAGAGCTTTCAGACTTGGAGTTGGGTGAACTTCGCGAGCCCTGGCCTGAGGAAACACCAGTTAAAAAGAAACTTGAAAGCAAAAACTCTTTTAAACAGTCAGACAATAAACCGTGCTCTTCAGATAACTGGAATTCGGATTCAAGTAAAGGAAAACCTGTTGGAAAGACAACTTCAGAATCAGGAAAGCCATCCCCGCCCAATCTAAATTCTGGGATTTGTAGCAATCTAGAAGGCTCAAATAAAAAGAGGAACACAGAAGATCAGGCTGAAGTTGTGCCACATTTTAACAAATTGGCAGATGGGAGTAATAAATCTAGACAGAATGAAGTAAAAGCTAGCCAAGGGTTTGGTCTGGAAAGCTACAGTGAGAGCAATAAGAAAACACCAGTAAGTGCTCCTCAACAGCATGATGCTAAACGAGTGCTAGTTTCTCACTCCATAAAGGAAACCAAAAAACAAACATCTAATACAATGGTAGAGTTGACTGATGGAAGAAAGGATTCCATTTGGGCTGAGGGAAAT
Organism: Juglans microcarpa x Juglans regia; assembly: GCF_004785595.1. Classification (NCBI taxonomy): domain Eukaryota; kingdom Viridiplantae; phylum Streptophyta; class Magnoliopsida; order Fagales; family Juglandaceae; genus Juglans; species Juglans microcarpa x Juglans regia. Next base: position 25,296,420 of record NC_054595.1, read on the forward strand.
AATAGTGATCGTAAGAGGAGGGATTCCTCTTCTGATGAGAATAGTTGTTCTTATTCCAAGTATGAAAAGGATGAGCCAGAGCTGAAGGGACCAATAAAGGATTTTTCTCAGTAAGTAGACGTGAATTTTATGTCGTTAATGGCCATTTAACATGCCGCTAATGTTAAGGATTGTTTCTTGTAATTTTCTCTTGTGATTTTCTGGTACTAATTCAAATAATGTTTCTCTAATGTCAGGTATAATGAATATGTGCAAGATTTTCGTGATAAGTATGATAGTTATTCTTCCTTGAACAAGATTCTGGAGAGTTACAGGTAGTGTAGAACTCCTTTTACTCATGTTTGAAGGTGTGATTGCCTTTGATCTTTTGTTACTTGTTTGACAGGGGATTTATATGGCTTTGTGATCTGAAATCGTGTCCACTTAAAACTATTTAATACCTGTTATATGTAGGAATGTTTTCCATAAACTGGAAAAAGACCTTAACTTTGCCAAAGGCAGGGATATGGAGAGATATAATGACCTCAAGTTGCAGTTGATGGATTCCTATCGTCAATGTGGAACGGTATGCTTTTTTCTTCAGTTATACATGGTATATTTTGCATTTGTAACATGTATTCAATGTTTGGTGGATAAAATCAAGCCCATTAAAAAGATTGATCACTCTGTTCGCGTGGTCGGATGCATTATTTCAACAATATTCTTTTCTACTTTTCTTTTTCAGAATGCCCTTTGTTTGACCCAGTTGATAGACCTTTATACTTTGGCCTTGTTGTGGGGAGTTGCTTGTATTATATCACTGATTTTAGGGGCATTGTCTTGTGACTCTACTTAAGTGTCGACTGGCACTGGGTAGTTACAATCACATAATTGCCATTTTATATTCAATACAGTAGATGGTGAATTCCAAAGCATCCAACTCATGTTACGTGCAAGTAATGAAATTATCTTTTAGACTTGGGCATCATGCTAAAAAATGCTGGCATGAACCATCTGACTTGAACTTGAACAAGAAAATTGGCAGTAGTTTCTGAATACTTGGTAGATGATATGATAGTGCTCAGTTGAAACTTGCATGTGACCACTTTATATTTTGTTAGATCTTACCTCTTTTGTGGTTTTATCATTATTCTTGAAACTTTGATGGTTATGTGATATACTCTTAAACCTTATAACGATTTTTAGAAAATGGTAAAACTTGATACACACGGGCCATTGAGATGCATTGAATAAAATCAACTTGTGTTTGCGATTGTGCTTTCATCTCAGCTGCTCTATTTCTCTTTCTCAAATCTCTGATTGCTTTGTGAATATCATGAGTACAGCCACTTGAATTAGCTGTAGTTTCACTGGCAAGTAAACGTTCTTATTTGAAGCTCTGCGATTAATAAACCCACTTGAATGGGTTTAGGTTTCTAAGATTTTGTATTTCGAGGGACATATCTGAGGATTTAGTAAACATATCTTCCGAATCTCAAGTGCTTGCTATCAGAATGAATACATGCAGCTTTCTTTTTATTTGGCTTATTTCTTGCTGATCCTGTTTTGACCTTGCAGAGACATAAAAGGCTGAAGAAAATATTTAACGTGCTTCATGAAGAATTAAAGGTGATTCTTCCAAAAAGCTTTTAGTTTTGAGTTATATTTTTTCTTTGTGGTCATTTTTTTTAAAAGTCATGGAAAAAAACCAAAAAGCATCTTTTGTCTGAACATTCATGCATGTTACAGGACCTCAAGCAAAGGATTAAAGACTTTGCAGTCTCGTTTGAAAAAGATTGAGGAGAAAATCTTACGCACTCTTGTATACAAGAAGGTAAAATATCTTCATTTAGGAAATGAATGTTATCCGGGGGATGATCGTGGAAGAACGCCAGAAAGGAAGTTATGCTTTGTTGTTCAAGGCAGAACATTTTCTGGTGATGACCGTGAAGATTAAGGAACCACATCAGAATGCCAATTTTGCTACAAAGAGAAGAGAGCTCCAGTTAGATTGGATGTCATGTCCACAAGTTTTGTTCATACCCCCATAATCCCATGTATATGCACGTAGTGCCCTCTGTACATTCCCCTTGTACTCAAGACTGGCCTTTTTGTTTTTGTTTGGCCACCTTTTCTGGGACTGGGAATTTGGACTTGTTTACACAACTTTAATGTTTTTGTACATTTTGCTAATCCTTATAAAGTGTTCTCCCATTTTCCCGTGTGAGAGGGGGAAAGAAAGGAAGACTGGGAGATGCGAAAAACTCATCTTTAATTTATGGAAAGCAGTTGTGATTTCATTACTTTATGGTGCCAATCAGTTGTGACAAATCTGAGGGAAACCAAAATGACCCATTGAGGCTGTTTCTCAATCATTTCTTCTTCCTACGTCTCCCAGTAGCTGGTTAAAGCAACGTGATTGGTTCAACCGGCCCCCAGAAACCAATTTTCTGTAATTCTTAGTAGAGGCTTGGATGATTAATTGAGATAAAATGGGTTGAGTTTGGTTGAGATGAAAATTGAAAATTGAAAAAAATATTATTAGAATATTAATTTTAATAATATTATTATTTTAAAATTTAAAAAAATTATAATAATTAGACGAGATTAATTAAAAGAGTTTTTTTTTAATTAAAAGATTTTTTTTTTTTAATTCCAACCTCTCTTTTACCGGGTCCAACCTTAAATAACTGAAGAAAGTTGGGTCTCATATGGGCCCCCACCCTAATTGCAAGAGGCTATCTATTATGCTCGTGTAGAATTCTGCGGGTGGCAATTGTAGTATGTTTTATAATGCTGTTGTACTAGGGAGGACCCATTTCTGACTGAAAAGGTCTGCGCTTAAAGTGTGGCAAGCAATGAACGGCCTCTACCTCCATTTCAGCCTATGAGCCTCGGAAGTTGCATCAAGTATGTAGGTCTGGAAAGTCAATTGAAATAAATAAAAATAAAAATTAAATAAAATATTATTTTTTTAATAATATAATTATATTAAATTTTGAAAGATTTAAATTATTTATTATATTTTATATAAAAATTTATAAAAAATTATAATAATGAGATGAGATGAATTGAAAGTATTTACCGTCCTAAACGTCTAAGAGTACATTTGGATGTTGAAGTGAGTTGAGTTGAGTTGATAAAATATTATTTTTTATTATTATTATTGTTTTGAGATTTGAAAAAGTTGAATTGTTTATTATATTTTATGTTGAGATTTAAAAAAATTATAATGATGAGTTAAAATGAGTTATGTTTCCAAACGAAGCCTTAGCTTAAATGTCTTTATATAATTTTTTTTTAATGGAATAATTTTATATTATTTAATAGTAATAAATATAAAAATAAAATGATTCTATTAAAAAAGATAATGCATCCGTATGTTTTAGAGCTCACGATTCAATATTCTGCCTCTTATTACAAAGGATATACCGATTGAACTGAAATATTATTTTTATTTTAATCATGTTTGTTATATTTAATATAAAAAAATTATTCCCATCAGCTATTATTTATTATTTTATACTTTATAAAAAATATCTTTACATTTTATAAAAAACATCTCGATATGCTATGAAAAAGTTATAAATGTGAGATACGAAAGTAAATAGTAATTAATGCATAGTATTTATTTTTAATATAATATATTAAATACCAAGTTGAAAGGATATTTGGACCGAAACATCTAGTTTTTTATTTATATAATCTAAGATCAGTTATAGAATTGTTTTCTACTTAATATATTAAATAATATAAATATTTAAAAAAATAAAACTATTTAGAATATACTACATTATTAAATGCGTCTAAAATTATGAGGCTATAAAGTTTTTATTTTTTATTTTTTACTTTCGCCTTGTCGTCTCACCCCAGAATTTGCACAAGAAAAAGAAAAGAAAGGGCAACAATTAACAATAAATAATTGCGGTTATGTAGTGACTAGTCCAAGAAAACTCCCATAAAAAGCTTCTCCCTTTTATCTTCTACTTCCACAAATCTCTCCGTAACCAGTGAATATAGGAGGAAGAATCTGAGTCAGGAAGAGCACGATCTCACTCTCTAGTTTTCGTCGTTTGAGAAATTTACAACTGTAAAAGAACGAGTTTTGGAGAAGAAACTTAAAAAACAGTGCTCAAGGACCAGCCTGAGAGTACTACTTGGGAGGGTCAGAGTTCATATTTTCTGTAGTATAATTAAGGTAATTGAGGATATTCTTTCTTTTAACTTCTGGGTATACCTTAAGAGTGGGAAATAAGTTATCAATAGTGGAGAATCAACTATGATTGCTGGTTTAGTTCCGAATTCATAATTCTTGTCTGTGAATTCGTGGGTTTTGAATAATTGTAGATTTTTTGTTAATTTTTTTTAGTTTTGGGTGTAATTGACTGGTCCCTTGGATTAGGTGATTGATTCAATTTGGATTTTAGAGTGCTTTTTGAGGACTCTAGTTTGGATACCATGAAAATTGAGCAGTATGTAATTGGGTTTCCTGGTTTTTGTTGCCTTCCTTCCCAAAAATTTTCCTAAAACATATCTAATTGATGTGCTAGGCTCACTTGCGGGGATTTTTTTTTTTTTTTTTTTTCTCGCCAAAGAGCTGCAGATATATGATTTATGAAAAGGACCGTGAAACCATTGAAAATGAGTTTTGAATTTTACTTGTCAAAAAATAAAAGAGAGAGGATTTATGAAATTCTTTTCTTAGCTTGTCCGTGAAAATCAAAAGGGTTTTATCGGAGGAATAACTCCAAAAATATGGGGAAAACTGAGTCTTGGTGCTAGAGATAACTGGGAAGCTTTAAGAAATTTTCTGATTTAAGGTTCCACATTTACTTTGAATTTGGATACGGACCATTTGACTATGTATCTTATGGCACTAAATTAATGCGATATTCGACTATTTATCAGTTGGATGGATAGGTACTGTTTTGTTCGTTGCATTTGAAGTGTGACCAACTAAAGATTATAGATATTATTAGGTTCAGTTTAGTATTGATCCCAGTTAATTTTTTCTTAAAACCTTTAACTCGTTTTCTTTTTTGAAATTGATTTATATCTTAATCAGTTGAATGGTACAGTTTTAGTCATGTGAGCGATGCATTGTCTTTCTGTTAACAGATTGGAGGATTTTAAGGTGTTGGTCAAATTGTCATGCTGCATGTTGCGACCGATAAGTGGAGTGGGGATGAATTCCACTATGGATGATATGAACCTGATTCAGCAGGCACAGAGGCATCATTTAGTGGCTAGGGAGCTAGGAGAAGAGATAGATTTAGAAATTGGCCCTGGGGATGATGATCCTTCATTTGCTAACACCCCTCTCATTGTCGGCCCCCTCAAGAACCTTCTTCAGAAGAGCATGATGAGACAAAGCAGATGGTGATGGTTTCGCAGCTTCCCAGTGATGATCAAGATATGTCAAAGATGCAACAGGTGAAAAGGAAGAAGAAGGTTGTGAAAAGATGGAGAGAGGAATGGGCTGATACCTACAAATGGGCTTATGTTGATGTGAAGGAGGGTACGGCAAGAATTTTTTGCTCTGTATGTAGAGAGTATGGTAGGAAGCATAGAAGAAATCCTTACGGGAATGAAGGTAGTCGGAATATGCAGATGAGTGCACTGGAAGAACACAACAACAGCTTGCTTCACAAAGAAGCTCTTCGTCTCCAAATGGCCTCTAAGGATAAGATTATTGTTGACAAGCCAATCTATGTGAAAGGTTAGCAATGTCATTTTCAAATTTTTCTGGGCTGCATTGAAACTAGGCATTCACAACAGGCAACTATGATTGTATTCTCGAACCAAGGCGTTCATTAGCTGAGTACTGGATCCAAGATTCGCCACCCCTAATAAAAGTGTCCTGTGATTTGGACAGAATCTTCTCCAAGACCATCTCCATCCTATTGGCAAGCACTTTGGCTATGATTCCATAAACTTATCTAACAGGACCGATAGGCCGAAAGTCCTTAATATCCATAACCCCCTTAAAATTATATCAAAATAAAATTGCATTAAGGCTTCTTTAATTTTTCCTTTGGCATGGAAATTCGGAACTACCTTCATAATATCTTCTTTCACTACCTCCCAACAAGTTTGGAAAATATCCAAAGAGAAAGCATTAGGGTCCTGTGCCTGATCCCAACACCTCATAAATCTCATTTTCCTAAAACTTTCCCTCTACAAATTCATGTCATCCTCATTGGCAGTCAAAAGAAAGGTCATCCAATCCAGGCCCCCAACCACACTGTCCAGTATACAAACTCATATAAAAAAAATGCACAATGTTATCTCTAATTGCTAGCTTTGAGTTCCAGCTTAGGAGCTCCAATACTTATAAAATAAAAGTCTTCTAAGTTCCATTGAATAAGGATACAAGGCTATAGAGCTTTAAAATATATAGATCACAATATAAAGGATGGTTGTGATTACGCTTATTATCCTTGAACTTATGCCGGTTTGACTGGAGAAGGGTCACTGTGAAGTGAAGGCCTAACGACAAGGCATCCCCCCCCCCCCCCCCAAAAAAAAATAAATAAATAAATAAAAGACGTTTGTAATTTTTTGATCCAAGGACAGCATGAGCCTTGGTTGATTGGACCAGTGTTAGTACTTTCCAAGTGTAGAAAAGTTTTGGGTGTTAACAGGAATTGAGAAGCATCGCTGCTCCAAGATGATCCTATTACAATATTTTGTCTTCTCTCACTCTCACACATGTGTCTGTGTTGGGGAGGGGGTGCATATGACATCTTTATTTCCCATATGATGGTTAGATTATTGTCTCAGAAAGATAAAATGTATAGAATGACGGTAATTGCAAGGACAGTTTATACATCCTTCTAGTTTTACATACCTACTGATTCTCCTACATGCATAGGTGCCTTTTATTTCTGTCTCCCATTGCAGTATGAAAGAAGAGCACCTTTAAATTTTTCTATAATGAATGGGATGAGAAAGTTTAGATTAATGTATTGGAGCTTTTCAATTGATTTCTTCTATAGAGACCATCAATCCCTTTTGTTCCTCTACGACAAGACTTAGACGCAAGATTTTATTTGAAGTTATCACAACAAAATCAGATGTTTGCATGCATATATTGTACTTCCCACATAATTGCATGACATAATCATGAACTTATTTTTTTCTCTCTATTTTTTGGTAACTTTTTCCCTTTGGCCCATTTTGGTGATTCTCCTGAAATGAAGCTCTTATGTCAAAAACGGCTGGATCTATTGTTGAAGCGGCGCTGAAAAGGGATCCTTATGAGGTTGAATTCATACAATCAATCCAAGAAGCGGTTCATGCTTTAGAAAGAGTGATTGCAAAGAATTCTCAGTGAGTGCTTTAAAATGAAGTATATTTACTTTTGTGCTTCATCGTCTAATGCAAAAGGTCTATGCAGTAAAGTTCTTGGCAAGGCTTATGATGTGATTTGATATGTTTCAGTTATGTCAACATTATGGAGCGGTTGTTAGAACCAGAGCGTATTTTTATTTTCCGAGTGCCATGGGTTGATGATAGAGGTGAGACTCATGTCAACCGAGGTTTTCGGGTTCAATTTAACCAAGCATTGGGTCCATGTAGGGGTGGTATTCGTTTTCATCCATCAATGACCTTAAGTATTGCCAAGTTTCTTGGTTTTGAACAGGTATTGGAGTATTTCTGGTGCTCGTGTTATTTGACTTATCCTATAATTCAATGTGCTAAATTCTTGTTAAGACTTTGTGAAAAGTTTCTCCAACCTTCTTTTAAGTTGATTTGCATATTTGAAACCTTAAAGACTCTACAATTGCTGCTACGGGTTGACTCTCTCACATTGGTGTTCCTAGTTTCAATCTTGCCAAGCAAAAATACGTACCATTATGATAGAAGTCAAAAAATGGATCATCCTATCTCAAAAGGGATGCAAATTTTATATTGGGAAGTAACTAATGTCTTGTGGCTGGTCTATAATCCTTTAGTTTTTCCTTCCACAGACTTTAAAGAATGCATTATCTCCATACAAACTTGGAGGTGCAGCAGGTGGAAGCGATTTTGATCCAAAAGGAAAAAGTGATAATGAGGTAAATGCTTCACTCCATTAATTGATGGTCTTATACTTTAAAATTTTCAACCTTTTGTGGAATTTCTGAAATACTTCTCACAAGCTGGCAGATTATGCGCTTTTGCCAAAGTTTCATGAATGAGATATATCGCTACCTGGGTCCTGACAAGGTAATTAGAATCAGGTTCCATTCTCTTTCTGCTTTATTCATCGGGTGAATGCTCAATGCTTAATGTACATGGTATGTCCTCTACATTTTAGGACCTTCCATCGGAGGAGATGGGTGTTGGTACTCGGGAAATGGGGTATCTGTTTGGACAATATAGACGTCTAGCTGGTCATTTTCAGGTACATAAGACACCCGCGTTAAGCTATTTTCTGAAATCTACCATGTCTTCTTTCTTGTTGTGTTTTTTTCACCTTAGAAAACAATTCACATAATTCAACTGAATCTCTACTACGGTTGTTCTTGATGTACATGTCACTCTTCGAGTAATTTCTTCTTTATATAAATATGTAAACACAAGCATATATACATACATGTATGTGTAACATATCTGACTGATTTATCATGATCATTAATTGTTGGGATTACTACTTATTCACCACAGAAAGAAAACTAAGCTCTTGTGTTCATGCTTTCATGTGTATGCCCTACTTATGCAGGGAAGTTTTACAGGGCCAAGGATATTTTGGTCTGGCTCTAGCCTTCGAACTGAAGCTACTGGCTATGGCCTGGTACTTTCTATTACAACTCTCTGAAGCTTTCAGTGTGTGGGTGGGTGGTGGATAATTTGATGGTGTGTGCATGTCTGGCTGACTATGCATTTCCATATGTGTTAAATTCCCTCCCACACTCAGTATCTGTCTCTCTAGTGGGTGCAATTAGTTCCCCGTTAACAAAGTTCTCATGCTTCTGCAGGTTTTCTTTGCACAGCTCATGCTTGCAGATGTGAACAAAGAACTCAAAGGATTAAGGTTTCTCGCTCAACTTTGCGGACTTTTTAAAGATAATTGCAATCCATAGTCTAGGAATTCTCTACTTCATTGACTGTTGGATACTGCATTTTTTATTTTCACTATTTAGACAGCATTATGAAGGTATAGGGATTGTTTGGGCAGTTAGATCATCTCATCTTCTCATAATTTCCTTCCCAAACATCACTCAAATACAAAACTCTTTTTAATTTCAAATCCTCAACCTTTTCATCTAATCATTGCAAATTTCTCAAACTTCCAAACAAAACACAAAAAACAATACAACTTTTTCAAATTTCAAAACAAAAATAATATTCAGATAATTTTTTAACTTTATAATATTTTTATTCAATTTTTTCTCTCTCCTTTTCCAAAACCCAATAAAACATCTTAACTTAAACCATTTCACTACTATTCACAGAATTCTCATCTCATCTCATTATCCAAACATGCCCTTAGCCTTCTGCTTGAGATACAAATCTTTCAGGTTTTTTATGTTCATACAAATTTGAATGCTTTATGCTAACATCTTTTGAAAGTTTTTGAATATGGGAAGTAATTCAAGTTTTTGTGCTAGTTCATTATTTGTAACTATTATTCTATGATTTTTTCCCCAGATGTGTTGTAAGTGGTTCTGGGAAGATAGCAATGCATGTTCTGGAGAAGCTTATTGCATATGGTGCTCTTCCCATCACAGTATCTGGTAGCGTTTCCTTTCAAATTTGATACATCTTCGATATAACTTCCATTGTGTTTTTGGAATTAGGACTGTGGTGAGCTTTTGCAATGATCTGATCAGCAGTCTTATAAAGTATGACTTTCTGACAAAATAATTAACAGATTCTAAGGGGTATTTGGTGGATGAGGATGGATTTGATTACATGAAAATAACACTGTTGAGAGATATCAAAGCTCAACAGAGAAGTTTGAGGTGTGTGTGTGTCTCAACCTCTATTCAAGTCTATTGTGTACCAAATTGTTATCTCTAATAACTTTAAGCTGCCCGTGTTTATAAATGTGGCATCGGCAGAGACTATTCAAAGACTTATGCTCGATCTAAGTACTATGATGAAGCAAAACCTTGGAATGAAAGGTGTGATGTTGCATTTCCTTGTGCTTCGCAAAATGAAATTGATCAGGCTGATGCCATCAGTCTGGTCAATTCAGGTTGTCGTGTGCTAGTAGAAGGTAGTAATATGATGCATTACAGCTTTTAGTTTATAATATTTTAATTATTTAGGGAAAAATACACATAACTCCCTCAAACTACCACCCAATTCACAACGAACCCCCAAACTACCAAAAAATGCATTGTACCCCCGATCGTTGATTAAAAAAACCCATGGAAGCTGCCTTCATGTGTTTGATTGCGCCATGGGTCACTTTTCTTTAATTTAATAGGTTATAGTGTCTTTTTGAAAATTACCCCTACAAATTTTTTAGTGGTAATTTTGACTCTTTAAAAGGAAATGTGGGTACATTTAAAGTTTTGATAGTTTTTTTTTTTTCTTTTGTTGGGGGGGGGGGGGGGGGGGGGGGGTGATCGCAAATTGGGTGATGGCTTGAGGGAGTTGTGTGTATTTTCCCCAATTCTTTAATTATGATGACATCAGTGAATCAATGTTTTGTGTGCTAGGTTCGAACATGCCTTGTACTCCTGAGGCGGTTGATGTTCTGCGAAAAGCTAATATTCTCATTGCTCCTGCAATGGCTGCTGGTGCTGGGGGGGTGCGATGACACTCCACTTTTTCCAAACCATGCATATACTGCCTTTTTAGCATGTACTAGAATAATACTATGATCAAATCTATTAGAATATTCAGAAATGTGCTTTCCTTCTCAAGAAATTTAAACTAAATAAAAGCAATTCTTTTTTCATCCATTAATATATTGAGTTCAGGATTCATATTGAAGTTTTTGGTGTACCTTACATGTATCTAAGTGCAATGCTATTTAGAACTGCTGTAGATATAGTGAAACAAGAGCAGCAGTCCAGTATTTGACCATTGTAGTGAGATAATTTTGCTTTAACAACTATTATTTCCTAAGCTTAGCAAGGGGGATGGCTAAGCTGAATGTTTAGTCGCAATTCCGTGTAAGGGTCTTGGTTATTATTCTCACCCACTCTATGTTCACTTTTATATGCTAAATTTGTAATCTACATGGTTGCAGGTTGTTGCTGGAGAACTTGAACTAAATCATGAGTGTAATTTGATGCATTGGTCACCAGAGGATTTTGAGTCAAAATTGCAGGTGAGGTGCTATGTATTTGTCATTGGCAGTATTGAACTGAAATAGTTGCAGGAGTTCACAAACCCCAAGCAGCAGTCCCATTTCTTATGGGTTGGAGCAGTTTGACCAAGCCAAAAAAGTCTATTTACTTAATTTTTTCAGAATCCAATTACTCATTCTTTACAGAAAAAATAACTCCGGAATCATTCAATCCAATTTGATGAAAAGCGGTCTGTTTTATGTTGCTTCAGCACATTTGGATTGAAATTAACGCCTATGTTTTAAGCGAAAGGGGAAGACAATGTTTTGTGGAAGTGTCATTTTATATTTCACTGCTAAAATTTGGATTAGAAGGTCACTGGAAGCATACATGTTCGTGAAGTTGTACAGATAGATTGGGACTTCTAAGCCTTGAGATCCTTTAGTGACCTATTACGTAATGCAGGTAAAGTTGTCTGTGTATTTTTTACACCAACAGATGCCCTAGTGGTTATTAAGAAAATGCAGCTGATAGGGATCAAGTACCCATTAGTAATCGGCTGCGTCAGTGGAGATTCATCTAGAAAATGTCCATATTACCACAGCATAAATTTTTAAAACACCATGAGATTTTGACGAGGATCATCATTGCAAATTCTATACTTATTTCTCCATATCTTAGTTTTCACTAGTGAATGCAATGACGATGAACCACTTTAGTCACCCTGGATGTAAAAGCATGGTCAAAATCGAAAATCAAAACAGGTAAAACTCAATTGAACTCCGAACGGGATCTTGTGTGGTAATAACTAAATGCGTTTCTTTATCCAAAAGTGGGAAAAGGTGACGAGGGGGAAGGGAGGTTTGGAGAGGAAAGGGAGAAGGAAAAAGACTTGTGCTGCTCATTTAACCTCTATGGCCAAAAACTCGGTGTGAACTTTGTTGTGGCTCCATTTTGAAGATTGTTGCCTTTTGTGTTTTAGAGCTTGAGCTGATTTGGTGATTTTCCCTTTTTGTCTTTTTCCACAATTTTCTGATCTCCTTTGTGCAATTTTCTCTGCAGGAAGCAATAAAACAGACTTACCAGAGAGCCCTTAAAGCAGCAGCTGATTTTGGTTATCAAAAGGAGTGTCCTGAGTAAGTCCTTGTTCACATCGCATTAGGTCATGAAGTTATTGTCTGTTTACGTTTGTATAATAGTTGGTTGTGCTTATGTTGTCCTTTTCAGCATGTTGCAAGTATCTTCTTTGTGAAAATTCCATTCTAATTGAGTTAGCTTGGTATTTGGCCTAGAAAAATGATATTTACAGTCGTTGAGTGTGCAAGTGTCACGCAATCCTTTTGAAAAAAGTAAGTAAATACGGGACCTACATGAAAAAAACTAATTTTTTAATAGTGGACCTCACTCTTTTTCAAAACGATTGCGCGGCTCTTGCGTACTCCACGACCGTATGTAGTATTGCTCTTTGGCCTAATAAAGAATCTCGCTCATAGCCCATCACTTGTGAGTTCTGCTAATATTGATGATGATATTAAGACCTTGAACAAAGTTATTTCCTCTGCCCTCCTGGGGACAAAAATATAATTTAACTACTAGGGAAGTGGTCTCCATTTATGACTGGTTTATCAGTTAGACAGCCTTGCAGTGAATATTAAAGGGTTTTGATAGGGTTGTGTTGGAGAACCACATCTATGGTTCCCTGTGAATCTGTGATTCTTAAAATCATGTCCAGGTTGTAATACCTTATTAAATTGTTTTGAGCTTCTAACGTACTGTTTTTAGGACCAAATGAATCTATGTAGCGCTTAGCATTTCTTCGGTTTTCCATCTCGGATGGTCTTCCATATTTGAAGGCAGAAAAAAAAATTGGCTGATGAGTTATATTAACGTATTGTGTCATTGTCCAGTTATTTAGTCTGCACTTGAATGTTGAGCTGAGCTGAACTGAGCTGAATTCTTTATGAATAGTAATGAGTTGAGTAGGTGAAGTGAGTTATGTGGAGCCCTTCTAAAATGAGTTTAGATATGTTTGGATGTTAAGATGAATTTAATATTATTTATGAAAAATTAAAAAAAATTGTAGGTCCTACATATAAAGATGTGTTGAGTTGAAAAATGTTGTGGGTCCCATGTGTAAGGAGGTTTTGAGTTGAGATGAGTTTAGTAATTTGAAAGTTGGGTGTTTGGATGTTAGACTTAGCTTAAAATTAGACTGAACTGAGTTGATCTCAGCTGAGTCTTGCAACCAAACGGGGCCTTAATTGTTGAAGTCAGTTTTTCTTATTATCTTCTTGCTGGTCTAACAGAGCTTTGGTACATGGAGCAGTCATCTCTGCCTTTTTGACTATTGCTCAAGCCATGACTGATCAAGGATGTGTATAGAACCGAAGAATACTCTTACCATAATTCTCGTGCTTCCCAGATTTGATTTCAGTCATCTGCCCCTATTCATGTCAAGGAGATGTGCATCTCATTATTGGTGGCAAGCTGAAGATCAGATTGATGATAGATGCCATGCGGATTTCAAGATCCAATCTTTGGAGTTGATGACAGGAAATCATTAAAAGCATGACATATTTCTTTGTAACATATTTGTAATGTAATGGGTAAGGACTTGGAAAAGGGTAATTTGTGCAGAACAATTGAGACACTTGATGCAAGAAAAATGTGTGGTAGATCTAGTGGGTAGAATTTAAATTAAGGGGCTGGCAATTGTTCTTGGCCCACATGAGATGCCTCGATGACTATTACCATATTGTGAACAAATATTGGATTAATTAGATAGGAAATAAAATCAAAATTATATATTGCTGTTTTCACCTCCTTACTTTCTTGGAGTATTGCTCAGAAGTAGTGCTGTTTGGTGTCTTCTTTTTTTTTTTTTTGAAATAAACCATTCCTCATTCATTCATATAAACGGTTTGATCAATACAATGATTATCAAACTGTAAACTACTTAAAACAAATATTGGAGCTTCTTCTATCCACACTTTCTCCTCTTCAGAATGTAAAGCAGCTTTTGCTAGCTTGTGAGCTACTGCATTCGTATCTCTATGTGAGTATTGGACTTTCCATCCTTGCCATTTTTTGATCACCATCTTCATTTCTTCAATAATATTGCCAATGTAAGACAAGTCTTCATCTGGATCATTTACAGCTTTTATTAGCACCTGTGCATCCCCCTCAAAGGTTACTTTGTCAAAATTAAGATCCCTACACAATTCCATTGCTTTTCTCAGGGCATAACACTCTGCTAAAGCTAGTTCTACCACATTTTGTTTCTGAGCATGACAAGTTGCCATGACCTCTCCCATCTTTCTTGCTCTAGCATCCAAAGCTGCATCCCAATTAGCCTTTACCAAGTTCTGTTCTGGTGGAATCCATTTTTTCTCCCCTCCCACTGCACTTATACTACCCCCTTGTCCCTCTAACAGAGCCTAAACTTGTTGAAACTCATTCAAAGCATCTTTTGCTGATCTGATTACACAACTTGGGCTAGTGAACTTCTTTTCAAAGATGAAAACATTTCTTCTGATCCATAGACTCCTCATTATGGCAGCTATCATTTCCATTTCAGTATCATTGAGCTTTTGTGACAACCTCTCCCATAAACTCAATAAATCTACCTCTTCATGTATCTTCCATTTCTGCACTGTCTTTAAGAATCCAGCCCATACATCATTAGCAGCAGGGCAATGCCAGAGAACATGCATTACAGATTCATCCTCTTGGAGACATATTGGGCACTTTGAATCTTCACTAATTTTCCTAGCAAATAAACACTTTTTTGTAGCCAACAAATCGTTACCTGCCCTCCACATGAACATCTTAATTTTTCCAGCTGTATTCATCTTCCAAATTTGTTTCCATCGGCCATCTGAATCAGCCCCTCCAGAATACTCCCCTTGTGCCATTTTTGATCTGTCTTGTTCCAAATAATATGCACTTTTTACACTGAACAAGCCTTTACCAGTAGGTCCCCAAATTAACTTGTCTTCCACCTCATTTCTGCTCAAGGGTATGCAACAGATCTGATCAGCTTCTTCTTTCATAAAAATAGATCTGACCAAGGTCTCATTCCATTCCTTCTTTCCTTCTACCATGAGTTCACAAACTTTTGCATCTCCATTCAAAATAGTAAGTGGAGACTGTACACAGAAGGAAGATGGAGTTGACAACCATCTATTGCCCCAAATCTGAATCCTCTTGCCATTACCCACCCTCCATCTTAAACCCTCTTTTAATAAACCCAAAGAACTCCACACACTCCTCCATATTAGTGAAGGTGAGTAACCCAATTTTGCCTCCAACAGATTGGAATTTCTAAAGTATTTCTCCTTATAAATCTTGGCAGTTAGAGAAAGAGGGTTGTGCAGTAATCTCCAGCCTTGTTTTGCCAACAAAACTGAATTAAAAATCTCTAAATCTCTGAAGCCCAGCCCTTCATTTCCTTTTGAGTGCCCCATTTTCTTCCAACTTCTCCAATGTATGCAACTTTCTCTTTGCTGGTTGCCCCACCAAAACTTAGCTAGCAAACCATTCAGTTCTGAGCAGAGCTTCTTTGGCAACCTAAAAACACTCATGGTATAGGAAGGGACAGCTTGCAACACAGCCTTTATCAAGATTTCTTTCCCTGCACTCGAGAGGAAATAGTTCTTCTAACTGTTAATTTTCTGCCAAATTCTTTCTTTAAAGCACCTGAAGGTGTTATACTTTGAGTTGCCCACCAGAGTAGGAAGTCCCAAGTATTTTTCATAACTCCCTTTCACCATATCCCCCCCTTCCCTCAGAATCTTACTTTTAGTCTCTGAGTTAGTATTAGAATTGAAGAAAATTGTTGTCTTGTCCTTATTAAGAAACTGACCCGAGGCTCTCATATGTGCTAAGGATCCCTTTCATTTTTCTCCATTCTTCCACATTGGCCCTGCCAAAAAGCAGATGATTGATCCTCAGGCCCCCCCTCACAACTGAAACTCCTATAGTATCACCATGCTGATCATATTTATTAAGTAAGGCACTAAGCCCTTCTGCACACATTATAAACAGGTAAGGGGATAAAGGATCCTCTTGCCTTATCCCCTTGATGGATAGATTATATCTCCTGGTTCTCTATTGACCAAGACTGAATAAGTAACAGAAGAGACACACTTCATGACTAGTTGTGTCCACTCACTGTAAAAACCCAATTTTTTGATTATAGCTTCCAAAAAGACCCACTCAATTCTGTCATAGGCCTTTGACATATCAAGTTTAATGGCCATACTACCCTTCTTGCCTTTCTTCCTCACCTTCATAGTATGTAGAACTTCATACGTGACCATTATATTATCAGTAATAATCCTTCCAGGAATGAAAGCACTCTGGTTGGGTGAGATTATACTTGATAAAACTCCTTTCAGCCTGTTTACAAGAACTTTTGAAACAATTTTATAGATGACATTACCAAGACTGATTGGTCTGTACTCAGTTACAAGTAAGAGGCTTTTTGTTTTGGGGATTAGAGCTATATAAGTAAAATTAACAGAAGAGATCAAAGAATTACCATTAAGAAAACTTAACACTGCATTGCATGCCTCCTCCCCTATTGTGTCCCATTGGTTTTGGTAGAAACAAGCACCAAAACCATCAGGGCCAGGTGATTTCAAGGGACCCATTTGTTTGATAGCAGCCTCTATTTCCAATATGCAAAAAGGCCTAACCAGTCTGCCATTCATCTCACTTGTGACTTGAGCCTCCACCTGCTGCACACATTCTGCAATGTCTTCTGGGCTTGGCCTTGTTGAGGTGAACAGATTATTAAAAAAGTTATTAAAAGCCCCCTCAATGTCTTCTTGATTGTTGAACATCTGTTTTTGCTCATCCATGACTTTTTTAATAACATTTTTCCTTCTTCTTTGTGATGCACAAGCATGAAAGAATTTGGTATTTCTGTCTCCCATTGCATACCAGCTTATTTTGGCCATTTGTTTCCATTTTAGATCTTCATTCTCAAGCAGTACCCCTAACTCCCTCTGAACCCTTTTGATATCTTCAACATTATAACTACTCTCTGCATCTTGAAGTTGTTTTAGTAAATCAGATTTCTCCTTTATTTCTTTTGTTCTGTCTGAATTGGTCTGCCTACTCCACCTTTGAAGGGTTGTCTTGCATGACTCTAATTTTGCCTAAATCTTCTGAGTCTGAACATCCCTCTGCATTGTATGCCAAGCCCCTTTGATAACTTCATCACAACCCTCCTCCATGGCCCAGCTGGCCTCATATCTAAACACTATTCTCTTCCTCCAAACCTTTTCACCTCTCTTCTTCATAGTCAAAAAAATTGGCCTATGATCTGAGCTTCTACCTGTCAGCACTTCCACCCAGTGATCATTGAACATATGTGACCATTTAGAGTTGGCCACTGCCCCATCTAGCCTTTCTTTTGTAAATGTCTCATCTTCGTGCTTGTTGCTCCATGTAAACTTATTCCCTCTCCATCCAAGATCAAATAGGTTCCCCTCTTTTAATGCAGCTCTAAACCCCTCCATTTGTCTCTCTGATCTTGGCCTTCCTTCCATCTTCTCATCATTTGAAACAATTTCATTAAAATCCCCTAATACGCACCACCCTTGATTAGACCTTGACTTTAAAGATTTTAACAATTTCCAAGCTTCATCTCTTCTGTTGGTATCAGGCTGGCCATAAAAGCCAGTCATCAACCACATTTCCCCTACACCTTCTTCTGAAATCCAGGCATTAATATGCCTTTGCGAAAAGTTTTGTATCTCTACTTCAACTTTCTTATTCCACCATAGAGTTAACCCTCTCTTTTTTCCTAAAGGTTCCATAACAAAACATCCCTCACAGCTAAGTCTCTTCTTCAATCTCGCACACTGCTCACTTTTCAGCTTAGTCTCCATAATGAATATTACATATGGGTCATTTTCCTTTGCCATAAGGCAAAGGTCTTGAACTGTTCGAGGGTTCCCAAGCCCTCAGCAGTTCCAACTGAGGATAAATGTGGGGTTGTTGAGCAGCCACCACCATGCTTTTTAAGGTATTGTTATCCTCTACATCACCACTCTTATTAGGCTTTTTACCCTTCAGCCTCTTTGTTTCTCCTCCCTCCTCACCTTCATACCTTCTTTTTTTAGCTAAGTATTCACCAATGTTTATTACATTTTTCCCTTTTTCCATTGCCCTTCTCTTCCATTCCCCCTTCTTGATAATTAGTTCATGTATTGTTTCATTCAGATCTTCCTTCTGCTCCTTTACCACATTTATAAACTCCACTTCATTCCCTATCCCTTCCCTCACTGATTCCTCTCCACAGATAATTACTTATTCTGCATGCTTGTTGCTAATCACTACCCCATTTAACCTACCCTCCTTCTCTTTTTCCCTTACACTTTTTCCCTCAGTCTCAACCTCGATAAATCCCTCTTCCATCACAGTAGTTTCTCCCCCATTTGACCCATTGTTTTTTTTTTATCTGTATTTCTTGCATCATCCTCCTCCACCTGAGTATGCCAAACCTTCCCTCCATTATTCTTCTTTAGATTGATAGATTCCCCTTCTCTTTTTATTTTTTCTTCTCTTTTCATATTTACTCTTAACCATACCCCATATTGTTCAGCCCCCTCACTTTTGTTTATACAGCCTCCATTCCCATGAATTAAACAACCACAAGAGAAACAAAATCTAGGTAACTTTTCATACCTTATGGGAATCCAGAGCTTCTCTCCTCTCACATTGATGGTTCTGCCTCTAGCAAGTGGTTTTTGAAGATCTATTACAATCAAGACCCTTAGATATCTTCCCCATCCACTGCCATCCTCTTTCACATCCACCTCCTCCACCACCCCAATGGTATTACCCAGCTGCCTCCCTCTATCATCATTCATACAAGACAGTGGTAGATTATGGAACTGAATCTAGAAACGCTCCTGCATGAACCTCAACTTCTGTGGTGGTGTATCCTCATCAAATAGTTTCAATGCAAACAAATGGTAGTCGAATGACCATGGTCTTCCACTCCAAACACGATATTTGTCTGTTGGATTTGCAAATGTGATAATAAAAACATTTGTGTCTACTTCTAGAAACTTCGCAGGTTTGCTTATTTTCCATACTCTCTTCATCGTGTTCTCCACCACCTCTTTGCTAATATTTCTGTCCATACACACTTTTCCCATTAAGCTACACTCTCATTTGTCGGATATCTCCTCTCCAACAGGTTCATCAAAGACTATGGCAGCTTCTTCATCTTCCAGCAGATGCAGTTTATTCCATTACTCCTCTAAATCCTCCATTCTTTCGGCCTGTTCTTTCAAGAGTTTTCTGTATTTTCTGACCTTCTCCTGGCTGCAGTCACCCTCATCACCTTCCTCCACCGTAATCCTACGTACTCCACTCACTCTCTGTCACTTTTTCACTCACGCACCACCACCTAAATTCTGTTAGAATCTAGTGGACCCCACTACTTCACCTCAGGCTCCCATTCTGTGGGAGAGAGAGAAGAATATGTTTGGTGTCTTCTAGTTGTTGGTGGTATCTGCTTTATTTTCATCATTGCGAGCTCTTGTCAGACGAGCCATGCAATATGGCCAACTTAAAATACATGCCCACGAAAAAATAAAAAATCTGTCATGTAAATATGCATAATTTTCATGAAGTCTAAAAGGAAAAAATGCATGTGCTCTATGTAACAATTTGATTAGGTAAATGATTTATACAATAATATGGTATACAAGTTCGTACTCTATTTAAAAAAAAGTAGGTAAATTTAAAACTCACGTGAAAATGTTTGCTTTTTAATAGTGGGTCTTATTATTTTTCAAAATAAGTGAAACAAAACATGTACAACCTGAAACTGTAGTATTATTTATTTTAAAGTGATTATGTGGCGTTTACGTACTGCACGATTATATGTAGAATTATTCTTTTTTTAGCCCTTAGGTAATCTTTGCGAGGACACGGATAATGCATGATCTTATATTTTGGAAGATCGAACTCTTGTCCAAGACACATTCCATCAGGGAAATCTTGACACGCCAGTCGGGGTTAGAATTTATTTAATTCTCAATCCTATTGATATAACATTAACATACACATCAAGCTCTTTGGTTTATTAATTAAACTAAATAATAACTGAATTTTAGGAAAATTAATAATAAGATGGCAACCATACTTTGTGTTTTGAATTATAAATTAAAATGGATATTGTTGTTTTTCATTTTGTATCTTGTCATTCCATTTACATCCACTTGTATGACACGCTTTAAGTAGAATTAGTTAAATAAACTTTTTTTTTCTTAAATACGACAATCGATGTGACTAAAATGGTGGAGTGGTGTTTTCATGTATAAGAAAAATGACGAGTCGATTGATCATTTATTCTTACATTGTGATGTGGCTAGAGAGTTATGGGTTGAGATTCTTAGTAGAGCTGAGTTGAGTGGGCTATGCCAATTAGAGTGGTGGATTTACTAGCATGCTGGAATAGGCAACACAGAAGCTCTTAGTTGGTAGCTGCGTGGAAGATGATTTTTTTATGTATTATGTGGTGTTTATGGATAGAAAAGAACAAGCGGTGCCATAACGACAAAGAACGACCTATTAAGGATATCTGGAAATTATTTGTCTACTTTGCTGCAGTGGTTCTCAGCTGTTGTCCTCAAGGGAGGAAATGCTCATGAGTTTTTGTTTTCTTTTCAAGTTCTTATAATATAATTAGGTGTTTCTTTTGTATACTTCATGTGTACATGAGTTTTGTCTAGTTTCATTAAATAAAGCATTTATTACTTATAAAAAAAAATGATATGACTAAAGATAATAAAATTTATGAATAATAACAATATTTCTCATAAATTAATTGTAAATTTTAGTAATTTATAGGTCATATTAAGAGATCGTTATAACATGGGGATGAAATACAATTTTCCTTGAGGGTATTTTCTTGTTGAGTTTCAAGTAATAACAAGTGAAAAAAAAAAGGGGGAGGGGCTTGATAGAAATTAGCCAAAAGAATTAAAAAGAGAAATCTAACTAGAGCCGTCCATTGCAAATCTTGTTTTTACATACCAACACCACGTATCCTTGTAACCGTACAAAACGGACGATAGGGGCCCTTAGGATGCGTGCGAGACAAGTGTAGATAATTAATATATACCTGTCCGTCCCATACCAAAACACTTACACACACACATTAATAAATGTTTGGTTGACACGGACACTCACGAATTAACATAATTTATTATAATATATCATATTATAAAATCATTTTCTTTGATAAAAGTAGATCTAATATTTAGCATTTAATGCTAATTATATATATTTAGCATTTAATCACATCAATTTAAGAGCTTTATTTTTATAAAAATTATTTGTGAACTATATAAAAGATTACATCGCAGATTTTATACGTAGGTTTTTAGTAAAGTATATATAACATTTTTTTAAACACGTAGATATAACATTTAACCACATCATGAGTTTTACTTTTGTAAAATATCTTTGAAAATCTAATACTAGATATACATGTGAATAGTTTTATTTTAAATCTTTTTATACCACACATCATTTACGTAATATAATTTGATATGAATATTACAAATTAAACTATTTTATGTAAATTGTGTATAGTATTAAGAGTTTTCAAATAACACCACTCTATTATCGTGACGAATAATATAAAATAATAGAATGATATGTATCAGTCATTTTTCACTTCTACACTCCATATTTATAATTTTTTTATAAGGCGTGAGAATGTTTTTCACAAAATATAGAGATGTTTTTTATAAATTATAGAATGATAAATAGTGATTGATGAAAATAATTTTTCTAATAAATATGAGAATACTGTCAATGGAGGCACGCATCGGTGATGTTGCACTCCCATAGACCTCAATTTTCCATGACTTGGAGTCTCGGAGTGTTCAAATGATGTCCTTTGGGTCGGTGATGAGATTTTTCAATACGATTTTGATTAGCCATCATAGCATGTAACAAGTCACCCCCTAAAATTGAATTGACAAGACCAAACTTCCAAACTTCTCTTACATTTAGTAGAGCGGCTTTCGCTTATTCTATAAAGATCATACTTATTTGCCTGAATTTCGAAATCTTATTTTTTATACACTTAGTATACTGTTGAGATTACACATCAACTATTTATAGAATAATACTACTATACCTCTTTAATTTGTTTCTTCATTTTGACCGTTCATATATTTAATTTGTTTTGTAATTTTTGTTCTTAATAGTTAAAGAAGTAACTATTAGTATATTTATACTTTTTTATTTTTTAAAAAAGTTTAAATAGGTTTAAAAAGTATTTTAATTAAAAAAAATGTGCAATTTACGTTAGGAGGTACACAGAGTGGACACGCGTAGCGGTAGAATTGCAACACTCTTTTTTATAAGAAAAATGATAAACACACAATATATTTTACAACATTTTATACAACAGTATTTTAAAAGGACGGGTAGTTTTGTAAAATATCTTATAAAACTAACATCATTTTATAAAAATATCTTTATTTTATAATATATTGTAAAAAATATTGTAAAAAGTATTATGTATTTATCGCTACTTTTTTATAATGGGGCTGTACCAATACACCAACTTGTGTACGACAATACTCAGTAATAAATGGGAGATTATACTCCTAACTACCTTTGCTATCGGACTTTATAATTTTATACTCACTCCCCAAATTGTTAATAAATTATTAATCTTGACGATAATTTATAAACTATAAAAAAAGTACCAAGTATCCTATTTTATATTTTCAAAAGTCCAAATTCCTAACAATTTTGCTTAAAAGACAATCTAATAATTATTTAATTTTTTCCACAAAAAAAACCCATAAGAGGAAAAAATGTATATTTCATCGTTTTTTTTAAATAAGGATATTTGTGATGATCTTTTAAATGTGGGGAAAGCTTCTCACTTAGTTTGGATAGTGAGTATTATTTTATTATTAATCTTCACATTCTTTTTATTATTATTTATTACTATTTAATATTTTATTATTAATTTTTTAATACTATTCACAGATTACTTGAAAATAATACCTCACTATCTAAACGCAATCCAACCAAGTTTAGGTACTGAGACGATCTCAAATGATCTGTAAATAGTAGTAAAAAAATAGTAAAAAAGTAATAATAAAATATTGCATAGTAATAAAAAGTAATAAAAAATATGTGAATAATAATAATAAAATATTAAAAAAGAGTAACCCAAATACAACTTAAGAATCTTTTGAGAGTTAGGCTGTGTTTAGATATTGAAGTGAGTTGAATTGAGTTGAGTTTAGATGATAAAATATTGTTAGAATATTATTTTTTAATATTATTATTATTTTGAGATTTAAAAAAGTTGAATTATTTATTATATTTTGTGTTAGAATTTGAAAAAATTATAATGATGAGTTGAGATGAGTTGATAATCCAAACGAAACCTTAGAGAGAGGATTGTAAATTTGATGGTAATTGGAAGAATTGTGTATATTTCCTTAATAAACGAGAAGAAGAAATTGCGAATTTAATTATTATAAGTGGCACACGTGTTGTAAAAGGTAATAATATTGGAAATAAAAAGATAAAAGGACATGTTAGGTAATAAACAATGTGGTGCGTGTATGTTATAAAGAGATTATAGGCGTGAAAAATACGAGTAATACTAAATACGAATACTAGACAGGATATGTAAGTTTAGGCTGTTTAGCATTTTTTTTTAAAAAGTGAGGTATATTATTAAAAAATAATAAATTTTATATTATTTTTTTTTTAAAAATATGCAGTAATTGCAAAGATTGTAAATATCATTTATTGAAAATATACTTAGCACTATTTGACAACCACTAATATTCTTATTTTCAAGATTCTGAAATTTATTCAATAAAACTTCAAAGAATTTTGACTTTCATTCTAGAAATATAAAAAATTTGGAAAAAAAAAAAATGCTGTTCATGATTTTCACATGGATGCTTCCTAAAAAGTACTCTTCTAGATGCAGTATGGTAAACAACAAATTAAAAGAACAATTATATTTATAAATTGGTGTGGATAATATATTTAATAAAGTATTTCTATAGTATAATTTAATTTTATAGAAAAATTTTAATTTTTAAATCTTATAACTCAAACCTTACAATTTAAGTGGATGATGTGCTGTACCGACAAATTTGAGAGCATAACAAATCAAATTAAAATAAAATGAGAACTGTAAACTTTTGTAAATTCTTCTCCATTTTTCTAACTTTGATTTTTTTTGCAAACCCTACACATAAAACTGTATATAACTCCTACCCTTTTTCTTTTTCGATGTTTGAGAAATGAAATGATACGAAAATTTTGTAAATAGTAGTAATATAGTTTGTGAATAATAATTAAATAATTTGAGTTAAATATTTATTAGATTTTGAAAAAAGAGAGAAAAAAATTGAATAAAAATATTGAGTAATGTTAGATATAGTCATGAACTGTGAAAACATCGTGCACTCATTTAGAAAAAAAAATAGTATCTATTATTAAAAATTAATTTTTTCATGTGGATTCTATCTTTATTCATTTTTTTTAAAATAGTGTACGTCGCTTACGTATTCTATAACTGTAAATATTATTTTTAAAAAAGAATATCAAGTTAGATTATTAAAATATAATTATTTAATATTATTTTTATTTTGATATTTGAAAATTTTAAATTATTTTTTATTTAAAAATTTGTAAAATTTATAATAAATTGTTTAAAAGTTTTTATATTTAAATGATATTAAAAAAAAAGATAAAATGGGATTAAAATTATTTCCAAACATACCATTTTCTATAGCACTCCCGCTCTCTCTCTCTCTCTCTCTCTCTCGATACCAAAAGGGTACGTTCGACCCAAACACCCAAGCTTGCTGTCTCTCTCTCCCCACAAAACTGTGTTCAGTCATTCTCGCTCTCTCTTCTCTCTCTACATCTGCACACCTTGAGAGCCGCAGGCGAGGTCTTGAAAAAATATCAAAAACAAAACTCAACTCAGAAGATCGGAGAGAATCGCAGAAATAGCCGAAAAATCGTTTAAAAAAAAAAAACTTGATGGAAAAATAGAGAAAAAAGAACATAAATTCAGATCCTCTCTTTCTAAAGATATTACCGTACGCATATTTAGTTCTTCCTCTCCAGCAAGATCTCCTTCCTTCATAAATCCTCAAATCAAAGTTCCTTATCTCCATCTTCTCTGTGAGTTTTTTTTTTTTCTTTTTCCTTTTCCCTTGTGCATATTTGTAGTTTATGGTTTGATTATTTTCTGGTTTATTTACCGGGTTTTGTGTTGCATGTGATATTATGATTTTTAGTGTATTTATTTTTTTGGGTTTTGTTGCTTCTGGTTGTTAGGTTTGAGAAGCTCAGTCATATGCTCATGAAACCGAGGCTTTGGATCAATTTTGGGACTAAAGAATAGACGGTCAAGATTGATTGCTTGAGATCACAGTATTTTTCTTTTTTCTTTTTACTGGGTTTCTTGTTTGAGCTATTCTTTGTTGTTGCTCCTGAGATGGGGAGTAGTTCTGGTGAGGCTAAATCCAACGGTATCGATGCGTCGGTGGGCGGATTGGTTTGGGTCCGTCGCCGAAACGGGTCGTGGTGGCCGGGCCGTATAATGGGCCTTGACGAGTTGTCTGAGGGTTCCTTGGTTTCGCCGAGATCGGGGACTCCCGTTAAGCTTCTGGGCCGCGAGGACGCAAGTGTGTGAGTGCTCTTTCTTGTTTTACACTTGCTCTCCCTCCTTGCTTATCTGGGTCGGGTCTCTGATGTTTTTACGTTTTTCTTAGTATTTATCTGGTTTGCGTGGTTTCAGATATACGCTTTTGGTGATGCTTTTGTTGAGGTGCTGGATTTTGCCATTATTTTTTAACCGTTCCAGCCAGTTAAATTGTTTTTGTTTACGTTTTAGGAGTTGCATATCATGATTGTTAGTAAAATTGTTCGAAACAGGCTATGGCCAGCGATGCTAATTTGCTTTACAAGCGCAAGATGTCAATTGCTAGTGGCATTAGTTAGTCATTTCTTTCTTATGAAGTTTATCTCTGTTATGCATTAAAAGAACGCATCATAACCGGCATTGCATTCTTACACAAAAAATGTTTATGAAGCAGGCCTGAGGATGCAGTCTCTCCGGATCTCTTATTTTCTCTCGTATCCCATGTTTTTATAATTTGCAGAAGGGTTTTTTCTTACCTTTTGGGTAAATAGAAAAAGAAAATGATAAACTTATATCTCTTTACAACTATTTTACAATTTTATTGCAAATGGAGGGGAGTTATGTAAAATTGAAATTATTTTTAATGAAGTGGGCCTGGCCAAAGAAAAGAAAAAACAGAGAGGAAAACTTGCTTATGAAATAAGGGGACTTTGGTATACATGCTTTTGCCACCATGATTACCCTCTTTGTTAGGAGACATCCCTCCTTCCAAAGTTATGCCATTGCTGTTATGGTGCAAAAATCATATCTATTTGAAAGAATATGCAAATTTTAGGAGAGCGAAAACAATCAGTTGTGATGTGGTTTATTCATTACCTTGTTTTTTTTTTTTTTTTTTAAATAAATATTCATTACCTTGTTATGTTGGCCAAACTTGATCTTCTTTTTCTCAGCTTCTTTTTGACTATTTCTCGTACTGATAAATAATTTTTTTTTGATCGGTAAACAAAATTTTATTGATCATAAGGAATAGGCAAAAGCCCAAGTATACAGGACATATACAGGAGCGTCGCCTTTGCGTGTTGAACAAGCAATACAAGAAATTCATGGAAACTCATTCCATTGAAATCAATTACAACCGACCAATGGATTAAAGTATTGAAAAATAATTTCCTAAGCTCTGATAAATGACTTCTCCTTGACTTACCACTATTGATCTTTTGAGACCTCAAAATTCCACATTTTCCATACTTCATTTGCCTTGATATGGTTGTGATGGCATTCTTTATCTGTTAGATGTGACTTTTGAGTTGTTTATGCATGCACCGAATTTATCTCTTTAGTGACATGTATTTGTTGGAGTAATTAAGTAATTGGTATATCAATTTGAAGATTGATTTCTTCTCCCTCCTGCTTTTGTAATGATGTATAGTGGTGTTTAGCTCTCGTTTATTTTTAACATGTGTGGATAGTGACACATATTTGTTTGTTGGTACAGGGATTGGTATAATCTTGAAAAATCTAAGAGGGTTAAGGCATTTCGGTGTGGGGAATATGATGAATGCATTGAAAAGGCAAAGGTATCTGCAGCTAATTCCAATAAAAAAGCAGTTAAATACGCTCGGAGGGAAGATGCCATTATCCATGCTCTTGAGATTGAGAGTGCTCGCCTTGGCACAGATCGCTTGGATTTCTTTCAACGGGATAATTCAGGTGGCGACCTTGGTAGTTCAGCCAGAGAGTCACCTAGCATGTCTCGTTCTGTTGAAGAAAACGTGGATCGGGGTGACGATGCTAGTGATTCTGAAGACAATTCAAATTCAGCGCCAGAGTTATCTCAATCTGGTTTATCTTTTGAAGAGCCAAATCATAATAATCCTGCTAAGGTGCAATCTGTCCTGGGAAGAAGAAGAAGAACCCCAAATGATTCGGAGGACGATGGAACAGAAGGAGTTAAGCGTATGAGAGGACTTGAGGACCTGGGCATGGGTGTCGTTTCAAAAAGGAAAGCTGGAGGGATGCTCGATCTAGTTCAACATGATAGTGCTTCACTCTGTGATTCAAGTGCCGGGAATTGGATATCTAATGGGAGTCCTGTCAATGGTAGCAAAGGTTATTTGCCGTCACTCAAAAGGAAGAGATCTCAAGTGGCAAATGTTCATGAATTTTTGAAAAGGAAAAACCGTCGCCGACCATTGACAAAGGTTTTGGAGTGTACAGCCATGGTTTCTGTTCCAGTTATTTGTGATCAACTTCCCAGTTCAAGTGGTTCACCTCTTCAGGGTATGTCCGATAGCAGGGTTTCGGGACTGGAATCTAATGACTCAAAGAAATCTGTGATTGTGAACAACAATTCTGACAGCACCGGAGTTTCGTGTGAGAATGGAGTCCCTTTAAATGCTTCTGAACATGCCTGTGATGCTTCCCAAATCCTTTACAAGACTAAGGAGAATGAAATTTCCAGCACAGCTGGGTTAGCTGAGAATGGTTCTTCTGATAGGTTATTTGATGTACCATTTGTTGGGGAGGAAAAACACACTGAAGGTATTCTTGAGTTAAAATGATAAAATTCATTAATATCAAGTGTGCATAGCATCTTCTTTTCATCTTTCTCATTCTTGCTCAGATGACATTCAAATTGATGATAAATTTTATTATTTCTAGTTGATTGCAACTTGGTCTGTTAGAAAGGTATGCTGCATATATACAACCAAATTCTTTGGAACAGTGTAAGTTATTTGTTACTGTTTTAATTTTTGTTCTGGTTTAAGATTATACTCCTTTCATTTCTCACATTATGGGTGTTAACTGAAAAGAAAAAAAAAATGCTTAAGTGCATCCTTATGGTATGTGGGTATATGCAAGAGAAAGGGGCAAAAGGAAGGAAAGCAAAAGCAACCTCTTTAAAGTACGAGCCATTCCACAAATCCACCAAAGAGGAAGATAGGAATAAGAATAGTACATTAAGATGGTTCTTCACATACTTAGCCACCCAATTAGCAGGCTTAAGCCTGGGTCTCAGGATTTTTTTCCCAGATAGCCAAAATAGAAAATTTCTTTGTTAAGCCCTGTTCTTTAGGCTAAAGAAGGTTTATGTATGTATACACATAAAAAGTGTTTATACATATTCTTTGAGCAGGAAACTGTATAGGTACATGTGTTTTGGTTCATATGCACTTGTAAGATTTATGTGTATGATGCTGTGCGCCCACCCTGCTGGTCCCCGGGACGGGGGACGTGATATGTGGAGGAAGGTACTAGGTGATGTGATATGTTCTTGGTAGAGATTGATGGATTAATGCTAAATAGACGAAGACTTAGCTTTTTCCAATGCCATCTAGATGCCCTAATGGTGACACGATGGAGGGCAATCTAGATGGCATTGGAAGAGAGGTGAATTTGAAGTTCCAGAAAAAATGGACCTTATAGGCGTTGATAGACAATGGATTTTTGTTTGTAGCTATCAACCTCCTACCCAGAGAGAGAAAAAAAAAAGCAAAAAAGCTCCTGAAATATCTGATTGGGCTCTGCGGATGTTGTGTCAAGCATTTGTCTGGAGACATTTAAATTTCTTTTTCTTTTTTGGATTTTAATTTACGACTGTAAGACCTTCATTTTATACTTGTAATTAGGTGTTCTTGTATACGTTCTTGTATATGTTCTTTGTACGTTGCCTATGCCCCTTATGGTTTTTTTACATTGGTATATAATAGAGGTGACAGGACATATGCCATTCATCCATGAGTCAGCTGAGTGTTTCGAGTTCTACTTTCATGGTCAAAAGTTCCATATAGTTTCTCAGGAGTTATTTTCATGCAAACTAGCTAGTAGTGTAACGAAGCATTCTGTATATTTGTTCAGCTGATTGTAAACTAGTGAAGAAGAGTAGAAATGTTTCCTTGTGCTGATATATGATCTGTCTGCCAGGTTTTTCGCCTATACCCGTGTCTGTTTCATCTGGAAGGTCTCATGTTGCTTTGGGAAGGCAATCTTGTCAAGGTAGTCAAGCTGAAGCTGCATTGTTGAGAAACGAGGGACTTAATGAATCTGGTTCTACCAGTTCAGCTACTGTTCATATTAATAATATTAGCCAGAGGATAGAGAAAGGTACTTCAAAGTGGCAGTTAAAACGAAAGAGGAATTCGAGACATTTAAGTAAAAATAGAAAACAGGGCTCCAGAAAATATGTGGACATGGATGATGAATCCAATGCTTATTTGGCAGGTATAGAGCATTTGGAGGGTTCAGATCAGAAAGTTGATGGCACTGGCGTTGGTGGATGCCTCACATCATATAATTGTACCTTGCGACCAAAGTGCAAATCAGTTGCTGAAGGCCAGGTAGATGGTTTCAGGGACTGGGGCAAGCAAATGTCTCAGAGGGATTCGCAAATAAGAGTGCCAAAAGCTGAAGTGAATCTATCACCCAAAGGCTCTTTGACACCCCAAAGGTCACTTCCGTATCGTCAGTCCCGCTTTACAGTTCACTCCAGATATCAGATACCAGATTTTCCTGTCAGAAATATTTCCACTGATGCTTCACTGTGTGATGTTAAGATTGAAGTGAAAGCAAGCTATCGGCCACAGCATGTGCCATTGGTTTCCCTCATGAGTAAGTTGAATGGTAAAGCTATTGTTGGTCACCCTCTCACAGTCGAGGTTTTGGATGATGGCCATTGTGATTATCTGTTGAGAAGCGTGGAGTGTAATCTCAAAGTTGGTGCAATGCGTAATGCTGCCAGGCCAAATTCAGTATCCAGAAGAGTTCCTGCCAAGCACTTGGCATTGCAGCCACGTTTTTCACCTGTTAAATTACCAAAAATAAAGAAATCTGGGTTATTGTCTAAAAAGATACGGAAACTTTCTTCCTTGACTGGTCACAAGCAGTCCGAAGAAGAGCAGAAACCAGTGGTAGATAAGCCTAAAGGCCTGTTGTAGCCTGTATCCCACTAAAAGTAGTATTCAGTAGAATAAACGAAGCAGTGAATGGATTGGCAAGGCCAACACAACACCATGTGTTGACATCGAGCATCCCATAAATTTGGTTCTGGGGGAGGAGTTGCGGTTGCTGGATTCTACCTCTGACTTTGGTTTGGTGTCTTAGGTATTTTTATTTTTTTCCTTTTCAGTTCAGCAGCCACGTTGCTGTTTTATTTAACCATGCTCAGTCTGAGGCACCATATAATCTACCGATAAGGTAGGCATCCTTCTGTACACTTTCATGACAGTTCCTTGTAGAACCTGTAGGAGTAAAATTAATGGAAGCTGCTTTTGGCTCTGTACATAGTGTAACATTATGTAAAGATCTGGTATTGGGTATTGTTGACCTGATATTAGGTAATTATTTTTTGGGTTCAGGTTGATTCGGAGGCAATAACTTCATTCCACAGTGTACTCGGTTTTTAGACATGTTTTGAAATTTACTGCAATCTGCCTTTTTCTTTACAACTTTATTCCTTTGAATCCAGATACTTTGTCTTCAGGTTTGAACCTCAAGAATGAAATTGGTGTTGGCTGTTGAGCATCTCGTCAATTTGATTTGGTCACAATAAAAAGTGATGATGATTTCTTCTGAACTAGACCATCTTTAATGTAATTGGGCGTTTGTTCCAGGCATTTCAATTTTTCAGCCCTCTTGTACTTTGTATTTAATGCAATCAAAATTCTTTAATGTAGCCGTTGCTCTGTCTCCCTGTAACTTTGCAAGAGTCTTGGATGGGGATCATGAGTCTTGGATGGGGATCATGGGCTCTGTCTCCCTGTAACTTTGCAAGAGTCTTGGATGGGGATCATGGGCCTCATTGAACACGCTGCATTCTCTTGAATTAGTGATGAGCATGGCCCTATGCATTTAGTAGACATTTGCTTTTGAGTCAGGCAAGACTTGGACCCAAGCAAGGGATAAGAAGTATAGCAACGTTACCACAAGCAATGTTAACTTGGACAGATCAGGTGTTCCTATTTTAGGATGCAAATTGCTTCGAGTTTGTGTAGGCCGGAGTGTGTTTTTTTTTTTTTTTTTTGTCATAAAGGATAGAGTTTGGATTTTTGGCACATTGGTTTTGGTTTTTTATTTTATTTAAGGCGTAGTCTTTGTAACTGCCCTGTTTTTTTTCCCCATAAGTGAGTTATTAATAGAATCAAGGATATATATATATATATATATATATATATATATTTTAAATAAAAAATAAAAATTGAAGTAAAATTTAAAAGAAAAAAGTAATAAAAAGTGAGATGCATCATATTTTTGAAAAACGGATAAAAATATTATATTTTATTCTAAATTTTGTTGCACTTGTTAATATGACTAACTTTTAAGAATGAAGTGGTTTCAATCTTTTATGTGTTTGCTACTTACCTTTTCATTTAAGATGTGTTACATAAGAAAATAAGAATATTATTTAAAGATAAATTCTGTACATCAACCACTATTCACTTTCACACCTCATATCTATAAGTTTTTTTTTTTTTTCATAGGGTATAGGAGTGTAATTTATAGGATGTGAGAGTGTTTTTTATAGGGTGTGGAGTAATGAATAGTGGTTGATGAGAAAATATTTTCTTATTTAAAAGAAAACCTACTAAAATTCAACCAATCTTGGATTTACTGGACTCAACGACAAAAACATTGCCATCGTTGATCCTTTTTAGCTTATACGAATTGTCGTATAATCAAAACAAAATTTCTTTCTCAAACTAGGGTATAGGCCATAGGGGCCCAGGCCATAGAAACGTTCGGAGGACACGGGCGTAATATTGTGAAATGACCATACCCACCCAGTCCAACAAAATAGTGCAGAATATTAGGGTTCCAATATAAATAACAACATCAGCCCTTCCCCTTCTGTGACTCTCCAAAATTCCAAATCTCCCACTATAGATTCATAAACAGAACCAAACAGGTGCTTTCTCTCTCCGTCTCTCTCTATTGTATGTATGTACATGTGTGATGTGCTTTTGGTTACCATGTTTTATCTAAGAGTGATTGATTGGATCTGGTGTAGCGAGGTGTAGGGAAGGAGATGGCGACAGTACCGGGGCCGTTGATATGGGAGATGGTAAAGAAGAACAACTCGTTCCTGGTGAAGGAGTTCGGGAGAGGAACGGCGAGCGTGCAGTTCAGCAAGGAGAGCAACAATCTCTACAACCTCAACTCCTACAAGCACTCTGGTTAGATTATTCGCAGGCTTTCTGTTTAGTAAAAAAATAAGATGGATTCTGATTGTGTTGATTTTACTTTTTTTTTAATCTTGAATTTGTATATTTTGGTATTGTTGGATTGATTTTCGTTGTCTTTCATGAGTAGAGTCATCGTGATTGTCTTGCTGTCTCTTTTATTTCAGAGAAAATGATGGCGAACTCTGCAATTTTTTTTTTCTTGTTTTGGTCTGTGAGAAGGAAGGGGATAGGAAAACTTTTAATTCTGGTTTTTTGCTTACTTCATAGATGGTTTTTCCCTGATGGAAGAACAAATAAGGTTTTTTATTTTGTCTGTAACAATTAGATCATGAAAAAGGAATAAAAAAATTTGTGTTGGTTTGGTTTTCGATAAAATAATTTTGACTACATTTCCCCCCATTTTTGTGGGGGCTGGAATTCTTTTTAATTTTTTTATTACAATTTAAAGAAATTAATTTGTTGGAAAAGATTCTGAATTCTGAAATTTATCTTCGTTTTTTTTCCGACAATTTGTAAGGAAAGGAGCTGTTAAAAGTTTGAAACTTTTTTTTACTTGTCAGAAAATGTTTAAAAAGTTGCATATTTCAGAATGATTTAGGTTTTGTGGAAGTGGGAATTGCAGCAGGAGTCCGCAGACCTCTTGTTAAGTTTGGCTCTCTAGTTCAAACTTAATGTACTAGTTTCCGTTTGATGGCAGGGAAGGGTTGTGGGATATTAAGGAAATTGAGTTTTATCTTACAAGCTGTCTACTATATAGAAAGAAGATTATTTTGCTAAACCTTGGACCTGTCTGATACCGGTTATCTGGGAATATTTTTGTTCCTGGAGTCCAAAAAGACACATTTTTGGGTCTTTGGAGTGAATTGAAGATGCATTTTTTTGCATTTCCTCTCTTAAAGTGTCTTATTTTAAAGATGTGCTAGAAAAATGCAGAGATAAATCGCAGAATTTTCTCTTCATTTAAATTGTTGTTGCTCTGTATTAAAATTCTTGACGAAGTTTTAGCACTTAAGTTTAAAATGTCTCAAGGTTCTGAGTTACTTTTTATCTTCTCATGTTTCTTAGCATGGCTTGAACTATTTGTTATGAAAAAGAAGAGAAAGCAGGACTTGAACCATCCATTTTGTTGGTAGGAGTAATTCAGGGTCTTCTATGTGTGTGTTATGAAAAGAGATTTGTAAAAAAAAGGTGTTATGAAATGTGCTTGTGTATTGGGATGCATCAGGTCTGGCAAACAAGAAAACAGTTATTATTCAACCTGAAGGTAAAGACCGATCGGTGTTGCTTGCTACAACCAAGACCAAGAAGCAGAACAAGCCTGCTGCTTTGCTTCACAAGTCTGTGATGAAAAAGGAGTACCGCAGGATGGCAAATGCTGTGGCAAACCAGGTAATGTCAGAAGCTGGTTCCTTTTAGATTTTTTTTTTCTTTTTTTTTTTATTTTTGGGGGGGGGGGGGGGGGGTTCTACATATTTGAGTACTTTATCTCTTCAGTGTGTGAAGGTTCAAAATTGTTATCCTGTTTTTGGCCACAAATCTCAACACTCTGCGGTGATGAGCCACTAACATGTAAGAAGAAACCGTATGATATGGTTTTCTCGATGAAATCTGTTTGTTACGCTTGGCTTCTGAGCTTCCAGTGTTCAAATAGTTTTTTTCTTTACATATTTGTGTACTTTACTTTCTCTCTTCATAGACGTGTATATAAGATATACTAGAAACTTACCTCCACTCAAAATATTTATTTGGTTTTTGGCCCCAAATTTCAACTCTCTGCGGTGATGAGCCACTAACATGTAAGAAGAAACTGTATGATATGGTTTTCTCGATGAAATGTGCTTGTTACGCTTGGCTTCTGAGCTTCCGGTGTTCAAACAGTTTTTCTTTACATACTTCTTTTTATTGGCAATGGGTGCACGGGCCCTCGGCAAAACTTGATTGAGTACTTTACATATTTGAGTACTATGTCTTTTCAGAGATTTGTGCATAAGATATACTAGAAACTTACCTCCTCTCAAAATCTTTATCCGGTTTTTCCCCCAAATTTCAACTCTCTGCGGTGATGAGCCACTAACATGTAAGAAGAAACAGTATAATATGGTTTTCTCGATGAAATGTGCTTGTTACGCTTGGCTTCTGAGCTTCCGGTGTTCAAACAGTTTTTTTTTACATAATTTTTTTTTATTGGCAATGGGTGCACAGGCCCTCGGCAAAACTTGATTGAGTACTTTACATATTTGAGTACTATGTCTCTTCAGAGATTTGTGCATAAGATATACTAGAAACTTACCTCCTCTCAAAACCTTTATCCGGTTTTTCCCCCAAATTTCAACTCTCTGCGGTGATGAGCCACTAACATGTAAGAAGAAACCTTATAATATGGTTTTCTCGATGAAATGTGCTTGTTACGCTTGGCTTCTGAGCTTCTGGTGTTCAAACAGTTTTTCTTTACATAATTTTTTTTTTTATTGGCAGTGGGTGCACAGGCCCTCTGCAAAATTTGATTGAGTACTTTACATATTCGAGTACTATGTCTCTTCAGAGATTTGTGCACAAGACATACTAGAAACTTTTCTCCTCTCAAAATCTTTATCCGGTTTTTTCCCCCAAATTTCAACTCTCTGCGGTGATGAGCCACTAACATATAAGAAGAAACCTTATAATATGGTTTTCTCGATGACATGTACTTGTTACGCTTGGCTTCTGAGCTTCAAGTGATCAAACAGTTTTTCACTGCACTGTATCTCATATTGTATGTATTGGTATGTTAACCTCGATTGATTACTGTGTTCCTTATAACATTGTTTGTTAATCGTGTATATGCATTGTTTGTCCTTGGACCTTCTATTCAGAATGGTCTATGGTTCTCAATTATCCATGCTGCAACAATTATTGCCAGATTATATTCTAAAATCGTGTGTTATTCACGAATTACAGGTTGCAGATAACTACTACAGGCCAGATCTAAAGAAAGCCGCCCTTGCCAGGTTGAGCGTTGTGCACAGGAGCCTCAAAGTTGCCAAATCTGGTGTCAAGAAGAGGAATAGGCAGGCTGTGAGAGTTTACGGTAGGAAATGAGTTAGGGGTTATGATAAATTGTATTGTGCTTCTTCCTCCGTTGTCTTGATTCTCCACACTACAATTCTGGATTCCCTTTTTGTTTCCATCTTCATTGTGGTGACTTATTCTTGGGATGCATTTTTTTTGGTTTAACAGACAGAGATGTAGTCGCTTTTTACCTAACATCATGATATATGCTTATTTTGGGCTAGTTGAATTCCGACTAGATTGATCTTTTGAAGAACGATATGAAGATCATTTAATACCTCGGAACCATAATTATGGAGCATGATATTTGATATTATACTAAAATCCTGACATACTTGTCTAAAAAGGAATCTGACTATGGATTGTTCACAAGTCATGTCATTGGAAATGGGTTTGTCACACGCATTAGTTGCCTTGTTTAGTTCCCTAACCCTGAGAATTCGTGCTAATGTTTTCACATCAACGGTGCACCATATGTCTCAAAAGAGAAGTGAAAAAAAAGAAAAGAAAAGAACGAGTGCACCATATAGTTTCTAGGCATTTAGCTGCCACAAACATATCACTTTCTAACCAACCCCCGCCGTGAAGAATGATGTCGCTTTGGTCGTTGCTTCTCTCCTTCATGGAGACTTCAGTAGAACTGTAGAACCAGGAAATCCTCTTAGGTATATGGATTCCAACAATTTGAAGGCAGGGGTCAAGAGGTGAGCCGAGGCTCTGATGAGGATGGGCCCATACATTTTAATCGCCAATATTTTTCTTTTTCTTTTTCTTTTGAGTTGGGCAAAGACTTTGATCCAATGATAATCATATCTAAAGGCTATTTGTTGTTGCAAGTTCTTTTACTCCATGCAAGACTCTGGTCTAATCAAGGATAATGTAGGTCCATCGTTATTTTTTACTCTATTAGTAATGTAAATAAGTTTGAGAATTGATTTATACAGGTTTTAAATTGACAAGTTTGCAACTCTTTGTAAAAAGATTGATCCAATTTTGAAGGTATAAACAAATTATTCTTTTTTAGGCCCCTTTTGAAAGTTTATCATCTCATCATTACAATTTTTCTAAATTCTCACACTCAATTTAACTTTTTCAAATCTTAAAATAATAATAATATTAAAAAATAATATTCTAATAATATTTTTTTCAACTTTTATCTTTCATCTAAAATCATCTAATCTAATCTAATCTAATCTTTGAATCCAAACAAGCCCTTAATGAAATCTATATTTTTTTTTTTTATAAAAAATTTACATGAAACTTATCTTTCTAGACTTTACCATCGTTGATATTTATTTTTGGGCTTATAGCATTATCATTTATATACAAATTGTCGTAAAATGGAAACAATTTTTTCCTTCCCGGTACCCGAGCCATGAGTTTCCGAGGACATGGGCGTAATATAGTTAAATGAACCGTGCCCACCCAGTCCAACAAAATAGTGCAGAAAATTAGGGCTCCAATATAAAGAGCAGCATAAACCCTTCCCTCGCTTCCGCCCTCCAAAATTCTCCACCCCCCCCCCCCCCCCCCCCACAAGATTCATAAACAGAACCAAACAGGTCCTCTCTCTCTCTCGTTATATATTTGTGGATGTGTTTTTGGACCCAGCGTTATTTTCTGAGCGAGTTTCTATCTGGTGTAGCAAGGTGCAGGGAAGGAGATGGCGACAGTACCCGGGCAGTTGATATGGGAGATGGTGAAGAAGAACAACTCGTTCCTGGTGAAGGAGTTTGGGAATGGAACGGCCAGCGTGCAGTTCAGCAAGGAGAGCAACAACCTCTACAACCTCAACTCCTACAAGCACTCTGGTTAGATTATTCGCTGGCTTTATGTTTAGTTTTGGAAAAATATAGGATAGATTCTCACTTTTAATTAAAAAAATAGGATGGTTTCTTCTTGTGTTGGTTTTACTTACACTGTTGTTTTAGTCTTGATTTTGTTTATTTTTGAAGTGTCAGATTATTTTCGTTGTCGTCATGAGTAGGGTCACCGTGGTTATTTTGTTGTCTCTTTGGTTTCAGAGATAATGAAGGCAAACTCCGCGTTTTTATGTTTTTTGTTTTGCGCTGTGAGAAGGAAAAGGATAGGAAAGCTTTTTCTTTATGATTTTTGTGTACTTTAGAGATATTTTTTTTAGACGGAAGAGGAAACATTTATTAATTTTTAGATTTTAACAAATTGCATCAGAAATTAAATTGTTGGAGAATTATGAATAATGAATGTTATGTTTGTTTCATTTCCGAGTACGTGGAGTGGAGGATATTACGGTTAAAAAGTTTGAAAAGTTTCATTTTTCAGAATTATTTAGGTTTTGTAATTTGTAGAAATGGGAGTTGCAGCGAGTTTCCGCAGATATATTTCAAGTTTGGCCGACTAGTTCAAGTTCCATGTACTTTAAATAAAATTAGTCAAAGTTTAATGTAAGAGTTTCTGTTTGATTTGGGTGCGGAAGGGCGGTGGGATATTAACCAAATTGAAGTTTTTACATCTTTTTTAGCAGTCTACCATATAGAAAGAAGATTAGTTTGAGAATTCATGGACCTTTCCGATAGATCTGAAAATATTTTGTTCCTAGAAGAACAACAGACTTGGTCTGTGTTATTGAAACATGCAATGAGAACTTGAGCGAATCCCTCTTCATTTAAATTATGTTGCTTATATGGGAAGTCTTAAGGAATTTGTGGAAGAAGTGGCCGGAACTGAGGTTTTAGAACCCAAGTTAAAATGTGGTATGGTTCTGATTTTCTTGAAGCTTAACTTATTTTTTTAAAATAATGTGACTTGAGCTATATTTGGTGGGTAGGAGTAGTCGAGGATCTTTATGCATGTTTCATGAATGTGCCTTTTTATTGGGATGTATCAGGTTTGGCAAACAAGAAAACAGTTACCATTCAACCTGAGGGCAAAGATAGATCGGTGTTGCTTGCTACAACCAAGACCAAGAAACAGAACAAGCCTGCTGCTTTGCTTCACAAGTCCGTGATGAAAAAGGAGTTCCGCAGGATGGCAAATGCAGTGGCCAACCAGGTAATTTCAGAAGCTAGGTCCTTTTAGATTTGGGAAGGGGGGGGGGGGGGATCTTTACATATATAAGTACTTTGTCTCTTCAGATATGTTGAGGTAAGACACTGGAAGCTTATCTCCACTCGACATCTTGATCTATTTTTTGCCCCCAAATTTCTTTTTTACGATGTGATGAGCCACTAACATGTAAGAAGAAACCATATAATATGGTTTTCTCGATGAAATGTACTTTACGCTTGGCTTCTGAGCTTCAGTCTTTGAAAAACTTTTTGCTGCACTGGATCTCATCTTGTGTAAGTATTTAGGACATCAAGGTCATTTGATTACCATGTTGTTTGCTAATCGTATAAATGCTTTGTTTGCCCATGCACCTTTATATTCAGCATAGTGTTTGGTTCTCAATCGTACAATGCTGTGACAATTAAGGCCAGGTTATATTCTAAGATCGTGCATATTCACTTGTTACAGGTTGCAAATAACTACTACAGGCCTGATCTAAAGAAAGCCGCCCTTGCTAGGTTGAGTGCTGTGCACAGGAGCCTCAAAGTTGCCAAATCTGGTGTCAAGAAGAGGAACAGGCAGGCTGTGAGAGTTTACGGTAGGAAATGAGCCAGGGGTTTTCATAAATTGTAGTGTGCTTCCTCTGTGGTTTTGATTCTCCTCAGCATAATTTCCTTCTTATTCTCGAGAATTTTTTTTTTTTTTTAATAGACTGATACTTTCATTTTTGGGCAGCTGAATTCTGAAGTTTACTAGTAAAACGAGTAAATGAGTTCATTCCTCGTATTTGCTGATGGTGAGTAAAAAATTAGGCCGTATTTTAGGTGTCTTAGCAATCTTTACCAATGTGCTAGCATCTCAAGTCTGCCGTGATAACCGGACTAGATTATTGGTAAAGACTGCAGATATTTCAAAACCTCAAACCGCCATCATAATATAATGTAGCATGTTATCGGCCAACCTAGTCCTTATAGTTTTTGTTCTAGGAATTTTAGACCATTTCATCTGGCCATGGATTGTCGAAAATCAATTGGGTGTGGGTTTGTCTCGACCCTTAGTTGCCTTGTTTGGTTCTCTAGCCTCATAAGTTCGTGCAAATGTTTTCTGAGCAACTATTGCTGCAGTACATGGTTCTCTGAGCATTTAGCTGCAACGATCAGCAGTCCAAGAAAGCTCCAAAACAGACCATGTTGGTAAATAAGTCCGTCTCTCTTTCTCTAAACAACGGAGGGGCCGTGAAGAATGACGTCGCAAAGCGTGGATGCATTGATCTTTGCTTCTCCGTCATGGAGATTTCAGTAGAACCAGAAACGCCACCGGAGGATATGGATAGGCTTGCAAAACTTTGTTAAACGTATTTTAAAAAAAAAAAAAAAAATCTCGAAGAAATGAAAGATATATAAACAGAATGTTAAGATATCAAGAAAAATAATGTTATTTTGTCTTAAATTTTATATTTTTTCAATCACTTCTATTAAGAGTAATATATTTAAAGTAGTTTTATATATTTAAAAAATTTGTTAATTACAGTAATGGATTGAGCAAGTGTGGTACATTTATTTCAAAAGAGTGATCTATCTTTAAGAAATTAATTTTTTTTAATGTAAATTTTATTTTTATTTTTTTATATTTTTAAAAATATGTGAGACTTACTTACTCCCTACAAACATCATTTTTTAAAATAATGTCATAACTCTACGTGACTTGGATAATAAAATGTGGCATGAAGAATCACGTTCCTTTATCGAGAGAGAGAGAGAGAGATTATCTGCCGAAAGCCCTTGCTAGTCTTCAATTTTAAATAAGCCAGTCTAGCTCAGATTTATTTATTTATTTATTTTTTGAAGATAGCTCAGATTTATTGGTTTGGGGAGAATAAAGCATTAATTGGGTCATAAAGTTTGGATTGGGCCCCCAATATCATCAGTAATCTACCCCAAAAAATAAAAAATAAAAATAGAGAGAGAGATTCGAGAAGAGGAGAGAAGAGAACCCTAGCTCCCAGCAAGAGCAACTAAGCAACTTTGAGAGTGAGAGGGAGAGGGAGAGCTTCCACGGAAGCTGAGACTGCTCTTCTTCCAGTTCGTGGTTACCGTTGAGGTATAAAACTTGTAACTGTTTCTTTATTATTTGGGTGCTATTACGATTTGGTTCTTTCTTTTGTTCATGTATAAGGTCTATCTTCGATCTGGTTTGCTTTCATGTTATCCTAGCATCAACTTCCAAAACCATGTAAAAAGATACGACAGTACGATTATGTAAAATCTCATCAGGAAATCTCACCACGATTGTACGATTGTTATCCTACCATCAACTTGTCTCTTAGTTGTTGTAAATTGTTAAATAATCTTGACAACTTAATGGCCAGCTTCTTGTCTATTCATATTTGTATGGCATATTCCTGCTTAATATCTACATAGATGCATACATGTATATATACATCCAGTACTTGGTTACTCCTATTTATATATATATATATATAAAATACTTTTACTTAAAAAAAAAAAAATGCATTCATGTAAAATCCATACTGAAATATGGCTATAAATGGTGTTAAAGTTTGTGGGAAGAGGAATAAGACAATGATTTAAATCAATAAAAGAAAAAAGAGGAATTTCAAGTTTGTGGAAAGATTCATTTTGATTTAAATAGGCTTTCTAGTAATAATATATTGTCGCGGAATGACTTATCAAAAAAATATATATATATTGTCGCGGAATAATGTTATGTTGCCAGAGAATAGGATGAAAAATCATAGAAGATAGGGCAAAAAAAAAAAAAAAAGATTAAAAAAAGGCTGATATATGTGAATAGTCTGCGCACCTTATTTTCAGATGTGAAGTACTGTTAACATATCATTCATAATATGAGTGAACTTATTATGACCGTAGTGCACAAAGTGTGCTTTTGTGCTCTTATAATTTGTAGGTTTTAATGTCCAAGCCTTGGGTCTTTGATATTAGTACTTTTTTTCTTGTATTTAGGCATTTTCTCTTGTACACTTCCTGTGTACTTGAGCTATGCCTATTTACTTGATTCAATAAAACTTCTTATTACTTATAAAAAAAAATATTAGTACCTTTTTTGGCATTAAATAAGTTGGTTTTCGAATTTACACATATTTCTAGGCTGGTATTGCTGTGTCTATCATAACAAACAATGGCAGATGGTCATGAAACGGACAAGAATATTGAGATATGGAAAATCAAGAAGTTGATCAAAGCCCTGGAAGCTGCAAGAGGCAATGGTACCAGCATGATATCTCTTATAATGCCTCCACGTGATCAAATATCTCGTGTGACTAAGATGTTGGGTGATGAATTTGGAACTGCTTCAAACATCAAAAGCAGAGTCAACCGTCAGTCGGTTTTGGCCGCCATTACTTCTGCTCAACAGAGGCTGAAGCTTTATAATAAGGTTCCTCCCAATGGGCTTGTCCTTTATACTGGGACAATTGTTACTGATGATGGGAAGGAAAAGAAGGTCACATTTGACTTCGAGCCTTTCAAGCCTATAAATGCATCACTCTACCTCTGTGATAATAAGTTTCACACAGAAGCCCTAAATGAACTCTTAGAGTCTGATGACAAGTTTGGTTTTATTGTCATGGATGGAAATGGCACACTTTTTGGGACATTGAGTGGAAACACACGAGAGGTTCTTCATAAATTCACAGTTGATCTACCAAAGAAGCATGGAAGAGGAGGGCAGTCAGCTCTGCGTTTTGCTCGTCTTCGGATGGAAAAGCGGCACAACTATGTGAGAAAGACTGCGGAACTTGCCACACAATTCTTCATTAATCCTGCAACAAGTCAGCCTAATGTTTCTGGGCTAATACTTGCAGGTTCCGCCGACTTCAAAACTGAGCTGAGTCAGTCAGATATGTTTGATCCTCGATTGCAGGCGAAGATATTGAATGTGGTTGATGTTTCTTATGGAGGCGAAAATGGTTTCAATCAAGCTATTGAGCTTTCATCAGAAATCCTGTCAAATGTGAAGTTTATACAAGAGAAACGCCTCATTGGGAAATATTTTGACGAGATCAGCCAGGATACTGGGAAATATGTCTTTGGTGTAGAGGACACATTGAAAGCTCTAGAAATGGGTGCTGTAGAAACACTTATTGTTTGGGAAAATTTGGACATTAATAGGTATGTCCTGAAACACAGCACCACTGGTGAGATAATAATAAAGCACCTGAACAAGGAACAAGAGGCCGATCAGAGCAACTTTCGGGATCCAGCTACCTCTGTGGATTTGGAAGTTCAGGAGAAGATGTCCTTACTTGAGTGGTTTGCCAATGAGTATAAGCGGTTTGGCTGCACACTTGAATTTGTTACCAACAAATCTCAAGAGGGATCACAATTTTGCAGAGGGTTTGGTGGGATCGGGGGTATACTTCGTTACCAGCTTGATATGAGATCCTTTGATGAGTTATCTGATGATGGTGAAGTATACGAGGATTCGGATTAAGTGTCGATCGCCTGTGGTTTACTGCACTCGTTGGAGGATGTTGTGAAAGTTTGCACCAGGTGCAATGGTGTCTTTGCTGCTGCAGCTACCTGCGAGACTCGAAAATACAGTCTGTGATTTGATTTCACTGCTTCAGAGTTTATTTTGCTTCTCTTCCATTGGATGTGTAATGATATTAACTTGGTAATGTTT
The DNA here is from genome assembly GCF_004785595.1 of Juglans microcarpa x Juglans regia. Taxonomy (NCBI): domain Eukaryota; kingdom Viridiplantae; phylum Streptophyta; class Magnoliopsida; order Fagales; family Juglandaceae; genus Juglans; species Juglans microcarpa x Juglans regia. The sequence continues at coordinate 25,340,231 of NC_054595.1, forward strand.
CCTAAAAACTTTTCCGGTCAATATCCTGCCTGGATCCTCTTCTGCTGTGTTTGAGAACCTTTCCTCTATTGCGAAAACAGTTTGTGATTCCTCGAGGTAGAATTGACAGAGAAGATTTTAATCCAGGACCTGGATGGTTTGTTTTCTAGTTGCTTGAAACTTGCCATTGTTGTGTGATGAAATAATGTTGAAGAAATTTGGACCCATCAAGTACTCTTTTCCATGGTACTAAAACAAAGTCTTGTTTGAATTATCTTATCAAGTATGCTATAGTTTTGTTTGTCTTCATGGTTTAAATCCAGGTAGCTAAATTTCTCCTCCTTTGCCGTTGGCAGAGAGCTCAGGTTTGATGCATGCTAGGTGGCAAACTATAGCATCATTTCTCTCTTTTTGGTGGGATGGAATTGCAAGACCAACTTCGTACAATTTTTGGTGCTATCCTTGCACTCCAGTACCCGGGGCTTTATATGCATGGCCGAAGTTATTCTTTAGTCTCAGAAGGTTCGACGAATGAATGGATAGCATGGTTCTCATCATGATGTTCTGACTTTTCATGGAGGGAGTATCAAGTCTTAAAACCTTCTGAGGTGTGAAAAACCAAGCCATTGAATCATACAAAACAGACCAATTACGGGTATTCCTAGCAAATCGAATTTGGTTGAGGTTTCAATTCAGCCCAGACTGAATTGGAAGAAGTTTAGCGTCATTGCATGCAAAATTTGATAAGCTCCATTTCATTCATACCTTTTATTTTTCGATCGCTGAAATTACTTAAAATAGTTCATAATTACCACCCGCTGAAGGAAAATTGCATAATTTTGGTATCCAAATGCATTGCAGCAGTCCCAATGTACACGAAATCATCAGAACCACAGTATTTTAAAGGAAAATAAGAAAACTTTTGCAAAATTTTCTTTCAGCAGGCTCTGCAAAATTCCCACAAAAGCATACTTCCATTAATCCATCTAAAGGAAGAACGTGATAGAACAAGTTCCGATAGGTATAGATTTATAAGTTTAGCTGTAAACAGTTGACCGAGTAGACAATTATAACCTGCAGAATCTATATGCATGGTAGAGAGAAAATGGAGAGTTGACACTAAGCATTATTTCCCACTTGGATCTCTTTAAATTGTCATGGAAGAACTGCAACAAGTGTAATACAGATTATTTTAGGCACCAAAAGTGGATGCAAGGGCGTTAATGGAGTGTGGTGATGAGCTTAGATTTCTTCATGTCTAGGGGCAGAAGCCGTTGAAACAGTCCTGGTGAGACTTTGACGGAACGCTCTGGAGCTTTGAACATTAGACTTCTGGCTTCCAGAACCCAAGAGGACACCCAGAACCCTATGGAATCTATGTACCGACCGCTCCTGCCATAGAAACCCACGATACTTCCTCCAAGGATGGAGGATGTAAATGGCGTCCCTTCTTCCACTCCAAATGGCCCAAAGTTTCTTCTGTTGCTTTCGAATGACAGTGATCGGATCACTTGGCTCCCATTAAACTCAGAGTAGTGCCCGCTCACCCTCACTAGAAACTCCTCTGGGTATTGCAGCTTTATCTGCATGGAATGCATGCAAAACTGGTAGGTAATAGGTATTGCTTTTGAATGTTCATGGAAATTAAGGTTTTTCATTGAAAATCGCAAGATATTTGTAAGATGTTTGTAGTTTTAGGTTGTATAAGTCATGCGCAGTCGATTTGAAAAAAAGTGAATAAATTTAAGACCTATATAAAAAAAAAATATTTTTTAATAGTGAATCACACTTCTTTCAAAAAGAGTGTATCTACTAGCATTATTCTTTCCATTTAGCAATTAAGGCAGGCAGTCCTAATTAATAAGATTAATATTATTTGAAAGCTTTTATACTATACATCGTCTACATGACTTATCATGATTTGTAAGATTGAACTTTTAAAATTTATTTTTCAAATCAAATTATACTACTTAAATGACGTATAGTATAAAGACTTTTAAATAAAATTATTCTAATAATAATGAAAACTGATTTAGAGTGTCTTTTAGTAATACTAACCTCGGCCTTTAAATAATCTCCTCTACCTCCATGCTTTTCTGCTAAGACGGGCTTACCGTTCTTGTCATAGACCACACGAATGGAATTGATGCAAAGGGCATAAACCAGAGTGATTTCTCTCACTCCATCATAGATCCCATCGTCCCAACTGGCCCCACCATTTCCTCCCCACGGTCCCTGCGACAGTATTCTCTTCTTTTTCCCACTTCCACGTTCCGTGTCACTTTCCTACAAAAAAAATCATTTTTCTAGTTGAAAAATTCACATGTTCAAGATTTACAAAAATCTATGAAGAAATGATGCAAAGGGCATAAACTAGAGTGATTTCTCTCACTCCATGGCAGATCCCATCGTCCCAGCTGGGCCCACCATATCCTCGCCATTGTCCCAACGACAGTATGCCCTTCTTTTTTCTACTCTCACGTTCCTCGTCACTTTCCTACAAAAAAAAAAATATATATTTTTCTCGTCGAGAATTCACTTGTTCAAGATTTACAAAAATCTATGAAAAAACAATGCAAAGGGCATAAACCAAAGTGATTTCTCTCACTCCATGGTAGATCTCATCGTCCCAACTGGCCCCACGTTCCTTGCCACTTTCCTACAAAAAAAAAAAAAAAAAACCATTTTTCTCGTCGAAAATTCACTTGTTCAAGATTTACAAAAATCTATGAAAAAACGATGCAAAGGGCATAAACCAAAGTGATTGCTCTCACTCCATGGTAGATCCCATCGTCCCAATTGGCCCCACGTTCCTTGCCACTTTCCTACAAAAAAAAAAAGAAACCATTTTTCTCGTCGAAAATTCACTTGTTCAAGATTTACAAAAATCTATGAAAAAACGATGCAAAGGGCATAAACCAGAGTGATTGCTCTCACTCCATGGTAGATCCCATCGTCGCAGCTGGCCCCACGTACCTTGCCACTTTCCTACCAAAAAAAAAAAAAACCATTTTTCTCGTCAAAAATTTACTTGTTCAAGATTTACAAAAATCTATAAAAAAACACGGCCTTTGAAAAACAGAATGAACAGTCGACACTTGTCGCTGGAACTCACGTTAATCAAAATTAATCCAAAAGGAGAGAGACATAAAACAAAAATAGTCAAAGATAGAATGAAGTTATTGAATTTGAAACTACAGAAAATTTGATTCTTACCATGATAGGAGTTGATATGACTGGAAACGAGAACATGCTTACTGTAGAGCTTAACAGAAGAGCGTAGAGATGCTATGGGAGAATGGTGGTGGCAGTGTGTGGTAGGTGAAGAGAAATATGGTTTCCAATATATATGAGACAACCAATTCTCAAGTAGTGTAACAAAAGTACACTGGTCCAAGGACTCAACCGTAAAATAGAAGAAAGATCAAACTAAAGGAAAAATGTATTCTTATTGATAGAAACAATACATCAATATAGAAAATAACTTAGGTAGGACAACACTTGAACAAGATAGAGGAAAGTTGAGCAAAACTAGATATCACTCTCTCTTTGGGAATATTTGGTGGGATATGAGGGAATGAATTGCTTGGAAGTTGGCCTAGGGTATATATAGGGGTGGGGAGATGGTTCTAAAGCATTCTCACACTGGCCCAGTTTGTATTCGCAAGTCATCTCAACTCATTTCAACTCATCTCACTACTATTTATTATTATTCATCAACTTTAACTCACAAATCTTACTACTATTTACAACTCATCTCACTACTATTCATAACCCATCTCAACTCATCTTCGAATCCAAACGATACCTTATTATAACAAGATAAGCATGAATTTTCCTGAGCCAAAGAAGGGGTCGTCCTTTTTGGGAAGTATCAGATTCCGTTTGCAGCATCAGCTAAAGACTGGGAATCATGTTGTTTGCAAAACACTATATTTTGGTTCCAAGTTGATAGGGGAGATCTTTTTCTGATTGAATTTGTAAAGGCAAAATGACAACAATCCCATTAAAACTTCTCAAATCCTCCAAATTATTCGACACACCCGTCGAAGATCTGGCCCGCATGCAATACAAGAATGCAAGATCGACCCAGATAAAAAGAGGATATATTCAAGAGAAGGAAAGTCGTTTTTACTTGCTCGACTGGGACATATCGAAGATGAATAGCATTCATTGTATAACATGATGGAGGGCATTGTTGCCTGTCACAATTTTCTATGGTTGCGGAGAGAATAAATGCAACTTTCTATGGTTGCGGAGAGAATAAAGTATCGTTTGGATTCGAAGATGAGTTGAGATGAGTTGAGATGTATTGTGAATAGTAATGAGATGAGTTATAAATAGTAGTGAGATTTGTGAGTTAAAATTGCTAAATAATAATGAATAGTAGTGAGATGAATTGAGATGAATTGAGATGGATTGTGAATACAAACCGAGCCTAAATGCAACTTTATCCAATAATGTTATGTGCCTACATTGCATTAATGAATTTATAAAAGCCTTCTACATGCGCAAAAGCATGGGCATGTGTATGGCTATTTTGGCAATTGACAGTGTTTCTTTAATAGAGCTGGATATATCATCCAATGTTCAATCTTATAGGACTGGACTTTTGTTTAAATTTTGGCCATCATATGTACCAATGAGCAAGTTAGGTTCTGCTCAAAGCAGGTGCCATTCAAGACTATTAATTCTTACTGGGTGATTGGCTCTATCTGGCACACAACCTGGCAGACTATAGCATCATTTCTCTCTTTTTGGTGGGATGGAATTGCAAGATCAATTTCGTACAATTTTAATTTGGTGCTATCCTTGCACTCCTGGACCCGGGGCTTTATATGCTTGGCGAAAGTAATTATTCTTTAGTCTCAGAAGGTTCTACGAATGAATGGATAGCATGGTTCTCATCATGATGTTCTGACTTTTCATGGAGGGAGTACCAAGTCTTAAAACCTTCTGAGGTGTGAAAAACCAAGCCATTGAATCATACAAAACAGACCAACGGGCATTCCGAGCAAATCAAATTTGGTTGAGGTTTCAATTCAGCCCAGACTGTATTGGAATAAGTTTAGCGTCATTGCATGCAAAATTTGATAAGCTCCAGTCCTTTCATACCTTTTATTTTTCGATCACTGAAATTACTTCCAAAATTCCTACAAAAGCATACTTCCATGAATCCATCTAAAGGAAGAACATGATAGAACGAGTTTCGATAGGTGTGGCTTTATAAATTTAGCTGTAAGCAGTTGACCGAGTAGACAATTATAACCTGCAGAATCTATATGCATGCTAGAGAGGAAATGGAGAGTTAACACTAGGCATTATTTCCCACTTGGATCTCTTTAAATTGTCATGGAAGAGCTGCAACAAGTGTAATACAAATTATTTTAAGCACCAAAAGTGGATGCAAGGGCGTTAATATGGAGTGTGATGATGAGCTTAGATTTCATTATCTCTGGGGGCAGAAGACCTTGTAACAGTACTGGTGAGCCTTTGAAGGCCCTTCTGAACCCTTTGGAAGAGCTTCGCAGATTGGACACGTGACACCCGGAACCCTATGGAATCTATGTACCAACCGCTCCTGCCATTGAAACCCACGATAGTTCCTCCATCCATGGAGAATGTAAATGGCGTCCCTTCTTCCACTCCAAATGGCCCAAAGTTTCTTCTGTTGCTTTTGAATGACAGTGATCGGATCACTTGGCTCCCATTAAACACAGAGTAGTGCCCGCTCACACTCACTAGAAACTCCTCTGGGTATTGCAGCTTTATCTGTGCATGGAATGCATGCAAAACTGGTAGGTAATAGGTATTGCTTTTGAATGTTCATGGAAATTAAGGTTTTTCATTGAAAATCGCAAGATATTTGCAAGATATTTGTCGTTTAAGGGTGTATTAGTAATGCTCATTCCATTTAAAAAAAATTAGTAAATTTAAGACTTATATAAAAAAAAAAAAAAAAAAAAATTATTTTCTTAATGGTAGATTGTACTTTTTTCTCAAAGAGTGTATGGACTTTTACCTCTTAAGAGTATATCTAAGATTATTCTTTCCATTTAGCAGTCAAGGCAGGCAGTCCTAATTAATAAAAATAATATTATTTAAAAGTATTTACACCACACATGATCTACATAACATATCATAATTTATAAAATTCAAATTTTAAATTTTATTTTTTAAATTAAATTATGTGATATATATGATATGTGGTGTAAAAACTTTCAAATAAAATTATTCTAATAATAATAATAAAAGCTGAATTAGAGTTTTTGTTTTTGTTTTTTTTTTTTTTTTTAATTAGAAGATAAGGGTTCGAACCAGGCTTCCATTTTGGAGTCTTTTATAATGCTAACCTCGGCCGTTTTATAACCTCCTCCGCCTCCATGCTTTTCTGCTAAGACAGGCTTACCGTTCTTATCATAAAGCACACGAATGGAATCGATGCACAGGGCATAAACCAGAGTGATTTCTCTCACTCCATGGTAGATCCCATCGTCCCAGCTGGCCCCACCATTTCCTCCCCACGGTCCCAGCGATAGTATGCTCTTCTTTTTCCCACTCCCACTTTCCTTGCCACTTTCCTTTAAAAAAAAGAAAAAGAAAAAGAAAAACCATTTTTCTCATCGAAAATTCACATGTTCAAGATTTACAAAAATCTAGGAAAAAACATAGCCTTTTGAAAAACAGAACGAACAGTCGAAACTAATCCAAAAGGAGAGAAACATAAAGCAAAAATAATCAAAGATAGAATGAAGTCATTGAATTCGAAACTACAGAAAATTTGATTCTTACCATATGAATTGATATGACTGGAAACAAGGAGATGCAGACTGTAGAGCTTAACAGAAGAGCAGAGAGATGTTATGTGAGACTGGTGGTGGCAGTTTGTGGTAGGAAAATGATGCTAAATATATAGAGAACGAGTGGGACATCACTTTCTCGTTGGAATATTCGGTGGGATATGAGGGAATGAATTGCTTGGAAGTTGGCCTAGGGTATATATAGGGGTTGGGAGATGGTTCTAGAGCATTCTTACAGAAAAGCAGGAATTTTTATGAGCCCAAGAAGGGGTACGAATTTGCACAAGAGAAGTGATTAGGATTGCCTAGAAATGTGAAGGGTTGTATTGGAAGAAGTGGGAGGAGTTATCAAGTATGTGAATGGTGAGTATGCGGTCAATATGGGAAATGGTGAGGTGTAATGGCTGGGAAGGAAAGAGTGACATGTGTGATTCTACATGTGCAAGCGTGTCCAACACTCAAAGTATATAAATACCTCACTACATTTCTTAAAGAAAAAATAAATTTACTTTTAATATTTAACAGAATGATGCTAAATATAGAGAACGCGTGGGACATCCTTTTTGGGAAGTATCAGATTCCGTTTGCAGCATCAGCTAAAGACTGGGAATCATGTTGTTTGCAGAACACTATATTTTGGTTCCAAGTTGATAGGGGAGATCTTTTTCTGATTGAATTTGTGAAGGCAAAATGACAACAATCCTATTAAAACTTCTCAAATCCTCCAAATTATTCGACACACCCGTCGAAGATCTGGCCCGCATGCAATACAAGAATGCAAGATCGACCCAGATAAAAGGAGGATATATTCTAGAGAAGGAAAGTCGTTTTTACTTGCTCGACTGGGACATATCGAAGATGAGTGGCATTCATTGTATGACATGATGGTGGGCCTTGTTGCCTGTCACAATTTTCTATGGTTGCGGAGAGAATGAATGCAACTTTATCCAATAATGTTCTGTGCCTGCATTCCAATGAATTTATAAAGCCTTATACATGCGCATAAGCATGTGCATGATGTGTATGGCTATTTTGGCAATTGACAGTGTTTCTTTAATAGAGCCGGATATATCATCCAATGTTCAATCTTATAGGACTGGACTTTTGTTTAAATTTTGGCCATCATATGTACCAATGAGCAAGTTAGGTTCTGCTCAAAGCAGGTGCCATTCAAGACTATTAATTCTTACTGGGTGATTGGCTCTATCCGGCTTTTCTACTGTTGGGAACCAAAATACATTTTCTTTGGGCTGGTATGATAGGATTACTTGGGTTGGGAAAGTTTTGAGATCATAAGAAGATTGTGGGTGGCCAAACTAATGCAAGAACTAGTAAACCAGATAGGAGGGAGGGAAATATAATGCATATGGGGGAAAAAGGGTCGTTTTTGTCATTGGATGTGTAGCAGGAGCAGAGCAAATACTCAAAAACAGCAAGAAAAACAAACCAGAATGAAAGGGAAAACGTTGTTATTGTGTCACATGCACATGACCCCACGTTCTCTAGATAACTATCATCATTGAGATGTGTCTATGCCTTCTGTAGTAAAACTCTGTAACTCTTTGCCAAATACAAGCAGGTTACTCGTGCATAGATTAATTCTAGTCAACTTCAGGTGTTTCAGAGGGCTTCGGTTGTTCAATTTCACAGAATTTCTTATCTGATTTGACACTTTGAGGCTGAGAAAGACTTTCCAGTCGAAACAATTGAAACAGACACCACTTAAAGGCAAGGATGCTTGTTCAAGTTCATGATTTCTCATCCATTTTGACACGCTGACCTCGAACAAAATCTGTCCAATTAAATTTACCGAAATAGATACCACTGAAAGGCAATTGCTCAGGTCCACCCTCACCTACATTCTTATTTTGCTCAGCAAGACGTTTTTGTTTAGCCTCGTTCTCAAATTGCCTCTGAAGCTCCATGTTGTCATCAAGCTTTCTTTGCATGTCCTCAAAATCATGCATAGGTTCCTCTTCCGGTTGCTTCGATTACTTCAGTCGTTACAGGAAAATCAACAGCAGGATCACTATGATTTCCACCATGGGCAGCAGCAGAGCAGCTGAAGCACAACACAGGTGAAAGCACATTGAAAATGGGAGCATGTATGGCAACAAATTTACACAATGGACAGGTATCTTGGCCAAAAAAAGAAAAGAAGTTCCAGCAGGTATCATAGTAAGAACAAAACAAAGACTTACACTATTTCCGCCTTTTCTGGATAGCAGGGATGCTGGTCCTCACTACCATCGGTTGTCTGCAGTACAGAAACTAAATATTGTCAGGACGTAGATTTTATCTAGATGACCACTATTGTTACCAAAAAAGAACAAGCCCAGAAATGACAACCTTTAGGATCCTTAAACCTTTGTAAGAACTTTTTTCTTCTTCTCATCCTCTGACTTTCCCTGTCCTTGTCTTAGATTAACAGCTCATTTGTTAGTGTCCTTGACATCATGTTGAATATCTTTTAACAAAGCCTCAGTTGCAGCACTGGACTTATCTGCAGCATCTTTGTCAACCAGATCCTTAGGCGTGCCTAGAAAGGAGAGATTATCCCCAAGTCATCAAAACATAGAGAGACAAGAAGGTAAGAACATAGAATAAAACAGCCCAAAGAAGTCAATTCGAACCTGCATATATGACTTCAACAGGGGCACAATAATAACGCGATTGTCAAGAACAGATACCATCCTGAGTTTCAGCTCCGTCTGCCGCATGGCAGCATTTGTCGGCAGCATTGTGGCATCCAGTTTGTAAAGCTGCAATACTTAACGCATTGAAACCAAGCGTTCTTTCATAATCAAACGATTTAGAAATGTGACGGTCAATAAACGACATATTTAGCATTAATGAGTAGCTTCGTATGAATGAGAGACAGGAGAGAGGAGGTGGAGAACTATAGAGAAAGACATGAAGTTTCATAAATAACTTGGAACGATCAACATGTTCATAAATACTCCACGAATCAATTGAAAGAGGCTGTTAGATTGTCTAGTTGGCTGTTAGATTATCTCACAAAAAGCCCTATAAAATCCATTTTTTAAATTTCTCTAAAAAGTTATAGAAATTTACAAGAAAATGTTATATTCAAACATCCTCCGACTTTTTTTAATCGACTTTAATATCCTCCGCATCAAATACATCCAAATAGTTCAGGTTATGGCTATTTTTAATGGTTTATTTTGCATTATTTTTTTGTTCATAGATTTTTTTTCATAAATAGCAATAAAACAGAGAGGAACACAAGAACGTATCGTTGTTTCACCACAGATTTGTAAGGGGGCAGAACCCGCGGCAGATATAAATAATTAAAGCAGCAAACTTAAGGTTTGTATGTTTTTTTTTTATGGCGAAATGCTTGGGTCCCGATAATTTATACCGATACTTTTTTTTTTTTTTTTTTACTTAGTGATTAAGTAAATGTTATTTTAATGATGTGATTTTTGTAAATGTCGGCTACACCCGGGTGTAGCACGACTCGTCTTTTCCGATCAAGAAAAGTAAGTAGAACTAGAAGTGATTCTTGCTCGAATTGTCTCATGCATCCGATGAAAGGATTCGGCTTACTTCTTCACATCATCATATATGATTCTACATTGATCACAAAAATAAAAAAGGTTAAAAAAAAAAAAACACATAGCAGGAGAATATTTTTTGAGAAAATTGATGGGTTAAATGGATAATTAAATGAATAAAATGTGAGAGGCCATCTAAGACAGCAAAAATTGGCCAGTTAATTAAAAATCAAAACCAATGAAAAAGAAGAAGAGAGTATACTAAAAAGGGGCATAAAAGAATTCCACCCCACTGATTTCCACCTCCACCTCTTCTCCACCTGAGCTAATAATCTATTTCCAATAGCAAAATTGTAAGGAAAGAATCAGATTACACGAACCCGACTTGGTGCCTACAAGTTGATGAGAACTATTGTTACAAATAGAAATCAGCAAAGTTCCAACAGGCAAACGCACTCAATGTGAGGAGTGTGCGGGAACATATCCACCGACTGTAGGCTCTTCAGCCTGTAACCACCTTTTATATTTTTCTCTATCTGCGCAACAAAAGATTTTCAAACGATCAAATGACTGGAAACCAACAAAAAAAAGAGTCCAAAAAACTGATGCATACCACGCCATGACATAGATAATCAAGGTCACGTGCACACGTGGCAGGATTACACGATACATAGACTATGCGTGGTGCCTTGAGCTTTAGTAGAAATTTAATCAACTTCATGTGCATGCCTGGACGGTTTGGATCTGCATGATTTCATACGTCAAAACAAAGCAAAACAATACTGTGCATGCTCATCAAAAGTGAATACCAGAAAATGTAACTTAAGGCATCAAAGGTGCACCATATAAGTAAAAGAGGATAATTGACACATAACGATGCAAGATGCTTCCCTTCAGACAAAATAGGTACGGTGTTTTGACTTCTAATGCTCCATGAAAATTGGTTCTGCATATTAAATGACTACGGGGCCAATCCAGTCAAAAATGAAGCTAAGGTGCAAGATGGAATTGCAAGTTGATGGATCATAATCAATATCCCCAAGTTTACTTGCAACTAAAACGTGTTTCTATATCATGTATTTGGAGCCAAATCTAAAGGGTGACCAGTAGCGTTACATGTTTTATGCTTATAAAATAGTACATGTTTTAGGGAAATAATTGAAGTCTGTAGCCACCAACTAAACAGACAGTGAAGCTTTATTTTCATTTTAGAACTTATTGGTGTATGTCAAGGCTAATTGTGATATTGTAACTTTTTTCTCTCCCCCCCCCCCCCCCCCCTCCAGAAAAAAATCCTGGCTCCACAGCTGGAAATTGAAGTTTCAAAATTGCATTGACACTAAAATTTTGAAAAATTAGATGAATCTACATTGAGGGAGGCATCAGAATAACCTGAAATGACAATGTCGGGCTTAGGAAAATTGTTGCCAAAACTTTCATCAATTTTATTCAGATCCCCCTGGACAAATGTGGCATTGTGGATTCCATTCAGCTTGGCATTCAAGCGAGCATCTGCAATGGCTTGAGCAACTACTTCATATCCATAAACATGTCTGACCCTGACAAATTAAGAAAATGAAGGCAAAATGAGTCAGACTCACAATACTTAGGGAAAAAAAAAAAAAGCACGAGAAAGAGAGGTTTACCTTTGGGCAAGAGTCAGACCAATGGTGCCAGTCCCGCAAAACAGGTCAAGAACAACTTCTGATCCATCCCCTCTAAGACCAGCACAATCTTCTATGAGCTTATACAATACCTCTGCCTAAACAGTGAAAACACGTTTACTTATGAATTATCAACAAAGCAAACTGGGAAATTTGAGCAAGAACTTTTAGTAAAATAGTATGAAAGCAAGAATGGACTGGATAATTTCAGTAGGCATACCTGCCGAGTGTTTGTCTGGAAGAAAGAGTTAGCTGATATTTGGAACGTGACCCCCCTTAAGATCTCTGTGATGGTAGATTTTCCATACAAAGTGTATTCTTCCTCCCCAACTGAAGTGCTACCAATAGAGGTATTTACATTGTTCATTATGCTTACCTATTGGCCATTCAACAAATAAAAAGTTAAACAAGAAGAAGATGAGTAAAGTATGACTTAATAAGCCATATGAATTCAATGACACAGCACTGGAAAAATGAGAAAAAAAGGTAGCCAATCTTAACAAAGAGACCACCAAATGCCCACACCTCTCCCACCGAAAAAGAGAGAAGGAATCATCGTTTTACTCAGTCTTTTGGGCATCAACTGATCTTAATTGGTACCGATCCAACCCAACAATAGAAAAAAAGAGACTTGAGGAAATTGACTACACTAGAAGTTTGTTTGCTCCAAAAGTAAAACACAACCATTGTATATGGGAATAAAATGATGTTAAAAATATTTCTTACGAACCACTTCAGGAACAGATGATATTTTATCAACTAGGGGCCTCAGCAGCTCTGGCTTGTAAGATGAGGTCACAAAATTGACCATAAGTTCAGACAGACCGGTCTTCACATCCCTGGAATAAAATAAAACAATTATGCTAAAACCATCATACGATTGAATCATAACCGTTATATTAAAGGGAAAACAAAGTTTGCAATTATAATATTAAACCCATGAACACACCAGGAACAAGATATGCTGAACCCATTTGTGATTGAAGACCCAAAGTATAAAAGAAATAAAAAAAAAAAAAAGAAAATTCTAATGGCATACTTATATCTACGATTTTGATCAAACATTCAACAAATACAATGTTTACCTCTAAGAGTGAAGACCCATCCAAGCACAGGTAAGGGGTGCTAAAATCTCAAATTCCTTTTTGCCAATTGGTTAGGAAAATATTTTCAACTGATAGTTTTAAAATTTAGCGCCTGATCATATTCCTCATGTATGTTTCACCAATTTCTTATTTACATTTGCATAATAAGACTATCAACAGACTACCCAAGTGTGTTTTGACACATTTTAGCTTCTGTTCGCACTTCACAGTTCTTCGTTCTTACTAATGCCCATGATAAGTAAGATCTTACCATCGCATTGTTGAATGAAGCTCATATGTTTAAAGTATATGTACCTTCACTCGTACCAATGCAGGTGTAATGAAAAGAATTACATGAAGTTAAAATATAGGAAATAGAAAAGACCTGGTCATAAAACGTAAAAGCAGAAGTTACAGAATGCACAGTACCTTCCAGTTCTTAGCATTAAATGCTTAAGAAATCCAGCATGAGAGTGAACATTGTAAGCAGAAAGACCTAGTTGTGGATCTCTCCAACAATCTTGGATAGCTGCAAGAACCTATATATCAGAAATGCAAGTCAAACAGTCGGGAAAGAACAACTTTCTAACAAATTTCACTGAGAAAGTAAAAACGTAATGTCAAATAATCTAGTATCCGCCAAATACTAATTCAAATAATAAATAAGGTGCAAATTTTAAGCTAAACAATAGCAGATTAAGAAGATAAATTATAAAAATCATGGCACAGGAAGTGATAAGAGTAATTGCAAAAACCCATTGCAGAGAAAGTAGGTAGCACTAGGAATTCATTAGATATTGAAGGAAATACAACCCATTTCCAAGAAAGCTAAAATCTTGGTAATATAAAGCAATTAATTCAAGAACTTTTTATCTTCTTAGCAGAAAAAAGATGAAGATGCATAGTTTTGCAAGCGCATCCTACACTACCTGACAAATTGTCGTGCACAGAACATTGCAATAAACCTCAAGAAATAACCAGCATTTATAATAGGTCTTCATTGCTTTCACTCATTTATTTACAGGTAAAATAAAGCAATTCATTGCTTTCATTCATACCATGAAACTTCTATGCAAGGAAAGAATCCTGGCTCCGCAGTTGGAAATTTCCAAAATATGCTAAGAAATTTATCTAAGACGTTATTTTTAAATAGCATCTAATAACCCAAAGAAAATATAACACACCATATTGGCAGGCTCACTTTGCAGTAAGCACTTGTTGACATTCAGAACCTTGTCAAAGAAGCCAGGAGCATGAAGTCCCAGTGCAGAACTCTCATTACCATCTTGTTTCTCTGATAATGATTCCCTAGGTAACCATTCTTGAGAACCAAAGGAGAATTCCATCTGCAGAAGGACAAAAGTGGCAGCTAAGATATTTTAAAATTTTCAAATAATCTACTCATACACTTTTTTTTCACAATAAGTATATGACAGCTATGGGTTCTAACGTTGATAGGGACATCAAGTTGGAGTGAATGATGAAATTGAAACAGGAGATACAGACATAACATGGTTGGGAGTTGGCATAGTTGGCGATTATCAGATGCATAGCTCTCATTACACTAAAGCTTCAACTTTTTTAATGTAATGGTATATATTACAAACTTGTACCATTATTTAGCTTAAGAATCCTACATTTCATCTTTAAATAATGGCATGCCTTTCATATACTTGATTTCCAACAATGAATTAGTGATCAATTAATGAGCCAACAAATTAAACAAGTGAACTCATCCTACTTATAGTTTGAGAGTACCCTCCTTCAGACAAAAGCACATATAATCAAACAAAACTATAGGAGTATGTGTTTGGCGAAATACTACAATTTTCTAGTACGACATTATTCACAATCTGGCAAAAATCTTGCCAAGTGCTCAAGTGCTCTACTCTAAATGAGAGATATTTTAAAGCTGCTAAAGTGCGAATAAAACTAGAACTAATGGATTTAGGAAAATTTAAGGCAACAAAATTGACAAGGTTTATGTTCAGCTCTAACCTTGTTCCTATAATGGAACTGGATATCACAGGGAACAATTGGCTTCATGATGTCAAGGGATTCCAGTTCCTTACTAGAAAACATGCCGACATGGGTCACCAACTCAAGGACTTGTTGTTCCTTGGCACTAAGCTGAGCCTCATAAGAGAGGTTTTGCGTTTTACATCCTCCACAATAGGAAGAATATTCACAAGGGGCATCAACAAAGTCCCTGTGAGGAGAAATTGTCTTTAATTTAGTCACCTGCACTTTTTACAAAATTGAAAAGTGAAAAATTATATGTCACAACATATTTCAAAGGACAGAACCTTTATGGACACTTAATAAGCATAATAATACTGCCATAGATTGATCTGATCTTTTAACACTGACTGGCTCTCACAAAAACTTAGAAGAACCAAAAATTAAAATAGAAACAAAATACTTTTTGGCTGTTGTGACACATCAAATTGATTTCATCATCAGCTTTGATACCAAACACATATATTAATATATCGTGAAAAAATGAAAAAGAAAAAACTGCATACGTTAAGATGCTCAGGTAACATATCAGATAAAGAACATCCAAGATAGAAGTACAATAATGCAAAGCTTGCTTCACTTCTAGGGCTTGCAAATGTTGACACGACTCGTGAATTTGACATGAACCTAATACGAAATTAATAGGTTTAGGTTAAAGGGTTTGACTTGTTTAATTAAATGGGTTGGGTTAGGGTTGACTCATTTACAATCCGAACTCGATTTTTGAAGAGAAATAACCCTAGCATGTGACATATACAACTGCCATTTTTTTTTTTTTTTGTCACAAAACGCGAGCCTAACATGAACCCAACTCAAAATTAGACTGTTGGGGTTGATGATCTGACCCATTTAATTTTGGCTTGACTCATATACAACACGAACCCAACTTGACACGACCCGAGCTCAACAGAACTTCACAAAGTGTCAGCTCTAGTCAGTTTCAGCAGCCAAGCTCCAGTTAGGCAGTTATTAATCCAATCACCAATGGTTCCCAAATGAGCCTTATGGGAGAGCCACGTTCCCAATTCCATAGTTAAGTTTTAGATCTTGCGAGGGTTAAGTGAAAATCCATCTCAAGAGATTGACAAAGTAATCCATATCATATAAAATTGCATCCTTCAAGACCTAGGGAGGAAAAAAAGATGAAGCAACTGAACCGTAGAGACTGAATTCAGCAAAGCTGTAAGGTCTCTCCAGACGATAAGTCCATAAACCATCACCACAATAAACGATAATTCTTAATCGAGTATTGAACACAGAAAAATGATTAGATCCAAATTTTCATTCCAATTTCCTTTTGATTTAATCTAATTTGTCAGGAGAATAAGACCCAGAACAACAATTCCCATTTCCACCCCTCAATTTCTTCAGCACCTATGCAATCCCCATAAACCGTTACCGAGTTACTAAACCTGAATTTAAATGTTTAGACCAATTGATGTCAGACTCTTATTCAACCACAATAGTCATCTTGGTCTAGCATTTGGCTTAAAATCCTCTCTCACATAAACACTCATAAAAACAATCGAACCCGGACATGCCCGCTCTCCCCTTAGACGTCCAAACTCAAAACCAAAAAAGGAAAATGAGACCCGACGAGTTATTTTCCCCCTTACTGATTGCTTCGTTTTCTCAGAAACCAAAAGGAGCCTGAAAAATACCTCCGCATAGTTTTCCTTCTTGCGAGTGACACGCCCAATGAATCGCTCACCTGGAAGTGCACGGTCGCACATGACAACGAACCCGGTGTCCGCCACCTTGCAAAGACCTTTCCCCTTAAAAGCCAGGGACTCGCATAGAAGCTCCAATGTCTGGCCTCGCTTCGGGAAGTATGACTTGTTGGACTTACTGGGCTTGGAGGCGCTAGGCTGTAGAGCCTCGGCCGAGTCCTCGGCCATTGAGGAAGAAGATAGAGAGGCGAAGGTTGAAGAGGGACGACGATTTAGGAGCCATGGGCGCGCAGTAGTGAGGCTCCTGAGCCCATGGCTCGGCAGAGTCGTCATTCTAGGCGCTTTGTAAGCTCTGGACTCCTTAGTCGTGGGGGAAGGAAGAAAGGCGGTGCCTTTGGCAGCTGGTCCGCTGGACTGGGATAGAGGGTAGTTGGGTCATTGAGTCTTCGTATTTGCAAATGAGAAATGATATTTACTCTTTTTTGGTGTGTCTCGTCGCTAATTTTTTAATTTTAATTTTTATTTAGTAATTAAATAAGTCATTATTAATATATTGATTTTTTTTATATTTTTTAAAATTATTTTAAAATGATAAAAAAATAAATATGAAAATTTAAAAAAAATAAAAACACAATTTTAACCTAGCAGTCATAATGAGCAATGCTACTCGAGGATAGAGTAACATTGGTTGTTTTTTTTAAAAAAATTAAAAATTAAAAAATTTACATAAAAATTAAATTAAATTTTTAATAATAAATTTTATTTTTTTAAACGATCTAATGACACTTAAGCTATATTTAGATGTTGAACTGAGTTGAGTTGAGATGATAAAATATTGTTAGAATATTATTTTTTAATATTATTATTATTTTGAAATTTGAAAAAATTAAATTATTTATTATATTTTGTATTAAAATTTAAAAAAATTGTAATGATAAGTTGAATTTGATTTAGTTTCCAAACATACCCTTACACTTACGCAATCACTGTATTATTACTATGCAAATTTGCGTCGAGATATAAAGTTTAAACACGACTGTTCTTTGAATTTAGAAAAACAATAATTTCACCACAAACCATATACTTGCTCTGATTTTTAATACAATTAATTGAAAATTCATTATCTTAGTTTTCACTAGTTTACAAATGGTCATTTGATTTTTTCAATTATAATAATTATTTTTGAGATTTTTAAATTCAGTAAATTAATTCCGTCCATCTATCATTAATTACTTAATATAATATAGACACATACTGTTGTTGTCGTGTTTCGCAGCCTGAACAGTTCCGCAAAACCCTAGCTTCTTGATGCCTGTAACTGAGAAGAAGATAAGGCTCACGTGGCCTCTGGGATCTCTCCGATACCTAAATCAGTGATTACTCTTTGGAGAAAAAAAGTAGAATGCAGGGAAGAAGTTAACCAAAAACCCAATCTCCGTTCGTAAGAAAGTTACTCCCTATTTATACCTGAGTAAGGTCTCCAGTCGAGGGAGATTGTGGTGCGTCAGATGCCAAACCTACCACCACTCATTCGTTATCCCTCTAATGGGAGCCAGTCTGTGTCCTCGCGAGAGATTGCGCCATGTCTAAGGTCCTACGACTGCGCGACTACCACCTCTTTGTCATGCCAAGAGATGTCAGGTTGCGGGCGAGCCGTCCTTGGCTCGTGGGACGCTCCACTGTGCGTCGGATTTCCTGATATCGATCTGGCTCGTGCCTAGGATTTGATATCTTGGAGTCGGGGGTGCAACGGTGCGTTGCGCACGGGGCCTGGTAACTCATTTTGTAGACCTCGATCCTCCCGAACCCTGAATGGACTGGCTGATCCTGTGCTTACTCAATTTCCCGACCTTCTCGTCCTAGGTCTTTGGCCCCCTACTCAAGCATGGGCCCTACTGGAACGGACCTTCCCTCACACATACCATGCTTACTCCAAATACATTGGATTAGTTTTAAAGGCCAAAGACTAAAGTATTTTTGTGAATTGTGAATAAAAATGGACAAATTTAAGGGAAAGCATATAAATTTATTTCCAAAAATATCAATTTTATCATAATGATTAACATGTGCACACTTGTTAGCAATTTAACATGTTACTGTTAGAAGTAATAAATATTATTTATATAAAAGAATCTATAATATTAAATTATAAATTGATGGTTTGGTGTAAAATATCAAATCTATTTTATAATGAAAATAAATTTTATAATTTGACATGTCATGTCAATTCATATTAATTAGTAAATTTATTTATACATTATTTTATAAATAAAATAGTTGTCATTAAAAATCGAGGAAAACATAAAATATGTTTATTAATTTAACGTATTAAAATTAGAGAATAGCTTTAAATCGGACTTGATGTAAAAAATAGATTCATACATTCCAATAAAATTGAGACACGTGTGCTTCTTAAGAAGTTAAAAATACAAGAAGACTAGAGATCTGGTACATCCCCATTCCCCATCGCTCTCTATCTTTCCCATCTCTCTCTCTCTCTTAAGTTGAACGTCTGTTCGATAGTGATGAATTTACATCTAAAGGCACAAATGAAAGTATGTTCCCGTCAGAATTTACAGCTAAAATATTTTCATTTACATAAACTTTTGAATAGTGAGCATAAGCACAAATTTTCCTTGTTTTAGAAAAACTAGTTGGAAGAACAATTCTTCCTATTAATCGGTGCCAAAGAAGAGCACCATAATGAAGAGAGCATGGAAAAAAAAAAAAAAATCTTCTAGGCTCATGAAGCATAAAACTCATTTCATCTAAACACAAATATAAAGTGATGGCTTGAGGGGAGAGAGAGTGGAAGAGCTAGTGAGGGGTGAGAGAGAGTGATTTGCTTGAGGAAGGAGAGAGAGGAGAAAGCATCTAAGAGAGATTGGGGAGAGAGATGATGTATACGGGATTTGAAGATTCGGTTACCTACAATTATTTTTGCTTTTTATGAAAAATTATATTAATTATCTACACTTATTTTTATTTTTTATTTTATTTATTAAAGATGTGGTATATAAATAAAAAGTAGAATAATTTAATTAATTTAAAATGAATAAAAATAAGATGACGCATATATATATATATATTTTTTGTTAAAAATCATATATGTCACAAGTCTATTAAAGGGTGTAAAAGTAATATTATATATAGTTATAAAATATATAAGTGTTATATAATCGTTTTAAAAAAATATATAGTCAATTATTAAAAATTTATTATTTTTTCATATAATTCTGATATTTATTTAAGTTCTTTTGAATGGATTGTGCGTCGTTTGTACAATTTAGGACGGCATATATAATTTTTTTCCTTTATTAATTTATGAGCGTTTGTGGCGGTTAGATTTTGCGGGAGTAGGACGAGAACGACAGCGTATGAGGTCAGACATCTACTCACTAAGCTAATATAAGCCGTTGATCTCGTTGGACAGCCGCGTAATACACTCCCACGAAACCCTAGCCTGTAAGGTCTGATCTCTCTCGCTCGTCAAGTGTTTGCCGGCGGTTCCATCACAGCAAGAAGCAAACTAATTCATGGGTAATCCGAGGCTCTCTACCTCTCTCTCCTTAGCGATATCGCCAGCTTTTCCTCACTTGAATTTCTTTGTTTTAGGTTATAGATTTAAGATATTTTTTTCATGTATTTTGATTGGATGTGTGAAACTGAGCAGGTAAGGTTCACGGATCGCTGGCACGTGCCGGAAAGGTGAGGGGTCAGACTCCGAAGGTGGCCAAGCAGGACAAGAAGAAGAAGCCGCGAGGCCGCGCCCACAAGCGTATGCAGTACAATCGCCGCTTCGTCACCGCCGGTCAGTCTCCTTCTGTCTGCTATAATGATTTTAGATTTCGTAATCTTATTATAGTGCTTTGGATTGTGAAATACTGAAATCTACAATTGATTTTTTGACTGTTTGGAAGGTAAAAAATTAAAAAAGAAAAAGAAAAATAGTGTCTGCTAAATGTTCTACGTGACTGTTTCTGAAAAAACGAAAAATGTCTGGTTGGAATTTGAATTAAACCCACTCATTTAAATGCAACAATTTCTAAGAATATAAAGTGTGCATGCATGCATACATTTAGTTGATGGGTAACTGTTCTTATAAAGCATAGTTAACTCCCAATTTAGATGTCACGTAGTGTTTTGGAAAATGTTATTATTTAATGGTTATAGAGTTGTATAATTGTCTGTTATGTTCTGTGGCTTGGTTTCCAGTGGGTATGAAATGACCCATTGATGTATCCCCTGTATCGGTTCTATAAAAGAGTTTTTGGCATCAAAATAACATGCAAGAAGAATGCTAGGCATGAAGTAAAACGGCTCACTTTTGACTTGGTGTCCGGTGGGCATCAAATTTCATTTTGAGCTTAGTTTCACTAGTAATGGTAGCATTGGCTGATGCATCTATAGCAGGTACCTCTGGTCATAGAATCCACTTTCTTTATGATTCAGCTTCTCGGATGTAGGGGCAAAACCCATGACAAACAATGTCATGGATTTTGCTTGATCTAGGCTTTTAACAGAAATACATGTTCCAAGATTTGCCACATTACATTGCTCTTGGTAAACATCGGTGTTCAACGCCTTACACTAGGAAGGACAGAAACATTGTAGGATTAGAGTATATGCGTGACCTTGTTTCTTTATCTTCTTAGCTAGGTGTTTGTTTTGTATACTTTATGTGTACTTTAGTTTCGTCTTTGTGCTATTAATAAGAATTAATACTTACATAAAAAAGTAATATATGTGTGACCATTTGCATATTGACTATCTCTTCTTACAAAATTATAATCATGGTCTTAATTTTATTATATTACTTACCTGTATCACCTGTATCTAACAAGTCTGTCATGGATTTTTCCCAGGCCTAGTATTCTAGGTTCATACTGACTGCATGTGGGTTTTGAGAGGGTCAACGTGCGTTTCTTGAAAAGTATGTTTCTGAGGAGGTTGATGTTTGTGAATTATGGATAGTCAAGGGTGTTGTAAGATGTGTCAATGGGGTCTAGATCGAATGACATCTCCTTCTCCATAAATAAGGGATGGAGGGCGAGGGTACGGTTTCAAAATTCCATTCGTAGCTGATTTTACCCAGCCAACCCAAAAAGCATATATATATATATTTATGTGATATCTATAACAATCGATCGACTGTTTTCTATGAGTCATGTTTACCTGTCAACAGAACCAACTGACAAGTGTGCTATTGGTTGGTTTATCTTGCAGTAGTTGGATTTGGGAAGAAGCGTGGACCCAATTCTTCAGAGAAGTAAGCAGCTTGCTGTATGAGGAGTTTGGTTATGGAGGCAGTGGTTGATCATGAAGCACTAGTTTGGCACTCTTATATTTTGTTTGTAGCTAAACTACATTTCAGTTTAGTAGTTTATAACTTAAAATCTGACTTTGTT
This sequence comes from Juglans microcarpa x Juglans regia, assembly GCF_004785595.1. Classification (NCBI taxonomy): domain Eukaryota; kingdom Viridiplantae; phylum Streptophyta; class Magnoliopsida; order Fagales; family Juglandaceae; genus Juglans; species Juglans microcarpa x Juglans regia. The sequence continues at coordinate 25,362,374 of NC_054595.1, forward strand.
TTGTTCAAGACTTCTCTTGAGGTTTAAAACTTGAAAATGCATGGGATGTGCCGATTTTGAGATTTCTATGAGCATAGATTGTGTTGGCTTCCTTTTGTTTACCAATTTATCATTTCCTGGGTGATTCGTATTTATATGATTATCTGGTACGAGTAAAATATCTCGGTTGGGGTGCGATGCGCTCTACATGATCTGATTTAAATTATATTAGCCTTGAGGTACTTCACCAGTTCAGCTCTAACCATGTACCTATAATGAAACTGGATATCACAGGGAACAATTGACTTCATGATGTTAAGGGATTCCAGTTCCTTACAAGAAAACTTGCCAACATTTGTCAACAACTCAAGGGCTTGTTGTTCCTTATCACTAAGCTGAGCCTCATTAAGAGAGGTTTTGCGTTTTACATCCTCCACAATAGGAAGCATACTCACAAGGGGCATCAACAAAGTCCCAGTAAAGGAGATATTGTCTTTAACTTATATGTCATTGAAAGAATGAGAGGAAGGATGGATACACATGAGGACAGATTACTTGAGGGTTATAACAAGCATGATGACAGAACCTTAATGGATAATAAGAATAATACTGCCATAGATTGATCTGATCTTTTAATATCGATTGGCTCTCACAAAAATTTAGAAGAACCAAAAATTAAAATAGAAACAAAATACTTTTTGGCTGTTGTGACAAATCAAATTGGTTCCATCGTCAGCCTTTGATACCAAATACATATATTAATATATCATTTAAAAAAAGAAAAAAAATTAACATATCAGATAGAGCCCATCCAAGATAGAAGTGCAATAATGTAGTGTTTGTTTCGCTTCTAGGGCTTGCACTTGTTGACACACTTTGTGAACTTAGAGTGCACTCAATGGATTTTTTATCCTATCATTTAAAATACATAATCAAAATTTATTTTTTTTATTTTACATACTGACTTTTACAATATATCATACATCAGTTTATCTATTTTTTCTTCATATCATTTAAATATTATACTTTTTAATTTTTGTTTATTCATTTCAAATATTTTCTCTAACTACTAATGATATCTTCATATCTTTTGATATTTATAATATCTTTTCATATATAATGTTATATAATTATGTTTTATTTTAAATTAATCTAAATTTATAAGCTAAACTAAAATATAAATTAATTCAATAAAATATAGCATGGTATATATCTACAACTACGCGCACCACCAACAGACATTTTGGTTAGCTATTGCACCTTAGAAAATAATCTCTTTTCTCAATACATATGATCCCGATTCCCTGTACACACTCTGCACTACCATGTTTCGAAAGTTCACTTTCTAGTTTATGCAGTGAAATAAAGGAACTTGGGACTGAAACGGAAATAAAGTTTACTTTCTAGTTTCTACGGTAAAAGAAAAAAGTAGAAGGTAAGAGAGAGAAATGAATAAAAAATTTATACATTTGTGAACAGTATCTACTAAATGTAGCGGTGGTACTGTAGCAACTATATTTTAAAGATGAAATATATAATTCATTAGAGAGATATTTTAAGCTCTTTCCTTTAAATTTTACAAAAAGCTGGATTTTACAAGAGTCATTGGAAGTGCTCTTGGATACAAGAATTCAATACGAAATTAATAGATTTAGGTCGAAGAGTTTGACTTATTACATTAAGATTGCGTTTGCTTATCAAACTCACCTCAACTCATCTCAACTTATCATTACAATTTTTTCAAATCTCAATATAAAATATAATAAACAATTCAACTTTTTCAAATTTTAAAATAATAATAATATTAAAAAATAATATTTTAACAATATTTTATCATCACAACTCAACTCACTTCATCATCCACACACACCATAAATAGGTTGAGTTATGGTTGACTCATTTACAATCCAAACTCGATTTTTGAAGAGAAATAACCTAACATTCGGCAAGTACAATTGCCTTTTTTTTTTATTTTCTTTTTTTAATCACAAATTGCGAACCTAACATGAACGCAACTCAAAAGTAACAGGATCTGACCCATTTAATTTTGGCCTGGCTTATATACAACACAAATCTAACTTGACACGATCCGAACATATTACAGCAAGTTATGTGAATATGTAAATTTACTTTTATATGATTTTTTTATAGTTTAAGTATTTCTCTTTTTAGTTTAGTTAATTTGAAATTCATTATTTTCAGTGACTTTTGTATTTATATTTGAGATTTTAAAATTTTGTAATTAATACTTCCGTCCATCTATCATTAATTACTTAACAAAATGGGATGTCAGCTAACGACAATATACGTTTGTACTGCATAATATTAGTTAGGAGTTTTATATAGATAAGTTCTATATAAATTATTTATAAAAAAGTGATTTTTATTAATAAAAAATAATTTTTTTTAAAATAAGGTCTATTTTTTATAATAACTTAAATAAGATTTATCTATTTGTGATCTGTATAAATCATTTCTATTAATATTGAGATCAAAAATTTTAAAACACACTCTATACTATTGACATGATAAAATTTAATTTGTAAAAAAATTTATAATTCAAATCTTTTACAAATTAAATCCTGTTATAACTTATCTCAATTATGTTTGTAAATTTGTTTCTATATATATTTTCTTATGGTTCAAGTATTTGTTATTAAAAATTAATGAAAACATGAAATATGTTTATTAATTTAAGATTTTGCTATACATTAGTTATTATTTACTTTCACACTTGAAAGTTTTTTTTTATAGAATATGAGGTGTTTTTTATAGAGTGATGCGTGAGATAGTGAATAATAATTAATGAGAAGAATTATTTATTAATTTATCATATTAAAATTAATATGATTAAAATGTTTGCATTTTTATTAATTTTGAGTGTTTGTGGCGGTTAGATTTTTGGGGAGTAGGACGGAAAACGAAGCGTATAGGTCAAACATCTACTCACCACGCCAGTATACTAATATCAGCCGTTGATCTCAACGGACAGCCGCCTTATATGCTCCCACGAAACCCTAGCCCTAACGTTGCTACCAAGACACTCAGGGTCTAATCTCTCTCGCTCGTCAAGTGTTCGCCGGCGGTTCCATCACAGCAAGAAGCTCTAAAACTAATTCATGGGTAATCCGAGGCTCATTATCTCTCTGTCGTTAGTGATATCTCCAGATTTTCCTCACTTTAATTTATTGTTTTAGGTTATAGATTTAAGACATTTTTTCATGTATTTTGATTGGATGTGTGAAATTGAGCAGGTAAGGTTCACGGATCGCTGGCACGTGCCGGAAAGGTGCGGGGTCAGACTCCAAAGGTGGCCAAGCAGGACAAGAAGAAGAAGCCGCGAGGCCGCGCCCACAAGCGTATGCAGTACAATCGCCGCTTCGTCACCGCCGGTCAGTCTCTCTCTCTCTCTCTCTCTCTCTCTGATATAATGATTTTAGTTAATCTTATCATATGTCTCTTTGTCTGCTAGTTCTATTTAGTGTTTGGGATTGAGAAATACTGAAACCTGCAATTGATTTTTTTTTTAATTGCAACAATTTCTAAGAATATAAAGTGTGTATGCACGCATACATTTAGTTGATGGGTAACTGTTCTTATAAAGCATGGTTAACTCCTAATTTAGACCTTATTTAATGGTTATAGAGTCGTATAATTGTCTGTTCTGACATCACATTGTTCTGTGGCTTGGTGTCCAGTGGGTATGAAATGACCCATTGATGTATCCCCTGTATTGGTTCCATAAAAGAGTTTTTGGCATCAGAATAAAATGCAAGAAGAATGCTAGGCATGAATTAAAACAGCTCATTTTTTGGCTTGGTGTCCGGTGGGCATCAAATTTCATATTGAGCTTAGTTTCACTAGTAATTACATTGGCCGATGCATCTATAACAGGCACCTCTGGTCATAGAATCCACTTTCTTTATGATTCAGCTTCTCGGTATGCAGGGGCAAAACCCATGACAACCCATGTCAAGGATTTTGCTTGATCTATGCTTTTAATAGAAATACATGTTCCAAAATTTGCCACATTACATGGCTCTTGGTAAACACCGGTGTTCGATGCCTTACACTAGGAAGAACTGAAACATAATAGAATAAGAATTTATGTGTGACCTCGTATCTTTTTCTTCTTTGCTAGATGTTTCTTTTGTATGCTTTCTGTGTACCTGAGTTGCATCTTTGCGCTTATTAATATATATGTGTGTGACCATTTGCATATTGACTATTTCTTTTTACAAAATTATAATCATGGTCTTAATTATATTGAATTACTTACCTGCATCACCCGTATCTAACAAGTCCCGTTACTGATTTTCCCAGGCCTAGTATTCTAGGCCCATGCTGACAGCATGTGGGTTTTGACTTTTGAGAGGGTCAACGTATGTTTCTGAGGAAGTTAATGCTTGTGAATTATGGATAGCCAAGGGTCTTGTAAGATGTGTCAATGGGGTCTTAGATCGGATGGCATCTCTTTCTTCATAAATAAGGGATGGAGGGTGAGGGTGTGGGTTCAAAATTCCATTCCTAGCTGTTTTTACCCAGAAAACCCAAAAAAGCATGTGTGTGTGTGTGTGTGTGTAATTTTTTTTATGTGATATTTATAACAATTGATAGTCTGTTTTCTATGAGTCATGTTTACCTGTCAACGGAAGCAACTGACAAGTGTGCTACTGGTTGGTTTATCTTACAGTAGTTGGATTTGGGAAGAAGCGTGGACCCAATTCTTCAGAGAAGTAAGCAGCTTGCTCTATGAGGAGTTTGGTTATTGGTTATGGAGAGGCAGTGGTTGATCATGAAGCACTAGTATAGCTTAACTACAATTCAGTTTATTTGTTTATACTTAAAACCTGAATTTGTTTTGTTCAAGACACTTCTCAGAGGTTTAAAATTTGCAAATGCATGGGCTGTGCCCATTTTGAGATTTCTATGAGCATAGATTATGTTGGCTTCCTTTTGTTTACCAATTTTCAACTTCCTTCGGCTGGGATGCGCTCAATTTGATCTGATAAAACTTGTGCTAAAGATATTAGTCTCGTGGTACTTCACTAGTTCAGCAATTCTGGTGATTTTGCCTTAGGATTTTGCAACAAGTGGACTTGAGGGCTTTACTAATATAATAAGAGCAATGCTTGCAAATTTTGCGTACACTTTTTTTTTTTTTTTAAAGTAAGATTTATTATTAATTTTTTTAACATAAATCTTAAATTTGTTATTATTTTTAAATGGAGTAGCTTGCCGCAAATATCATTTCTATTTTCTACTCTAATAATAATGGTAAACTACAACTAATATAATAATGGTAAACTATTAAGGCGGTTTTGATAATGAAATTTAACTCATCTTATCTAATTATTAGAATTTTTTTAAAATTTTAAATAGAATATAATAAATAATTTAATTTTTTTAAATTTTTAAATAAAAATAAAATTAAAAAATAAAATTATAATAAAATTTTATTTAATTTTCAACTTACCTCCGCTGAACTCACCATTTCAATTTTCAAACCAAGCGTAAAACTACTCATAAAGAGTCTGGATAAAATCTCAAACAATAACCTGTCTCTATTTTCGGAATTATTTATTCCACCATTTCTCGCGCCCACGTTGTTATCAATGAGATTATTATTTTTAATTCGAACTGTTTCTTCATTTCTATCCTTATCATTACTCATTAGTTAAAAAAATTTAATTTTATTATTAAGCATAATTCTTTATAGTTAATAGAGATTGAAAGAACTGTCCAAAAACTATGAAAAGGACCCAAAAACACGTAACCCATTAATAATTGTGAAAAGTCGACCATAATGGGTAGCACCGCTCTTTCATGTCGTTAGTTTTTTTTTTTTTTTTTCATTTTTTTCATTTTTTTCATTTTTTTAATATATTTAAATATTTTAAAAAATAAAAAAATATATTAATACACTTAAAATCACTTCTATACCTCCTTACCCACAGAGTTAAAAAAAAAAAAAAAAAAAAAAATTATTCTTATTCAACGATACACCGTAGCGGTATGAACGGCATAGTATCTTTTCTCCAAAAGAATTGTTATAGGTTGAATGTTGTGTATCAAAATGATTCTACGAACCGTAATCCAGAAAGTTCTGGGTAGAAGACGTTAACTACCCAGCTAAAATGGCCCTGAAGTGCAACATCTGACCCTGTAAATCCTCTCCAAACTCCAAGACCCGACAAGATCCGTGAATTGCAAAAATCCTAGTTTTTATATAACGCCTCCACCCTACTCTACTTACTTCTCACGCGTTCTCTCTCTCTCTTCTCCTCGAGGGCGATGATCCTTCAGTTTCGACAACACCCCTCAACGTAAAAAACAGAGATAGCGATATCAAACTGCCTACCTTTCTAACCATCTCACGCTAATTCCACGTTCAATGAAGCTGGCGCAAAGACAGAGCGTGCGAACAGTGGACTTTATCCCTCACTTCTATTTCTCAAACCTCTTTGGTACCAACTCCAACCTTATATCTAGCCCATACCATAAGCATCCCAAATGGTAATAACTTTGCAACCTTTTTCTCTTTCCTCATTGTGTTACGTGTTGTTTCCGTAAGTGCCCAGAGAATTGGAATCGGAATCGGAAATTTTGGTTTGGTTGAGGCTTTACTGTTCTCCTTGGGGGAAGCTTTTCTCTCTCTCTCTCTCTCTCTCTCGGTGAAGAACCCATTTGGTGAGGCCAATTCAACGTCTCCTCGGTTGATCTCGGTCCCGGTGTCCGACATCTAGATACCATTTACGTGTCTCTATTCTTGGAGAAAATCAAACACTCAAACCGAAGTCGCTTTATCATTGCCATTATGAGATGCATTCCGGGGCTTATGGTTCTGCCAATGGGGAAATTTTCATTTGAAATGGGTGATATTGGATTCGATGTTCTCGAAAACGTCACACCCAGAAGCTGGATTTGATTGAAAATCGAGGTAAAGATGCAATCAAGGTGGATGGCATTGGAGGAAGGCAAGGACCCCTCCACTACAGTGAGAACAAATCAGTTTAGGGCTTTCCCTTTGAAAGTCCTTCAATTTTTCTTGATATTTTTGGTGCTGGGACTTGGCATTTCAATTGTTAGCATGTATATGACTCGGTATTTCAAAGTTCAGATTGTTGCTCCCGTTGCAGAGTCCACTCTTAGGCCTTGCTTGGATGAGCAAACTACTGTAGAGAGTTGGATTAGACCTCCATCAAATCTGTTGCACACCATGAATGACACGCATCTGTTGTGGCTGGCTTCATCTGTTCCTCGGATAAAGACTTATCCATTCAAGAGAGTTCCCAAGATTGCGTTCATGTTCTTGACGAAGGGACCATTGCCAATGTCACCCCTTTGGGAGCGGTTCTTTAAGGGGAACGAGGGGCTTTACTCAATCTATGTTCATTCACTGCCATCTTACAATGCCAATTTTACAACTTCATCCGTTTTTTACAGGAGACAAATCCCAAGTCTGGTATCAACAACCATTCACTTTTTAACGTGTATTTGGTGGCACGAGGGTGTAATTGATTGTAATGGCCTTTTTCCTGAATGAATGCTAGGAATTTCCTTATGGATATGTTGATGATTATGTTATTAATGTCATTTTAAAATTCTAGATGCTGGTCTTTCTAATTTAGTCATCAGTAAAATAATTTTTTGGTTGGTCATTTTAAGGGTCACTGATAGGTATCTTCCTTTTTAAAGAAAAAAGATATCACTGACAGGTTATAAGACCTTATAGATTTAATTTGAGAAGTTTCAGTATTTATGTTGAAGGCCATTAACTGCAGTGGTGAGGGGTGACATGTTTAAAGTTGAAAGGTTAGTGGAATCGATTGATGCAATTTAGTTAGAAAAATTCTGGCCTATTAGTAGTTGAATGTTGAAAGAGGATTCATTTGGCTGGCTCAAGCAGTAGAGTGGGAAATGGGCCTTCGCACTTTACCTGCCCAAATGTTTGGGACAAGGATTCTTTGGATCCTAACTTAATTAATTAAGGAGGAGGTACCATAAAACCATATTGGTTTACATCCAAGCTTTTGACTTATTTATATGGCAAAACAATGTGGAGAAAGAGCAATGGAGCCATAATATAGAAAAAGGATAGGTTAGAATATTCTATACATTGCCTGCGATGTGCCTAGGTTTAGTACAAAATGATTTCCGAATTGCGATGTGTGTTTCATCATTGTCTTTTGGGCCAAATAATGAAAAGGGTGTAAAAACTTGCTAATTTTTCTACTGAGATGTTACCATTTGCTTCATGGACTAAGCAATAACAAACTTATAACTATGAGAATATTGCTGAACCCTGTTTGTGATACTCCTTATGATAAGGATAGATAAGGATAAGGGTAAGTGGTGTATGAGATCCCACATTGCTTGGGAAGGAGAAATTCTTGCTCTTTGTAATGTTCCAATGGGGCTCCAATTGTATCATTGACTAGGGGAGTATAGGTCATGTGGTTTGAGTTTTCCATTGGGGCGTTACTAATGTTATCAGAGCCTATCTCAACTAGAAATGTGGGACTTCGACGTCGTTGTAGGGCCAGTTTGTCGTAGGTGGCATGGCTCAAGTCCCACATTTCTGGTTGGGATAGACTCTGATACCATTTATAACGCCCCAATAGAAGGTCCAAGCCACATGACCTATACTCCAAAATGACTAGTTAATGATACTGTTGGAGCTCTATTGGTAACATTATAAAGAGCAAGAACTTCTCATTTTCAAGTAATGTGGGATCTCATACACTACCTACCCGTATCCTTATCTATCCATCCTTGTCAGGAAAAAATTTACAGTAGTTTTTTTCATTCACATTTAGCTTTACAAGTATGCGCTCTGAACTTTTGACAAGTTCTTCCAGTTAGATGTGAGCCAACCTGTGACCTGCTAATGCCTGTAGTTGTGTGTGTGTGTATTTTTGGACCATTCATTCTGCCTGTCATTATCGATTGATTCCCCCCCCCCCCCCCCCCCCCCCCCCCCCCCCCCCCCCCCCCTCCCCCTACCCCCAATTATAAATTATTCAATCATCAACTATTTATCCTTCCTTGGGTAAATCAATAATCACCAGTGAATTAATATGTGTATAATTTGAGCATAAGTCAGGTTCAACTCTTTTTTGTGAATGTATTCCGACCATGGTTTTTAGTCCTGGAGTAAGATGTCAAGATTTTGTCAATTTAACCCCCAATTATGACTGGACATCATCAAGTTGCATTTGACAATGATATGCTGCGGCACTAGGACTTGGAGTGGGAAATTATTTGCAATAATCACTAGAACTTAATTTAAGCATATAATTTGAGCATAAGGCAGGGACTACACTTTGAGTCAGTGTCTTCCAACCATGGTTTTTGTTTGATGGGATAAAATGGCACATCAGGTTTTGTCGATCCAATCTTGAATTGAGTTGTATCTGATGATAATGTGTTGTGGTTCCAGCAGTTGTCATGGGAGATAATGGGTAATCTCAAGAAAAATTGTGGACCATGCTATGTACTTGTATAATTTGGCCATTCATTACCAACCTGCTGCTTTTCTTAATTTTCACCTTATCTCTGAAGTATTATCATGGTTAAGAAAGGTCATAACGATGTGTTTATTGCAACCAAATATCACTGGGGAAATCTCCAACAATCTATGATTATCTTTTGATAAGTAATTGTCAACTATCAGAGCTTATACATAATTTTACATGGTGTTGTTCCTGAGCAGGTGGCAGAGTGGGGAAGAATGAGCATGTGTGATGCCGAGAGGAGACTCCTAGCTAATGCATTGCTTGATATATCAAATGAATGGTTTGTCCTCCTCTCTGAGACTTGCATTCCTCTCCACAACTTCAGCATTATTTATCACTACATATCAAGATCCAGGTACAGCTTTGTGGGTTCAATTGATGAACTCGGTCCCTATGGGAGAGGGCGCTATAATCAAAACATGACCCCTGAGGTCAACCTCACCGACTGGCGTAAAGGGTCTCAGTGGTTTGAAGTTAATCGGGAACTTGCAGTGAAGATAGTTGAAGACACCACTTACTACCCCAAATTCAAAGAGTTCTGCCAACCAGCATGTTATGTGGATGAGCACTACTTCCAGACAATGCTGAGCATCGAAACTCCACATCTTTTGGCAAACAGGAGCCTTACTTATGTGGACTGGTCAAGAGGTGGTGCTCACCCTGCTACATTTGGGAAAGCTGATATCAACGAAGATTTTTTCAAGAAGATTTTTGAAAGTAAGACATGCATTTACAATAACCAACCGTCTTCACTTTGTTTCCTTTTTGCAAGAAAGTTTTCTCCAAGTGCTTTGGATCCTCTATTGGGATTATCATCCAAAGTTCTAGGCTTCTGAGATGCATGTTTGGATAAATGTTAGTTCGGGCGTGTAGGTCTAGCTATGACTTATGAGTAAAATACACTTGGTCAAATGTGATTGATCTCATTTCACTCCCTCACAGGATTTTGAAACATCAACATTTCACCATTTAGATGTATAGAAAAATTAGACGTACTATTATTATCTTAGACGAGTTCAGGCATAAGAAATCTTACATTTTATTGAGTTGTCAGTTGACCATATGTGTGCGCGCGCATGCCCGAGTGACTCTAGCGTTATTAAATTAATCTTGCAACCTCCTTTCTGGTGGGATGTTTTTCGTCTTTGCAATAAAATTAGGAAACTGTCTTGTATTTGGTACCTCTAGTTCTAGGAGTATTTGACGCATTAACTGGACTAAATTGTATGTGCTTTTGCAATCGTTGATGTGATTTGATGAACGATAGTAGGTTCAGAGTGTTCTGATATGGACTTAAATTTTCATCTCGGGCATTCTATTCCAATCAAAAAATCCCCATTTCTGGATGTTATTTACAGATTTACATGGCGTCCTTTTTACTTATCATGGAGGGAAGTAATTTATGGAGATGAGGGTGAGCTTCACGTGTGTAGCAGTTACCTCCCTCCGATCCCTACCTCCATCAATTAATCTATGTTATTCCTTACAATATGCAACTGTCTTGAATGAGTCGACCTTTCTAGCCATGGGAATTACAGCCGGTTTGAATCTAAAATGTTTTCCATGAGGTGACAGAATTGATGATGCTTATGTGCACGTTTCTATCTGATTAGCTAACAACCTTTGTTTGTGGTATATTTCATGACCCGTAAGCAATAAACATTGCAGATACAGGGCAGCCGGTGGAATGTGATCTAGATTTTGGATATACATCACTGTCATCTTATCAAATACATCCATAACTTTACTACTCATCATCCTATATATCAAACACTACATTTATTTTTATTTTTCTTAGATTTTTTTTTGGTTTTATTCATCGTAAACTAATTGAATTTTTTTACTTATCACACATTTGATAAGATAAAAATATATATATATATATATATATATATATATAGTATGTAATGTACAACTGAATCAATTACAAATCTGAACCCAATGCCTGACGACAATTTTGTCGTGCCAAAAGCCAGGGAGGAATCTGAACAGGTAGCACGTTAATCGAGAAACATTTACAACTCGTCATGATGTTTTTTTACTTCTGAAAAAGAAACCTCCGGTTGGAATTCAAGCAGATACCTAACAGCCAGTGATGCATGAAGAGCAGCACCATAAGGAAATGCATCTTCATTAACTTGGAAGTATGGTGAATGCAATGATTCCAGACGTCCACGTGTCTCATTCTCCATTCCAAGCAAAAAGAAGTATCCAGGTATTACCTCTTGGTAAAATGAAAAATCCTCCGATCCCATCAGTGGTTTTAAGTCCTTAACTTTGTGGCTGCCAAGCATATCCCCAGCCACATTTAAGAAGTAGTCATGTAAACCTTGATGGTTTATGGTTGGAGGGTAGAAGATTTTTGCCTGCGTGAAAAAATTCACAGTTGCATTACACCTCTGCACGGCAGCCTGCCCTGTGATAACCTGTTCAAGAAGCAAATCAGCTTGTTAAGGAGAAAACAGGGGGCATTCAAAGGGAAGTAAGCATTAAAGGGAAGGAATCCAGTTACAGATATATTCATCAAGAACTATTGTTTCTTTGCAACTTCTTAATTAGCACTGAATATTTCATCATCAATCACAAACAATATGACATTAGATTTTGCCACACGATGCATCATTTAACTGCTGTACCTCCACAATCCGCTGCTGGAGTTGCATAAAACTTCTCTTTGAAAATGCTCGAAAGGTGCCGCCGATTATTACAGAATCCGGGATAACATTGAATGCATCACCTCCTTGGAATTTCGCAACAGTAACTACCTGCAAAGGCATTGAGCAGATTTACATAATTATCGAAGTGTCTACAGATTTACATGCATGAAAACGTGGCTACAGAAGAAGCTAATGCCATGGATTATTTAAGAGGGAACAAATTAGTTACATATCATGAACCACGCAGGGAATTAAGAAGATCACAAGAGGAAGTTTTTCATTTAAAGATACATTAAAGTCATGTTTTACAAAAATCCCTTACCTAGTCCCCCGAAGCTTGATATCTAAATAGGGTTCTAGTCTTTAGGTTGCATGAAATAACTAGAGCTTGACAGCCTGAAAATCACTGCATCAGCTAATGCCCCTACCAGTATCATTCTATCATTTTCAAGAAAATAAATCAATTAAATTTAGTCATTGATCCTTAATTTCATCACTTTCAGTTTCAGCAACAACTTGCCTATTGGGCACTATTTCCGGTGCAATAAGAACAATAACTTCATATGCAAGCTATGTAGTTAGTATTCTTTTACTCTAGCATGCCTATTGGCTATTTCCGGTGCAACTATCATATATGGCAAAAAAGATGATTTTGTGGTTGGTTTCTCAGCAATCACACCTGTTGCCAACTAATCATGTCATGCCACATCATATTAGATAGACATGTTGGCATGTTGCAGCCACTTGAACATGAGGCACAAATGCAGTTAGGTGGCCAATATAGGAGCGTTACAGTTCAGTATCCCTTTTTCTATTTTTTTTTTTAATTTCAAAATGCTCGTAAATAAATCATAAAAGTTGGGACTAAATGGAAAATGATTTATAAATGCTCTTAGACGTACCCGTGGGTCAAGCGGATCAGCTTCACGTGAAACAAGATGTTGTAAGCTAACAATCACATTAGAAGCTGCCAATATTGGGTCCACAGAGTGCTGAGGAATGGCAGCATGACCACCTTTTCCACTTATTACAGCTTCAAAGAAGCCGCTCCCAGCCCCGATGGGACCAGCTCTGGAGTGAACTTCACCTACTGGTAGGTTAGGTGCTACATGCAAGCCAAAGATAGCATTTACATTCTCCAACGCTCCAGCATCTATTATTTCCATAGCCCCTCCTCCACCTTCCTCGGCTGGTTGAAAAAAAAGTACAACTGTTCCCTGGAAAAAAGTTTGCATAATATCTGAACGATAAGTGACTATTTATTTGTGTCTCAATCTCTAATGAGGCGACAAAACTTCCATCAGAGCAGAATTGGACCCATAAAAAAGTAAGAAGAAAGAAAGAAGAAAGAAGAAAGAAGAAAGAAGAAAGAAGAAAGAAGAAAGAAGAAAGTTTTCAAATAAGCATCCATTCGCATGTAACAAACTATACCTTACTATGTAATGCATAATCATATCCTCTTTTCTAATGCCTAACAACTGTTATCAACACTTATCATTGGCCTCATCCCGAGTCTGATCACATGGAGACTGTGGTATCGACGGTGTAAGGCTCGCATGGAGGGCCAGCTGGAGACGGTAGCAGGAGTTTGGCTGTCCATTAAACATTGGCTTCAGCAGCTGTTTGAGGAGTTAAACAACACAGGTTCTATCTTCGATGGATTTGCAGGTCCTTCGGGAACTTCAAGTTCCTTTGAGGTCAACAAAAAAATGACGTCCACGTCTTGTAAATTGGTGCAAAGCAGTGGAGGGGTGGATGAAGCTTAATGTAGATGGTAGTTGCCGGGGTAACCCGGGGACTTGTGGAGGCGGAGGAGTGGTTCGGGATCATACTGGGAGTGTACAGGGGGCTTTCTCAAAATTTTTTGGTTATTGTACTAGGCTGAGTTGAGGGCTCTAAAGGAGGGTGTGGTTTTTTGTAAGGAGCTGGGATTTACGGAGGTGATTATTGAGTGTGATTCGAAATTAGTAGTTGATTGGTTACTCGCTCGGAAGTGCATGGCGTGGTATATTGGAATAAGATTGGTGAAGGAGGTTTTGGTCCTGTTTACAAGGGTGTACTCTCAACTGGACAACAAATAGCAGTGAAAAGGCTCTCCAAATAATCAGGACAAGGCCTCAAAAGAGTTCAAGAATGAGGTTGTCTTGATCGCGAAACTTCAGCACGGAAATCTTGTTAGGCTCTTGGGATGTTGTATTCATGGAGAAGATAAGATGTTGGTCTATGAATACATGGCAAACAGAAGTTTAGATTTATATATATTCAGTTAGTCACTCTCAACCCTTCTAAATCTTCCATATCTTTTGTATTAATTAATGTTAACTTCACAAAAATGGATCGGATCAAACAAGAGGTACTGCACATGATTGGGGGAAGCGCTTTGACATTATACTAGGGATTGCTCGAGGACTTCTTTATCTTCATCGCGATTCAAGGCTAAGAATTATTCATAGGGATCTTAAGGCTAGAAATATTCTCTTAGATAGTGAGATGAATCCGAAGATATCAGACTTTGGCTTGGCAAGAACGTTTTTGGAGGTGATCAAACTGAAGCAAATACAAGTAGGGTCATTGGAACATATGGCTATATGTCTCCAGAGTACGCCATAGATGGACTCTTCTCAATAAATTCTGATGTCTTTAGCTTTGGGGTAATAGTTTTAGAGATAGTAAGTGGACAGGAGAATAGAGGATTTTATCATCCTGATCATGACTTCAACCTTTTAGGACATGCATGGAAATTATGGAATGAAGGCAGAATCATGGAAGTAATGGATGCTCTGATGGAGAAGCCGGTTCCAGAATCAGAAATCTTACGAAGTATTCAAGTTGGCCTGTTGTGTGTGCAACAACATCCTGAAGACAGACCCACAATGCCCTCTGTTCTTATGATGTTGGATGGTGAGAATGATTCACTACTCCAACCTAAACAACCTGGATTTTACACAGAAAGATATCTTACAGAGGCTGATTCATCATCGACAGGGAAAAAGCCACAAACTACAAATGAAATAACTATAACAAAGTTACAGGGCAGATAGAAGAGGGATTAAAGCTTTCTACATGTGTTCTACAAAGTATTTGTGGGTCTAAAATATTTTCCCCAGATTCTTGAATGTGAGTGCTCATAAGATATCTTTTTGTCATCACTGTATAATAGTCAAAATGTTGATGAAAAGATGACATGTTGAGAAAGCGTGTCTCCACGCTGGAGTCATTGTGACTATTTCACACCTCCTTAGAGCTGCAGCATCACAGATAGAAAACGGCATCTTGATATCTCCTTTGTAGATGTTTGAATATTTTGAAATTAATGAAAAGGTTCATGTATACCCAAGCCAAAAAAAAAAAAAAAAAAAAAAGAAAAAGAAAAAAAAAGTCCGCGGTGTGGTACCTGTGAGATTATTGGGAGGAACTTCTTAAGGAGTTTCCGGGTATTACCTTTCGGATCGTGCATCAATTCATGGAAGGGAATGAAGCTGTGGATTTTTTGGTGCGAAGGGGTGAGGAGGGTTCTACTGTTAGATATTATGTGGGTGGCGCTGCCCTGCCTCGTCTTTTGAGGGATATACTTCGGTTGGACAGATTGGGTTTGCCATGTTAAGTTTTTAACTTGAGTAGTTCTGTTTATTCTTTATTGGGGCAGCTTGTATTTTGTTTTGTTTCGGTGTTTTGAGTTTCTTTGTAATAAGCTTTTCTTTTAGTGAGGATGAATAAAAGCAGGAAGTTTAAAAAAAAAAAAAAAAAAACTGTAATCAACACTTTTGAGCCCCTTTCTGAAAGGGATCTCAAGGAGCAAACTGACTTTTTGCAGCAATGATGGACCCTCCCGATCCTTAACAATTGGTCATAGGCTTTCTACGTATTGGAAAAAGAATGGTATGCCTCAAAAACGAATAGCACATCCAGATAATATTCTTAAATAAGCACAAAAGCTTAAAACCTCATGGCAAGGTACATGGTCGCAAGAGATTTGTTGGTACCCCAAAACTATGCATGGAAACGCATGCCTGATTATTTAGATACCCAAGTCAATCAGTGAAGAAGCGTCCAGTAGCCTTACTTATTTTGTTAGCTTTAGGTAAGCAGAGTAGTTGAATCAGTCGTGTGAATAACAACATAACATAGCCAAGCCATTTTATCTTGACAGATAACGAAATTAAGAAGCAAATACGGTTCAACAGACCTTTAACTCTTCACGATGCTCTTGAAGGATCTTTGCAGCTCCAAGAAGCATTGCAACGTGGGCATCATGCCCACAAGCATGCATCTTCCCAGGAATTCTACTCTTGTGCTCCCACTCCAACATTTCCTATAAATTCAAGACCCCGTCAACACAGTTCACAAAAACAAACTCTTTTCGAGTATCATGAAATAACCCACTCTGAATATTCAAACAAACAAAAAAGTAACTCAATCATACAACAATTAGACTATAATCATACAGCTTAGTTGTTTTGAATAAATTCTCAAAATCTAATCGAACCTGCATAGAAAGAGCATCCATATCAGCCCTTATGCCCACAAAAGGGCCTCGACCAGTCCCAATGAAGCCGATAACACCAGTCACTGCAACTGGATACTTATAGGGAATACCCATCTTATCCAATTCCGTTCTGATAAGCTTACTGGTCTCAACTTCTTCAAAACCCAATTCTGGGTTTTCATGTATTTTCCTTCTGATTCCCACCATCCAATCAAACAGTTCGGGATTCTTGGCATATTGGAGAAAACTCTTGGGGATTTCTGAGAGGCCATTTGAGGTTGAAGAAGAATCTGAGAAAGTGGGTGTTGAACCAAACAAGTTAAGGATGAAAATAAAGGAGACCAATTTGAAGAAACCCATGAGTTATCTGAACTGAGCTTGGGATTGGAAGTACCAGGAAGAAAAAAAAAAAAGGTTTAGGATGAAGTAACATGGTTTTCGCAACTTTTTTTATAGGATAACTACCACTAAGGTGAAGCACGATTTTAAAATGAGGAACATGTGGAAATACAGAATTACTCGTACAAGTGTCTGGAGACGGGGTGGTCGGCCAACCATGAATGTGGTTCGAAAGTGGTGACTTCAACGATCGGTCACAGCCAACCCCATGTGCTAAATTCTAAATTCTCACAAATTCTCACATGTTTTCAAGGTTCCCCAATTACATCTGTCGTGGTGCCAATTGCCAAGAAAGCTCCAACCGCAGAACATGCCACTGCAGTTTCTGGTTTGTAAACAGTAAAAAGTGCTTCCTTTTCAAATGAACGAATGAAGACTTGCACAAAAAGTAGTGTCTTAAATTTACTCGTGACTCGTCCAGCCGATTGATCTAGATCAGCACCTTCATCTGTATAATAGCGGGGTTCATCTATCTAAATATCTGTCGTTTCAAATGTCAAAAAGAATAGATTCGGTGAGATGAAAAATTTATAAATAATAGTAAAATAGTTTAAATTATAATATTTTTTAGGATTTTAAAAAAAAGAGAAAAATTGAATAAAAATATTATAAAATTATAATATAATTTTTTAATATTATATTTATTTTGAGATTTGAAAAAATTGATTTTTTTTTTATATTTTATTTGAAAGTTTAGGAAAGTTATAATGATTAGTTTGAAAAAGTTATAATGATTAGTTTGAAAAAACTTGTGTCTGAATAATATTTAGAAAGGAAATGAGATGAGATGAGAAATATTACCAAACATCTCCCGAACCCCTCGTTTGGATACGCAATTCAAATGAGATGAGATGAGATTTTTTATTAAAAATTAAATAAAATATTACTAAAATATAATTTTTATTTTGAGATTTAAAAAAATTAAATTTTTTATTATATCTTATATAAAAATTTAAAAAAATTATAACAGAAGAGAGGAGATCAAACATACACAAAACGAGCCTAAAACATTATCTTACATTTACACCATATAAAACAGACAGAAACTACCGGGATACATGGATGAAAAGATGCAGTACAGACAAAGGACCAGAGTCACCGCAAAACGATTAATAAATTCGTGGAAAGTATAATAGAGTGCTCTCTTTAATGAATATATTGACCTTTGCATCCTATTTTTCAAGTCTTTTCCATCTTTTTCTCCTCCCCTATATTGCACAGAACAATAGTACGAATAGGAACCCAATTTAATTTAATTTAATTATCATTGGCAACCTAATCATTTGTTTTATGCAGTTTGGTCAGAACCTAAAATCTCCTTGAAAGCTTCTCATTGTGGGGAAGGTTTTTTTCCTATTCTTGTTTGTCCTAGCATTCGATAAATAATGGAACTATCGGACTCCTCTGAACTGAAGGTATGTGAGTCCAAATATCGAAGTCGTTTTTAGCATAAGATGACAAGCGGGAAGGACACCTCCACCCCCAGCACTCCCATCAACATTCATGAATGACACAGATCCAGGCTCGTTAGTGCCTCATTTTTATGCGAGTTGACTCACCAAACTGGTAACGCAGAAACAGACTCAAATCACATTATCTTTACTCCTTTGTGGTTCATTCATACCATTACAATTATTTAAGCTTCATGCGTACAAATTACTCTAATACACTCCAATCTCCATTAGGCCTCTCGGCTGACCCATTTTTGAGCTTGTTAGTTCTTGGTCATCCGTTTCCATATCAACTTTGCGTTCGCATAGAAAGCTTGATCAGGCTCTAGAATATCATAGGCATATCCTGCAAGAAGCTAAACAGAAGTCCCTCGTAGTTGTTGCTAAGCAAAATAAGAATAGAAGGTGGTGGAACCCCTCGAATTGTTATTGAAATAGTCCAAAATGGGAGTGCCCGTTTTGGAAATTTTGGGTTTGTTGTTGTTACAGAGAAGAGTTTTATGGTGATGGGGGAGAAAATTGGGATTGTACTCACAAATATCTGTTGACTTATTTAAACATCATGGTATAGGTATTTGGGAACATTTTCCATAATTTTCCTTGTTATTTCAGTTCAATTTTCTAATATTTTGTCACATCCTAATATAAAAACAGAGGAGGCCTGCATGTGGTTTGATATTCCACACCATCCTTCCTAGGCTAATTAATTATGACATTCACAAGTTCCAAAAATTTGTCAAATGAATCGTCACTATATGCATGGAAATATACTTTTGAATTAACATTTACATTCAGGAACAGGTAGGATTAAAAAAAAAAAATCAACAAACGTCTAAAAACATGATCTAAAGACTTGAGGTAGGAGGATGAAACCTCATTTTGCTAACATACGTGTGTGTATATATAAAAGAAAAATGATATTTACAGTACTGGAGTATGTAAGTGCCGTGTAATTCACGTTGTATAGAGTATGTAAGTGCCGTGTAATTCACGTTGTATAGAGTATGTAAGTGCCGTGTAATTCACGTTGTATATTCTTTATTGCATGGATTTAAATCCCCAATTTATACCGGCGGAAAAGAGCCAAATTATATTGGTATTTGGGATGGTAAACTTGAGGTCAACATTGAGTCAACTCACCGACTCAATCTTGGATGAATTGCATGTCTCAAACAAGCTAGCTCTATCGCTTCCGGTTTGTGTCTATGAAATTACTTCTCCAATTCTTCTTGTATGATGTTTTTTTTCCTTTCACTGTTCTGCTATGATGCAGAAAATATGGTCAGGAAAAGAAACGAAACAAAAAGTATCATGATCGATCGATCGATCGAGGTCATTTTCATTTTGCTCAATGAGTGATCAAGTTCTTTACTCATTACTTCAGAGGAAAATGATACTCATTCTGTTTATTCTCTTCTCTATCTGAATTGCTCTCTCTCTCTCTCTCTCTCTCTCTCTCCTCTGGCTTTTCAATTGATTTCTTTCAAAGAGAACGGCAAAGAAAAACATGGGAGTTTGACAATAAGAGATGTTATGATGGAGAGCATGTGGGTAGGCGCCATAATCTCTCTCTCTCTCAATAAAATAAAGTGAAAAAGAAGACGAAAAACGGGACAGTTTTGGAGAGACGAAAACAACTCGACTCTCTTATCTTCTTCTTGTTTTATTTTCTTGAGAAGAGGATGATATCTCTATTTTATTAATTATATTCATTTATGGCAAAAAAATATCTTATACAAAGAAATAAAACTTGGGATTACCACGCACTCCTACATTATATAATATTGTTCATACATAATACATGGACTCCATAATATCACATCTATTTTTGAATTAGACATTCAAATTTGAAAAAAAAAAAGAAAAAAAAAAAGACATTTAAATTTGAACAAAAGCTCCATGCATAATTTCCATTCTAATCACATGAATACGTCCAATATATATATATATATATATATATATATATATATATATATTTTTTTTTTTTTTGCATTTTCCTAAAACATGAATAATAGTATGATAATATCTAAATTCATGCTACAAGTCGTTTAAGACAGTATCATAAACAATCATCTCAGAATTCTGAGTGTTGGAATGATCATGCTTTAAAACCATCATATCATATCTTATGAAGGATTATAATTAATAGGAAAATTCTATACACTATACTACCATTCTACTTTCATCATATTAAATAAGATGTGACACATTTATTACTATTAAATAATCATTTATTGCATCATTCTTTATCATTTAATGGTAATGAATATGTCACATATTACTTAGTATGATTAAAATAGAATGAGAGTGTGGTGTATATCATTACTTTGGATCTAGTTTAGCTGTTCCATAGATTTTCTATCGTTGTTGTTTATCCATAATCTTCACATCGATAGTGGAGTGTGCTACGTGGTAGAAAGCCAGAGCAACACTCACACATTCCACAGCCTAGATGTCGTGATTACATTGAGAGAGAGAACTTATTTGTTTGTGATGTAAGTGTCATCCAAAGGGAGAAGAGACTATGTAAATAGCTCCTCTAAGCGTAACTCCCGGCTGGCCATTAAGGATCAGCCATCAAATCTCATGAGAGCCACTTCATAACCCCGTGATCTCCACTGTGGGTGCCCCTATCTTACAATAAGGAAGAGAATTGTATGCACCTGGCCAGTAAATGATCTCCACCAAATAAAAGGTAGTGTAGTAGAAAGGGAAGCAGTAAAGGTTATGATTAAAACCATGATTAAGGGAAATCGTTTTAGGAAAGAATTAAAGTACTGTTACTGTTAAAAGATGCTTTCTTTCTCACTGCAACTTTACAGTGCGCATGGAATAGCATAAGCAACAAAGGAGGTCAGAGCTTTCCCCCACTTAAAGAACACATAAATCAATATATATTAAACAATCAAACTATTTCAGGTTTTAAATTGCTTCTATGAAGTCTCATGCTCCCCATCTGCAACAAAAATATACTCTTACACCCCCACCAAACTGACTAAAAAGCCTTATCTTTTTCAATACCCATGCATTATACTTCTTTCAACTGTTGCAAACTATATATATTTTATTGGCTTCTCCTTTTCTCGTATTAATTTACATGTTCAAGTAGTACTATTACCTCTGTTATATGTTGTTGGATTATAAAATTGGATGATTTGTTCTTCCGATCTATATAAGTATTAAGTACCAAACCATTCATCAAAACAAAGCACTGCATCAATATTGGTTCTCCATGGCTGCTGATGATCAAGGTGAAATAAATAATCTTCCTTTATTATCTTTGAATCTTCAATTTTGAGTAGAATTTGATTCACAGAATCCCCATTTCGTGATAGGTACACCGTACTACTTACACGTAATTTTCTTTTTTTGTATGCTTTTATCTTCATACTTTTTCTCGTATATACGAGTCATTGAAGCAGTTCCTTCAAGTTTCTTTCGGATTGCCCCATTACTACAGTGGACAGAGTTTGGTTTCCAAAACTGACGTTTGCACTGGTTGTTCTGTTTCTCTGATCACAGTTTTCATGGTATTGAATTAAAGAGGGTGCTTAATTAGTGCCATTAACTGCTTGTGCATATATAAGGTCATGATATAAAGCTGAGCTTTGAATTTGATCGATTTCTTTCCTTTATTGACATCAGAAAGACAGAACAAATCTGGTTAAGGGAGCTGAATCTGGAATTGGTATGTCCCAGAAGGCTATAACTCAAAAATGAATTTCTCTTTTACTCGTTCCTCTCACTAACAACGATATTCGAGTTTTATAGCTGTCATAGGTATTGGAGATCGTCAAAGACTTTTCTTACTTTTTTCTCATATTCATGTCCTCCACAATACGATTTACAGGCTTGAAAAGACGCATTTCATCATTTTGTCTTCGGGAGATATCTTTCTCACATCGAACATTTTTGTCCTCAATGGAGGGTTTGCGCTGGGACGGTTCACTAGTCACAAATATGCCATCCTTGTGGAGTAATCAGCAACATGTTGAGGAAAGCTTGGTTTTGTCGAGCTCAAACTCCAGCGTTTTGATCAATCCTATCCAGGCGATCCAAGAGGCTCAAACATCTCATGTTTTGGCAAGTTCCGATAAAGTAGGAGTCATGTCTCAGCCACTAACACTCGTATCGGATTCGATGAAGTTTGTGTCAAACACGAACCTTTCCGACCGCCAAGAAGCAATGAGGTTTTCAGCAGAAGCCATGGTTACGAAACCAGGAGCTGGTACAAGTTTGGGAGAAGATTTAACATCTGAATTATGTCCTTCTCCTTTGTTGATCAACGGGCATTACATAACGAACCCTTTGAGCGGATTCTGGTCTGACTTTTACATGTCAAAACAATCGCAACTGCTCAATGGCTTACAAAATGGAAAGGAGTGCTTGCTCTCAGATACGAATAACGCAGACGCGTCGGCCAAACTTGATGGGATTCCCACGATGTTCTCTAACTGCAGAAATTTATGGAATTTTGGTTCTGGTGGTACTGCATTTTCATCAGGAGAGTCCGAGAATAATGTTTCCAATGCAAGAAACAAAGACATGCACTGCTCGGTAAATGAGCTTGAGGAGAGAGTGTCAAAAAGTTCCTCGGAATTTTATGGCTACCATGAAACATTTCGAGAATCTAAGCCTGTTTCTACAAAGAGAAGCAGTAGTGACCAGAGAGAGCTTAAAGCTGGTCCTAATTATCATTCTTCTTATCTTCTTCAAACTGATTCTGCTACTACAAAAGGTGGGTTTAAGCTCATTTCCGAGAATCCGCCAAAATCTAAGAAGTCTAGATCAGAGAAGCGTCCGAGCACATCCAACATCAATTTCCAGCAGTCAAGTTCATTGGTATCCTCTTCCATCGTGGAACCTGATCCAGAGGCCATTGCACAAATGAAGGAGATGATTTATCGGGCTGCAGCTTTTAGGCCAGTAGTGAACTTAGGTTTGGAGGTGGTGGAGAAGCCCAAGAGGAAGAATGTCAGAATATCAACGGATCCGCAAACTGTGGCTGCGAGGCAAAGGAGAGAAAGGATCAGTGAGAAAATTAGAGTCTTGCAGAGGCTGGTTCCTGGTGGGAGCAAGATGGACACTGCATCAATGCTTGATGAGGCTGCAAACTACCTCAAGTTTCTCAGGTCACAAGTCAAAGCACTGGAAAATCTAAGCCACCAACTTGACTCAATGAACTGCCCCCCTACAGATCTTGCTTTTTCTTTCAACCCCTCTTTTCCCAATTAAACCCATTTCCCACTACAAAAACCCTAACCATAATCGCCATTCGTAGAGTTGAAAATATTAAGAAACTTTAACCAAAGACTCCTAATCATATTCCTCATCATTTCAGCATGAATGAATAGCATCCAAATCCCATTTTCCAGCCAAAAACACTGATCAGAATCTGTGATCCACATCAAAATTAATTAATTATTATATCTCTGTGATCTAGATCTCAATACTGTAGCTGATAATGGCTTTTCTTAATTATCTCAGTCATGAGACTCACCACCCAGGAGCAAAGGGAGGTTTTTTGCTGCGTTATTCTCAGTACGTAGTAGGTTTGCTGCTTCCATTATTATTATGTTCTGTTGTCTGAAGGAAGAGATAATTGTAGTGGAAGTGGCAATTATAAGTGTGGACATGACTAAGCTATTCATCATCATGACCCTTTTTCTGTACAGAAAGGCTTAGTAATTATACCACTTATGATTAAGCTGAAGAGCATGAAAGTGATTGTACGTCCCAGCTTTGAATTTTGTATAACTATTTAATGCGATCTGTGTAGTTAAAGCTCACTTGGTTGATTATCTTTATGGTTTTCTAATGTAATCTGCTAGCTCACCAATGCAGAAAACATTCTCTTTAGAATTGAGTCCCAGCAGTGGTCCTGTCTCCTTGATTCAATCCAAAGCGTGCCCTTGAAAGTCACCCCAACCTCATTGCTTAGCACGTGTTTATATATGCTTATTTTTTGGCAGGCCGCACAAAGCAGCCCTTTTCTCCATATAAAAAATACCCCGGAATCACCATGGGTCATGCAACTAATGATATTATTCATGATGACAAAGATGAAGATCAGATGATAATCATGGCCGTGATGATCATGATGACTTCGATTTGCCACTTTTCTCTATTTTTTCGTATTTGGACTTCTTTAAGGCATAAATCCATTTTCTTCGCCTATAACGCCCCTACCTCTCAAATCTTTGGAGGCATCAAAGAGGACGTTGTTGTGGTGGGATTGTTTGCTAAATGTAGCGGTTGCCTGCTGAGGACAGCTAGCTACAATATTTTCTCATGGAGTACTGCTGCATGTGTTGTGCGTGCGGGCGCTTAACATTTTCCTTTACTCGCGAGCTGATCGATGTAGCTCTTAAAGGACAAGTCATGATCTCACTAACTGTCCACATTCCATGTGTATTTTTATGATTGATTACATCTATTAATTGCTATTGTCAGCACCATTTTATGGATCGGCCTTTCACCTTCTCTTTCATTTTTGTTTCTTTTTCGTTTAAGGCCAAGCATGGTCGGAATGCTATAGCCGCTGCAAATATCAATATTAGTAATAGTTTCTCATGTTAAATTTTACGCAGATACAAGGTATTCCTTATATTTTATCGATGGTTTCGAGTAATTTTACACTGCTGGTCTTTTTTTGCTTCCATTTCCTCACGAAGGTCATGAGGCATTTCATTTCCTTGGGAACTAATCTCTTTTATTTATTTTTCCGAAGAAATTATAGAGTTTGATACATATTGAAAACATCACACAGCTTGGAAAAGTACAGAAAACACAAGAAGCAAAAAAAAAAAAAACAGATCTTTGTTTTTCTTTTTTTTGCTATAGAAATTACATTTAATTCCTCGAATTGTCACCCAAGCATTTTGCCATGCATGTGACAACCGAAGTAGCTATCAATTTTAGCATTCAGCACCTTAATTAATTTGAAACTTTTTTTTAGAAGAGCCGGTGACCACATATCCAATAGTGGCCCTATCCCAAGTTTATTAAAGAAACTCTCACTTGTGGCGGAAGAATAACGTGCAACAAGAAAAACAAATGGATGAATACATCAAAAACTCCCAAACACAAACCACCAGCAGCCCAAAACAGAAACAACTCTAAACAAGCCTAAAAAGGACCTCTAAACAAGTCTAGCAAAACAAGAAAACTAAGTCCGAATATAGGTAGACCCAATTTGTCCAGCTTAGCCAGGCCTCAAATATGACATGGAAGACTCTGGTATATACTTCCTGAGTCAAAATAGTGCCAAAAGATTTTTCGTGGTCTTTGCCCTCTGGTCAGATAAAAAACTATAATGAATTATCAAACGCAACACTATGGGCCATGGGCACCCCTTTGCTACAGATTGGAAATCTGTTTTTAGAACTTTTGTGCCGAAACCAATTTTCAAAAGAGAAATTTAGTTTTTCATTCACTAAAATCATTTTTCGTCTGATCACTTACATTTCTAAGCATATTCAAACATTGGAAAACCATGAAAATCTATTTCCAAAACTTGTTTTACCGCAAAACAAACGGACTTATAACTGAAAAGCATTTGGAAATTAACAGTTCAGGTGAACATTCATTCAGGTAGCAGGAGCTTGCATACGGGTTTACAGGGATATCATTTGTTCATGATGATCTTGTCAGATTAATTGCTTATATATTTTACAAACTGCAACTCGCAAAAATATGAGCATTTCATATTTTAAATTCCCAGAGGTGAAATCACGAACATGTCTTCTGAGTAGGGGTGGGCGCAATTCGTGTTCGTGGGTCGTTATATTCGTGTGGTATCAAGTCAAGACTATTAGATTATATAAGTCAATCCGAACCAACATGTTTAATTAAACGGGTCAGGACCTAAATGTCACACCCGGGCTCCTTCGATGTTATTTTTCCTTCTTTTTCCCGATAACTCCCAGTCTCCTCAAAACTTCTCCATGTTTCACGCAGCCACAACACCGAGTAATGCTTCCCACGCTAATTTCCATCCCAAATCTCAACTCCCTCTCCTCTGTTTTCTTCCTCTTGGTCTCTCTCTCAATTTTTATTTTCACGTCCTCTTCTACTCTCCTCAAACCGCCTGCCTCCATCTAACACAACCACCCCCACCCCAAAGCCCACGGTCCCACAGACCAAAAGGACAACGCCACTGCCGCCAATTCCTTCGCATGCAACCGCCAGAATTTCGTCCGCTTGGCCGTTGCCGTTGAGAATGTCCATCCCAACGTGAAGCCTAGCAACCCGCGTCAACGGCTTCAGCCACCGTGATCTGCCCCACAGTCACCATCATCAACCTGTTTTCCCTCAGCCTCCATGCACGAAAACACCAGCCTCATGCACGAAACACTAGCCTCATGCATGTTCACATCCCTCATCCGCTAGTACCTCCATAAGCCAACCACCAAGAACCACTCCTCGGACGCCCAGCACACCGCAACCCACTACACGACGGGATAACACTAAACTCAACCCCACCGAAGGACCCCTGTTTTACACCATCCAGCCACTGCCTCGTACACACCACCACCATGCAAGCTTCTCCCACGTTCCCTCGGTTCCAGCCACCACTTCACGACGGGAGCTCCACGTTGCCGCCACCCTCCTCCGTGAAACCCAAGCCACAATCGCACGCTAAGAGGCCTCTGTTTTCTCTTGCCAAAAACAGAGCATGGTTTCCTTCGAACACTGCCTCTTTGCAAGCCGCTCAGTCACTTGTCGTCCGTGCGCCGTAGCCCAGCACTGAAACCGCAAGTAGAGCCACCGCAGATCACGAAGTAAGACTCCATGGTCGGACTGCAGCTCCCACATTGCATGGTCCGTAACTCCCTCTCCCTCTTTCTCTCGAGTTCTATCTCTTTCTCTCTCTCTCAGTGCTCTTCAGCCGAGCCGTACACCGTCGATCTAGTCCAGCCACCGCTTCCGTCGTCCCTGGCCATTTCTCTCTGTGAGTTCGCCGTCGCTCAGCCCGTTGGTTTTGCTTTGTTTCGTAAAACTCATTCATGCCTTTTAAATTGTTAGAATAAATCCGTGCTTACGTTTTTACCTTATTTTTAATCTACGACAGATATCATATTTTGGACTTACTAATTTTGTCAGCTGCCCTTAGTAGCCTCGTTGTACATTGTTTCAAAAATTATATTTTTAAATGTGCTGATTTCACATGAGTTCGATTTTTAAATTGGATTTGTTGTAGTTTACAAAAAGAAAAAAAGAAAAAAGAAAACTATGTTAATGATTTTTAATGAACTTTATTTTTATTGTATTAAGAGACTAATGTATTATTTTTAATTTAGAATGTGTTTAGTGTTGTTTTAAATTAGGCACGATCTCCTTGGTATAAAAGTATTAGCTATAATCTTGATTTTACAGAAAATATTTAAAGACTTTAATTATATTACTTAGTATCAATTTTTACAGTTTGATTTTTGGTAGTAAATTGTAAGTATTTAACCTTTTTATTTTAAGCACTTTAAGCCTATTATATGAAATAAATCTTGTATGGTTTTAAATTAGATGTGATTTGTAATTTACGATGATTTTAATATAGTTATTGTTACGAATATTTTGTAAATTACTATTGCTTAAGAAATTTATGATTTTTTACTAGATTATATGTTGGTAGTATTAAATTATCGTTTTAATAATAGTTTATAGAGATATGAGTTTTAAATATGATTAAGTTAATTTTCGAAATGAATTTAAGTTGTTTTGCCATTTTTTATAAAATTATATTATTATAAGTTAAGATTATTTTTAATAATAATAGTATTTATTAGATTTCGGATAACTAGATAGTTATCAAGCTGCTTTGTAGTATGAATTTGAGTAATTGAGAGTTTTAGTAAGTCCTTTTAGAAGTCTAGTAAAGTTTAGTATTTTGTATAGGTGTCGATTATTTTCATTCAGCACGATTGTGGTAAGATTTAGAATAACTAAAAAGTCTAGGTAAGTGGGATTCCTGTGCTAGATTTGCATAAAAAAAAATGAATTGAGCTTAGTTTGTAAAAATGTGCATGTTGCTTTAAAAAGAAAAGGTGAAAAACAATATCAGTATATGTTTTGCATTCACTCATGAGATATATATGAAAGACAAAAGAAATGTTTTGACATGAATAGTGTAGAAATGAACAATATTTAACATGTTTCTGAAATGTTCAAAATAGCGAATATGATGTCTGGAAATTTTTGTACATGTGATATGAGAATGATTTGGATCTATTTTTAATCAAATAGAAATGATATGAATATGTTCAGCACGTGGTTTGATATGATATATATGAAAAATCTTTGGCATACTTATCTATTTTGATTCTAATTCTAAATATGGTTCTGATATAATGATACTGGTTCATATGATATGGTTGATACCAACATAATATGATATGAGTGCACCCACTTTGGAAACAAAGTGAGGTTTTAGGTGTTATTTCTTGTATGCACACTCAGAGCTCCGAGATTGAAAAATAAAAAGTTTCACAATATGATACGCTTGGTTTGGCCACTAGGGATAGCACAACCCTACTACGAATGTTAAAAATAGTATATGATATGATACGATACGATACGATACGATAAGATAAAGATATTTAGTTATGTTATGCCAAAGTGTTTTTGAATATGAAAATGGTATTTGAATATGAAAGCGTTTTTTAGTATGAAAATTGTCTTTGAATATGAAAGCATTTGAATATGAAGATGGTCTTTGAATATGCAAACGTTTGTGAATATGGAAAGGGTTTTTTAATATGAAAATGGTCTTTGAATAAGAAAATGATCTTTGAATATTATCATTTGGTTTTTGAGTACGAAAATATTGAAAAGTCGCTCTGATTTTCCAATAACACGTTTCTGAGATTTGATAACACGTTTATGAGATCTGCATATGAAAAAAAAATGTTTTGTTTCTGCATACCGAATTTTTTGAAAAGACTCATGTTTACATAGTAGTATATATTTTCTGCTTGTTGAGTTGTTGATAACTCACCCTTTATCCCCATAACATTTTTTAGATAATTTTGAGTGTACAATTAGGGATCAAGACTATAAATTATGTATTAGGCTACATAAGCATAGTGGATTAAGTACAAAGATAGTATTTTTGATAATTGGAGATTTTATTCCATAATTATTTTTGCTATGTTGACTTGATATCTTGGAAGGTTGAGGTAATATTTGAGATTTTTGTGGTGTTTAGATTAATCTTATCGGAGTAGTACTTGATCTGTAACAGTGAGTCGTACGTGTCATTAAAAACTTTGGAGTCTATAACTATATAGTTGAAAAATGATTTTAAGTGACAAGGAGTAACACTCTGATCCATCTGGGTCTGAGGCGTTACACTAAAACCTTAACACGACCGCTTATTTTGAGTGACACTAAACAACCCATTTAACCAATTTCAACCTGTTTAATCCACTTCAACCTGTTTAGTCTGCTTTAATTGGTTTAACTTGTTTCATATAAATTGGTTGATTCGACCCATATATTTAATTGTTCAACTCAATTAATATAATTTCGTATATAATACAATGATATAACTATATAAATCATTTACAATTATAACTGGATTCATGATAAAATATTTTATTATCAACATCCAAACTAATAATATATTAGAAAATTTAATATTCTCATAAATTAAATAAAATTACCTATTAACAAAAAAAAAAATTAATAATTTGCGATATTAAGTAGTCACTATTAATATTAATTTTACATCCCAAAAATAAATAAAAAATTATATAAAATCAAGTATTTATAAAATTTAAAAATATAATTAATTCTTGTGAAAAATGAAAATCAGGTTTTGACCGTATCGGAAGCCGAATTAAGTTATTTGATTGAACTTACGAAATTAGTACGTATTTCGTGTCGTTCTATCATTTTCGCACCGTGAATATATGTGATCAGTCCGTACATATGTATTTGTTTAATTTTCTAGTACTACATGTTTATTTACTTTGGAAAATATAGATAGACATTAATAATGGCCAGCTAATAACTTGGGTACATATATATTTCAAACAAAATAGTCCCGTCCCAATATTAGAACCGGCCTGATGGGTGATCGATCAATGGAGAAACATTATTCTTCATCGATAGAAAATTACGGGCCGGAAAGCATGAGAAAATCATGTTCTGGATTCGATACACCATGTATATGACCAGGTTCAATCTGTACGTACGTACGTTTACCTTGCCAACGAATTGAGTGCACTAGACAGATCCATGTTGACCATATTCATGGATTCTCTGGAATCGCCCTCGTTCGCCCGAGCTAATTCAGTTGCCATACACTCCTTTAGGTCCACCACTACCTGGCTCATGGTTGGCCTTTCCGCAGCAGTTGGAGATACACAACCAATTGCTATTTCAACGGCCTTCCAAACAGAGTTACTGTTGAAGTTTCCATGCAACCTGGGATCAACTATATTTTTTATGTCCCCCTTGGCAAGCATGGACCTCACGAATTCACTTACGTGAGTCCTTGCCTCGGATCTTTCTATAGCGGGTCGACTCGTGATTATCTTCAGCAGAACTACTCCAAAGCTATAAACATCACTTTTCTCAGTTAACCTGTTTGTTATGTGGTACCTGCGCGCAAGTAAACAGAGCATGCACGTTACGTTTTCATCACCTTTGTTGCAATGTTGTTCACAAATAACTACATGAGAGAAATACTGACTCGGGGTCAAGGTAACCAGGGGTGCCAGCAACAACTGTAGAAACATGAGTGTCACCATCAGTAGGGAAAATCTTGGAGAGCCCAAAATCTGCTAGTTTTGCCTGCATATTTTCGTTCAGCAATATGTTTGTAGTCTTCACGTCTCTGTGGACTATAGGTGGCTGACAACCACAGTGCAGATACTCCAATCCTAAATTTCCCAGTCCACACAATTAGGTTCAGTTTTTTTTTTTAAAAAAAAAAAAAAAAATCGAAGTCCACTCATTGCATGCTAACCTTTTGCAACATCCGACGCTATTCGAAGTCTATCTTCCCAAGTCAAGGTCTTTGCGTTCCCATCTACATCCATCAACAAAATGGGAACGTAAAAATCTAGGAAAGGAATATTTTTTTCTGATTCCTAAAAATATCATGAAGATTTTCTTTCCTATATATATACCGATGACAAAAGTCACAAAATTAAGTACAAATAATTTCATTAATATTCCCAAACCTGAAAGTTGTGCTTCCAAGTCTCCGTTGGCCATGTACTCAAAAATGAGCCCCATGTTTGTTCCTTCATAGCAGTAGCCAACAAGGGTAGTCAAGTTTCGATGATGAACTCTCGTAAGAAGTCTAACCTGTAAATTAGAATTATTACCTAATTAGTTTAATATAATGTATGCATGGCCATACATACATACATGGATGGTAGGTACGTATGTATGTATGAATTTATATTAGCGAAAAGTTCTAATATTACGAGTGATGGTACATGCCTCTGATTGAAATTGTTGATAACCTTGAACTGATGAATGAGAGAGCGTCTTCACTGCAACTTGGGTGTTATCTATGTAGCCATGATAAACTGTTCCGAAGCCACCCTTTCCAAGAATTCTCTGAAAGTTGTTGGTAATTCTTTGTAGTTCAGAGTATGTAAATTGACGCTGTAAAGTCTCCAATGGCATATTCTGCATGTTGGATTCAGTATCTACCATCGTATCTGAAAAACAAACATGGTGACATTAGGCATGCATGACTTTTGCAAAGAGTGTTTTATTTTTATTTTTATTTTTAAACATATTAGTGATCTTACGTACCGTGTTTTGTCCTCCTTTTAGTCCCCCAAAGGATAGCCACGTCAATCAATGAGAGGACAACCAATCCACCGACGGCTGATGCTACTATCAGAATAACAGTGTTGTTTTTCTTCTTTTTGCAAGAACGGGACCCACATAGATCTGGATTTTCTCCCACGCTAGCAAAATAAGGCATGGAATTTAATGACAAAGCGATTATATACATTGATGTATCATTAATTAATTTTTAGATATTACAAATTTACAACTTGTGCTTTTTAAGCTTCTTTATTCGCTCGCTAGATATACTTGATAATTATTTATTCTATATATATATGGAAACTGAAATTAAGAAAAATTGAAACAAAAAGTTGGGGCTCAAGTTCTTTGACAAAAATCATACCTTAACGATAGTGAACCACTGTCCCCTCTTTCAATTAGGTCAAGTGGAATTAAACCAGTGAGCTTGTTTCGTTCTAAGTTTCTGCCAAGGCAGATCAATAATTATAATTCCGCATATATAATTATAAAAAGAATAAAGTCATTTAAAAAGAATAAAGTTCAAATAACTTACAAGACCCTCAAGTTTGGTAATTTAGAGAGAAAAGCATGCACTGGTCCTGTCAAGCTATTGTTTGATAGATCCCTAGTGTAAGAACGAATCGTTACATTAATTTTGATATTGATTGCCGAACAAAATTGTGAAGTAAGGATTTTTTATTTATTTGATCATGATCACGCGAATTATTCATTCTTAGAAGAAAAAGTATATTCTCTAGCCGGTGTATAGAATACATGCACTTAATAAAATTTTTATGTGACATCATTTGATTTGAAAGATAATTAATTTTAAAATTTAAATCTTACAAATCAAATTCTACTATTTAAATGATATCGATCGATGATGTGCTTTATATACCGACTTAAGAATATAATAACTCTTCTTACAAAAATTGTAACATCAGGAGATTTGAAATATCAGCAGATATCTCTCCGGTCAATCCACTTGAGGACAAGTTCCTGAGCAATTTACATTTTCCAAATTAGGGATATAGTTGAAAACGAGTAATTGGAAAGTGATTAATAAGCTTATTATATACAGGAACAAAATTACTTACAAGGTTGTGATTCTGGGGGCATTATGATCATGAAAGCTACAATCTAGACCTTCCCACGAGTACCCTTTCGGGGCACATGGATCTCCTTGCCAAATTCTCTTTATTCGATATGTTGATTTGATCTTTCTGATGGCATCAACTAAAAATTCTCATATGCATATATCCAATTAGTCAGTCAAATTTATGCAGATCAATAGAATGAAGTACATACGAAACTGATAGAGAAAGCTTATAATTTGTGTGAGGAAGAACGTCGTACCATCCTCTAGGTCTGTTTCTGATTGCAAGAAATCTTTCACAGAATATATCTCAACTGCGTTGAGGATGGGTGGAAGTGTAGAATTTTCCGCTTTGACAATCGAGAAATTATACGTACTCCTAGTACTCATGGCCGAAGTATGGGACACAGTATATGAATACAGGTAATGAGGAACAACAGGTCCATACCGGTCTTGTAGCCCATCCAGAGTAAGGTAGAATGATCTGGACTGGTTGGGTTCTAGCTTTACGACTTCAGAAAAGTGCATGTAGAAATAGAATGGGGTATTCGGATCGTCTGCTTCCCAATATAATTCCATGGGAGCGCTCTCATTTATTGGGGTGGCTGCAGTACTCATGACAACAGATGCTGGAAATTCGTATCGATTATCTTGGGAATTAGGATTTATAGGTTGATCTGTGCTCAAGTCTTTCCATTCAGTGCGGTTATAGGGCGTCCAGATGCGATCATAGGCATCGTCTGGGTACCTAAGTAATTAAACACGAATATTCAGTATAATAATCCAGGAGCAGAATGAATCTATCTATATGTTTTATTGATAGACAGGCAATTTTCCACAGCTCAAACTTACTTCACAGCCAGAATATTATTCGTGAAAGTTGTATTTACTTCTGCAGTAATGAAAATGAAGCAGTTGATCTCATATACAATGACTTACCTGTATGATTGATTGCTAGTTGAACCAGCATCTGCGCGAAAAAGTAGTGCCAATGATCCAGATATGGTCATGTACGAGTAGTTAGGTAATGGCCTGAACTCTATTGCTGATATAAATGGTGTCCCGAGGCCGGTGTTTACGAGACAGACGTGTATATAGTTTCGAGATGGGACATGTATGAGCTCCTTGTTAATACTATTGGATGCACTCTCCACCTTGACTGTATCCCACATGTTTGCCCCGAGATACAGATCGAATTTTGGTAAATTACCTTCTCCATCGTAATTCCCATGCACGAAGGTTCCTCGTATCAAATATTTAGTGCCTATTGTGATGTTTATGGTGTAACAGTTCCGGACTCCTTGAGGAAAGCTTCTGACATTCCATACTTGCTGTTGAAGGGCACCTTTAAATTCAGATGCTATGCTCCTACTAATACCAGTGTCTATGAAGTTGGCGTCTGAGATGTAATCTATGCTTGTTGTCTTTTCCTTGTATTTTGAATCTGCTGGCAACCCACAATCTATGCTTATGAAGCCTGAGACAGATAAAACAGAGAACAATATCTTAGATTTATGCATGCATGGTTAGCTCAACCAAAACCAATTAATACTACGGACAACAAGATTTAGAACATCATACCTGATTGATGCTGGGCATGAACCAGTAGTATAAGAGACAAAACACCAAGAAATGCAAAGATGAAAGGTTGGAACCCCGCCATCACCAGAGAATTAGTTTCTTTCTTGTTAATGGGAACAATGCTGCGGACACGTTTTGAGCCATCTAATTAGAGTTTATACTGCCAAAGTGTAGTAGTACTGCCAATACAGGAGGACTTGAGCAACGAATTAGTCGTCAATGTCTTTATCACTATCACTACAAGAGCTTGTATTTTTTGAGGCAAAAAATTGTCTCAAAAAACACAATTTTCGTCTCAAATTATATTTGGAGACAAAAATTTTTTTTCTCTGAAAAACCGTCTCAAAAAGTTTTTAGAGACGAAAATCAATTTCATCTCAAAAAATCATTTTTAGAAACGAAATTGGACAGATCTAGCCAAAACCGTTCGAACAGATAATTTTTTTTGAGACGAACCGATTTTGTCTCAATGTATTGTTCGAATTAAATATTTCTCCGCCCGAATCGAGATGTCCATTCGAACAATATGAAATATTCATTCAAACTAATGTTCATATTTGATCCTGTTCGAACAAACGGAGTGTTCGAACAAATTTTATGCGTTCGAACTAATAAATTTTTCTAATGACTTGTGTTCGAACAAAAATTATGTCTGTTCGAACAGAAATTTTATTTTCAGAAATTATATCCGTTCGAACGGGGTTTTGCACATAACTGTTGTTCGAACAAATAATTTATTGTTCGAACGTTCGTATTTCTCTTTTCTCGTTCGAATGGGTTAGTTTTTGTTCGAATGGGTCTGTTTTTGTTTGAATGTAATTACAAATGGTAATTTACCGTTCGGACTGGTTATTTACCATTCGAACTGTATTAATCATACAAATCAGAATTTAATTAAAAATACCATACTAATATTACACAATTTGTAATTCAAACATCAATTGTTCAAATGTTTTGGAACATCATAATATAAATGCAATGAAAAAAAAGATAAATTTGAAGACTATGGTGGTGGCATAGAGTTTTGGGACATCATTGACTGGAATTGTTCAAACATTTTTTAGTTATTCAACTGCATCATGTGTTCTAATCTCTCCTTCAAATCCGCTGCTTAATCTATTCGGGCCAGCAACTCTTTTTCATTGGACCTCAATCGTTCTATCTCAAGTGTTGCTTCCTCCAATTCCTTAGTCTTGTCGTCATTCGATCTGGCTCGAGAATAGGATGATGATGATGAGGATGGTTTTACGCAACGTCCTGAGCCCATCAAATATCCAGAACGTGATCCAAGAACTTGAAAAATGATATGAGCATCGTTGATAGATGATGCATCAGATGGATCCGCAACAGTTTCCTTAAGAGATATCATCTTGTCCTACAAAAACAAAAACATTAAAGTTAGTATAAGTAACAAAAATATTATGTGACAATGGAATTATAAAAACTTAAACTTACATAATTTGCCTCTGTTTCGGGACTGACTCAAACACATCACGATTTGTATATGTTTTAGCATACAATTGAGTCAAATCATACTCAGCGGGACTTTCTTTTTTTCCTCAAAAGGAAAATTTATATTAGAACTTTAATCAGAAAATATGTATTATATGCTAATATTTTATGGGCATTAAAATAACTTACCATTTTGCTAGACAAACGATGGAAAGATCGAGAACCTGCATGATGATTTATTTTTAAATTTGATCTATTTGCTTCTTTCACAGTACTCCGTTGCTAAAAAAAATATTAGTCTATATGTTTAATACATCTGTGATATACTATTAAAAAAAGATAGCAGCGATATTACCTGATAAGCAGGATCTTCAAACATATCACAAACTTTCTCTCATTCGTTTGGTGGAATTGCTTGGAATGGATTTTGGCGCGCTTCTATTGTAGTACTGAACTTCTTAAAATGTGCATGACATTAACCTTTGTACCTCTGAAATGCATTTGACATCAGTTCATCAACCGTTAATCGATCCTCTCTTCGGCCAAAATTAAGCTCAAACTCATCATTTCAAAAATTATAAACAATTAGTATAAATACAAAATAATTTGAAAGTAACATGTTATATACTTAGTTGCTTGAGATGTAACTTATTACCAAATAATAGTTTTTTATGTGGTCTTTCGCATCTTGAAAAACTTTATACCAAGAGGATGTAGCAATCAGTGCATACGTGCAGGCAAATGTACTAACATAAGAAGCAAGCCACGCTGCCGAATCTCTGGAGCCACGGTGTGATCATCAGAAATATCAACCTTGATTTTATCAACTTTTCTTACTTTCTCTATGCAGACACCCCTCGTAGTGCCTCTACCCCGGCGCTTGTTTATAACAGCTATATATACAATAATTAAAGCATAACTTTTGAATTAAATTAATTTATTTTATAGATATATTACTTAAATTGAGAATAAAATATAATATTTAATTTGATAAGATACCTTGTTCTGGGCCTGGTGATGTTGGCTCACTATTCATGACAGGTGAACCACACGGGGAGTCAGTAATGGATGGGGATGTCACACGTGTTGCTTTGCATTTGGGAGGCATATCTATTTAAAATTGTAACAAATTATTATTCAAACAAACGTTATCATAACTTTTATATGTTAATATTACTTACAAAAATTCATATTTGAAATTCATTCACTATCCGTTTTGTTGGACCAGTCGCCCTCATCCTCACTAGACACTTCAGTTGATTCATCTTCTTCCGATATTTCACCCTCAATTACTTCGGGTTGAACATCTTCTCTATGCAATGAGACCATATCATATTGGCTTAGATCGACAAATAGATTGATACCTACTTCATTTTCTTGATATGCTTCTTTATTTGTTGGACTATCAATTTCTTCATGTTGTTCGTCTGCCTCTGGAATGTAATCATATATATTTCTTGGTGCAAATTTCTCCACTACCTGCCATGGATTTCCATACCTTGGATCATCTAAATAAAAAACTTAATTCACTTAGTAAGCGAGAACGAAAGGATCGTTCTCATACCATGTGCGAGATGTATTGACACTCACAAAATAATCATCGTTACGTACTCCCAACCTAGGATTTGAGACATCCCACCAATTACATTTAAACAACCAGACCATATATCCCCTACGTATTTTAACGCTATGATATCTTCCACAATTTCGTAGAAGTCAATGTTATCATCCACATGACTTCCTTCGACTACGACCCCACAATTTTGAGTTTTCATATATTGTTCTCTATCAATTGTGGAAAATTTATATCTATGCACCAAACATCTTGAGTAGTGGATGGCCCGCCTGGACGGACCAGATGCTAGAGCATACAGTTTTGGTGAGATTTCTTCTGAATTTTCACCATATTTCAATGCAATCTATATCAATAAATATTATTATATAGAAAAAAAGTAGAATTTAGTGGTATGAAATTCGTATTATAAAATGGGGCTTAATAGTACTACCGTATGTTTAAACCACAATGCAAATTCCTCTTTGTGCGTATTTTCTACGTCAGTTACACCATTCGATCGAAGTAGTTGTATATGTTTGCTGTGCATGTTCATGTTCATGTTTAATTTGTATGAAGTTATACTATATTATTATACATAAAGATAATATTGATTTAGATGATTATCACTAACCTCAAGTAGTGATCAATCTCTGCGCAGTTATTCAAGACATACCATCTAACGATTATTAACATTCCCCGGGAAAAATAAATTAATTTCCCGCCAATTTTATTATTCGAACAAATTATATACTGTTCGAACGGACATTAATTCTGTGTTCGAATCTATTTTGTTCCGTTCAAACGGTTTTCTTTTTTTGAGACGATTTTGTTCGTCACAAAATATCTTGTTCGAATGAATAGTTTTTCGTTCGAATGAATTTAGTAGCTCAGGCATTTTTGGAGGTGAAATGTAAATTTCATTTCCAAAAATGACTTTTAGGGACGAAATTTAATTCATCCCTAAAAGTCAAATTTCTTGTAGGTGTATGTGGAAGGATTTTCTTGGCAATGACAGCTCATCGAATTGTTTAATTAACATGTTTGCACCGTGTTTTTAATCGAATTTTAGAGGTTAGAGCGAGAATTCTCAAAATATAATGTTCTCATTATACTTATTAGAGTGAGATACACATAATATGTGATTTTAAAATATTTATAATTAATGTTACGAATGTAGTAATTAACTTATCTGATCCCGACCATAAATATAATGGCCAGGCACTATTAACTTATATATAGATAATTACAAAGGATTTGTTTTTTTTTTTTTGAAATGAAACATAGTGAATTTCATTAATAATCATCAAAGGAAAGGCAAAATACATGAATGACTCTCCTCCATTCTAATCTCATCCTCTTCACTCTCTAAAGCATACTTAGGCGCCAAAACATGTGCTACCTCATTGACATCCCTTTTTACATGAACACCATCCCAATGATAAAAAAGAGATAAAACTACTTTAGCATCCCAAATTAACACACCTGCACTATGGGACTGTGAACTGTCAAGTTTAAGGCTATGAACAACTTGCAAAGCATCCCCTTCCAATATTATGCTCCTCAACCCAATCTCTTTAGCAAAAGTTATGGCTTGCAAAGCTCCTTGACACTCGGCTGAGAAGGAATCAATGAACATTGTCCTTTGCATACTCCTAGATGCCAGCACCATACCCTCAAAATTCCTTATGAAAATTCCAATTCCTACTCTTCCATCCTCTTCTCTAGTTGCAGCATCCCAATTTACTTTGTAAAATCCCAAAGGAGGAGGTTCCCATCTAGATTGGATCCTTCCTATATCAGACTTGGAAAACTCTTTTGTAAGCTAGCACTCTTGATATGCTGATAGCAGTTCTTTAACCTGCTGCACTACCATATTTGGGTGAGCAAACTTATCTTGAAAGATGAAAAAGTTTCTTCTCTACCAAATATTTTTAGTTGTCATAACAAATTCCTCCAAAGCCTCCTGCTCTAACAACTCCATCATACCAGCAAATAATTGCATAAAATCTGTAACAGAAGACCCACATTTTTGAATTTGGTTAATAGTTTCATTAGCGAGTACTTAAAAACAATAATCAAATGCTAAAGGTTTATGGGCAAAGGGGAAACCGATTGTATTTTATAGAAGGAAAACACTACTCCTATCGAGGACGGCCATCGACATTTTGTACCGATTTGTTTTTTTTTTTTTACTTAATAGTTAAGGAAGTGTTTTTTAATGAGTTTGTGATTTTTTTAAAAAAAAAACAATGTTTAAGGTTTTAAAAAATGCTTGGAAAAAACACAAAATAAAAAAGTGCATTTTGCAATTGTCAGTAGAACTTCTCGGGAGCACTTCTCGATGGCCTAGCTGTTCCCTTTATAAAATATCTTGAATCGGATTTTTAAAGACTTGTCCATCTGGCAATGATTAATTAGGGTTGTAAGATAATTGAGAAGCATATAAACTAGATCGAACAGCTGTGTTCGGTGCAGTTCCAAATTAGTCAAGTCCGGTATAGGTTTTCATTCAGAAAAACTGGTTGAAAATCATTCTAGTTTTGGTTTTGAATTTTAGAATACCGGTTTGAACCAAACCGGACCTGTACATATATATGTATATTATATTTTTAATTTTTTTATATCATATATAAAATATTTTTTATATGATTTATTTATATTATATATAATATTTATATTATATTATCTATATTATTTGCTAAATTGCTAATTCATATAACATGAAATTTTAAAATCTCATTATTCATGTCTATTAATTTTATAACATAAAATTAATATAAAATTTGATCATGATATAACATTATAAATTTATAACATAAAATTAATATAACATGAATTTTAATCTTAAACATGAACATTAATATTAAGTTATTAATATAAACTTGCTTTGGGTCAATCACTTGCTAAATTTTTGTTGGAGTATGATTTTGTTTATCTGTAAAATTGGAAAAATCTAATCAGGCCGGACCAAAATCGAAAAAACTGCTTTCGATAGTGAATCAGTCTGGTCTCGATTCTTAAATTTTCAAAACTGGTGTATACTGGTTTGGTTCTAAAAATGTCCAAAACTGGATCGAATTGGACCGGTTACACCCCTACAATTCAATAAGACTTCATCAAAATCTCTAGATTGATAGTTGCCAGATTTGGGCTTTCCATGCTACCACGCCTTGGCATAAATTAAAGGGACATTATACTCTGAACCAATCAAAGTTAATTGAGTAATGCTCATATGCGCCCAAGTTATATCAAAGTTATTTTCTTATTATTTAGTATGATGTGGTACTATCATTTTATAATAAATGTCATGTTGTTAAAAAAATTTCCTAAATGGTGATTTTTAAATAACATACATATTATATTTAATAGGATGGAAATATAGGTATCCATACTTCAAAAAGTATTTTAATGGTTGGTGCTAATAACTATGTATATATAGATGATAATAATGACAAATATTATATGCATGACAATAAGATGGTGGAGGGGATATTCCCATCTCCTCCTCAGGATTGGGCCTGGACGCGAGATTGAAGCCCATCTCGTCCCAGATTGCTCCCTTCCTATGGGCTTAGGAATTTCCAACAGAACTAAGCCCACAAGCTGTATTAGAGGAAAGGGGATACTCTCACGTGAAAAATAAGGCAGGGGAACAAATAGGACACGCCGACCCTGACACCCTTATGCGATACCTAGCATTTAATGATCTACGCCGACAAGTGAACAGAAAACATGAATGACCCTCTATTTCCTGACGATGGTGATGGGAAGTGACCATATCGATCGCTTGTCGTCAAGATGCCACCTGGGGAGCCCTGCAGTATTAATGACAATACCTCAGAAGCCACGCCACATTAAAGACCGTGGCCTGACAACTGTGGGCATGATGTAGACCCCTGACACAGGGCACAAGATGTTTCTCCAATACATCATATAAAAGTCAGATTCTAGGAATGAATAAGCTCTCTAAACACTCTGTTCTATGAGAGTTCTCCAAGGAAGAAGACTGACTTTGGCATTGGAGGTTCCCCAGACCACCACCGAGACCACATTTGTCTCTATAATATTTCAGGTAGTAGGATCCCGGCCTAGGTTGTTGGAACTTAGCCCAGGTGTATGAAATACGTCATCAACAAGTAGAATAATATTTTGAAAGGGGAGAGAGAGAGAGAGAGGTAGAATGATATTTTGAAAGCCGTACAATATTAAAATTTGCATATTGATCACCAGGACCTAACAAGCAAATGTTATCTTAAACATTTCAGAATAACTTGACAACAACGTACGGCATCATATGACCAACTGCTCATTTTTTTCTCGATTGGTCATGAGTATTGTCTTTGCATTTTAAACCTAGAATTTAAATTTAGCAGATTATTTTTAAAGCAAGACGATTATTTTAAATCCTCGAAATATTTTAAATGTCTAAAATTATTTTAAATGAGGTATTTTTAGTGTTATTGGACCAAGCCTACTTTTAAAGTAAGCCTCTTTATATTTTCGGAGCCTCGAAAATAATATAGTTTTAGGAAATCATTTTATTTAAATGATTTTATTTCTTTAGGAATATTATTTAATATTCATTATTTAATTTTATATTAAAAATCTATTTATTTAGATGCTTTTATTTCTCTTAAGAAATATTTATGAAAGCTCATCATTTTATTTTATGATGAAAAATATTATTTTGGGATTAATAAATTAAAGTTTGATTTTAATTTATTTAGTTTCTATTTTATCTTCGTATTCTTTAGTTAGTTTATTTTTTTGTGTTTAATATCCACTGTTGGATCTAGGTTAGGATTAAATCCCTAGAAACCCTAGATCCCTTCCCTCTTTTCTTTCTTATCTCTCTCTCTCCCTTACCCCATGCCGTAACCATCCCTCCCTGATCTCATCTTCCAAGGTTGCCTTCACCGTACCCAGCCCGCGCCACCAAACGTTGCTGGCACCACCTCCACTGTCGCTTAACGCAGATGATCCTCCACCTCTGATCCTCCATCTCCCTTTTTGCCCACGCCGTCGCCTCCCCTCAAGTCGAAACCCAGCCCATGATCCTTTGTCTCCATCCAACCAACCCCTCCTTCATCGACCTCTCCCTTAGCCCCTGTAGGTCTCTCTCCTTCGCCCTCCACTATGCTAGGCCGCTTGTCGCCGTGGATGGTAGCATCGAAGCCACACCAAGGGGAGCCATACCCCACAACCGCAACCACCCCTATCCCCTCTCACGATCCAATAGCTAGAGCGCTAGCCTCGATGATACTCCCTTTGTTTCTGTCTGTTTCGACCCTCCCTGCCATCGACCACCACTGTGAACCACCGCACGAGAAACCTAGCTCAACCAAGCCTCGTCGCACCCCTAGCACCACTGTCCTTCACTATGAAGCACCCACCTTCCACACATGGCTCACTGCCCAGCCACCAAACAACCTCTATTTTAAGGTCATGATAGTGACCACCAAGCCTCAAACCAGCCCCTCCTTGCATGTATATAGCCTCCACTACGTGACCTAGTCGGACAGCAAGCGATGCAACAATTTCAGCCTCGAAATTATGATATAATTTCTATCTTTTTCCCTCAATGATTTATTATGTTGTGAAGCTGAAATTGTAATGGTGTTGTGAATATGTTATGTTGTGATTGGTGTGCTGTTGTTGGTATTTGTGATTTGTGAACTGTGGATTGTGAATGGAGTAGTTGTGATGTGGCTGTGTAATTAAAGTGATGAGCCTTATTGTGCAGTTTTTGTTGTGGTTGTGTGTAGTGTGAAGTGACAGGGTTATTGTGTAGTGTGATGTAGTTGGTGAGATGACATCATGTTATGAAGTGTTGGCATCAAATACGAAGCTGTGATGTGAATTTTGTGGTGTGGTTATGCCTTATGAAGTGTTGGGATATTTGTGCAGTTGTGTTATGATTGTGCGTAGTGTGATTGTGATGGGGTTGTGATTGAGAAGTGGTAGGACTATTGTGAATGTGCTCTGTGTAGTGAACTGTGAATGTGAAGTGATGGATCACTATGTGATTTGTGAAGTGGCCGAATGCCATGTGAAGTGATGGAATCACTGTGCAGTTTGGAAGGTAGTTGTGAACTATGTGACGTAATGGGATGTTACGTAGTTGGCGATGTGGTTGTACGTTGTGTATGTCGTGTGAAGTGTCGGGATAAGTTATGTAGTTGGACGGGTTGTATGAAATGTTATGTTGGTTGAGTTTGAGTTGGATGTTAATGTTGGTGTGTATGAAGCTTGTTTAAACAAGTGGATGTTTTAGTGAGCTATATGTTGATCTTAGGTGATAAAAATGGTAGGGTACATGTGTAAATTGGTTGGACGTATGTGTCGGATAGATTTACCATATGTAATGGATAGTTTGTCCTAAGCATGAGTACACGATGTTTAAGCCTCAACGTTGGTTTAAAGTTGTGTATTATACTTGATTTGGATTATGATGAAGTGTTGATTAGATTATGCATGGATGGAGGAAGAGATGTCTGTATTATTGTCTATGATTGAGATATATGACTTGGTTGGTTCAACTTATACATAGGAATGGATGGTTTGGTAGAAAGACTATATGTCTTGACCTTTAAAGTGAATCATTGAGGTTCACCTTAAAGAATAAGGATATGAAGTAGAATGCTATGTGTTGAAAATGTGACCTCAAGTGGGTCA
This sequence comes from Juglans microcarpa x Juglans regia, assembly GCF_004785595.1. Lineage (NCBI taxonomy): Eukaryota > Viridiplantae > Streptophyta > Magnoliopsida > Fagales > Juglandaceae > Juglans > Juglans microcarpa x Juglans regia. The sequence goes on from NC_054595.1 coordinate 25,406,996, forward strand.
CAAGCTGCGACCTTGAGATTTAAGAAAAGTGACAAAGGAAAACATAGAAGATGGACTTGGATAATAGAGTATGTCTAAGTGAATGAAGTTTAAGTAAATAGTAGTATTAAGTAAGTTTTAAGTTTAAGTTACATTTGCACTTGAAAAGGAAATGATGTTAAGGTTATGTATGCATGTAGGTTGTCATCTGACACTCACATGAATGGACTGCATGAAATGAAAATAGTATGGAGTCCAGGTAAGTATTATGTTCATACTCTTATAGAGTTTTCTAAATGATATGAAATGAAAATGAAAGGATGTTTTATGAAAGTATGCTAAGTATTAATGTTTAAAGGTATACCTATGTAATGGTCTTCTTTGGCAGCCTCTATTTATGCACCCAAAGTAATAGTTGTATGCATGTGAATCGATGTTATATGCAGTAGTTATTGTCCTTATTTTTTATGAAATCAAATGTTGAGGTTTACGCTTGATGCTTTTAAATGATATTTAAATGATGCAATAAAAGTGTATTTATATGATGCTATGAAAGAAATGTTTAATGGATGCTATGAAATGAAGTTGCTTGATGATGTTTATACTTATGCTTTTAAATGATATTTATGAAATGAAATAGACTGATGAACGAATGAATGAAAAGGAAATGACTGAAATGAATGAATGAAATGAGAGGAAATGAATGAATGAATGATGGTACCAATGGATTGGGCAGATTGCAATGTCGAGTAAGTAGTACTGGTAGTACACCCAATGCTACCCCCTGACTGAAAGAGATTCCCAACCTGTGGCCACTGGTGGAGTCCGGGTCCAAAAGACCACTGACCCTAACACACAGGACGTAACAGCGTGTACCGGCCAGAGAAAAAATGAAAAGAGTTAATTGAATGATATGAATGATTTAGCTCTTTATGAATGAATGTACAAAGTGTGAGAAATATTTTATGAGAAATGAAAACATTTTTAAAGAAAAAATCCGCCTTGTAATGTTTTAAAAAGAAGTGAATGTTTTATGTAAAGTATGTAAAAGAATGATGAATGCATGAATGAAAACTCATGCTAGTTTATTTTTATAGTATGAAGTAATACTTACTGAGTATTCGACTTATTTTATTTTTATGTATGTTCCTCCCCCCCTCAGGAACAAAATGAGTAAGAAGCGTCAGGACATACATGGCCTATGAGAAGAGTGACAGAAGCCTAGGCCTGTTTTATGTAATGTATAAAAGACAACTTTTTATAAAAGGACTTTTAATTTAATTTAATGATTTCCGTTGCAAATTCTCTTTTAATACATAAACATGTTTTAATTTTAAAACATAGAATCTTTTATATCCTGGGAAGGAAAGATAAAAAGTTTGAAAATGGTCAGTAATTTCTGTCTCACCTTCTAAAACCATTTATTAAAGTCTCACCACAAGGACGGATGTTATACTTCGTGATGATATCATTAGGTCAAAATTAGTCACCAACATTTTATTGATATTCATGTAAATTATATAAGTTCTTCATGCATTCTATTATCAATGGCAATTGGATGACCCATTAGCTACTCTGATACTATGTAAAATTATTATTTGTCTTAAAAGTGAGGATAGAAAGAGCTGAATTTTATTATATATATATATATATATATATATATATTATTTAACACCTTTCCATTGTCAAAGAAAAAGTCTCCCAATGCTTTAGAAGGGCAAGCCATCGTTATTGACCAGTTTTTTGCCAATATACGGCTGAGGTTTAAACAAGAGAATTTCTACTATGTTACCTTAGTTATACCTCTCACTTTGTCTTGTTGACGGGGCACCATCACTTGGTATCACGTGGTTTATTAAAATATATATATTCAAAACATAATGACGTTCGAAAATACAAAAATAAGAAAATTGAAATCCTTGATTTTCTCTATCTCTTTTATGTTTATGTTTTTAATTTTTAATAAATCATATGATAACACGTCAATGGGGGTGAAATGAGCGGTATAATTGGGGCAGCATAGTAGCATTTCTATTTTGGGGTCTGTTTAGAGTTGCGTTATGAGGCTTAAAAAATGTTTAAATAGCATTAGAAGCACTTCAATAATAAAATTAGGTTATTTGGTTGACAAATATTAAAGTACTTTTAATATAAAAAAAAGTACTTTAATAATAAAACGAGGCTGTTTGGTTGACATATATGAATGTACTTTTTAACATAAAAAAACTAACAAGTACGTTTCAAGAAAAACATGAAATTAAATAGGATTCTTGTATTCCAAATTTTATACGTAATGGGTATTATTATCAGAATTGGAGATAAGGTTGTTCAATCGAGCTAGGTCTTTCTCAGTCTGGTCTGGAACCTGGATAACTGGGTTCCAGTTTTAGTTTTCGGCTTGGGTAAAAAAATCGCATCAGCCGAAATTGGCCCTACCTGAGCGGTTACGGGTATGGGTGCCTAAAATTTTGTTACCTAATGGCTTTTAGTCCTAAACACCCTCCTGGGCACCTGGCAATCTCTCTCTCTCTCATTCGTTTCTCTCTCGCTGCCGGCTTTTTGGTAACTCTCCCTCTCCGGCCTATCTGTGAGCAATGATAATAAACATAGTGATCTGTGAGCATGTGGGAAATGATTGGTGGTGTTCATCTTTAAACAAATTTTATGTGGATATAATAAGTATATGCAGTTTTGCTAGATCTGTTCTATTTTTTTAGACATAGTTTTTTTTTTTAAAAAAAAAAAAAATTGAGAATTTTCGGTTCTAGCATATTTCGGTGCTATAATATGTTTTCCAAACAAATAAATAAAGGTACGAAAACATATCGTGAAAGACTATTCCATTCACGTTTGCAAAGAATGCCATACTATTTGTCCAATGCCCTCTGAAAAGGTAGGGCCTGACTTTTCGGTCGAAAAAGGAGGCTGAGGCTGAGGCTGGGAAATGACTTCTCATCTAAATTCCACTGTCACAAAAATCAGACCGCTAGCTAGTGGTTATAGGCAAATTAGCAAAAACTGCCAATTTTTTGTTTTTTTATATATAAGGTATGGTCCAGTCAAATTGTCTATTTTGTGAGTTAGCTCTTCATTTACGTTGGGCATTTGGTCAAAAGTCCACCCCGTCTAGATGGAGAAATTTTGGATTATGGGATCGAGTAGGCAGCCATATTAATCAAATAATTGGGTCCATTTTAATCTTTCTGTACGTCTTAGAGGTTTTGATGGCAGGAGGCCTCAAGTGTACGCGTTGCTTGTTTGGTGCTTAGTTAATTTGCATGCGTTATTTATTTATAATATAATGATCAAATTAATATGAGCAGCGCTTTGTAAGTAACGGTATATATGCATGATATAGATATATAGGAGCTGTTAATTTTTTGAGGCCAAGAACTAGGAAAGGTTGGGTGTTGGTGATGAATATTATAATTTCAACAAAATATAAGACTGTTTTGAATTAGTGAATTGAATGGGCTTAATTCATTGTTTTCTTTCTCCCATTGCATGTGATATTTATTTATTTTCATTGTTGATCTTTTGGTGGTTTGTTATTTATTATTCCCTAACATATAAAAGAATATATATAGAATCGTAATGTTGGTAACTCAGAGCTTCTTCTTTTTTTAATTAAATATTTTTTAATGGTGCTATTATTTTTATTAAGCAAGCGGGCTGTCCAACATTTATTATTGTTGGGTGTACCGCTAGTGAATTTCAATTTTTTATTTTTATTTTTTTAATATATTTTTAATATCCTTAATTATTAAAAAAAATAATTTTTTTAATAGTCACTTCCTTAATTATTAAATAAAAAATAAATAAAATAATCGAATTACAACTTTGAGAAAATCCATCAGCATTTTTCATATTTATTAGTAGATCAACTTCGTATGGAAATATAATTCATCTCAACTCATCATTACAATTTTTTTAAATCTCAACACAAAATATAATAAATAATTTAATTTTTTTAAATTTCAAAACAATAATAATAATAATAATAATAATAATAAATAATATTTTAATAATATTTTATTAATTCAACTCAACTCAACTCATCTTTTAAAGTTCAAACGCAATCTTAAATTCTTAAATTTTAAAACTGCGAAAGAAGATATTCTCTAGTCCCATCATCACCGCTCCTACTTGGTGGACACGTCTGATTCACCATCAGTCTATTCTTTCCATTTCTGATATGATAATGACACCCTTTACATATAAAACAGGGGATGCAAGAATCCGCTATCCTATTTCATTTACATCCACTCGCCCAAGTCGTCCCCTTCTTAATTTCATTTTCATTAATTTCTTTGGCATTTTCTTTTACATCTATGCACTCCCCTAAGTCTTCGTCTTCTAATCATGACATATTCTCTTCTTTCATTTTTATTATATATTTCTTTTGTCTTCTGGTAGTAGTGGCTTTGAATTATTGAAGTCAAAATGAGAGGAAACTGGAGTCTCTCTTGCGAAGGGAGAAAATCCCTTAAGCCAAATAATGGGCCGAAGTTGCAATGAGGGTATATGGCTTGGGTTGGATTGGGGTTGGTTTGGGACGAAGAGAGGGTCTAGCCATGTCACCTGGTCTAGGCCAAACAAGTAATACTCAGATCAAGTCTCGGATGGGAAACTCGGGTCGGGCTATACCAACGGGACATAAGATATAAGCAAGGCTTGGGAAGAAATGGACATGACGTATATCACCATATAGAAGGGACATGTCCAACAAAATATAAGACTGTTTTGAAGTCAATTGAATGGGCTTGGTTATTTTCTTTCTCCCATTGGGATATTTATTTTTTTCATTGTTGATCTTTTGGTGATTTGTTATTTATTACTTAATATCACATAGAAGAAGATATATTGAATTGTAACGTTGGTACAATTCAGGAGGTTGGCTTTTTTTTTTTTTTAATTATAAAGAATATCTATCTTAAATTTAAAACTTAGAAAGAATATATTCTCTAGTCCCATCATAACTGGTCCAACTTGGTGGACACCTCTTATTCAACATCAGTCTATTCTCTCCATTTCTGATTGCAGCGGCTTTGAATTATTCAAGCCAAAATGAGAGGATACTGTAGGCTCTCTCGAAGAGCTAAGGACAATCATACAACACCAACTACTCTATAATTTATCTACAACTTTATATTAAAAAAATTATTTATTCTCACTTTAAATCAAAATTATTGTCCTAGCAACAATTTAAAGTACATGGAAAAAATAATTATTTAATCCTTAGTTGTAAATAGATTGTAATATAATTGTTATTGTATCATTTTCCAATCTAGAGAAATGCTACTCTGCCTCTGAATATTACTGCTTTGTTTGTCCACTTCAAGGAAAGCCTCGTGGGGTAAATGAATGGCGAGGTGTACCATTACATCAAAGAAGGCAGGTGAGAAAATCATCTCAAGCTTGTAGAGGATGATTGCAATCGTATTGTTGTTGCTTCAATACTTCTAATATCAATGTCTGTGCACACAATACCTTGAAGAAGGAACTAAACTCAATCAATGCAAGTTGTATATCAGGTCAAAAAAACCCACCAATTGTAACTGGAAGTATTCTTTGCATGAAGACGTGACAGTCATGACTTTTCAGTCCTAATATCTTTCCATTACCAACTAGAAAACATCTAGAAATATTTGATGAAAAACTATCTGAAAATCTAACAGTAGCAAGTCATTCACAGAAACGTCTCCTCTGATCTAAGTACAAGGATCCAAGGACCATGGAGTACCCAGTAGCTGAAAACGTATTCTTCATCGGGTAGTAGCAGTGTCTTTGGTTTTTTGTTCAATATCCATCAATGTTCCTAAGACATTCTTGCATATATTTTTTAATATGCATAACATCGAGATTACGTCATAAAGGCAACATTGACCAGTAAGGTAATTGGAAGAATGTATTTTGTTTTGTCCAATTTAATTCATCTAGTCTGCATTTTCTCTTTCGAGAACCTTTGCCAAATTCTATATTATCAAGCTGCCTAAGTTGCTGTAGTACATCATATCCCATGAGCTCTGAAGAAGGCGATTGATTGTCCTGCATTCCATTAAATGCATCATTCTTCTTTCTTCAATTATGGGCGGCTGGCAAGAAACGACGATGACTCGTATATTTTTAATTAAATATTTTTTAATAGTGCCATATATTTATTAGAGTATCAACTCCATATATCTATCTTAAATTTAAAACTTAGAAAGAATATATTCTCTAGTCCCATCATAATTGAACTTAATTAGTGGACACCTCTCATTCAACATCAGTCCATTCTCTCCATTTCTGATAGCAGTGGCTTTGAATTATTGAAGCCGAAAATGAAATGAGAGGAAACTGGAGGTTCTCTTGAAGAGATAAGGAAAATAGTTCTGCTGGGTACAAGCGGGGCGTGCAAGCAGCAGGTAATTGGCATCCTACGTGGAATAAAGAAATAAAATAAAAAGCCAAAAAGAACTGTTTTTATGGACTACAAATCAATAATATCATATAGAACAATGTCCAGCTCTGCATTTTTTTTCCCTACTTCCTTCTCCTCTGCCCGTAACCCCTCCCTTCTTCATTTTTTTCTCTTCTGCGTTCGCCACCCAGTATCAGGTTTCCCTTTGCGTCTATCGAGTTTCCCTCTTGCCCAGCACTGGCTTCACCCACCACACTGAAGCTCTGTCCACCACCAGGCGGTCCACCCTTCTAGCGGCAAAAGCATCGGCTTTACCGTCCCTCTCGCCAAGCACCGGACCCACCGCATGAGCACCGGCCCACTGAAGCTTTGTCGTCCACCACCAGGTGGCCCATCCATCCAGTCGCACGAGCATCGGTCATAGTCCAGACTGGCGTGCGTGCTCCCTGGACCACTGCTCATCGAGGGTCAAAGAGAGGATCTATGGGTTTGTGGGTTGGGTCCGAGGACAAAAAACGACAAGTGTTCCTAAGAAATGTAGAAGAAGAAACAGAGACGAATGTAATATTGAGAATGGGATCACCGGAGAAACACTGCTGACTGGTAGGGATCCACGGGGAGAGACTAGAGAGGGATTGTTTCCTTAATCCAGTCTTTTAGTTACTCTGTGCGCAAATACAAACAAAGAAATACCGAAAAAGAAAGAAAGAAAAATAGTAATTGAAGTTAAGACAGAAGGAAAAATCAAAACACTGGCGTGGCTATGCCGATTGCAAGCCATTTACACCGTGCACTTGCAAGTAGCATTTTTCTAAGGAAAATACAATACCAACCAATATATATATATATATATATATATATATATATATATTTATATATAGAAACCTGGAACCCTAGAGAAGAGGAGGAAGAAACGTGCCATGGCTTGGAATTTATACACAAACTAGCCTTGGGGTTTTCTCTTGGGTTTTTATTGGGCTTGTTTAACGGCCTTAAATCACTCAACAAATCTTAATGGTTTGATTTTAATTTCTAAAATTAGCTCAACTCATCCAATAAAATACTCTTGGGCTTTAAACAAATTCTTGATTTATAAAATAATAGTTGAGCCCATCACAAATTAAATAGGGCCCACTTGATCTGTGAATGCTAAATGGGTTTCCATTCGATTATTGAGTCCAATAATACTCGTATATTCTATCATAACAATTTATGGGCTGAGAGGTATTTTCAAAATCAACCGACTAATCTAATTTGAGCTTCCTAATATATCAATCCAAAATTAAAAAATTAAAAATAGAATAATAAATAAAATTTCATAATATGTGTGCTTGGCCTAAGCTCGGCCATGTTGGATCTGGGTGTTATAAACACAAATACTTTCAAATTAATTATTACAATTTTTTTAAACTAGTCATTCTAACTTTTTTAAACTTTCAAATAAAAAATAAAAAATAATTTAATTTTTTCAAATTATCAAACAAAAATTATATTAAAAAATTATATTATAATAATATTTTAACTTTATAATATTTTTTATTTAACTTCTTCTTTTTCCTGCTATTAACAAACTATTTCACTACTATTAACAAACTATATATCTTACTATTATTTATAAAATTTTTATGTTATCTCACTTTTCAAACATGCCTGAGAATTATGACTTTGACCGCAAAATTTCCAATCCCTTCCTTTTCTTCGATGATACAAATTAAGGTAGAAAAAATTCGTACGACATCGTAGATTCGGCATGCATCGCTAAAGAATTTCATTCACTGTGTAATTGACAGAATCTTGCTTGTAATCTTTGAATCAAAGCGATAACAGTCAACTCTTTCACTGAAACACTGGGAGAAACCACCACGTCAATCGATTGTTTTTTTTTTTTTTTTTTTGAGTTATGCACTTTCAGGAAATGGGTATTATTCATAACACAATCAACCCATTAGCAATTCCCATGAAACACCGTAAACATCCATAAAACGGGAATTATAGAGGCGTCGGTAGGGAGGGAGGGATGAGGGAGTCTCCGACATCTGGAGCGCTTAGTAGTGAGATAAGACCAGAAATATTTGAATAATAGCAAAATTATTTGAGTTAAGATATTTTATAGTGAGTTTTAAGAAATGAGAAAATAAATTGAATAAAAATATTCTAAAGTTAAAAGATTGTTAGAATATAATTTCTTAATATAATTTTCGTTTTGAGATTTGAAAAAGTTAAATTTTTTTATATTTTGTTTGAAATTTTGAAAAAATTGTAATGATTAGATAACGATCAATAAAAAGATTGAAAATTAAAAACTAAAAAATATTTATGTTTAAATTACGTTTAAATATTAAAATAAGATAAGATCATCAAATGAGAAGAGATGGATAGAATTGTTAGAAATATTTTTAAAATAATATATATTATATTTATTATTAATAATATTTTAGAGATTTATTTATGAAAATTGTGAATTATTTTGAAAATAGAAGTTATGAAAAGTCCATGAGACTTAAAATCATTTCGGGTCTATAGGGATACCGTGAGCCTTTAATTGGCTTAGTGATATTGAGGCTCTTTGGTTAACGCGTGTGGCGCAAAAAGGCCACAACTTTGGGCAAAGAAAATGACAAAAGTCAAACCAGTCAGGATTTGATCCCGTGCGATATGGGTGGTGGAGAAGCGTGGTGACTGTCGGACTAAGTCCAACCTTTGTGTCACATTGTAACAAGCAGGACAAATATACATGTTCACATCCTTTAGCCCTCTATACATATTAGAACTATTGGCCTACGAATTTGACGTGATAATGATAGAATCAGTTTCAAAATTCTTTCTCTTTTAAAAGTTTTTATTTTTTCAAAATTTATCATTAGGATCTGTTCATTCTGCAGAGAACAGATTTCTAATCTCTTGGTTAAATAACAAAATTTGAGGGTATTCGGAATCTAATTTTATATATGCATAACGCAGTTAAACAAACAAACTTGTTCTGTGTGTCATAGTATCTTAGAGGTAAATTCGCTAATAATCTGTGTGCATACCATTATTAGTGGGGGCGAATATTGTTTTAAAGAAAGTAACATTTGTAACATACCTTGAAGCAAACTTTTCTCGTACTATTTTCTATTTTACAGCCCCTTTGTACCAACAAGAACAAAGCAAGCAATTAGAGCAGTATGGTCGGAATGCTATAGGCTCTGCAAGGCTCTGCAAATATCAATATTAGTAATAGTTTTTGTTAAATATTGCGTAGATATAAGATATTCCTCCTTTTTTATTGATGGTTTCGAGTTTCACCCTCTGCTGGTCTTTTTTGGCTTCCATTTCCGCAGGTCAGGTATTTTTTCATTTCCATGGGAACTAATCTCTTTTATTTATTTTTCAGAAGAAATATAGTACTTTGGTACTTATACTAAAACCATCACATTCACAGAATCACAGCTTGGGAAAGTACAGAAAACACACGAAGCCAAAAATAAAAAAAAAAAAAACAGATATTTTTCTTTCTATAGAAATATTTACACTTAATTCCTCGAATTGTCACCCTGCATGCATTTTGCCATGTGACAACCGATCGAACTAGCTATCAAATTTAGCATTCAGCACTTTAATTTGAAAGTTAAAGTAGTTGCAATATGCACTTAAATGCATTAATGGCTAATTTAATAATTTTACGCTTAAAAAAAAACATAAAACGTGCATATATATTGCATCTAGAGTTTCAAATGAAGTTGCAACAATACCAAAATTAGTAGTTTGAAGCTGGTCGCATTGCAAAAGGGTACGCAGAAGAATTAAGGAGAATTTTTTTTTTTGAACGAATTGTTACTACCTGGCCACGGGATTGACAGTAGTAGTCAGATTCAAGTTCATCAATGGAATTGAATCTCTCGATTCATTCTCATAGCCCGCATTCCGAGCTGTGGACACACATTCCGTTAGTCCCGTTGCTACCTCACTCATGGCAGGCCTTCTAGCAGATGTTGGAGATACACAGTTCATTGCTATTTCAACAGCTTTCCAGGCAGAGCCAACGTGGAAATCTCCCTGCAATCTCGGATCAACAATGCTTTTGATATCACCTTTAGCAAGCATGAAACTCACCCATTTACTCACGTGAGTCTTCTCAGGGTTTCTTGCTACCACAGGCCGGCCTGTGATTATCTCCAGCAGAACCACTCCAAAACTGTAGATATCACTTTTCTCCGTTAACCTGTTTGATATGCCGTATCTGACAGCAAAGATTGTAAACATGTCTGTTTAGAACTTCTCATTCCAATTCCCTACGTATAGATGGAGTTTGCTTACAAAGCTTGCTAAGATCTGTACTTACTGGGGATCGAGATACCCAACAGTTCCAACAACAATGGTGAACACGTGAGAGCCATCGGTGCTGGGTAATACTTTGGATTGACCGAAGTCGGCTAGTTTGGCTTGCAAATTCTCATTCAGCAATATATTTGTAGACTTCACATCTCTGTGGATTATGGGTGGCCTACAACCATTGTGTAGATACTCCAGCCCTACATTTCCAAAAGTACACATGGTTTGGGAAAGTATAGGATGTTTAGGAAAAAATGTGAGAAATGCTCTCTTATCTCCAACCACAATAGTCATGATATGTCGTATTTCAGGTGACTTTTCATTTAAATAGCGAGTACCTATGAGATAGCCCATGTTGATTGATAAGTGATTATAAAGATAGGTGCTGCATAAAATCTCATATTGTTTGGGAATGAAAAGTTCATACTCTTTATATATAATGATTCTAATGGAGTTCTAATATTTGAGGCATTACAAATGGTATCAAAGTCATCCCAATAAAAAATGTGGAACTTGAGCTGTGTCACCTACTTATGATGGACTGGCCCATGGCCCGAAGGAACCTTGAGAATTTAAAGGGAGGGGATTGCGATATCACGTATTGACTGATAAAGGGAGGTGTTACAAACAATGATGTCATCACTTAATAATGAGTACCACAACAGTTGGAATGATTGAGAAAGATAAAATTATAGATGATTAAAAGAAATTATAATGTACGTCTATGTGGTTAGATGAGGAAGTTGGGAATTTAAGATGTGAGATTGTGATCAAATTAGTACGTTGGAATGATAAAATGATGAGAGATGATTAAAAAAGTGTATGTCTACAAGTGAGGGGTGATAAGATTGTGAGGTGGGAGAAACCGAACATTGGTTGGTGCAAAATTCACGTAGATGGTTGCTCTCTTGGAAATCCGGGTGCTTCAGGAGTAGGAGGTGTTATTTGTGATCATGAGGGGAAGTTACATATGGGGTTTTCTGCCTATATTGGTTGCGGTTCTAATAATCATGCTGAGGTTATGGGCTTACTTCATGGCTTGAGGCATGCTAGGCGTATGGGTTTTGATGCCATTGAGATTGAGATGGATTCTAAATTGATTATTGACTAGATTGGCAAAAGAAGATGTGGTTTGTGGTATCTAGAAGACTACTTGGAAGAAATTATGAGCATACTTAGTCAGATTCGCTTCACATGTCGATACATCTATAGGGAATGTAATGCGGTTGCTAATTTTCCGGCTAAATCTGGTGCTAAAGGGAGCAATGTTATTTATTCTTCTGTTTTGGATCTTCCACGACAGGTCAGAGGTTTTCTAAGACTTGATAAGGGCGGTTTGCCATATTGAGAAGAAAATTAGTATAGCTGCCTAGGTTTTTTTGGTTTTTTTGTAGGCTTGTTTAGTTTTTGTTTATTTCTTATAGGCCTGTTTAGTAGTTGTGTTGGTTTGTTTGTTTTATTTTTGGTTGGATACTAGGGATGGTTTTAGTGTTTTATTTGTAAATCCCTAGTGTCGGTTTTCTTACCACGGTATTCCTCCGTCATAAGTGAGGGCTTTTTAATAAAATTGAGACGGGGTCATTATTGGACATGTGGCTTCCGGCTCTTCTATTAAGGATAAAAAAAAAAAGTGTATGTTTACAAACCTTGTGCTGCGTCGAGTGCTATTCGAAGTCTGTCATCCCAAGTCATGATCGGGGTATTAGTGTTTCTATCTGCACGTATTCGGTATGAAAAAAAAATGGTGTTAGTAGTATTGTTTAGATCGGAGGAACCCAATTAAATCGTGGGAAATAATAATTAGACGCAGTGATATAAAATAGTAAGCATCTTCCTTGTAGTACGTAATATTTCATTTGACCAAACCTGCCAAGTTTCCATTGGCCATGTACTCATAAATGAGCCCCATATGTGCTTCTTCATGGCAGTACCCAAAAAGGGTAGTCAAATTTCGATGATGAACTCTCGTCAGAAGCTTAACCTGTTATTATAAGGCCACACACACACATATATATTTATGAACTAGAAAAAACTTGATTTATTTATTTATTAATATGGGTAATGATTTCTTGCCTCTGCTTCAAATTCCCGATACCCTTGAGCTGATGATGGAGAAAGAATCTTAACAGCTACTTCATGAGTGCCGTCGATGTAGCCATGATAAACTGTTCCAAATCCACCTTTGCCCAGTGTTCTCTGTAAATTGTTGGTGATATTGAGGATGTCAGAGTAAGTAAATTGTCGTATTTCTGACCCCAATAGCCGGTTTTGATTGTTTGTTTCCACATCTATTTTCGGGGTTCCTCGCATAACCAACGAGTTCAGTTAGACATGAATATCTTTGAAGGAAATACAATTTCTTACATAATGTAAATCCGAAGTCTTAACAAGAATTTGACCTGTAAAAAGAAAGTTGGCTCACCTTTTCGTTTTCTCCTTTTTAGGCTCCAAAATATAGCCGCTGCAGTTAATAAGATGACGATCGCCAGTCCAGCGACTGATGCTACTGCCGCAATAACAGCAATACTCTTCTTTCCGCACTAAGCCGATGAACATAGGTTTGGATCCACGCTAAGCATAATTCAGTTATGGCAACGAAAATTCAGACTTGGAATTACAGAATTACCAATAATCTTCAGTGCGGATCGAACTAGCGTCAGTGGCTTATGAGAGTGTGATTTGGAATGAAAATAGCCTCTATTTTTTTTAATCTTTTTATTGAACTCTCATCTTTCTGTCGATTCTGATCATAGGAAACGAGTTTTCTTGTTTTGTTTATTATTTCTTCCGTCGATTAATCCTTTAGGGTGGCGATGATCATATATTTCTGCTCCGTATCCTTGGTCATGAATTCCTTTTGAGTGTCGAGTTTATCTATGATCATTTGTGAGTTTGTGCTTGTGTTAATCCTCATCACTTTCCAGGAATCTGAGATCATCGAATCTTGTTAATATGTGATAAAAACCATACCTGAGTGATAGGGATCGGTTCTTTGATTTTTCAATAAGTTGAACTGGAACGGAACCTGTGAGATTGTTCTTTTCCAGTTTTCTGCAATAACAGAGACAATATATATATAAAATCACCTGGTTTTTAACGTCCTTGAAATTTGGTATTTATATTAGTCCCAATTATTTGAATAACTTACAAAACCTTCAGCGATGGCAATTGTGATAGAAAATCTGGTATGGGTCCATTTAAGCTATTGTTGGATAGATCCCTGAATTGAAAAAAAAAAATACAAACTTGCATTGAATTTTTGTTGGCATGTGTGAAGAAAAAGGATGACCTAATTAATCCAATTAAATATCATCAACTAGTACTTAATTTGTTAATTATAAGTAATTTGTGAATATACTTACAAAGATACTAGCATCGTGAGATTGGATATGTAAGGGGCAATCCTCCCGGTTAATCCACTCGAGGACAAGTTCCTGCTAATTCACCAGATGATCATCGAATATATAGTTGCATTAATGAGTAATGCTATACACTATACTCTCATCCTATTTTAATCATACTAAGTGGTATGTGACACATTCATCACTATTAGATGATAAAGAAATATGCAATAAATGATTATATAATAGTGATAAATGTGTCACATGTTACTTGGTGTGATGAAAATAGGATGTTAGTATATGGTGTATAGAATTTTCCTCTATTAATACATAGTCGATCGAGATTAACCCAATACAAATTTAGACACTTCCTTAATTAAATCTTACAGGGATGTGATTCTTGCCGTATTATTGTAACCTCCAGAGCTACACTCAAGACCATTCCACACGTACGCTGGAGGAAAACATGGATCTCCTTGCCAATTTCTTTTCACTCCATACATTAACTTGGTGTTGTTAATTGCATCAACTAATCATGTCAAAATGCATTAAGAAATTATGTATAAATAGAATGGAAAATAAGTTATTATACAAGTCTCGTGCAGTAATTTTGGAGAAAGTTAGACCCCACCACGAAAAATGACTTTTTCATACCTTTCTCTCATAGAACTATATATATAAAATTTGCATAGTATTACTCAAAAGTAGAATAATTAAACATATACGCGGTGACGATATGGCGGAAGAGATCAACAAATTAATAGTTGAAAGATATGTTGGGAAGAACGTACGCACCATCGTCCTGGTCTGTCTCGTTTTGTAGTAGTTCTATCACTTTATAAATCTCAAAGGCGTTGATGATCGGTGGAAGAGTAGAATTTTCAGTTCTTTTGAGTGAAACACTATATGTTCCAGCTCCTGTCAGGGCGGATTGGCTGGACACAGTAGAATCCAATAGATAATCGGGAACAACAGGTCCGTGCCAAAAGTTTCCATTTATGGTGACAATGAATGCTCTGTATTGGTTGACTTTGGCGAGTTCTTCAACCTCAGCGAAGTGCATGTAGATATAATATCCAGAGTTATCATTAGGAGCGGCGTCCCAATAGAAATCCAACGAAGTATTTGCATCTTTTGTCGACGCAGCAGTGCTCATGACAACCGATGGCGGTTCGTAATCATTCTGACCGGCGTTGACATTGAGCGATGTATTTAACGATGTGCACGCACTGAAAGTCTCAGTCGTCCAAATCCGATCAAATTTGTCGTCCTTGTACCTTTTATAAAAATTAAAAAAAAAAAAAATTACGTAGACATAGCAGCTTTCATATGAAAATATTGTTTAACATCGTACACTAAAAAAATATGGACTGATCATCTACTCCTTAATTTGTTGAAGAAAAAAGAAAAATTAGAGCATTAATTATATATACACTCATTGAAAATCTCAGTATATATAGATGAAGACCAAATCGACTGATCACCTGAATGTTTGGCTCTTAGTTGCACCGGTATCTGTCCGTGTAACGAGTGCCAGTGAACCCGATTCAGACACATAAGTGAAATTTCTCAAAGTCCTCAGTTCTAGTGCGGAGATGAACGGCGTTCCAGAGTTCGTGTTGATGAGGCAAACATGGATGTAATTCGATGATGGGATATGTATGATCTCCTTGTTGATAACAGCGGACGCACTCTCAAATTTCAAGGAATCCCACTTATTAGGTCCAATATGTAGATCGAATACAGGTAATTCATCTTTGCTATCGTAGTTCCCATACATGAAAGTCCCACGGATCAAGTACTTCACGCCTGCTGTAAGTCTAACGTGGAAGCAGTTTCTGTCTCCATCAGGAAAGCTTCTGACAGTCCATAGCTGTCGACGAACGTCGACATTTGTTATGAATTCAGGCGATACACTCATAATTTCGCCGGTGTTTACATAGCTGGCATCCGAAGTGTAATGTATATCGGTCGTCTGGTCACTATAGCTCGAATACTCCGGCAGTCCGCAATCTAAGCTTATGAAGCCTAAGGTACATAGGCACAGAGAGAGAGAGAGAGAGATGCATTAGAATATATAATAGGCTAGGGAATCGTACTATATTGAAGGTATAGAAGTTAAATGTGATCATGTGAATGTTTAGATACTCGTACGTACCTGTTTGATGATCCTGGGCATGCCCAAGAACCAAAAGTACTGTAAGAGCAAAACCACCGGGCAATGAGAATATTCGGAAATCTTTAAACATCCCCATGATCTATCTCTTCGTGCACAGGAGCGCAGTTTTCTCACAATTTATAACGCCATTTTGGCATGATATTGATATGCATGACCAATATATATAATTACGACTTGGTCGTCATCATCTTTGGTACTGGATTTCTTTTCTTTCTTTCTTTCTTTTTTGTTGAAAATAATGAGTTTACATGTTATATTTATACTAACTAGATCGAGATTCCTTGATGTTATTGTCCAAATTTTTTTAATTTAAAGTCTCAAACTGAAATAGATAAACACATGAAGTGAGTTTTAGAATATTAGAAAATGATACACATACAACTATTTTCACAATCTTGATTTAAATGAGGGAAATTTTGATAAAAATAACCTATAAAAGTAATATCACATCACAGAAATATCGTCAATTTAAAAGTTAAAAAAGATTGTAAAAGAGGTTAATGTACGTACGTATCATTACTCCTCATTTCAAGTGTATCCATTTCTAGCTATATTATATATTATTGTCCTTAAAATATATATGACACAAATTTTAAGGGATCGAGGTTGATCCAACAATTTGGTTCAACATTTCTGTCCCCATTGGTAGGTGTTAATTAACGTCTTGCTATTGAAAAAATGGGACAGCAGATTGGTATTTGCGTGTTTGTACAGTGAATGTCCGTGTGCATGATACACACACACTTAATATATATAATTATTCACTTTCTTATCCAAAAGAGAAAAAGATATAATTTCGATCTGTAAGTCCCGATCGACTTGTCATCATGTACTGCCCAATCGTCATTTTGAAGCCTAAGAAAAGCAAACTGAATTCAATATATAATTGGTTCGATCACCAAAATATTGATCTAGCAAGCTAGCTAGCATCAATCAAGAGAATCATGTCTAGATAAACTCGTCACAAGCCGTTGACATGATCTTAGCTGGTACATGTTTGATGTGCGTACTTGTCGGCCTAGTTCTTTCCTAGAAAAAACATGAGAGACTTAATACAAAAAATTCGTCTGACCGCCGCCTGCCCCGTGCTTCCACATGCATTTAACATATAAATTGTGATACTATATATATATATATATATATATATATATATATATATGTTTCTGGTGATCCATATATTGATCGAATGGGTGATAATTTTGATTTCGTTCGTCACGATCTAGAGACAAGTAAGATACATTATTTGAGTGATACTCCAAAAGGATTAACCATTATACATTAATGAACCTCTGAACGTCCTCACGTACGCGTATCATGTACATATATGTAATTTTAGATCAACCTATATTATATATATATATATATATATGGTCCTGTAACATATGATAGATGTTGAATTCAACGCATGCATGCATATCTATATGATCAGCCTTCAGTACTGTACATATATGACCATTGAAAATTTTCAAAAAATGTTTAAAAACTTTGAACTTTAGATTTTTTCAACATGATAACAATATATAAACAATGGTGTAGTAGTGAGTGTGGCTAACATTTTTTAATATTTTTACCAAGTATTTGTTTTCAAAGTCAGTATCGATCGATACATGCATGTCTTTTTAACCAGAAAAGAAATTTAGTGAAAAAAAAAAAAACTATGTCAGTGCTGTTTTCTGCACAGAATGGAGACTTGGTCATTAGGAAATCGATTGACTGGGTTAATTAACGTATGCATGTCAAGTGGAACGTCCTCATCCTTAAAACAATAAAGAAAGACCGCGATAGAACCGTCTGCATCAAACTGTCAGCTTTCCGAGGAAATACATACATTATATATATATATATATATATATATATATATAGGAAATTCCTATATCATGTGCATATATATATATATATATATATATATATATATATATAAACTCAGGTAGTTTCGCAGAAATAGTGGTGATATATAGGATTTGTTTCTTTCGACGTAAAATGTTTATTACGAAAAATTATTTTAGTAAATTAGTTTTTAAGAAAGCAAATGTTTTTTGGTGTCTGGTTGTCACGCGAAAAATATTTTCCTATAATTTTTTTTTTTTATTATTTGGTAAGTATAATCTTTTACGTAAATATAAATTTTTATGTTAGATATTGTAATATTAATGAGTCAACTTTTGCTTCTATAATAAACTTCTTATGTATTAATTAAACAGTATTCAATACCAAATTAATCTATCACGTGGTTTGTCTTAATTAAAGTCAAGTTGCTATTTGTGCATTTTAGTTGAACTTTTACTCTACGTGCTTTTAAGAATGATTTACTTAGAAATTTTGTTAGAAGTTAAATTACTATTAATTATATTGACATGGCAAAATTAACTTAAAATTTTAAAGTGTACAAGTCTGGTGTACTCTTTTTAAAAAAATAAATAAATATAAAATCTATATAAAAAAAGATTAACTTTTCAACGGTGGATACCATTTTTTTATAAAAGAAGAGTGCAAGATCACTTGCATATGTTAGGTTGTATCTAATATTACTTTTGCTTGAATATATATCTTCACCAACATGTCTGAGATATATTCATCATTGTGGCCTAGCTAGCCTTGATCTCCCTCCAATGTACTTACACGCTCAAATGCTTCATCATGTGCTATGGTTTGATCGATCGATCCCTTACGTTTTGATCTAATTGTTCAATTTGTTGGGAGGCCGCGAGGTAGGTGATCGAGTCAAATGAGTTGGGATTAAAGGCATATATATATATATATATATATATATATATATATATATAAATATATCACGTACCCATGCAGTCCCCAGTTAGAGCTAGCATTGGCAATGAGCCCGAATTTTGACTAAAACTTGATTGAAGAGATTAATTCATATTGGACTAACCATTCCAAAGTCAAAATAATAATATAATATAATATTTTTTAATAATTTTTTATATATTTTACAAATACACTCCATATATTAATTAATAATTTAATTTTTACTGTCCAAACAAATTATTTAACATGAAGAAGAAATGAATAGATCAAAAGAAGAAGAAAGGAAGAGAAAGTGAATGCTTTTTAATAAAATATTTTGGTTGGTGAATAGTAACTCACCAAATATGATTTTAGTTTTTCATTTACTGTAACTCATAATTTGACTTGAAGTGATTTGGCTAGCTAGTCCAATGCAGCTGATTTAGGAAAAATTTAGTTAAAATTTAGATTTGGCTGATATTTGGCTAGTCCAATACCAGTGCTCTAAGACAACATAAATTGTGGTCAACAATAAGAGAAACAACTAATTATACCCCTTCATCAGCCACCACCCTTGACTGGCCAAAAATTAAAATCAAGTTTTTGACTTGATCCGAACCCGAATTAAGACGTTATTTGATTGAACATACGAAATTAAGTATTTCGAGTCGTTCTATCATTTTCGTACCGTGGATATATGTGATCAGTACTATAGAAAAATAAAATAAAATAAAAATCAAAGAATAGAATTAATGGAAATACGATAAATCAATGATACTAATTAATACTGATTGATTTACATAATAAAGTACTTAATATGGTAGAGATTAAGTAATATTACCATACATATAGAATATTATGAATATATTCTATAATAAGCATGGTAATATTCTAAAAATTAGTACCTATATATTTTTCTAGTATTCCATTTTTCAAATCCTTTAATTTGTTGCAGTACTGATTTACTTTGGAAAATACAGGTAGACAACCCTAGATATAAATAAGTGATAACTTGGGTACAAATTTCAAACAAAATAGTCCCAATCACTACAAGAAATATGGGTTTTGCCTCGAATTTTTTCCCAAGACTACCGCTAGTGGGAATTAGCTGGTTGATGGCACAAAATAAGACCGTCGTAATAAGTTTGCCCAATTACCATTGCATTTCGTGCGTCGAGTGTAAAATGGTGGTGAAAAACAACTTATTACGACGAGAATTACTTTGTTGCAAAAGGAAATGTTACAAAACACTGTTTGCCATAACATTTACCCCTGTGGCCACGAAATCAGATAGTGGTCGAAGATTCACAAGCCTCAGGAGTAAACGCTTGACATTCCTCTTTGCCATATAGTAGAGCAAAAGCCCTAGATCTGAGTCGTCGACAGTGATTTCCTATACTCGACGTCCTTTCGGGTCTAGTACTGCCTCCAGTTGCCGCCCTGTTTAACCTCATGACCAGGTTATACACGATTTAGCCCTATATTGATCACGCCAAAGGTAAATCTCTCCCGATTATTCACTGCCTATTGATGATATTGTCTTCTGAAATCTCTCTCTCTCCCTCTCCCCTTTGGTAAAATCTGTGGCCTATTGCAACCTCTTCCGTGTGTGTATCTTTGGTTTACCATCACCTTCTCTTGTTTGCATCATATCATTGTCTTTGTTCAAAAATCATATACATACTTTTATGCTTGCATCCAATGAGATTTTGATCCCTTGTGCTACTCCAACTCGTATAACTCCTACTATAAGATTCATGTAACACCCAAGCCAGCAAATAATTCGCATTCAATTTTCTTTAGTGTTATTTTATCTTATTTATTTTAAGTTCTTTTACCTTCAAGATGTAGGTCCACCTTTTTACAGATCTCCCATGCACGTTAATCTCCTTCTCCCCCTTGGAGTCGTTTCTTCTAGCCAACCACCATGCACATTGGAAAAAAACTATAACCATTGCTATGCACGTCGATCCCCCTATTCCCTTTTCTTTCCCCCACCTTTTTTTGTTCAGTTTCAAATCTCCACAACTACTTCCCGATGCATCTATTTCCCCTCTGCACTGATTTTCATTTTTATTTTTTCCCTTCCCCACATCGCACTCAACCTTTGTTTCCCCTACACCGAAATAGAGCACAACCTCTTTCCACCCACACGACCGAGAAGCCAACTCCATGGCCACCTTGGGTTGTCCACACTCGTTCACCAGCAACCACGCTCAACAACGAAGCCACTGCTCCTGCACAACGAAAGCTGCCCAAGACTTGTTGTTACTGGCAGCCACTGCATGGAACACCAGCCACCATGCATGTTCAGTGGGCCACTCGAAATTGTTACACACCCTAAGACGTAGCACCTCCACCAACGACCATCTGGTAGGACCCCATGTTTGACCCCATGTTTTGTGGCCCATGGCCAAGCCACTAGCCATGTCAGCCACATGTCTGCCAACCGTGCCAACCATGTCCATAGCTCATGCCATGGGCCAACCTAGGCCACCAAGGGCCAAAACATGTCACGGGCCACATTGGCCATGCAAGGCCTTATCATTTTATCATTTTTATTTATTTATTATTTATTTTATTTAATAATATTCTAAGGGACCTATTGGGGGTTTCCACTTTGTAATCTCTATAAATAGGACCCTTAGGCATTGAGTTGAGAACTTTTGATCATTTGACATTTTTTTCCACTGTGGACGGTTTAGGCTTGTTCGGTGCTTTTGCACTTGGGCTACTTGGGTGACATTCGTGAACTCCAAGGAGAGGATCATCACCTTGCAATTCTTTGAATATGTGTTGTTCCATCTATCTATCTTTTGATTATTGTTTCATCATCACTTTGGAATCCGTGGATAGGTGTGATTCTATTTTTATTCAATATATGAGGTTTATTAAACTCTTGTGAAATCCGTGGATCAATTGTTGAATTATTATCATTTAGTTCATTCAAGTTCTTAAGTATTATTACTTTTGTTCTTGGGTGTTCTTCATTAAGTTCTTGGTGTTCTTTTCATTGTTGCTCTTCCAATCCATCCAAACCTAATTTTCGACCAACCCAAGTGTTTGTCCATTTTCCATAAATCATTTGCTCCATACACTTTGCCCTAGCCGTAACCCACTTTCCTTATTAGTCACATTCAAATTCGGCAATCACTTGCCTTATTGGAATTGCCCTAGCCGCCCACTTCACTTTCTATATTAGTGTTCCTATAATTTAGGAACCCTAAATGCACTCATCTTTCCATTCTCTTACTTACCATATTCGGCCATCATAAGCCTTCCCTCCATCAAACCCTAGCTGTCCACCTCAAGATTTCATAAGGTAATTCATTCCTTTTAGGAGTCTTGAGTTTCTTAAATTCAAAATTCAAAATTCAAATTCCAATTCAAATTCAAATTCAAATTCAAATCCCTTAATTTAAGGAATTGTAAATCCTCTTCAATTCCTTAAATCACTCTTCCTACAATCTCTCTAAGTCAACTATTGACTTGTCATCTTAATTCAAATTCAAATTTCCCTCTTCCCTCAAAGATTCCCTCCATTTTACAAACTTTGCATATTCCTTCCTAAACCAACCAAACCTATCCAATCTTCCTAAGACCAAGTCAATCCCAATCCGCCCACTTTAGCCTCCAAACCCTAGCCTCACTCTTTCATCTCATTTCCAAACCCTAGCATCATCCTAAACTCCAACCCTAAGCCAACTCTTCCAAATCTCGAAATTCACCCTAGCCACTTCACAATACCCTAGCTACACTTCACCATACCTACCCTAATCACCATCCAAGTGGCCCTAACATCAAGGGCAACCCTTAAGCCATCCCCATTGCATCAAACACCCATAATCCTAAGCCAGTCTTCCAAGACCACACCAACCCTAATCCTACCATAGTCCACGGCAACCCTAGCCTCATCTTATCCATTCAACCATAACCTTCATCATCTTGGCACCTCACTCAAGAACAAGTCTAGCCGCCCACATTGATTTGCCTTAGCCTAAACACTTAGCCTACCCAAGTGCATCATCTTCATCATTTCATTACTCAAACACCATTCCCTTGTTGAAGACCAAGCAAGTTGGCAAGGTTACTCGGTCACCATTTATACCAAGACAAGCTTGTAGTCCTTAGTGTTAGGGACAAGACTGGGGTCCCTAACACCATCATCACCGTTGCCATCCCACTGATGAGTAAGCCATCCTCTGTCCCTCGCGGCAAAACTGCTCCATCCTCTATAAATCAAACCAAAACACTCTGTTTTTAATACTCAGAACAGAGCACAAATTCCATGCTAACAGTTTCACACTTTACGACTCTGCCAGCCGCTGAGTGCACCGAACGCCACCCACTATCGATCCAACCCAACCACCCAGTCACCGTGAGCCCTATCTCGAACCACTAGTCGTTGGTCCAAGAGTCCCCTCGCACGGCCATTCGCAGTAGATAGATGAGGGCTCAGGACATGGTTCGATCTTTTGACCACCATCGGCGTTGTGCTCAGCTCCTCCGTCCATGGTTGCAGCACCGTGCACGACCTCCACCCCTCACAGTAAACCTCTACCGCTTTCACCGTATTTTCCTCTCGCGACTCTTACTCTCAGACTCTCTCTCTTTTGCTCTCCCTCTTATCACTTTCTCTCTCTCGTCCAGTGCCATGCCGCCATGCTCACCACCGTCGATCACTGCCCAGCTCATTGTCCCATCGTGCCTCTCATCCTCCCTCGGTGAGTATGCCTCTGTGTTGCTCAGTTTTGATCCAGTCGTTCCTTTTATTTTGTCCCACATTTTTCTTGTTTCTAGCTGTACCCAACGAGCTGCATGCATGTTGAGGTTTTTAGTTTTCCAAAACGCCCTTTTCATTTAGATGATTTTATATTGAACTGGTTTTATATTAAACTTGTGTTAAGTGGGCTTTGTTTGAAGTATAAGAATTCAAGTTAAATTACTAAAAAATTTTACAATTTGGTTTTGGTAGTAAACTATCAGTATTTTAATCTCTTATTTTTTTTAAGCACTTTAAGCCTATTATATGAAATAAACCTTGTATGGTTTTAAATTAGATATGATTAGTAGTTTGCAATGATTTTTAAAATAAATATTATTAAATATATTATATGAACTACTATTGTTTAAAGAAATTTATGATTTCCTCCTATGTTATATGTTAGTGGTATTAAATTATGATTTCAATAACAGTTTATAAATATATGAGTTTTAAATATGATTAAGTTAATTTTCAACATGAATCTAAGTTGTTTTACCATATTTGATAAAATTATTTGATGATAAGTTAAGAATATATATATATATATATATATAATAATAATAGTATATATTAGATTTATGATATCTTTATAATTATCAAAGCTATTTTCCTTAGTATAAATTTAGGTAAATGAAGAGTTTTAGCAAGTCCTTTTAGAAGTTTAGTGACACTTAATATTTTATATAGGTGACGATTGACATTCATTCAGCACAATTGTGAAAAGATTTAGAATAGTTAAAAAGTCCAGGTAAACGGGATTCATATACTAGTTTTACATAAAATAAAAGAAATGAGGTTGACTTTGAAAATAAGCATGTTTGTTTTTGAAAAGAAATCTGAAAACGACCTCAGATGTTTATTCTGCATATGCATAAATTCTATATAAGAGAAAGTATTTTCTGTCATGACTGGTGTAGGCATTAGCTAATTTTGTGCATTCTGTTATCTAACTCTGCAAAAACAGCGAATATGAAAATCTAAAAGTTTTTGCTATGAATTAATGAAGATGTTTTGATTTTGTTTTGTTTTCAAACATGTGAAATGACCTGAAGTTGTTCAGTATTCGGTTTTGATATGATATGGCACCCGAAAATCTTGGCATGAATTTCTGATTCTGTATCTGAATATGATCTGGTTCTGAGATCGTTCTATTCTGTTTCTGCTAAGGCCCAGCCATGGGTATAATGGTGGTTTATAACCCTACCACGGGGGTTAAACATGGTATTTGTCTCAATGCAATTCTCCGAAATGATATGAAGATGATGTCTAGGTTTATGATATGTCGAAGGATTTTTGAATAAGAAAAGTTTTTTGAAAGTTTCGCTCTAATGTTTTATAACAAGTTTTGTTTATGCATTCTAAAAGTAAAAATGTTAGTTCTGCATTCTGAAAGTAAATATTTTATTTTGCATACCGAACTTTATAAATGCTCGTGTTTACATACTAGTATAAGTTCTCTGCTTACTGAGTTGTTGATAACCCACCCTTTATCTCCACAATATTTTTAAGATATTTTTTATAGTTCAGCTGAGGATCAAGATTATGAGGCATTGAGTGAGATGATTTAAGTATAGTGGATTAAGCATAAAAAGTTTTTATGAGTATTAGCGTTTTTTATTTTGTTATGATGACTTGACATTTTGGAAAATTGGTTATATTGAAGAAATTAGTTTGAATTGAAATTTCTATATGATATTAGAAATTTGGAGTCTATCATTATATAGTTGAAATGTAAGTTTAAGTGATAGGAAGTAACTCTCCGACCCCTACGGGACTGGGGCGTTACAATTCATCGCCTAGAGATTTAGCATTTCATTAGCCCACAGATTTGAGTTGAAGAGTGACCCCTTCAAAGTGTTAAATTAGAACGTCATTCTCTAGTGGAGGCTATATGGTTGGCCTTGTGTCTTCTACAATACTTTTCACAAATGAACTTCGAGATGGCCGGTTACTGGACCTCTATACAGTGAACCGATATGTTTTTGTTTAAGTATAAAAAGTTTAACAAGCCACAAAATCCTCATTCTATTTTGTGTAGCATTTACTTTTTTGTTGGCGTTTCGGCTTGTAAAGAGGATTATATTAGAGTTCTTAGTGGATTCACATGTTTGCAAGGCTATTTACTGTGTTGAAAATCTTTAAGGGTCAAGGGGATCTTAAACTTTGATAGTTACTCTGCCATACTCCTACTTTCCATGTTTGCAAGGCTATGTACTTTGTTACTTGCATTCAAATGACATTAATCTTAAAGCCTTATTACATTTATCATCACCCCCATTGGATGGACACTGTTACGTGGTATGTAATACCAATTTGATTGAATAATCGTGAAATGGCCCATAAAAAAACTAACCCAACTGAAAATGATAAATATGAACCAGCTTTTATCTTCATAAATATAAATATGAAAATGATAGAAATGACCAAATTTCTATCTAGCTTCTACTATTTTATAATAGGAAACTTTTATCTTTAATTGTTCTTGTTTGATTTTGTTTAGTTTAAATGATAAGCTAGGTAGCTCTTGTTGGATAAAATTAACAAGAAAGCGCATTTTATCATTTCCCCTAGTGTGCTTCAAACATATATGGTTACCATTACGTAAAAAGTAGCCATTGCTGAATCTATATATTGATGGAGGAGCATATGGAAGGATTTGTGAATCTAGTCTTAAAGTCAATCTTATATATGCCATTCACTTCCTAACTGTTGAGATTTTATTTGAGAAAATCTCTGGGGAAATTTTCCCTCGGTTAATTGTGGTCTCAGATTCTTTCCTCTATATCAGGCTATTAGTATTTTGTGTTTATAATTCAAATTAATAAGCATTTTGCATCGAAAAGTACAAAAGACCCAGCCTTTCAGAATGGAATGTACACAAGACTTGTGCTAAAAACACATTATTAGAAAGCCATTGGGGCTAACTAAAGAAACACGGTATTAGAGAAATAAATTTTAAGCTCTTAGCATCGTTTCCTCACAATCTAGTAAGTATTTTTGGCCACCAGTTATCCGCCAAATAGACCATGCTAGACAGATAGGTACACAAAGCATACTGTTGCACTTTTTTGGGTTACGACAGAGATATATGGTCATCACGAGGCATATGTGCTTATGCTTATATAACCATTTTCATTCCCATGATTTCTATTATGCCAAATTTACTCAGGATTTTTCCATGTATATACTATCACAACATTTGCTTGTATTGATTTTGCTGATTTATAATTATGTTGAGTATCTGACTTTGTGACCTATAGAACCATACTGTATTTCCAGCCCATTACTTGTTTACAATAATATACATATCATATGCATGATTACATAGAGATCCGAGATGTCGTGATGCTTTATAGATAGAAAGCTCGATAGAGAGGGATTGAATGTCATGTTCTACTTTCTCCACATATTCATATTCTCCTGGGTTTTCCACTGTATCTTTAAGGAGCTGTCCAGTTCTGTTTTTTCCCACTTCACCACTTTCCAACGAGCTTATATATTAAGTTAAACTGAATAAACTAAAAATTATGCAAACCTCATAAATCCCTCTTTACACTATCTTATCCCTCTAGCCCCTCATTTCACCGTAAAACCATATATAGGAGAAATACCATTTGAATTACCATTGACTCCTACCCATGATTTAATTTAAAGTTTAATCAATTTTAAAGTTTAATCAATTGGATACAGTCTTATCCTGGAACTTATGCAAATTATTTCCCATGCTGGTGGTCTTTTTTTAAGAGAAGTTTTCAAACCCTCCCCAAAGTGGCTACATAAATAACTATTTCTGTTATTTTAATAATGGTTTATGTTTTCCCCAAGGAGCCCGATATCTATTTTTCTTTCACCAATCTTGGTTACTAGCGTTATATGGTTACTCTCAGATCATATCATCACATGAGTTGGAGTCATCATAGACGTTGGAGACACCACAAAGCTGAGTCACCAATCTTGGTTTCCATCGTTAATGAATACAAGCTAATTAACTTCGAGATTTTATTCAAATGAGGTTTCTTGGCAACCTTCCATTATTTCCTTTGCTTTTACACCAAAAAAATACGAAATATTTTATATAATGTGAGGCCCCTAAAATTTTTGTGGGTTTCTTTTTCTTTTTCCTTGAGGGAATTGAAGCCTATTTGGTTATTGTGGACTCATTTGACTTGTTGTGAGTGTAAGGGGCCAATTTTAGGCTTGAGAGAGAGATTTTGGGCCCAGCCCCTAAACGGCGACATTTTGAGGCTGTAAATTTGTTTTGCCTTCCTTCCCCTAAACGATGCCTTTTTAGAGCTTAAGGATAAAACCCTAATCTTTTCCTTCTATCCCATAGCGTCACATGACTTCTCTTCTTCCCTTTTTACTTTTTCTTTTCTTTTCTTCTTCCTCCTCCCACCTGCATACCCGTGAGCCTTCCTCGTGACCTACAACACCGCTCCCCACAACCACCACCTCAGCTCCACGTGTCCGCTAGTCAGAGCCCTCTCACTTGTCTACCTTCACCGTGCGTTTTGGCTAACTCATGCCTTTGGTACTTGCAACCTGTGAGGCCATGGCTTGCCACCACTGCCCACCAACCATTGTGTGCCACGTGTGCGTTGCTCGCAGAGTCCACGCTGTCCCCTACCCCCAATCAGTGATGCTGCTGTCGAGAACCACTCATTGGCCTATAAATAGGCTCAGCCCCTCATCCCTCAAACCATTCCTCTATCAGCTTCTTCCTTTCTCAAAACCAAGTTCTAGCATTTCCCCACCCTCAAATCTACATCCCAAAGCCTCTAGGAGGAGTTTTGCCCTAGCACCACTGTGAGGCACAACCCCTAGCTGCCTTCTAGTGGCTGCGTAACCACCCTCGAGAACCCCACTTCCCTTTTCCACTATCCTATTCCTTGGGTTCCACCCAACCCGTGAGTTAGAGCCACCTTAGTCACTGCCCCGCCATGCTCCAACACACCCCTACCGTGAAAACCCTCTCCTACACCCACTAGCACTCTAGATCTGCCACCCCTTTAAGAGAAATCCCAATGGTAGCCCTCTGTCCACCTAGATCCGCATCTGCCACCTTACTTCGTCATTCCCCCACTGTCACTCCACCACTCTTTACGCCACCTCAGTAAGCCTTTTGCCCCTTGTATTGTATTTTAATTTTCAGACTATGTACTGATTTAACCCAATCATCTTTGTCCATCCGCATAGCGACGCTCGCACTCGTTCAATCACAGGACCCTGTAAACCATCACACACGATCATCCAAAAATTTGCCTTCTGCGTGGTAAGTAACTCTCCAACGCGATCCTTGAATTTCTAACGTGAAGTTATTGCTAAGTTTGTTGCAATTTGGCTATGTTTGAGAAGGGCTTTGGGACCGAAGAAGTGTTGGGAATATTTGACGTAGTTGTTGTCAGAATTTGGGCCGAGGATCTGATGGAGGATGGGAAATACGTGTAGTTGAGGTTTGTGAAACTGTGAATTTGTGACTGTTGTGTTGTTATGTGTGATTGTTGTGTGCTATGCCATGACATCCAACAAATTGCCTATCATGCATCTGCATATTACTGTTGTTGATATCTATCATGATTTATTCAACTGTGCCATGTTATATGCTATGCCGATAAAATTGAAAACTGGATTTTCGTGTCTTGGTAATACTTTTGTGGGTGCATGCATATCACAACCCCAAGTCAAGATGGGGTATTATCTCGGTGGAGCTCCTCTGGTCACTCAAGAGTGTAATAAACTGAGTGATGTCCCTTGGGTTGTCGTTGGGTGACAACGGGCTCAGACAATATGGTAACGCTCTCATGCCGTCTTCATGGCCTCTCTGCTGGCGAGGCTAGAGGATGCTTGGTCACGTACCCGTCGGGCACGGAGCTAGGCATCGCTCGTTACGAAATCACATGTACGGTTGTTACATGACTGTTATGCATTGTTTGTTTATATAATTTCATGCTTGAATCTCTTAGTTATCGCTTTTCTGATTTATTTTTTGAAATTGTGAAATCTCATTGTGGTATTCCTACCTACAATTCCATTTCATGGAATCGTAGACTTTGTTGCAGAAAAGGGGTATGAGCAAGATGGACCAACCGCACCTGAGGAGTGATGGCTTGGGACTTTACCCATTATTTGTTGTTGGACCTTTGTATTCATGATTTCCTTTATTTCAGCCGGATGACTATATTAACCTCTTGGAGGACTTTGTTTCTGGTTGTATCGATTTTTAAACTTTCTGGTACTTAGTTTTTTACTGCCTTATA
This sequence comes from Juglans microcarpa x Juglans regia, assembly GCF_004785595.1. Lineage (NCBI taxonomy): Eukaryota > Viridiplantae > Streptophyta > Magnoliopsida > Fagales > Juglandaceae > Juglans > Juglans microcarpa x Juglans regia. The sequence continues at coordinate 25,436,976 of NC_054595.1, forward strand.
TTTTTTCGCTGCATTATTTATGTTGTAGTACACATTTTGCATATTTGCACACACTTGCACATGGCAATAAGGTGTATGATCCATGTGGTCATCATCCCGGTGTCACGACTTCCACAAAATCACACGTGGGGATCCAAGGTGCCACATATAACTTTGGTGATGTTTTGGTTAAAATGCATCTTTAATTCTCAAAGACATTACATCATTGAATAGTGATGTTTTGCACATTTGCAAATGTTTGTACTGGGTTGATATCAAATTCAACCAACTCTCACTCTCCAAGAAACACAATTCTTGTCTTGCTTTGAAAGGAATAAATTGTTTACAAAATCTTGGCATAAATTACTATGAACTATAGCAACTTGCGGATTTCATATTACAAACACCTTTGTATTGATCATTGCAATGGTCTTTGTGTGTGTCTATATATATATATTTATTTGTCTAACCTTAATGGCTACCATTTCATTACCTGCTATATTGTTCTTGTATAGGCTGTTTTTTATTTGCTAGCAAATATAGATATCAAATCCTTTTTCCTTATTTAGAATTTTGCAAAACTGTGTATATTAAGTTGCCCAGTACACTGAGGAATTGGCTAGTAGCTATTTCAACAACTATTTATATTCTAGGATTTGTCTTCTGTTGTGTTTCTAAAGTATTTAATTAGATTGTTCTTGACGTCATTAAAAAAATACTCACTTCCTTTATATAGAGAATGATACTCTCTTTTTGAGAGTTTCTTGAAGATTAGACAACGCCCGTCGCAAAAATTTTTTGTGTATGGAGAAGCTTACAACAGATGTTAGTTTAGCTTGTACTTTGAGTTACAGATGTAACTTCCTTTATAGAATGAAATGGAGTCTATTTCTCATAAAATAAAATAAAAACTCACTTCCCTGTGGGTTAGTCAACAGTACTCAAGAGTTTGCAGACCACCAGTTTTTCCCGGGATTCCTATGTTCATGTGAACTTAGAAAATGTTTGTAGTAGTCGTCGTAACAAAATATTATTATGGATGTGGATGCTTTTGATTTTTGGATGTGGTTGATGGATGATGGGTGTGGATATTTTTTGTAGTGATTAGTTGGATGTAGATGATGGAAGTGGATGTTTATTACAGTGCTTAGTCTTTTTTAATTTTTGAAGCATGTTAGTAATTTAGTATATTACTTGTTTTTATTTAGTTTTATTTTTTGTTATGTTTTCAGTAAAAAGTAAATTATTTACCTTAGATTGTGATTTTTGAAAATATTTAAATTTAAAAGCTCACACAAAAAATTCATTTTTAAAAATTGTGCCAAATATGATGTTGAAAACAATGTAAAAAAAGCCAAGAAAAGCCCAAAATCTGACTCCGCTTCGACAAGTCGGAATCAAAGCGAATGATGCACATGTCGCTTTCAACACCCATCCTCCTAACCGGAGGAGGGAGAAACCCACAATGCTATGGACATAGGTCCAATAGCCTATTTCACTTTATATTTTCTACAAACAAAAACAACAAGTACCAACAAAAAAACACACCGACATTATGTCGGAAACACAGAAACAGAAACAATAAAACAACCACCAAACACAGAGAAACTGAAAAGCAGTAAAGAGAATCGGTGGTGGCGCGTGAATGACACCCGTCACTCTGGGGAGGAGCCAATCGGCTAGTCGAAGCAGTGCCAGTGAATTGGGCCCTAAGCTGCCGCACATGGCACCGACGCAGTGTGATACGCGGTGGCTTGAGAGTACCACGCATTCTCTGAGATCCCCGCGTGGGTGCGACGCGCCGCTCCGAATGGCACCCAAAATAGACGGCTGCAGGATTAGCGGGTGAGGGTTCTCCCAGTAGTGCGTGTGTAGGAAAATGGTCACCGAAGAAGCTCAGATCGACTACCCTCCCCTTATTTGGCCGAAAACTTGAAAAAGCAAAAAAATACACAAAACCCATCGAAGACGACGGTAGAGAGGGAGGAGAGGGAGGGAAAGAGGGAGGGGAAGAGGGAGCCGAAGCTCCCCCTCCCCCCAGCTGTGGTCGGACGAGAGAGTTTTAGAGAGAGAGGGCCTGGCTTTTGAGTTTTAGAGAGAAAGAATTTGAGGTTGACTTAAATGATTTAAGATTGAAGAATTAACAGCTAATTATACTTCTTCAGCCACCCTTAACTGGCCGGAACAACCAAGTTTTAACGGATGATCTGAACCCGAATTAAGTTATAATTTGATTGAACACGTACGGAACTAGTACAAGATGTATTACTATATGAATTTTATGTTGGGATTGTGATCATGAATTGTGAGATTTTGAGGTTAGGGTTTAACATGCATGGCCAACTAATTGGGGTTCCAATAAACTTGGCCAATGTAACTATACTATTATATACCTCCAAAGATTCATTCCTGAGAGTACACCCGCTAGCTCCCAATTCATTTTCGTACAACGGAAACGATCAGTACTTGTTTTTCTAGGACGTACTCCATTTCTCAAATCCTTAATTGTAGCCCATTTGTATAATGAGATGAGATAAGATGATTTTAGGTAAAAATTGAAAGTTAAATAAAATATTATTATAATATTATTTTTTAATATTATTATTATTATTTTAGAATTTGAAAAAGTTGAATTGTTTATTTTAATTTGTGTAAAAATTTGAAAAAGTTATACTGATAAAATGAGATAAGATGAAATCGTTTCTGTATCCAAACAAGGCCGCAGTGGAATCTTTATTGTTGTTCCCTTCATTTATTTATTTTGGAAAAGATCATAGATTTACAATCTCAATAACTTGGGTACATATTTCAAACAAAATAGTCCCAATATTAGAACCCAGATGGTTGATCAACGGAAAAACAATATTATTCATCGATAGAAAATTACGGGAAGCAGAAAATCATCTTCAAGCTGATTCAATACACCATGTACGTACATGACCAGTTTCAATCTGTACTAACGTACATTTACCTTGCCAACGGATTGAGTTCAGTAGCCAGATCCATGTTGATCATTTCCATGGATTCTATGGAATCGCCCTCATTCGCCCGAGCTAATTCAGTTGCCATACACTCCTTTAGGTCCGCCACTACCTGGCTCATGGTTGGCCTTTTCGCAGCAGTTGGAGATACACAACCCATTGCTATTTCAACGGCCTTCCAAGCAGAGTTACTGTTGAAGTTTCCATTCAACCTGGGATCAACTATATTTTTTATGTCTCCCTTGGCAAGCATGGAACTCACGAATTGACTTACGTGAGTCCTTGCCTCAGATCTTTCTATAACGGGTCGACTCGTGATTATCTCCAGTAGAACCACTCCAAAGCTATAGACATCGCTTTTCTCGGTTAACCAGTTTGTTATGTAGTACCTGCGCGCAAGTAAACAGAGCATGCACGTTACGTTTGCATCACTTTTTGTTGGAATGTTGTTGTTCTAGATCAATAACTAAATGAGAGAAATACTGACTCGGGGTCAAGGTAGCCAGGGGTGCCAGCAACAACTGTAGAAACATGAGTGCCACTATCAGTAGGGAAAATCTTGGAGAGCCCAAAATCAGCCAGTTTTGCCTGCAGATTTTCGTTCAACAATATGTTTGAAGTCTTCACGTCTCTGTGGACTATAGGTGGCTTACAACCACAGTGCAGATACTCCAATCCTAAATTTCCCATTCCACACAATTCCATGGGTTCAGTTTTTTTTTTTTTTTAAAAAAAAATTCCAAGTCAACTCAATGCAGCATGCTAACCTTGTGCAGCATCCGTCGCGATACGAAGTCTATCTTCCCAAGTCAAGGTTTTTGCGTTCCAATCTGCATCCATTAACAAATGCCTAAACCTTTAGTACTGATCATCAACGCCATTGCCGTAAAATTCTAGGAAATGAATTTTATTTTTCTGAATCTTGAAAATATCATGAAAAGATTTTCTTTCCTATATATAAAAAAGCTTAAATGTCATTATTCCCAAACCTGAAAGATGTGCATCCAAGTCTCCGTTGGGCATGTACTCATAAACGAGCCCCATGTTTGTTCCTTCATAGCAGTACCCAACAAGGGTAGTCAAATTTCGATGATGAACTCTCATAAGAAGTCTAACCTGTAAATTAGAATTATTACTAATTAGTTTAGTATATTAATGTATGTATGAATTAGCGAAAAGCTCTAATATTAAAAGTGATGGTACGTGCCTCAGATTGAAATTGCTGATAACCTTGAACTGATGAATGAGAGAGCATCTTCACTGCAACTTGGGTGTCATCTATATAGCCATGATAAACGGTTCCGAATCCACCCTTTCCAAGAATTCTCTCAAAGTTGTCGGTATATCTTAGTAGTTCAGAGTATGTAAATTGACGTTGTAAAGACTCCAATGACACATTCTGCACGTGGGATTCAGTATCTACCATCGCAGCTGATAAAAAAAACATCATGATTGTTTTAAGCATGACTTTTGTAAAGAGAATGTTTTCTTTGTTTACATGAATATGAACCTTATACATATTAATTAGTCTTACGTACCCTGTTTTGTTCTCCTTCTAATCCCCCAAAAGACAGCCATGACAATCAATGTGAGGACAAGCAATCCACCGACGACTGATGCCACTATTGGAATAACAATGTTGTTTTTCTTCTTTTTGCAAGAACGGGACCCACAAAGATCTGGATTTTCTCCCACACTAGCAAAATAAAGCATGGAATTTAATGAAAAAGCGATTATGATGTATCATTAATTTTTAGATATTACAAATTAACAAATTTTTGATAAATGATTTATTCTATGGAAACTGAGATTACGAAAAATTGAAAGAACAAGCTGGGGCTCAAGTTCTTTGACAAAAATCATACCTTAATGATAGCGAACCATTTTCCCTTCTTTCAATTAGTTCAAGTGGAACTGAACCTGTGAGCTTGTTTCGTTCTAAGTTTCTGCAAAGCCAGAATGGATATAATTTCAGCTTCTATGACCCAGAGTTTTTAAAGTACCAGTCTTTTCCAAGTTATTATTAACTTACAAGACCCTCAAGTTTGGTAACTCAGACAGAAAATCAGGCACTGATCCAGTCAAGCTATTGTTTGATAGATCCCTGTAATAAAGAATCATTACAAATTTGATATTGATTGTCCAAAAAAAATTGAAAAGGATTTTTTATTTGAAAAATTCTATTCATAATGTGATAGGATTTAATTTGTAAAAATAAATTATACATTTGAATCATAGAAAGCAAATCAGGCCACATCAACGATATGGATGATGTGTTCTCCCCATCAGCTTGTGAATAAAATGACTCTTTTTGTTTATTTGACTATGTAAATTATTCATACTTACAAAGATTGTAACATTACGAGATTTGATATATCAGCAGATATCTCTCCGGCCAATCCACTGGAGGACAACTTCCTGAGCAATTTACATTTTCCAAATTAAGGATAGCTGAAAACAAGTAATTAATGAACTTTTTATATAAAGGAACAAAATTACTGACAAGGATGTGATTCTGGGGGCATTATCAGCATCATAGCTACAATCTAGACCTTCCCACGAGTACTCTTTCGGGGCACATGGATCTCCCTGCCAATTTCTCTTTATTCCATATGTTGATTTGATCTTTCTGATGGCATCAACTAAAAATTTTCATATGCATATATCCAATTAGTCAGTCAAATTTATGGAGATCAATAGAATGAAGCACGTACGAAACTGATAGAGAAAGCTAGCTTATAATTTATTTGTGTGGAAAAACGTACCATCCGCTCGGTCTGTTTCTGGTTGCAAGAAATCTTTCACAGAATAGATCTCAACTGCGTTGACGATGGGTGGAAGTGTTGAATTTTCCGCTTTGAAGATCGAGAAAACATACTTCCCTCCAGTCATGGCCGATGGACTGAACACAGTAGTTGTATACAGGTAATCAGGAACAAGAGGTCCATACCAGTATTTCCCATTCAGAGTAATGTTGAATGATCTGGACTGGTTGGGTTCTAGCTTTACGACTTCTGCAAAGTGCATGAAGATATAGAATTGGGTATTCGGATCGTCTGCTTCCCAATAGAATTCCATGGGAGCGCTTTCATTTATTGGGGTGGCTACAGTACTCATGACAACAGATGCTGGTTGATAAGCATTCTGACTTTGGGAATCAATGGTAAGTCCTGTGCTCAAGGTTTTCCACTTATTGTAGTTATAGGGCGACCAAAGGCGATCATGCACATCGTATGCATACCTAAGTAATTAATAAACACATATATTCAGTATAATAATCCAGGAGCAGAATGAATCTATCTATATGTTTTATATATTGAAAGACAGGCAACTTTCCACAGCTCAAACTTACTTCACAGCCAGAATATTATTCGTGAAAGATGTATTTACTTCTGCGGTAATGAAAATGAAGCAGTTGATCTCGTATACAATGACTTACCTGTATGATTGATTGCTAGTTGAACCAGCATCTGCGCGCAAAAGTAGTGCCAATGATCCAGATTTGGTCACGTACGAGTTGTTTTTTAATGGCCTGAACTCGATTGCTGATATAAATGGTGTCCCGAGGCCGGTGTTTACGAGACAGACGTGTATATAGTTTCGAGATGGGACATGTATGAGTTCCTTGATAATACTATAGGATGCATTCTCCACCTTGACTGTATCCCACATGTTTGTCCCGAGATACAGATCGAATTCTGGTAAATTACCTTCTCCATCGTAATTCCCATGCACGAAGGTTGCTCGTATCAAATATTTGGTGCCTCTTGTGATGTTTATGATGTAACAGTTCCGGACTCCTTGAGGAAAGCTTCTGACATTCCATACTTGCTGTTGAAGGGTACCTTGCAATTCAGATGCTATGTTCCTAATAATACCAGTGTCTATGTAGTTAGCGTCTGAGATGTAATCTATGCTTGTTGTCTCTTCCTTGTATGTTGAGTTTGCTGGCAACCCACAATCTATGCTTATGAAGTCTGAGACACATAAAACAGAGCAATATCTTAGATTTATGCATGCATGGTTAGCCCAACCAAACCAAGTAATACTACGAACAAGAAGATTTAGAACATGTCATTATACCTGATTGATCCTGGGCATGAACCAGAAGTAGTATAAGAGACAAAACACCAAGAAATGCAAAGATGGAAGTTTGGAACCCCCCCATGATCACCAGAGAATTAGTTTCTTCTTGTTAGAGTTTTGAGCCATCTAATTAGAGTTTATACTGCCATAGTGCCAGTACAGGCCGAGGACTCGAGCAACGAAGTCAATGACTCAATGTACGTCCTTATCACTATGTAGAGGAAGCAGGATTTTCTTGCCAATGACAGCTCATCGAATTGTTTAATTTCACATGTTGGCACCATGTTTAGTGCTTGCCAAACACACGAACAGGGTAACGTTGGTAATACCCAGACGTCTGACTTCAGGATGTCAACTACTGACCCTTCCACACCAATAGGAGTGTGTAATAATTAACGTCGATATAAAATCTAAGGAATCTATACAATATATATATAGATAATTACAGTCTACAGAGGATTTGGGTTATAGTCCATGCTGGTATCAGTACGTAGTTTAATTACCGACTACATTAAAAACATTAATCAGATGCTGAAGGTAATTCCCCAGTACCGGATTACGTACGGGCAAATTAGCGGAAACCAATCGACGAATATCGTATTAAGAAGAATATCTTGCATCGAATATTTTAAGGAGTCCACTAATTGGCAATGATTAATCATAATTCCCAATTGGACTTCATCACAATTTCGAGATTTATAATTGGCAGATTTGGACTTTCCATGCTACTTACGTACGTACGCCTTTTGGACTTCGTCAGAATATCTTCGATCCATCGAACACATAAAAGCTAAGGACGTAATTAATTAATAATACTCTGAACCAATCAAAGTTAATTTCCTGGAAATAACATTTGAGGGTAGACTTTCCTGCATGAACAAGCAAATTGGCAATTACGCATCATTTCATTTCGAATGTGTGTGTATATATATCTACTCTATTATAATAAGTCGTTATCTACTTGTAAATAGTAATTTTTATTATTTTTTCGTTAAATCTTATTTTACCAAAAGGCCTTTAAGACATTTATTCATTTGATGTATAGCTCTTTTGTAGAATTTAATGAAGAATCATGTTTTACCAAAAGGTCGTTAAGAACCTTGACCATTTTACGTGTAGCTCCCTCGTAGAATTTCATGAAGGATCATGTTTATTAAAAGGTCTTTAATAATTTAATAATTTTTTTAATTTTAATTTTTATCATATTTTATAGTTCTACTAATTAAAATATTAATAATAATTATATTATAATCAAATTAATAATATTAAGTATAGAGAGTAAATAGATAATTCAATATAGATACAGATCAATACTTATACTTTACTGGAATTTATATTTTTTTATATTTATTTTTTGTATTTTTTTAACCTTGTATTTTTTTTTCTCAAGCAAATAAGCTACTAATTTTTTTACCTTTTTTATTTTCTTTAAATCATTATGTTAGATGCACCTCGAGACTAATGTATCCGAAGCCATTCCCTAGTATGTATATATATGTTTTAACCTTGTACCGCGGTTAATGGAATTTGAGGTCTAAAAAAATATTAATTATCTTTTAAAATGAATTTGTAAAATTTACATATCTTATAATTATATTTATCATTAACTTTTTTATTTGTGGCGTTTGTGAAGCTATAACTATTTTATGACAACAAGAAAGGATATAATTTTGATGGGGAGAGAGAGAGACAGAGAGAGAGACAGAGAGAGAGGATCCAAGTAATTACAATACGACAATTTCAGTCGTCTCTCTATCAAGAGCCACGCGTTTTGGAATGGGCATCCATGAAGAACACGCTTTAAAAATAATTGAGGTGGTTGGCACCAATTTCCAAAATATTGCTCCGTCGTAATGTCAACTTCAATATTAGAGTTTGCGTGTTGATAATTGGCAGGACCCAAAGTAGACCAAATCAAAAATAAATATTTTCCCTTTTTAAATTTTTAATACAATAATTGAAGGAATTATATCTTAAATATTTCAGAATAACTTGACAACAACGCGAGGCTTCATTTACAATTATACAAGTTCTTCGTGGATTAACGTTCTATTATCAATGCCAATTAATGAATGATCCATTAGTTAAAGATGACTTTATAATTTATAAATGATTGAATGAGATAAAATATAGAGTCAAGATATTCATGTTAATTTTAATATCACGTAAAATCATCACTTATCTTAAAAATTTATAATATTGACAAAAATAACTTATAAGTTTTATTGTTTATATCATTTAACACCTTCCACTGCCAAAGAAAAAGTCTCTCATTGCTTTAAAACGGCAAGCTAGCCTTCGTTATTGACAAGTTTTTTGCGGCCAATATACGGCCGGTCGAGTCTTTGATCAAATCTGTGGGCGGTAGTCATGGACCACTGAAAAGAAATCAACGACTGATCTGCATGGTCCCAAAAATTCTCTATACGTATTTGCAATTTTTATGGGGGCTTTTTCTTAAAATCAAATTTCCTTTTAAATGATCTGATTAATTTTTCCAGACAGCAAGCGCCAGTACTACTGCCATGTTACGATCATTAATATCCAATATTAATGTCTGCATGCATGGATCTTATTTATTTACTTATTTTGTAATATTCAAGAGAATACGTACCAACTATATATAGTAATTGAAACAATTGATTTTCCACGCTGAATTTCGGTATATTCATTGATACAAGCGATTAATTTGATCTTCAGACTTCAGTTTCCTCTCGTTGCTTCAATAATTCAAAGGAAAATGTTAGTTTATTTTTTCACGTTACCTACTCACTTTGACCGCTTGTATATTTATTTATTTTTTAACTTAATGATTAAAAAAATAATTTTTAATATATAAATGTATTTTTTTATTTTTTTTAAAATATTTAAAAATATTAAAATAAAAATAAAAATCTATATTTGGGTTAGAACACATACCCAACGGTCAAAACTGACAGCGTAGCACAACTCATAATTCAAAGCTACTGCTACCAGAAGACAAAATAAATATATAAAAATAAAAGAAGAGAATCATGATTAGAAGCGACGACTTGGGGGAGTGAACCTAAAAGAAAAAGCCGAAGAAAGGAAAATGAAAGAAGAGGACGACTTGGGGCAGTGGAGGAAAACTCGAAAGCCTTGTACTGGTTTACGTTGACTTTGGGGTAGGCAAATGGGATTCTTTAAAGAGCAATGTTACCCAGCCTTCCAATCACTATATACAACACATTTTTTTTAATTTTTTAATTTTTTAATATTTTTTTTAGTTTATTTTTTTAAACTAATTTAATTTTTTATTCATTATTTATATATTAAATTTTTGATAAACTTAAAAAAAATTAAAAAAAAGTATGGTGTATGGAGGTTGTATAGATTTTTTCTTCTTTAGTTGTAGCGACTTTTAGATAATGAAATGATTTATGAATAATAATAAAATAATTTGAATTAAGATGTTTTATTTAATTTTAGAAAATTAAAAAGAAAATTTTGAATAAAAATATTATAAAATCAAAATATTGTTAGAATATAATTTTTTTAATATAATTTTTTGAAATTACCAAAATACCCATGTATTGTATTACCACGTTCTACCAATTTAATCAATAAATTGGTTAGTGATCAATAATGAAATAATTTTATAATCAATCAAATACATAAACTAAATAAAGTAGGTTGCATCAAATTTGGTTACGAAAGGAAACAATTCTTTAAAGGTGAAACCCAACGGGGCAACCAAACCTAAAAAGTTAATTTTATTATTTGAAAATTAGTTATAAGTAATTATCAATTACAAAATATTTGTTAATTAACTCTCTTATTTGACCCGACAAGCGACTCATTTGTCTCTATCGCAGTAGCAGTCAGAACCTCTGACGATCTTCAAATATTGACTTCTCTCCTAAAACTCCAGTAGCTGAACACAATCAATCAATCTCCAACATAGAGTATGAACGCACTTGAAGAGAGAAAATTAACTAGAAAATTCTCAAGTGAATTTTCTCACACACAAGCACTCGGAATATACTTTTCAATAATTTTAGGCAAAAATCACCAAGTCAATTACCTAATTAAATCTCTTAAATAAATAATATGAAAGTAGTTTGAGTTGTAGTAGAACTCTACTGATGGAGCGACTTTGTTGCAAATAACTCTCCTGACGGGATGCTGATACCTAGCACTAAATCTTCTTAGCAGAAGCAGATTTCCATTCAAATTCTTCTTTAGATAATTACAGACTCCTTGGAACTCGATTTTCACACTATTGACTTATCTAAAATACTTCATAATAATTTTTAAATAAACTCAAAATAGTTAGAGATAAAGTCAAAGTATTTTATATTCATCCAAATTACAAAATCAAAAATAAGATGAAGTCTATCATCTTAGTCATCTAGTCATATCTGAACTTATCATCTTAGTCACCTAGTCACTTAGTTTTAGCCAAACTTTTGCATCTACATTTATTTTTTAGATTTGAAAAAATTGAATTATTTTTTGTATTTTATTTGAAAATTTACAAAAGTTGTAATGATTAAATGAAAAAATTAAAAATTTGAAATTGAAGTGTTTATTTTTTGTGGTGCATGTTTGAATATTGAGATGAGATGAGAGGATTTTGCTATCCAAATCTGACCTTAATGTATTATACATTTTATGCATTCTACATTTTATGCATTATGGGTATTTAAATGGAGAGAATAGACTCTAGATGAATGAGAGGTGTTGACCAAGTTGGAGCAGTGATCATGACCATATTAAAAAAAGTTTAATGGTAATGTTTGAGTTGTTTAAATTAAATTATATCATGTAAATTATTTCTTAAGTGTGCTACACTAGCTTGAGAATAAAGTTTTTCAATAAAATTGTGGCACTATTAAGAAATATGGAACAAGTTCGTAGTGATCTAGCAAAACATAACACTATCATCTCATCTCATCTAATCTCATCTTAGGATAAACTCAAAAATAATTGTTGTAAACCAAGTTTATGAGAAGTTTAGAGCAAGTTAGTTGGTTTTTCTCGTATTACCATGTTTTTTTATTTAAATCAAACCAAACACAGGTAGTGTACTCTCTGGTATTAAAGTCACTAACTTGGGCCAAGACTACCAATTATGGTATGTTCCTTGCATATTTGATTATTTTTGTAGATGGTCATTAACTCGGATTGAGATTAGGGGTGGGCAGTGGGGTGGGCAGTGGGGCTTGCACCCCACTACCCCGCCTTTGTTCTCCTTACCCAACATCTGACCCCCCTAGCGGGGGCGAGGGGCGGGGAGGGCCCAACCCTGCCCCACACTTATATATTTTATTATATAAATATAGTAAGATGTATTAAGTATAACTTTTATTTAATATTTTATGTAAATTGTAGTGTAGTAAGATGACTCTTTTATAAATTGTCCAGGCAATACAAAAGTCCAATATTGCTTAAGTGTGAGACTTATATTGTGAAAGCAATCCATAAAAAGACCAACTTACTATATTACAATTTATACAAAATATACACTAACAAATTTAAAAATCACATAATTTTTAAATTATAATCATATTTATAAATTTAAATTTACAATTTAAGTCCAAAATGTGTTTTTGATCATTTTTGAACCTATGAATGATTTTTAGACCTAATAGACTGTTATCTATTATTAAAATAGGAGGGGGTGGGACAAATTGGAAGTTTGCCCTACTCCTGACATGCGGGATGGAGGTGAAAACCTCGCCCACGGCCTATGCGGGAGAGGGGACTATCCTGCAACTTATGGTGTGGATAACACCCCTAATCGAGATCACTACTCTTTAAAATATGCATATGACTGAGTAATGAAGCTGAAATATCGTCAATATAATCATTTGGTGTACCAACTTTAGATGCACAAAGAAGTAGTAAAGAAAGATTTGACGCGTACTCTCTGCGCTTATGAATGATTCTAATGAAAGAGTTGTTTTCTTGATTTCAACCAAATAATTACAAAGGCCACCATTAATTAGTCTGATCATATTTTTCTTGAATCAGATATTATCTGACTGTTTGAGTTTGAAAGGGGAACTTTTCATCGGTTTCATGAGCTTGATTGGCATTGTAGATATAATTGCGAGATGTTGAACTTACAGCATCAGTATTGGATTGATTATTTTATTTTTTAAATTTTAATTGATATGTAACTTTTTTTATTTTTAGTTAATCATTTAAAATTTAAAGTCTACATTAGATTAGTTATCACATTCTTTATAATAATAAAATATTATTATTTTTTATTATTTATATTTTTTAATTAATTTATATTTTATTTTTATAATCTTCAATAATCTCCAATAATCATATTCATTTTCATTTTCACAATCTAACAATCTATAATATAATAATCTCATATGTATATAGATGATAAAATCTCATATAAATAAAAATCTTATATCTATAATATAATAATCTCAAAAAATACTTTTAGACTTGTTATAGTTCTTTTCATATTTGAAAAGAAGAATAGATTTATTGTAGCTTATAATTTAAATGAAAACAATTTAACTAATTCAATGTGGAGCAAATATGAATGATATTTACTAAATTTAAAGATAAAAATATATTTGGCTAATTTAATATCAATGCTCTTAGTTTTGCTCAATAGGTATATATATATATATATATATATATATATATATATATATATATATATATATATTTTTTTTTTTTTTGACGACGCTCAGTAGGTATATATGAGCCCAAAGGATGGGGACGGAAAAGTGACAACCTTCCTTGATATCAAAGATTGATATACTGCAAATTATACTTTGGATCGTACAAATTACAGAAAAAAGAAAAAAGAAAATTATGTATACAAAAAATTTGATATTTTTTTAAAAATTTGATATCGTATTTTACATTATAAATATTTTAAATGAATATTTAAATTTATCATATATTGGTGTAAACTAATAAGTTATTATAATACCAATAATGTCGTATTAATAACTTTAAGATTACATTTAAATGTTGAATTGAATTGAATTCTTAATTAATATTAGTTAGCTGAGTAGATATAGTAAATTATGTGAAGTCTGTCTAAAATGAATTTAGATGTTAAAATGAATTTAATATTATTTCTGAGAAATTGAAAAAGATTATAGATTCTACGTATAAAAATGTGTTAAGTTGAAAAAGATTATAAATCTCATATATAATAAGATTTTAAATTAAAATGAGTTTATTAATTTAAAAATTAAATATTTAAATATTAAATTAAACTTAAAATTAAACTGAATTAAATTTCTCACCTTACTCTTGCAACCAAACCGAGCGGCTGTCGCTGCAGTAATAATACCATAGTTTAGTTAAAAAAAAAAAAAAAACCTTTCATCGCACCCACTAGTCGTACGCGCACACACGACCCGACTGACTGATTAACAAACCCAGCCAGCCTGACGGCGACTCCACCGGTGGCTTCTGTTCCGCCGGCGAACCAGGGGTTGGAAGGCGGCCCGCCAGCTCCACCAGCTCCTCCGGGAACTGACATGACCGGAATATGCTTCAGGGACCAGCTGTGGCTCAGCACCTACCCTCTCGACCGCAACTACCCTCTCGACCGCAACCTCGTCTTCGATTACTCCGCCCTCTCACCCTTCTACGACTGGACCTGCCACAACGAGCAGCTTCGCATGCGCTCCATTCACCCACTTGATCTCTCCCACCTCTCGTAAGCTCCCCCAAAACCCTCCCTCCCTATCAAATACATTCACATACATCTATTATTAATATTTGTATTTTCAGTGCTTTCCATTGTTGAATCTCTTGATTTATGCACAATAAATTAAAAATCCGAAATGATTTAAATTATTTCCGTTTCATAATTTCTGACCTTTTCGTATAATTTTTCTTTAAGTTGAATTCTCTTTATTTCTATTTGTATAATCTTTCTTCTTATGTGCCTCTATTTCTTTTCGTGAAGATAATCCCAATCTTTAATAGAAATTTTCAGGTATCAGTATTGACGTAGTGTGAATTCAATGTCCAAATCAACATATATTCTTAAACAGAGCTTGAAAATTAATATTGCCGTAAGTTTTTCTTCATATTTCTCTATATTTCTATTGTGAATATGTCATTTACATTTATTTTGCAGTTTCTCAAATTTATTTTTCATAATTTTCTTATAAATATTACCAATGTTTAATTAATTTATAAAAGATCATGCAATTTGACCGGCAACCTATAGGTTGAACCAATGACTCGGTGACCCAATACCCTCTCTGGGTGACCCAAGACCTACACTATGTTGTGGTCAGGTACCGGTTTAATAATTGTAGTTTCGGAGTAATTTATGAATGCAAGGTTTAAGTAATCTTGCAATGAAAGTTTATAGCAGTCTGTACTTGTAGCGACCCATATCAAGGCGCTGTTAAAGATTATGATTTGTTTGTTGACAGGAAAATGGCAGGTATAGAATACATGCTATATGAAGTTATGGAGCCCCATCTATTTGTTATCCGCAAGCAAAAGAGGGATGGTCCTGAAAAGGTTAAACTGATGCTCACTTATTATGTTTTGGATGGATCGATTTACCAAGCACCCCAGCTTTGCAATGTTTTTGCTGCTGAGTAAATCAACTAAGGCCCAAGTGTTATTAAGTTCAAGAGCTTCTATTTCAGCTCTCATGGTTGTGCACCATTCAGGTGAATTTTTGGCTTCTTGATAAGTTCTAGGTTGAGGTTGGGATGTAATTGAGGCAACAAAAGCTCTATGCAATTTGGACAACTTTTCATAACAAACACTATCACTAAGAGGATAAGCATTACCTGAGGGATTCTTGCCTTTCTGTTTGTCCAACTTTTGACATGGGTGAAGAGAGGTCACCTGCTGACATATGAAATCATGCAAGTGAGAAGGGGCTCTTCGAACCTTTGTTGACCTCCTAGGCAAGTGACTAATAGGTGTGGTATTTGATGCATAGTCATGAGTAGCAGAATATTGAGGGCTAGTTTCTGACTCAGTTTGAGAGAAAGTATCAAGAAATTCCTGTTCAGAGATAGTATTTTGATAATTTGCTTCAGTTTCTTGAGGAATGTTTGAGGTAGTGGTGACAGATTCTGTAAAAATGGTAGGGATTTGAGTAAAACTGATATTGTTTTGGTCTGATTCCACATGAGTGTCAGTGAGGATTTTATTTTTGCAAGGGAAAACATTTTCATAAAAAAACCACATTTCTAGAAACAAATATTCTCTTGGTTTCAAGGTCCAGAAAAGTATATCCTTTAATCCTAAAGGGGTATCCCATAAACACACACCTCTTTGCTCTAGGGTCAAATTTATGCCTTCCATTAACAATGGTTGTAGCAAAAGCTAGACAGCCAAAAACTTTAAGGTGTGTGTAACTGGGTTTCCTGTTAAACAGAATTTGATAAGGACTTTTATTGCTCAGTATAGGTGAAGGTGTCCTGTTTATGATATGCACAGCAGTTAAAATACAATGATTCCAATATTTTAAGGGAATTCCACTTTTAAATCTTAATGCCCTGGCTGTATTTAAAATATGTTGGTGTTTTCTTTCCACCACAGCATTTTGTTGTGGTGTCTCAACACAACTTCTTTGATGTATGATTCCCTTTTTGAGATAAAAATCTTTCATGTTAAACTCCCCTCCATTATTACTCCGAATGGTTTTTATTTTGGTCTCAAATTGAGTCTCTATCATAGCACAAAAGCTTTGATGAGTGGTGGTGGCATCAGATTTTAGTTTCAACATATAAGTCCAAGTTCATCTACTAAAATCATCCACAATAGTTAAGAAGTATTTTGAACCATCACTACCAGTTTCATTGCAAGGACCCCAAATGTCACAATGTAATAATTCAAAACACTTTTCTATTTTTTGTGCTCTTATAGGAAAGGGTAGTTTGTGGAGCTTGGCTAAAGGACATATGGAACAAAGTTTTTCACTAGAAGTTTTTTGAAAAATGAACATCACCATCTATGTTAGAAACTGAGTAAGAAGAATGTCCTAGTCTATAATGCCAAACATCAAAATTTTGGTCATTGTTGGTGATTGAAGCAGAAATTGGGAGTGAAGATAGTGGACTCATTTTGCCCAAGGCATCTGATAAGGCTGAGGGAGAGACTTCCCTTTGCAGTATATGGTACAGCCCTTGCCTTACTTTACCCATGCCAATCGTTTTCCAAACTGAAAGGTCCTGTATGTAGCAGAAATGAGGAGAGAAAATCAAACAACAATGAAGTGTTTGAGTTAGTTTTCTAGCAGAAATCAAGTTGAAAGTGAAGCTAGGAACACAAAGGGCATCCTGAAGAGTTAGAGAGTTTGTAATTCTTATTGTTCCTATGTGAGTAACAACAACTATATTACCATTAGGTAGAGCAACAGAATGAGAAGCTTGTGATTGAATTGAAGAGAACGGTGAGGGAGAATAGATCATGTGATCCGTTGCTCCTGTATCAATGATCCAAGGCACATTCAATTTGTTTAAAGGCTTGGAATTAAAAACAGACATGCATAATGACATACCAGAAATTTGATGAACATTTCCATCAGAAGATGAGGAAGCAAAGATGCTTTGAACATTGTTAGCAGAGGGGTTTGAGTGTGAGGGACTTATGGTTGGTTTGAGCAAAACCAGGAGCTGTGAGTATTGTTCTTGGCTCAAGGACACTTAGGCCTCGTTTATTTTCAGAAAACATTTCATCTCATCTAATCATTACAACTTTTCAAACTTCTAATACAAAATAAAATAAGCAATTCAACTTTTTCAAATCTCAAAATAAAAATAATATTAAAAAATATATTCTAACAATATTTTATTCAACTTTTTAACTTTAATCTCAACTCATCTCATTTCATCTGCGAAAAAAAACTAGCCCGAGTTGTCATTTACCAAATCCTCTACAGAAGCTAGAGATGCAGTGGCTTGATTTGCTGAAGATCTAATCCTCCCATCAAACTTGTGAGTTGATGGGTATCCATGAAGCTTAAAACATTTGTTTGCAGTATGACCTGGAATTTGACAGTGAGAACAAACTGGTTTGCTTGGGTTAGCCTTAAAGCATCTTTCTAGAGAGTGTCCTGATATTTTGCAAAAAGAACAATAGTATCAATCCCTCTTTTGTGTAGAAATGTTTGGTTTACCACCCTCCTTGTAGTTTCTTCGAATAAACATCGCCATGGAGTCATGAACAGGTCCCTCAGTAGATATTTCCCTTTTTTTCTCTTCTTGTTGTATTATGGGATAAACCTCATTAAGACTAGGGAAGGGTTTGATTAAGAGGATTTGAGCTTTGATTCCCTTATAGGAATCATTCAAACCTATTAAAAATTTCATAACCCAGTCCCTTTGTTGATTTTGTACAACTGTTTTTAGGCCTCCACAACTGCAACTAGGGATGGCCTCATAGTTCGAAAGTTCATCTAGCAAAGTTTTGAGTTTGGAAAAGTAAACACTTACAACATCTTGGTTCTGCATAAGCATGGTTATAGCATGCTTGATCTCAAAAATCCGAGTAGCATTTTGTTGAGCAAAACATTGTTCTAACTCAAGCCAAAGTTGGTGTGCTGTTTCTACATACACTGTGCTGACCTTGATGTCAATAGCCATGGCATTTTGCATCCAAGTAATCACAATGTCATTACAACGCAGCCAATGTTCCATGAGGGGGTCATTTTTGTCAGTTACTTCACATAGACTTCCATCAATGAAGCTGAGCTTATTTTTTATTCTTAATGCTTTCTTCATTGACCGAGCCCATGAGTAATAGTTACTAGCATCCAAGCTATGAGTGACAAGCATGGAGCCAGTACCATCATTGGTGCCAATGTAGTAGGACTGCTTGGGTGAGTAGGGTCTTTGTTTGGATTGGGGTTTTGATTTTAGTTTTGGGTTTCTGAGTTATCTTCCATAACTTGGCTCTGATATCATGTAAGAAATGTAAAAACAGTGTGTAAATTACCAAGAGCAAAACAATGGAGGAAGTTTGGAAAGAATTGGATTTCTATATTTCCTTTGTATATTTGTCTGTACAGAATGTGGCTATTTATAGCATTACATGAATGTCACTAGCATACAAAAGAGCATTGGTGTGCGCATTACTAACCAACTTTGCTTTACAGAAATGAAAAAGGAGCAGATAACAGAGCTGTGCATATAAAACAAAACTTCACACTTCAGAATTTTCTTCTCTCATCCCCCTTGGTGAATCCTTTTCTCCTTTCTGCTGACTTGCCATCTAGTGCTGATGTGGGTGAGAGTGACTCTGTTCTTGCCTTTCCAACTCAGCAGCTCCATTGCTCTTCAACACCAATACAAATTTAGACACTTAATTAAATCTTACGGGGATGTGATTCTTGCCGTATTATTGTAACCTCCAGAGCTACACTCAAGACCATTCCACACGTACGCTTGAGGAAAACACGGATCTCCTTGCCAGTTTCTTGTCACTCTATACATTAACTTGGTATTGATAATTGCATCAACTAATTTCAAAATGCATTAAAAAAAAATATGTATAAATTAATAGATCAGTAGAAAATAATTTGTATATAAAATAGAGACCCTATTGTAAAAGAAAAAAAAAAAACTTTTTCATGAAGATACCGATTTTAATTTTTTATCTACAGAAAATATATAAAATTTGTGTATCCTAAATTTATATATAGTATTACTAAAAAATACAATAATTAAATTTATATTTTACGACATGGCAAAGAGATCATCATCGATAAATAGTTGAAAGTTGAAACCTGAAAGATATGTTGGGAAGAACGTACGCACCATCACCCTGGTCTGTCTCTGTTTGTAGGTGTCGTATCATTCTATAAATCTCAACGGCGTTGATGATTGGTGGGAGAGTAGAATTTTCAGTTCTTTTGAGTGAGAAATTATATATTCCTCCTGTTAGTGGCTATACACAATAAAATTGTATAGATAATAGGGAACAATAGGTCCGTACCGAATCCATTAGGTAGTTTGTCTCCTCCAGCTATTTAGAGAGAACCCTCCAATTTCTCTCTAAAATCTTCTTCCCTCTCCCCCGCCCCCCCCCCAAAACACTTATTTTCCATTTTGTTCGTGTTTTATGTGTTTTTTCAGATCTAATAAAGAAAGAACACTCTTCAGGTGCTCCCAATCTCATCAAATTTTCATCTCTATTTTCTCATTCTACACAAAACAGTTTCTGTTTTCGACCCCTTATTTCGAACCAACCCACAAGGACAAAGTTACAAGGAAGGCTTGGTGGTGCTCGTGCGACGGATGGTCGAGGAAAGGTGGAGGAAGGAAGAGGGATGGTGGAAGGTGCTCACATTTCGCGATGGGGGTGATTCGTGGGTGCGATTTGTGCCTCTTTAGTGCCCCTGTTTGGGGGGGGGGGGGGGGGAGGGATGGCAGTGGTGGCACGAGGTGCTCGTGCGGGTGGGTGGGTGGCCGAGGGACGGTGGAGGAAGGTCAAGGGATGGTGCTCGCGTTTCATGATGGGTGCTCGTGTTTCGTGATGGTGCGATTCGTGGTGGGTGGTGAGGGATGGTGGCAGCGGTGGCGCTGGTGCTCAACCGATGCTTGAGTGGGCAGGATTCTCTCTCCTCCTTTTGGAGGATGTGATTTTTTATAGTGTTTTCTTAATGTTTGTAATTTTGTTTATTGATAAAAGAAATAAGCTATAAAAATTATGCCATGTGAACTCCTCCTCTTTTAGAGGATGGGGTGGTTGGATACCCCTCCTCTCTTGGATGATGGGGTGATTTGGGATGGTTTTATATCTATTTATTATAGAGTAATACTCTCTTATGAGAATTTCTAGAAGTTAAGATAATACCTGTCGTAAAGAAATTTGTATGCGGGGAGGTATACATACAACAGACATATAGTTTGACTTGTATTCAGAGTTTTTTTTCTATATTGGCTATTTCCTATTAAAAAAAAAAAACAGTTCCGTACTAAAAGTTTCCATTTAAGGTGACGTTGAATGCTCTGTTTTGGTTGACTTTGTTGAGTTCTTCAACCTCTGCAACGTGCACGTAGGTATAATATCCAGAATTAAAATCGTTAGGAGGGACGTCCCAGTAGAAATCCAACTAAGTATTTGCATCTTTTGTCGTCGCAGCAGTGACCATGACAACCGATGGCGGTTCGTAATAATTCTGATCGGCGTTGACACTGAGCGACGTGTTTAACAATGTCCACGCACTGAAACTCTCGGTCGACCAAATCCGATCAAATTTGTCGTCCTTGTACCTGTGTAAAACGATCATAATTACTATTTTTATACAAGTGATTTTGCGCGCATATGTTGATGTACGTGTTAGTTAATTATTCCCTATAATTTCTACAAGGTAATTTCACAATTAATATTGATCTGCTGCTACATCTACGTAAATTTTTTTAGATCTAAATGGTTCATATATGTGAAATTACTGATTGTTGTAAAAGCTTAATTTAAAATGGAAAGAGATAAATTAATTATTTGTATTATCTTTTTAAGACCAAAACAACTTACCTGAACATTTGGCTCCCAGTTGCACTGGCATCTGCCCGTGCGACGAGTGCCAATGAGCCCGATTCAGACACGTCAGTGTTATTTCTCAAAGGCCTTGTTCTAGTGCGGAGATGAAGTGCGTTCCATAGTCCGTGTTGAGGAGGCAAACTATTAGAAGTATTTTCCTTCTGTTTAGTTAGTTTAGTTGTGAACCAAGTTATATTAGTTCACTTAGTTAGTTTAGTTAGTTTTAAACTTATTTTTCCCGCCTCATTTTTGGCTTGTATAAAAGAGCACAAATGTACTCTGATTTGTTTAATGCAAATTGACAGAACTTGCAAACCCCTTAGTTCAATACTTATCATGGTATCGGAAGAAATTTTTCCCACGTAAACATGGCTTCATCTAGTTCATCTGTTTGATCTTCTTGTTCTTCTTCTTATTTTCTAGCAGATTCTTCCGATCCTATTACCTTCATCATGCTGATAGTCTAGGCACAACACACTCAACCCCTTACAAGTGACAATTACAATATCTGGCGTCGTTCCATGCCTATGGCATTGACTGCCAAGAATAAAGTCTGCTTCATCGATGACTTTGTTCCATCTCCTTCAGAAACTTCTCCATTGTTTCAATCATGGACTTGATGCAATAATATGGTGCTTTCTTGGTTGCTTAATTCTATTTCTAAAGAGATTGCTGCTAGTATCATTTATGTCGATTCTGCCATGGAGATGTGGTCTGATCTCAAAGAGAGGTTTTCTCAAGGCAATGGTCCTCAGATCTTCTAATTACAAAAGTCCATCGCATCTCTTACACAGGATGATCTTTTTGTTAATGTGTATTTTACTCAGATGAAAGGCCTTTGGGATGAATTGATGAATTATCGTCCTCTGCCTGTTTGTTCTTGGGGTGGTTTACGTTCCTTGCAAGCTATGCATCAACAAGAGTACGTCATGCGTTTTCTGATGGGATTAAATGATTCCTATTTGCATGTTAGAGGTCAGATCATTCTCATTGATCCTTTGCCTCCTATGAACAAAGCTTTTCCTCTAGTCCTTCAAGAAGAACGACAGCGTGATATTGGATCTGTTTTGGTTCCAAGCATACCTTTTGTTGCCTTTTCTTCCTCTACAAAACCTGTTCATATGGCCAAACCACCCACTCACAGACCTATTTGCTCTCATTGTTCCATTCTAGGGTACACTGTGGATAAATGTTTTAAGTTGCATGGATATCCTCCTGGATATCAATCAAAAGGCAGATCCTCCAATTCTACATTCAATTCTCTACCTCTTGTCCATTCTGCTAATCATGTTGCAAATTATACATCCAATCCTTCGATGCCTCTTACTCAAGAGCAATGTCAACAACTCTTAGCACTCCTCCATTCTGGTAAGTGCTCCTTCTCTTCTCCACATTATGTTTTTTCTCTCAACACAACACATCTTCTTACCTACCCCATGATGAATGGATCATCGATACTAGTGCTACGGACCACATGGTTCATTCTATTTCTCTCTTCAAATCCTTTCAACTTGTACATGACTCATTTGTTAAATTGCCAAATGGTATTTCCGTACCAGTTACACATGTTGGATCTGCCCATTTGTCTCCTTAGCTTGTTTTACACAATGTGTTGTGTATTCATTCCTTTCATTTCGATCTTCTTTCTGTAAGTAAGCTTACTAAATCTTCTTGTTGTATAACATTTCTTCATGACACTTGCTTTATACAA
This sequence comes from Juglans microcarpa x Juglans regia, assembly GCF_004785595.1. Taxonomy (NCBI): domain Eukaryota; kingdom Viridiplantae; phylum Streptophyta; class Magnoliopsida; order Fagales; family Juglandaceae; genus Juglans; species Juglans microcarpa x Juglans regia. The sequence goes on from NC_054595.1 coordinate 25,460,208, forward strand.
GACCTCATCCATTGGGGAATGAATGGGAAGGGTAAAGCCAAAGGACTTTACTTGCTGCAAACTAGATTCACCTGTGAATTGCTCAAAAGATTTGTCTTCTAATTCTATTTCTATTTTTGCTTTACAATCTAGTCATCTTACTTTTGACATTTGGCATAAGAGATTGGGACATCCATCTCTTTCTAGAATGCAATTGTTGTCCTCGATTGTTTCTGATTTTTCTGTTAATAATTCCACCACTTGTGGTGTTTGTCCTCTTGCTAAGCACAAGAGGTTACCTTTTCCTTCACATAGTCAGCATAAATCTACTTGTTCTTTTGAACTCATACATTGTGATATTTGGGGACCATTTCAATCTCATTCCTTGGATGGTTTCAAATATTTTTTGATCATAGTAGATGACTTTTCTCGCAGCACTTGGGTATATTTGTTAAAATCCAAATCTGATGCTCGGGTGTTGTTACAACATTTTGTTGCCATGGTTGAAACTTAGTTCAATTCAAAGATAAAATTCATTAGAACTGATAATGGTAGTGAATTTGCTATACACAATTTCTTCTTTAGTAAAGGCATAATTCACCAACTTTCTTGTGTAACTACTCCTCAACAGAACTTAGTGGTTGAAAGGAAGCACTAGCACATTTTAAATCTTGCATATGCTCTCATTTTTCAATCCAATCTTCCTTTACGTTTCTGGTCAGACTCCATTCTTACTGCTGTGTACTTAATCAACAGAATTCATTCTCCTTTGTTGAACAATAAAAGTCCCTATGAGCTACTTTTTAATAAACTTCCTCCTTATGCTCATTTGAAAGTATTTGAGTCCCTTTGTTATGCTTTTACATTAGCTCATAACAGATCTAAATTTGATCCTCGAACTACAAGATGCATATTTCTTGGTTATCCACTTGCTATTAAAGGTTGCAAATTGTATGATCTTGATGATCATACAGTTTTTGTTTCCAGAGATGTTGTGTTCCATAAACACATTTTTCCTTTCCAATCTTTATCTCAAAATATTAATTCTGTTTAGCTTCCTATTTTTGTTGTTCTTCCTCAACCCATTTCTGATCAATCTCACTTCCATATTCCTTCATTTGACTCTTCCTTACCTTCAGACCAATCAGCTTCTACTCAAAATTCACATGTTCCTTCAAACCAACCTCCTTCTTCTATTTCACATGTTCCTCTTAGAAGATCTTCTAGAGCTCACAGGCCACCTAGATATTTGAATGATTTTCATTGCCATATGGCATCTTCAAAGGCTTGCTCCTCTTCATCTTCTAATGAGGTTTCTGGTTTTGTTTCAGGTACTCTTTATCCTCTTTCTAGTTCTCTTTCATATTCACATTTGTCATCCAAACACAAGGCCTTGTCATAGCTCTTTCTACTATTTTTGAGCCTAAATTTTTCCATCAAGCTGTTAAAATTTCTCATTGGAGAACTGCCAAGGCTGATAAAATCATAGCCTTAGAAACTAACAAAACATGGACTTTAACTACTCTTCCCCCTGGTAAGAGTACAATTGGCTGCAAATGGGTCTATAAAGTGAAACTTAGGTCTGATGGAACACTTGAGAGGTATAAGGCTCAATTAGTTGCTAAGGGGTTTACAGAACAAGAGGGTGTTGATTATTTTGATACATTCTGTCCAATTGCTAAGATGGTGACAGTTAAGTGTCTTCTTTCCATAACATCAATTAAGGGTTGGCATCTCATTCAGTTAGATGTCAACAATGTTTTTCTTCATGGAGAATTGTTCGAAGAAATGTATATGGTTTTATCTCCTGGTTTTGGTGATAAAAATGATAAAAGGGTATGTCGATTGAATAAGTCTTTGTACGGATTGAAGGAAGCTTCTAGGCAGTAGTTTGCTAAGTTTTCTTCTACAATCATTTCTCTTGGTTTTATACAATCCAAGACATATTATTCCCTTTTTACAAAGACTTAGGGCACTAGCTTCATGGCTTTATTAATATATGTCAATGACATTCTTATTTCTAGCAATGATATGACTTTTGTTAATACTTTCAAGAATTTCCTTGATCAAAAGTTTAAACTTAAAGATCTTGAACCTTTGAAGTATTTTTTGGGCCTCGAAGTAGCAAGGAATACATTTGGAATTTCTTTGTCCCAGAGAAAATATGCTTTAGACATATTATCAGATTCTGGTTTCCTTGGTTCTAAACCAGTTAAAACACCTATGGAACAACATCTAAAGCTGTCTAAATCTGATGGTATTCTGCTTGAAGATCCCAAACTTTATAGAAGATTGGTTGGTAGGTTACTCTACCTCACCATTACCAGACCATATCTTACTTTTGCAGTTCACACATTAAGTCAGTTTATGGATTCTCCTCGGCTACCTCATTTACATGATGCTCATAGAGTCCTTCAATACATCAAAGACTCACCTAGTCAAGGCCTTTTTTTTCCTTCCAATTCAAACTTAAAACTCAATGGTTTTGCTAATTCTGATTGGGCAAGGTGTCAAGACACCAGAAGATCTATCACAGGCTTTTGCATATTCCTTGGCAGCTCTCTTATCTCTTGGAAATCAAAGAAACAATCTGTGGTTTCAAGATCATCAGCTGAGGCTGAATATAGAGCTTTAGCTAATACAGTTTCTGAATTAGTTTGGCTTATCTCTTTGTTACAGGATTTACAAGGTAATCACTCAAGTGCAACAGCTTTGTATTGTGATAACAAATTTGCAATCCATATTGCAACTAACCCTGTCTTCCATGAATACATAAAACATATAGAGATCGATTGCCATTTTGTTCGTGACAAGATTCAAGACGGTTCTATCAAACTTTTTCATGTTGATTCTCACAATCAGCTTGCTGATTACTTTACTAAACCACTTGGTTTTCCATTGTTTTCTACCTTGCTCTCCAAGCTTGGCATTATTAACATTCATGCTCTAGCTTGAAGGGGAGGGGAGGGGGGGGGGTATTAGAAGTATTTTCCTTCTGTTTAGTTAGTTTAGTTATGAACCAAGTTATATTAGTTCACTTAGTTAGTTTAGTTAGTTTTAAACTTATTTTTCCTGCCTCTTTTTTTGGCTTGTATAAGAGAGCACATATGTACTCTGATTTGTTTAATGCAAATTGATAGAACTTGCAAACCCCCTAGTTCAAAACTTATCACAAACATGGATGTAACTGGACGATGGGACATGTATGATCTCCTTGTAGATAACAGCGAACGCACTCTCAAATTTCAAGGAATCCCACTTATTAGGTCCAATATGTAGATCGAATTCAGGCGATACAATCATAATTTCGCTCGTGCTTACAAAGTTGTCATCTGAAATGTAATATATATCGGTCGTCGATCGGGTCACTATAGCTCGAGTTCTCCGGCAGTCTGCACTCTAAGCTTATGAAGCCTAAGATGCATAGGCACAGATCAGAGAGAGAGAGAGAGAGAGAGAGAGAGAGAGAGAGAGAGAGAGAGAGATATGCATTAGAATATAGGCTAGGGAATGGTATACTGAAGGTATTCACGAAGTTAATTTAATGTGATTATGTGAATGTTTAGATACTCGTACTTACCTATTTGATCCTGGGCATGAAGAACCAAAAGTAATGGAAGAACAAAACCACCAAGCAATGAGAAGTACCGAAAATCTTTAAACATCCCCATGATCTCTCTCTTCCTGCTCAACAGCAAAGTGATCTTCTTACAAGTTCTAAGTACGCCATTTTGGCATGATATTATACATGACCAATATATAATATCTACGACTTGGTCAATCGTCTTTGGTGGATTTCTATTCTTCTATTTTTTTCTGTCCTTGGAAATCATGAGTTTACATGTATTAATTATACTATTTAGATCGAGATTTTTTGAAGTTTTTGTCCAAATTTTAATTTAAAGTCTCCAACATAAATAGAGAAAAACATGAAGTGAGTTTTAGAATATTAAAAAATTGATAAGCATATAACTCTTTTTACAACCCTTTACACAACCATGTTCGATTTAAATAAAGAACATTTTTGTAAAATAACTATCAAAGTAATATCATTTTATAGATAAATCCAAATTTAAAACACGGTTGTATAAAGGGTTGTACATGATTAATCATTACTCCTCATTTAAAGTGTATCTATTTCTAGCTAGCTATTCTTGGCCCTTAAAATATGATACCGAGGTTGATCCAGCAATTTGGTTCAACATTTCCTACCCCTAGCTACTAAGAGTGGTTATAGATTGACTAACTTAATTTACTTGTAAGTGTTATTGTCTTATGCTGTTGAAAAAATGGGACAGCATACAAATGGGTATTTGCGTGTTTGTACAGTGAATGTATGTCTGTGGACTGTGTGCATATGTCACTACAAGAAATTTTACTTTTAAAGACGAATTTGTTAGAGACTAATTAAATTTCGTCTCTTAAAGTACTTTTTGGAGATGGAAATTCTCAAAAACTGTTTGAGTTTCTAAATTCGTTCGAACGGATAAATATCCATTCAAACGGATATTTTGAGATGAATAAAATCGTCTAAAAATTGCACAGCTGTTCGAACGAGACACGATAGATTCAAACATGGAATTAATATATGTTCGAACATTATATAATTTGCTCGAATAATAATCTTGGTGAGAAATTAATTTATTTTTCCTGGGGGAAAGTTCATAACCGTTCGAACTTAAATTTACTTACTCACATGGAGGAGATTTGGTGGGAAAATGTAGCGGCAAGGTTGGTGGACCGTTCGAATGCATGAAATGTCGTTTGAACTTATTCAAACACCATATTTATTCATTCGAATGATTAATTTGGCTGGAAATTATATTTTAGATGTTTATCATCATTAATTTGTGTATATATTTTTTCCATTAATTTGTTATCATTTTCAAAATATAAAAAATGTGTATATATTATATAATACTATTTATGGTGAGTTAAAATATTTATAAATTAATTTTATGTAATTAGTTTCAAAATTTTATAGTAATTTCTTTTCTGTTAAATTTATATAAATATAACTTTAAAGATAGTGTCATTTTTTATATTATCATGAACGGTAAGTAAAATTAAAAAAAAAAAAAAAAGACAAGGTAGCAAACACAAGAAATAAAAACCATACATTAACATCTCAAATATATAATGTTCTATACAACATAAAAAGTAAAATAATAACTAAAACGATTTACTTGCTAAGTAGATCAAAATCCTCTTGTAACGTTTTAATGCGTCCATTTCTCTAAACTTCTCCATGATGGGCTCAACGAACTCCACAAATAGAGCTCATACTTGATCTAAAGTAGCTCCAGCAGGCTGTCTCTCAATAGCAGCAGTACTACTAGAAGCTGGACCGGTCGACATGCCACTGGGTTGTTCTGGTGTAGTCTTCCGCAAGTGCCCATTGCTCTTGCTGAATGTGATCTTGTTAAGGGGTCCCATCTGTGGCTACCTTCGCTCAGTCGTAGACACTGTAACCCCCGATCGGAGTAGGAGGTTAGATATGAGCAGTGCAAATGGTAGACTACCTCTACTGGAATAGCGTGACTCTGATCGAATGCGGAGGAAGAAATACAATGCCAGATCAATTGGGTCCCCCCCGTGCTATTCGCAACAGAAATCTGGCTTGATCGATCCCGAAATCAGTCTTGTGTTTTTTCGAATCGATGTTATAGCCAACAATTAAATAAATTTTTATGAAAAATGCTATACAGTCGACCTGTCGGATCACCTTGCTTCCATCATATAGAGGAGCCGAAGGGTCTCGCACAAGCTGACGGACCTAATTGTTTGTCAGACCATCATCAGGTAGATCCTCATCCGAACTACCATCCGACTCTACATTTGGCGCTGGCGATGAGGATGCGGCCGGTGTGTCCGAATCAGATGATGCAGCCGCTACTCGTGGTGTAGCCACAGCAGTCGCTGCAGGATATGCATCGACCATGCGTGGAAGATCAAGAAACTCGGCAACAATGCAGGGTGAGAAAGTAATACTCACTCCCCGGACCGCTAAGTTGTAGCACAGAGCATCAGTGTCATGCTCTCCCATGGAATGATAAAACTCACCAACCATTTTTGGATATGCAGTCCCCCGCTGCTGACAGATCGGTGTCCATCCCCGGTCGGTGATGATGGATATGCTCCGTCCCTCCCATGAAAGATCACAGAAGTCATCCAAAATGATCTCCCGGTTGACAAGTATGAGCCTCGTCTCCTGAGCATGAGTTGCTCCACTACTTTGGCCGATCTGATCTCTCGCATGTTTTCTTCCACTGGATGCCATTAGTATACTGTTTAACCACAAGGAAAGTAAGAATATAAATTATTTTTTTTTATAAGAAATCACTTCATAAAAGAAATTACAGACTTTTGTCAAGCCATAGGACTTAAGAAAGAAAATCTGGAATACAATCCCACCACATATCAATGCTTTCCACATTTTTTGCATTTCTAGCTAACCTATGTGCAGCCATATTACCCTCCCTGTGCACATACACAAAATCACACTCAACAAAACAGGATGAAAGAGATTTTATTTCTCTGTATAATAACCCAAGTTGTGAACTCTCCATGCTATTTTGCTGTAAAGCTTCCACCACCAACAAGCAATCAGATTCCACTAAAAGCTTTGGGATGCACATACTCACGCACAACTGGAGGCCTCTAAATATAGCAGTTAACTCAATTGCTTCAGCATCCTCCACCTCATTCTCGGACTTACTAGTTGCCATCAACACATTGCCTTGATCATCCCTCAAGATTGCACCCAAACTAGATTTGTTCTGACCTTCGAAAACGGCACCATCGACATTCAACTTTAGCACACCGACTAGAGGGGACTTCCATCTATAGTGGTTCTTCATCTGAACATTTGATTGTGATCTAACCTCTTTAAAATTTCTAATCAACGCAACAACATTTTCTGCAACTACCTTTGGATTCAACAACAACTGGTCATGTACCATCTTGTTACGTCTATACCAAAAACTCCATATTAAACAAAAAAACAGTGACAACTTCTCCTTTAATACACCCTCACAAAACTTCAATGCAACCTCATGAAAATTCATTCTATCATCTATCACAAATTCTGGCAGCAATTCTTTCCAGACACCTTGAAGACAAACACAGCTAATCAAAGCATGATAAGTATCCTCAACCTCAAACCCATAGAAACAACACTTCCTTTCAATTAAAACATGTCGTCTTAACAAGTTCTCTGTTGTAGGAAGCCCCTCTTTACACGCATGCCAAGCAAAGATTTTTATTTTACTTGGTACCTTCATCTTCCATAGTTGTTTCCATAAAATCTGATGTGTCCCAGCCATAGATGATTCTGCAATACCAGACTCCATTCTTGCCTTTATAAATCGGCAACAACTCTTAACGCTAAAGGATCCACGTCGCTCATGTGCCCAAACTCTTCTATCCATTGTAACTCCTGGACAAATCACAACTTTAAGAATGTCAGCCACTACACTTGGATTGAATAGAGCTCTAAGCTTATTTACATTCCACATTCTTGTATCGTTATCAATAAGTGTAGCCACCATTTCTTCTTGTATATTTTCTGGTCTAGACACCCCTTTTGAAACAAGCTCAGTGTGCCCCGGTATCCACTGATCACTCCAAATTCTAACATCTCTTCCATCTCCAATTCTCCATCTACAACCTGCAAACATCCATTTCTTTGCTTCACGTACCTTTCCAAGTATAAGATGGAACATTTCCCAACCCAGCTTGCTGAAAACTAGAATGTGGAAAATATCTAGCTTTCAACAATCTGAAAATCAGAGAATTTTCATCATTCATTAGTCTCCATCCTTGTTTCGCCAATAGAGCCAAGTTAAAGACCCTAAGATCTTTAAACCCCATCCCTCCACACGACTTCATCTGACACATTTTAGACCAGCTAACCCAATGAATCTTCCTCTCATCTCCCCTTTCTCCCCACCAAAACTTTGACATAAGACTCTCGAGCTCAGAACAAAGACTTGATGGCAAGAGAAAACAACTCATCGAATAAGTTGGAATAGAAAGTGACACTACTTTTAATAGCACTTCCTTCCTTCCTTGTGATAGTAGTTTCTCTTTCCAACATTGGAACTTTTGCCAAACTTTCTGTTTTATGGAGTGAAAAACTCGATGTCTTGACCTACCCACAATGGGTGGGAGGCCTAGATTCTTTTCATACTGTTGTATTTCACTATTCCCCCATAGCAATCTTATCTCTTCTCTAACCTCCCTACTAACATTTCCACTAAAAACCATGGCTGTTTTTTCCATGTTAATCTTTTGACCAGACACCTCTTCATATTTCTCTAGAACTTCTTGTACCCTTCTATTCTCCCCTTCCTCAGCTTTGCAGAAAATGATACTGTCATCAGCAAACAATAAATGATTGATATTTGGAGCACCCCTACAAATCATTAGCCCAGAAATCCCCCTCTCAGCCCAGCTTCTTTCAGTAACGTAGTCAAGCCTTTAGTGCATAGAAGAAACAGAAAATGGGACAAAGGGTCCCCTTGTCTCAATCCTCTACTTGGAACAATGGGCCCTTTTGGATTACCATTTATCAACACAAAAAAAGAAATGGAGCTGATCCATAACATAATCATATAAATAAAATTCTGATTAAACCCCATAACCTCCATCACAGATTTTAGAAAACTCCATTCCACTCTATCATAGGCCTTACTCATATCTAACTTCAACGACATAAATCCCTTTTTCCCTCTCTTTTTTTGTTGCAAATAATGTACTAACTCATAAGCTATCAAAACATTATCAGTTATTAAACGACCGGGGACAAATGCACATTGACTCTCCCCAATAACATAAGACAGAACAGACTTCAACCTATTGGATAGTACCTTTGCAATCAATTTATAGACCACATTACAAAGACTGATAGGCCTATAATCACAAACTTTAGACGGAGACTTCTTTTTTGGGATAAGAGTGATATATATGTGATTTAAGGAGGTTGGAAAAGAACCTGTATTTAGTGCATCCAAGACATCTGAGATCACGGTTTCACCCACCACATGCCAGTGTTTTTGGAAAAACACTGGGGACATACCATCTAGACCCGGGGCTTTGGTGGGGTTCATTTGTTGTAGAGCTACCTTCACCTCTTCAGCAGAATAAACCTTGCTCAACTCCTCATTCATACTGTTATCCACCCTACCAGCTAGAGACTCCAGAAAAGTCAATGAGCCCTTCGGGTTTGAAGTTGTGAACAGATTTCTGCAATAGTCAATGAAAGCATGTCCCTTCCTTCCGACTCATGCCACACCCCATTTTCATCTTGGAGTTTGCCTATCGTATTCTTCTTTCACCTTCGTGAAGCCTTCATGTGAAAGTACTTGGATTTGTGATCCCCTTCTTTGAGCCACAAAGCCCTTGATCGTTGTCTCCACATAACCTCCTCCCTTTCAAGCCATTTATGTACCTCAACTTGTGCTATCTCAGATTCCTTTCTATTGTTCCCCAAATGGTCAGTTTCATGAAGCCTTAACAGGTTCTGTTTTGCTTGAGAAAGATTTTTTTGCACATGCCCAAATGAATGTCTATTCCATACAGCCAACTGATGACCACACGACTTTAAAAGTTGCATCACCTCAACCATTTTTGTTTGACTTGTACTTCTTCCCCAGATATTTTTGATAATTTCCTCACATGCTGGCTCACCTACCCACATAGCCTCAAACTTAAACATTCGCCTCCTTTTGGAACACTCCCTGACCCCTTCCACATCAACCCATATAGGAACATGATCTGAATATGCCACCAATCCATGTGTAACAGTAGCATGAGGAAACTGATGCCACCAATCTGAATTTGCTAGACCCCTATCAAGCCGCTCACTGATACATTGAACCCCTTCTCTGCAATTACACCAAGTAAATGGGTACCCATGAAAACCCAAATCCCTCAATCCACACTCTTCCACTACCTCCTGAAAAGCTATAATTTGCCTCTCGAGGCTAGGTCGTCCACCCCTCTTCTCATGGTGGTGTAAAACCTCATTAAAATCCCCTAGTATCAACCACAGATCCCCACTATTACGGCTTAGGGATCGAATCAAATCCCATGTTCCGTGACGTAAGTTAGAATCTGGGTTGCCGCAAATTCCTGTTAAAAACCAGCAACTATTCCTTCCAGAATCACATTTTATCACCGCATCAATATGGGAAGTAGAGTAATTGAGAATAGATAAATCAATATCCCTTCCCCAAAGCATTGCTAAACCCCCTTTTCATCCAATAGAGCCAATTGGTAAACAATTTAAAAAACCAAATCTGCACTTACAGTTTTCGAACTCCCGAACCGTGAGCCTAGTTTCCTGCAAGAACAGTACATTAGGACCTTCCCTCTTGATCAAGTCACAGAGGGTACGAATACCACGTGGGTTCCCAAGCCCAAGGGCATTCCAGCTCATGATCTACATTGGTCTCGGTGGCGCTAGACCCCAATCGCCACTGATCCATCTGCTGTTGAGATCGCATCCTTATCCGCAGTAGACAAAGAGAGATTACGCCTTTTTGCCAAACTACACTCAGATTCTGCTCACAAGTCTTCTTCCCCATGGATTCTTCGTTTCCTTGAACCAGATAGATTGCATTTTGTGCCCTTTTTGTTTTCTGCCGTTTAGTGTATGGACGAGACCCGTTTCCACCTTCTACTATGAAGGTCATCTGGCTTTGCCTTTTGGACTAAGCCCTTCAGTACAAGCCCTTGGGCCCCTAAAAGCCCCTCAATTTGCTTCCCCACATTAGACTTCCCCTTGGATAGCTTCGTGATACCAGGCCCAGCTATCTCCAGCCCATTTTCGCTGATAAGTCATTCATCACTTCCTATCACTTCCTAAATTGAAATAACTCGTTCGAACGCAACATATTCTGTTCGAACTAACCATTGTAATGTAACTTGACCGTTTAAATTAGGAAAATCTCTATTCGAACAGTATGTTCTGTTCATTCGAACAAGCAATTTGTGGTCATTCGAACAAATTTAATTTGTTCAAATAGAATTATGTCTGTTTGGCAACTGAGCGTTCGAACGGGAATACATCAAACAGACATGGCTGAGTCGACTCAAACCTGAACCAAATAACCTAATCTAGATGTTAATCTTTGTTTTAATCGATAGAAATGGTTAAGGAGTGAAGCCCTTTCTACCTAATATTTTGGTGTTAGGTTGCCGAAAAAACCAAAGTGGGGGATTTCGCATTCGAAATCCATACCCCCCAAACAAAATCCATTCAAAAAAAAATTGTCACAATAGAATAGGAGACTTGCTATTCAAAATCCATACCTCTTAGAAGTTTGAACATGGGCTTGCTACAACGGATGAGTGGTGGATGAGTGGCGAAGATGTGAAGGGGCGATCTGAGTGTTAACAGTGCAGGGTTGTTTGAACTGGGCACGATAATGGCAATCTATTCGAACTAGGTATATGATGTATGTGACGTCTCGTTCGAACAGGAAAAAACTTTGTTCAAACGGTTATTATACTTATAAATGTTGTTCAAACAGACAAGAATTCTATTCGAACGATGATTATACTAATATATTTCTAATTATATTACTAATACTAATATATAATAATACTAATATTACAAAGTACAAAATTAAAAAAAATAATACTGATAATAGTATTATAATACTTGTATTTAATATACTTAGTATATTATTTATAATATACCTATTCTATTACCTATAACATACTAAGTACTTAGTATATATTTTATACACTTAATTATATAGCTACTATAATGTAAGTATTATATATAGTTACTATATAGCTATAACTATTATAAGTTATGATAACTATACAAGTTAATATAATTACTATTATATTACTAATATAATTACTAATATAAGTATTATATAGCTACTATAGTATAAGTATTATAACACTAACTTTAGTTACTATATAATTACTATTAAGTATATATATATATATATATACTATTTAATATAGTATAAGTATTATATATAGTATGTATATATTATAGATTACTATATTATATATTATAGATTATTACAAGAATATATTAATAATCTATACTATATTAAATATTAGACCAAAACTATATTATATATTATCAATTATAATATAAAATAGTTTCTATAGTATATTTATGTATATTATACATTATAGATTATTAATCTTTTATATATAATAGATTATTATAATTATATATATATATACTTATAAGTATAATAATAATAATATTAGTTCGAATAGAATAAAGTCCCGTTCGAACGGATTTTATCTCGTAGAACATATTTTGCACTCTAATTAAAATTATTAATACTTAAAATATAATAAACATAAGAATTAGAAATACTTAAATTAAAATATATACTGATAAAATATTTAATTACAAAACTATAATGTATAATTAAAACATATTTGTGATTTAGAATATGGTTGGTTTACTATTTAGGTGCTGGATTTTAGAGTTATTTTTACATGCAGCTAAACCTTAGACCCGTTCGAGAGTTGTGACCAAATATTCTCTTAAAGAATGTTTGGGTACAACTCTTGAATTGTCCAAAGTGAACAGTTTGAGATTTTATCATCTATATGACAGATATATTCAGTTTAAACTCTTTTGTTAGTCAATTTAAATTTTGGTTTAGCATTTTCTTACATTCTTCGGGTATGTGATCTATAAGTTTCTCGGCCCATGAATAGGGTCGACGACTTATCATGACTAGCATACTTAGAGAATTATAGAGAAATGCTGCCAAAGTTTTTACTAACAGTAAAGTTTTGGACTGAGTATATATGCAGTATAGATGATAGTCTCTCGAATGAGATAGGACCAACTACCTTATAAAATAGATGGTAATTAAACAAGTATATTAGAATATACTCTTGATAGTGTTTATCCCATGAAATGGATTTTTTTTTTTTTTTTTTTTTATAGCGGCTGACGAGTAACGAAAATACGATGGATAGGAGTTGGATGTTGTTGACTTGAGCGAAACTATAAAGAGTATGCACGAGGGGTTAAGTTTTTTTTTAAGAGTTTGCTCGCATGAGTGTTGACAATCAAAGATTTATAAGATGTCCGTGCAAAAAGTGCAAAAATCTTAGTTCTTATAATTTGATGTTAGTAGAGGATCATTTATTAGTGTGTAACGATGAATATTTTGTGAGTGTCAATACATCTCGCACATGGTATGATGACGATCCTTTTGTTCTTGCTTGCCAAACAAATCAAGTCTTTTATTTAGATGATTTGGAGTACAGGAACCCATGGCTGGTAGTGGAGAAGTTTGCACCAAGAAATGCACATGATTACATTCCAAAGGCAGACGAACCACATGAAGAAGTTGATAGTCCAGCAAATGAAGAAGCATATCAAGAAAATGAATTAGGCATCAATTTATTTGTTGATCTAAGCCAATATGACATGGTCCCATTGTGTAGAGAAGATGTTCAACCCGAAGTAATTGATGATGAAATGTCGAAAGAAGATGAATCAACTAAAGTGTCTAGTGAGGATGAGAGTGACTTGTCCAGCAAAACTGATAGTGAATGAATTTCAAACAAATATTTTTGTAAGTATTATGCTTATAAATATCCATAACGTTTGTTCGAATAATAATTTGTTACAATTTTAAACAGATATGCCTCCCAAACGCAAAGCAACATGTGTGCCATCCCCATCCATTACCGACTCCCCGTGTGGTTCACCTGCCATCAATAACGGAACAACATCACCAAATCCAGAACAAAATATTTATCAAATTAAATATCACATTTTATGCTCAATTTACGTAATATATATTTATAAAATAAAATAACTTAATTAAAATATATGTTTTAATTACTGTATATATAGTTGTTGTAAGCTAGTGCCGAGGTCGAGGTACTACGACAGGTGTCTGCATAGAGAAAGTAAGGAAAATGGATAAAATTAAAGTTGATATTTTTGATTATCTCACTGGTGGCTCCGGAGATTCGGCAGTGTGGCTTGCTTCTTATGTTGGTACGCTTACTCGTACGTATGCATCGATGGTTACATCCTTCTGGTCTAAAATTCCCCAAGATGTGAAAGACCACATCAAAAATCGTTGCTTGGTAATAAGCTACACCTCAAGCAACTAAGTATATAACATGTTAATTTAAAGTTACTTTGTATTTATACTAATTGATTATAATTTTTGAAATGACGAGTTTGAATTTAATTTCAGCCGATGAAATGATTGATTAACGGTTGAGGAACTGATGTCGAATGCATTCCGGAGGTACAAAGGTCGATGTCATGCACACTATAAGAATTTCAGTACTACAATAGAGACGTGCCAAAATTCATTCCAAGCAATGCCACCCAAAGAATGAGAGAAGGTTTGTGATATGTTTGAAGATCCTACTTCTCACGTAATTTCGCTGCTATCTTTTTTTAATAGTATATGATAAATGTATTAAACATATAAACATAATTGTTTTTTTAGCAATGGAATACTATGAACCAAACAAATAGATCAAAATTAACGATACGTCATCATGCGGGTTCTCGATATTTTTAACGTTTGTCTAAAAAATGGCAAGTTATTCTCGTCCCCGTTAAATATTAACATATAATACACTTTTTTAATTGAAGTTCTAATATAGATTTTCTTTTTGCAGGAAGAATAAAATTATGATGACTACGATCTGACCCAATTGTATGCTAAAGTACATAAAAATCGTGATGGTGTTTGGACCAGTCCTGAAGCAGAGACAAATTATGTAAGTTTAAATTTCTTTAATTCCATTGTCTAATAATATTTTTGTTACTTATACTAACTTTAATGTTTTTATTTTTGTAGGACAAGATGATATCTTTTAAGGAAACTACTATAGATTTGACTGATGAATCATCTATTAACAATGCTCAGATCATCCTCTTCTCGAACCAGATCGAATGATGACAAGTCTAAAGAATTGGAGAAAGCAACACTTGAGATAATACTATTGAGGTCCAAAGAAAAAGAGTTGTTAACTCGAGTAGATCAAGCAGCATATTTAAAGGCGAGATTTGAAGAGAGAATGCAGTTGAATAACCAAAAAATGTTTGAATAGTTCTAGTCAATGATGTCCCAAAACTCTATGCCACCACGACAATCTTAAAATTTATTTTTTCTTTAATTGCCTTTATATTATGATATTCCAAAACATTTGAACAATTAATGTTTGAACTATAATTTGTGTAATATTAGATAGTATTTTTAATTAAATTCTAATTCGTATGATTAATACTATCCGAACGGTAAATTACCATTTATAAATCTATTCGAACAAAAACAAACTCATTCGAATAAAAACTAACCAATTTAAACGACATCCGAGAAATACAGTCTGTACGGACATTGGAACAATAAAATATTTGTTCGAACAACATTAACATGCAAAACCTCGTTCGAACAGATATAATTTTTGAAAATAAAATTTTTGGTCGAACGAATAGAATTTATGTTCGAACACAAGTCATTTGAAAATTTTATTAGTTCGAACGCAAAAAATCTATTCGAGCACTCTGTTCGTTCAAACAGGCCGATCAAATATGGTCAGTAGGTCGAATAAACATTTCATATTGTTCGAATGGATGTGTCGGTTTGAACTTGAAATATTCCATTTGAACAATTTATTGAGACGAAATTGGTTCGTCTAAAAAAAAAAGTTTCATTCAAACAGTTTCGACTGATTCCACCCAATTTCATGTCTAAGAATGATTTTTTGAGATGTCTCCAAAAACCTTTTGAGACGGTCTTTCCGAGACAAAATAGATATGAAATTTTGTCATCTCCAAAATTAATTTAGGATGAAATTTGGGTACTTTTAGACAATTTTTTGTCTCAAAAAATCTAATCTCTTGTAGTGTGTATATATACACTGAAATACTAATATTATTCACTTTCTTATCTAAAAAAGAGAAGGATACAATTTCTGTTAATCGTGACTTGTCATGTACTGCCCAATCATTATTTTGAAGCCTAATAAAAAACAACCTGATCAATTCAATATCTTAACAGAAACAAATTCCCCAGATAAATACTGAACTAATTCAGTCATAAAATACTATCAAATTATATTCATGACTTAGTTAAAGTACTTAATTATGAGAAAATAATTAAACGGTACTTTGATTTAAATACTTGCTTAAAGCAACAGATCAAGTACACTAGGCCCGAATCGAAGTACGCACACCCATTGACTTCATATAATTAATTATGAGCAAGAAAACCTCGATCGAGAATAAGTATTAAAAATCAACTTGTTTAGTATAATTGGTTCGATCGATCGGAGAGATCGAGTATCTATATATATATATATATATATATATATATAGAGTACTACTATGGACTTTGTCAAGCTCTTGAATGATCATGATATATATATATATATATATATATACACTCACTCGTCACAAGCCCGCGACGTTGACATGATCTAATTAGCGAGCTGGTACATATGTTTGATGTGTACGTACTTGTCCTAGCTAGCTAGCTCTTTCCTAGAAAAAAACATGTGAGACTGACCAATACAAAGAAACTTACATACTTCCTCTGGCAGCCCACATCCACGTGCATTTAACATAAATTGTACGTGATACTATGTTTCTGATGTTCCATATATAGAATGGTTGATTTTGATTTCGTTTGTCACCATCTAAAGATAAGTAATTAATTAAGATACATTTGAGTGATCATATACTCCAATGTACACATATGTGATTTTAGATCAATCTATATATAATGGTCCTGTAACATATATATGATAGATTGAATTTAACGCATATCCATATGATCAACCTTCACATGAGTACCATTGATATTGCAGGAGCTGATCATTTTCATGAAATGTTTAAAAAATCTGAATTTTAAAATTTTTCAATATAACACATAATCAGTGTGGTACGTGTAGTACTACTGAGTCATGTGCGGCTTACTTCTTTTAAATTTCTTGACCAAGTATTTTGTTTTCAAAGTCAATATGGATCGTTACAAGTATGTTAATTAATCAGCCAGAAAAGAAATTTAATATTAAAAAAATACTATTTCAGTGTTTTCCCAGAATTATGGAGACTTGGTCATTTAGCAAATCGGTTGACTGTGTTAATTAACGTTTGTCAAGTGGAATGTCCGCATCCTCAAAGAAATAAAGAAAAACCGATGCGCAGAACTGTCTGTATCAATTTGTCAGCTCTCTCAAGAAATGTATGTCACAATATTAAAGATAAAATCTAATCTCCCGGCTTGACGTGATAGGTTAAATTATAAAATTATATTTATTATAAAATAGATCTAATATATAATATATAGTCGTATTAATTTATGAGGCTTATTTTTGTGGAATATATTTTATATATATAAATTCAGATTTTTTTTTTCAGAAATAGTGGTGATATATATAAGGGTTCTGTTTCTAGATCTATGTAAAACGTTTATTTTATGAAGATTATTTTAGTAAATTAGTTTTTAAGAAAACCAATGTTTTTCTGGTGGTGGTTGTCCCATCAGAATATTTTTCTAAAACCGCTTTTTATTGTTTGGTAAGTGTAATCTTTTACGTAAATGTAAATTTTTTGTGTGATATGTATATATTAATTCGTCAACTTTTGCTTCTATAATAAACTTTTTATGTACTAGTTAGTACTGTTAAATACCAAAATCTATGTGCATGTAGTTTGTCTTAAAGTCAAGTTGCAATTTGTGAATTTTGATTGAGCTTTTACTCTATGTGCTTTTAAGATTGATTTAATTAGTAATTTTGTTAGAAATTAAACTATTAACTATATTAACGTGACAAGCACATGACATGTCACATCTCATAAAATTAAAAGAAACCTTAAAAATATAAATAAAAACTTCAAAGAAACTGCAGTGTGGTTGTTCAACAGACTTTCACAATTGTTGTTGTTCTTCCAAAATCATCATTGTCGATGGTGGAGTGTGCTACGTGATAAAAAGCTAGAGCAACACCCCCGAAATAGTAGATCATGTCCCAGGATCAGGAGATGCGGCAGATGATCGACTAAAGCGGTCGACTTGATAGCGACGGCACGACACAGAGCTCATCACTTCGACGCTTCGTTTCTATGATAGTATTATGACATCCTTGACTGGGTTGCACGAGCTACTCGATAGATTAGGATAGCAATTATCATAGTTTTGCATGTACTTGGGGAGCTCTGTCTCCAGTACTAGTTATGTTGTAGATCTGTTGGACAAGTACTGTAACCTTTTAGATATTAGATTATATTATGAATATCATAAAGTATGTTTATGTTTTTGGGATACATTACTTCTGGTACATAGTATTGTTAAAAAAAAAAAATTATCTGCTGTGAATATTACATATTGTTAGTTGCATGCTCTGTGCATTGCATCTTTATCTGTTATGAACGAGGGCGGGTAATCTTGTATTGCATGTTCAGATGCTTCAAGTTCAGTCAAATCTCAAGCAGGATTTGGGGGCGTTACATCCCAACCATGCCATATGATCGTAGAACACATCACTATCATGTGCACGATGAGCAATACCATAAGAGAGATAAATCACATAGTCAACTACAAATAATTAATCCACAACTCTCAAATAGTATTTTAAGACCATTTCTCTCCATGCGCAATCTTATGTGCAGTAACCTTCCAAAAAACATGCGCCTACCAAAAGATTCTGCTTTTATATATAAAATCCTTTGCACAACTATGAAATTAGCGATTCATCACAATCTCACTTAGGGTTAAACTCAAAATATAAATCTTAAATTTTAGTCAGCAAGTTCAACTGTGACTTTTAAGAATCTACAAGATGACCACAAATATCATTCAACAAACTTAATTTGCGACTTCAATAGTTCATATGAATCTCATGTACTCAACAACATCATGTGAGATAACCAACCTTTATTTTTCATTAAGGGTAAAGCGAATAGGGTCTTTGCCTCTAAGGACAATCACAACAGTTTAGCCATTACTTCCAATGACTTGTCCAAATCGCATCACAAACTTAATCAAATAAGTCATATTTACCATGTAATGAAATCTCAACCTCTAACTCCTATGAGCAAACTATAATGGCAACACCAAATAATATAGGCAAAAATAGATTCTTTGGTATTCACCATCTCATTAATTGTCAATGGATTTTGAATAAGAACTTCTAGAAATTGTTTTTTCTCGTAAACAATATCACAAAACATGAAGTTTGAGTTACTTTTTACAAACCCACATCCACTAGCTCGTAGTCTGGAAAGCCACTAAATAGGTGACAATTAATGATCTAACACAACAGATTGACTTATCTCTTAGGGGGACACTTTTCTAAGATTATCAAAAGTGTCTTAAGAACGTATTTTATTCAATAGGTCATCAATAATAATGACTAGGTACATTGGATATTTTTGAACAAATGGTTGATTTAGGCCGCATGAAAATAATACCAGTAGTATTCATATGCTTTTTATACCAAAATAGTACAAGTAACAACATGCACTCAAAGTACTTCGTGCCTAAACATCACAAAACCTAACCATCTAATTTGGCTACAAGAATCAACTATTTAACTCATTATAGAAAAAGTTTCATCAAATGTGTGATCAATGGTTATCTGTAGGCAACTCAGCTAGTGCCAAGAGATGGATTTATACCTCTATCATCTCTACTTTTTCTTTGTTAATCGGATCAATACCCTAGGTTGAATCATATAAGTGGAGTGAATCTAAAATTTTATGTTAAGATTTCTACTATGTGAATTCAATACTTTTAGCGGAGCACATATTACAAATATTCTATTCTAGTTTCTAAACGATGAGATAATACTGATATATAGCCACCACACTATTTATGAGAATCTTATATTCTAGTGAGTTTTGAGAATCACTATTACTAGTGCTACACCCTCATTCAAAGGTATACTCCCATACTTCCACTATTTTCGGCAATTTTTTGTTTCAAAATTTTGAAAATATTTATATTAAGGTAATGTGTGACAAAATGTTCTTTAAAAATTATTCTTTAAAAAAATATTAATTAAATCCACAATACCCAACTCTCGCCTAAAATATGAGTAATTTTCTTGACTCCACAAAAATATTCAAACTTAGATCCTCCATAATCTTAAGAATTCATGTTTGCCTAAAATAATCAATTGGCCTTACTTAAAGGCAAATGAACTTCATTTAAGGAAGACATGTTAGAATTAAGGTTGCAACCCCATATTACATCAACCTAAGTGTGATGTAATAACTGTTTTGTGTCATAATTTACTTATAACTCAATTCTTAGCAAGTAATAACATTGTGAGATAAATGTTCTCATCATATAACTCATACAATTGTGATTGGAAAAAAATATTTTATATGATGAGACAACTTTTCTTATTCCATATCCTTAGTATGCATGTATATGAGCTTTAACATAGAAAATGCTCATATTTCATTTTCTCGTTGACTCTGCTAAACTAGAATACAACGGAAGCGTTTACCTCTAGCAGCAAATCTCAGATCGAGTGTGACTGATCAACGGACTTTCACAATCGTTGTTGTTCATCCGAAATCATTATCGTCAATGGTGGAGTGTGCTATATGAGTATATGGAAGAAAACCATAGCAATATCCACATATTTCACGGCCTAAGATACCAGGACTAGAGAGACACACATTTGGGAGAGAGGTTTCTATTTGTGCATGAAGTGCTTCATTCAGAGGGAGAGGGGCTTTATAAATAGTCCATCTAAGTATAATTCCGGCTGGTCTTAGCCATTAAGGCTCATGAAGTGCCTATTAATTAGCCACTTTATAACCCCTAGCCAGAGGAAGGGAAGGAGTACCCATAGTGGGCTCCCCTTTACTACATATTGAAAATATGTTTTTAGAACTTTTGAGCCGAGATCAATTTCCAAAACAGAAATTTAGTTTTTCATTCACCAAAATCATTTTCCGTTTGACTTATATTTCCAAGCATATTCAAACATTAATGAAAACCATGAAATTATATTTCTAAAAATTGTTTTACAGCAAAACAAACCGACTTATAACTTAAAAGCATTTGGAAATTAACCGTGGTGAACATTCATTCAGGTAGCAGAAGTGCGCCTGCAGACGGGTTGATGTATAGGGATATCATTTGTTTATGATGATCTTGCCAGATTAATTGCTTATATATTTTACAACCTGCAACTTGCAAAAATCTGAGCTTTTCATATTTTAAATTCGAAGAGATGAAATCAGGAACATGTCTTCTGAGTAGGGGTGGGCGCAATTCGTGTTTGCATGTAGGTTGTCATGTTTGGATCATGTTAAGCCATGAATAATAGACTATATGGGTCAACTCGAACTCAACCTGTTTAATTAAACGAGTCAGACTCTAAAATCCAAACACATGACCCGTTAAATAATGAGTGATACAACACGACTCATTTAATCCATTTCAACTCATTTAACCCCTTTCATATCAATTGGTTGATTTAACCCATAAATTTTATTTTTTAGCCCAACTAATATAATATATTTAATTATATAAATCATTCACAATTACAACTGGATTTATATATGATAAAATATTTTATTATCAACATCCAAACAAATAATATATTAGAAAATTTAATATTCTCATAAAATAAAATTACATATTAACAAAGAAAACTTAATAATTTGAGATATTAATTAGTAGTCAAATACTAATATTAATATTACATCCCAAAAATAAAAATAAAAAAGCATATAAAATTTAAAAATAGAATTAATTCTTGTAAAAAATGAAAGTCAAGTTTTGACCGGATCCGAAGCAGAATTAAGTTTTTTTTTTTTTTTTTAAAGGAAGAGCCGGTAGCCACACACATAGCTGCCTCATCCTAAGTTTATTAAAAAAGCCATTACTTATGGCGGAAGAATACCGTGGTAACATTATTACACTTATGGGTTTACAAAATATAACTCTATAAACTAATCCAAAACCAAGTGTCAAAACAAACCAATAACACCATAATAAACCAGCAAAATGCTAATTCTAACAAGCCTAAAACAAATAAAACAAAGCAAAATTGATGCTCTTATTCTGTCCATAAGCACCTTATTGACCGCCTATAGGAGAAAAGAACATATTTCCTTCTTAAATATGGCAAACCGCCCTTATCAAGTGGAATCCTCTAGCCGTCCGTGGAAGCTCCAAAGCAAAATAATAAGTAAATTACTCCCTTTTGCACCAGATTTAGCCAAAAAATCAGCAATTGGATTCCCTAAAGATGTGTCTACTAGTGAAACAAATCTGACCAAGAGAGTTCAGGATTTCTTCACAATAATCTTCTAGATACCACAAACCACACCTACGACTTCCAATCCAGTCAATAATCAATTTTGAATCCATCTCAATCTCAATAGCATCAAAACCCATACACCTAGCACGTCTCAAGCCATAAAGCAAGCCCATAACCTCAGCATGGTTTATTAGAACCACAACCAATAGGCACCTAAGTTATTTGATTAAACGTATGAAATTAGTACGTATTTCGAGTCGTTTTATCATTTTCTTACTGTGGATATATGTGATCAGTACGTACGTATTCGTTTAATTTTCGAGTACTCCATGTTTCAAATCCTTAATTTGTAGCACTACTGGAATCTTTATTATTCATGTTCACTTCATTTATTTACTTTCGAAAATATAGATAAATAGACAATCCAGCTCATGATAACTTGGGTACATATTTCAAACAAAATAGTCCCAATATTAGAACCACCCTGATGGGTGATCAATGGAGCAACAATATTATTCATCGATAGAAAATTACCGGAAAGCAGAAAATTTTATATGTACTTCAAGATTCGATACATGGCCGCCAGTTTCAATCTGTACGTACGTGCGTTAGACGTGCGCTTACCTTGCCAATGGATTGAGTTCAGTACCCAGATCCATGTTGATCATTTTCATGGATTCTCTGGAATCGCCCTCATTCGCTCGAGCTAATTCAGTTGCCATACACTCCTTTAGGTCCACCACTACCTGGCTCATGGTTGGCCTTTTCGTAGCAGTTGGAGATACACAACCCATTGCTATTTCAACGGCTTTCCAAACAGAGTTACTGTTGAAGTTTCCCTGCAACCTGGGATCAACAATATTTTTTATGTCCCCCTTGGCAAGCATGGACCTCACGAATTCACTTACGTGAGTCCTTGCCTCAGATCTTTCTATAGCGGGTCGACTCGTGATTATCTTCAGCAGAACCACTCCAAAGCTATAGACATCACTTTTCTCGGTAAACCTGTTTGTTATGTTGTACCTGCGCGTAAGTAAACAGAGCATGCACCTTACGTTTTCATCACCTTTGTTGCAATGTTGTTCACAAATAACTAAATGAGCGAAATACTGACTCGGGGTCAAGGTAGCCAGGGGTGCCAGCAACAACTGTAGAAACATGAGTGCCACTATCAGTAGGGAAAATCTTGGAGAGCCCAAAATCAGCCAGTTTTGCCTGCAGATTTTCGTTCAACAATATGTTTGAAGTCTTCACGTCTCTGTGGACTATAGGTGGCTTACAACCACAGTGCAGATACTCCAATCCTAAATTTCCCATTCCACACAATTCCATGGGTTCAGTTTTTTTTTTTTTTAAAAAAAAAAATTCCAAGTTAACTCTTTGCAGCATGCTACCTTTTGCAGCATCCGTCGCGATACGAAGTCTATCTTCCCAAGTCAAGGTTTTTGCGTTCCAATCTGCATCCATTAACAAAATTCTTAAGAAAAATGCTATTTGTAATTACAATTTTTATTTATATCTGTCAGCTATTTTTATATTGATCAAAACTTTGAAATTTAAAATTTAAAAAGAAAACTGATAAAATGAGTCTAAAAGTATAAGTATATATAGCACTACAACTTGATTCCTAAGCCTTTGACCATCAATGCCATTGCCATAAAATTCTGGAAAGGAATTTTTTTTTTTCCTGATTCCTAAAAATATCACGGAGATTTTCTTTTCTATATATCGAGGACAAAATTAAGTATAAAAAAGCTTAAATGTCTGCAATCTTTGCTAAATAATTTCATTATTCCCAAACCTGAAAGATGCGCTGCCAAGTCTCCGTTGGCCATGTACTCGTAAATGAGCCCCATGTTTGTTCCTTCATAGCAGTACCCAAAGGGGGTAGTCAAGTTTCGATGATGGACTCTCATAAGAAGTCTAACCTGTAAATTAGAATTACCATGTGATCCTAAGTTTAATATATAAATGTATACACCATAAATACATACATACATACATTCATGGTAGGTATGTATGTATGAATTTATATTAGCGAAAAGTTCTAATATTATGAGTGATGGTACGTGCCTCTGATTGAAACTGCTGATAACCTTGAACTGATGAATGAGAGAGCATCTTCACTGCAACTTGGGTGTTATCTATGTAGCCATGATAAACTGTTCCGAAGCCACCCCTTCCAAGAATTCTCTCAAAGTTGTTGGTAATTCTTAGTAGTTCAGAGTATGTAAATTGACGCTGTAAAGTCTCCAATGACATGATATTCTGCATGTTGGATTCAGAATCTACCATCGTATCTGAAAAACAAACATGGTCGCGTTAGGCATGACTTTTGTAAAGAGTGTTTTTTGTTTGTTTATATATTAGTCTTACGTACCGTGTTTTGTTCTCCTTTTAGTCCCCCAAAAGATAGCCACGACAATCAATGTGAGGACAATCAATCCACTGACGGCTGATGCTACTATTGGAATAACAGTGCTGTTTTTCTTCTTTTTGCAAGAACGGGACGCACATAGATCTGGATTTTCTCCCACGCTAGCAAAATAAGGCATGGAATTTAATTACAAAGCGATTATATTGATGTATCATTAATTAATTTTTAGATATTACAAATTTACAACTTGTGCTAGCTTTAGCTTCTTCGCTCGCTAGATATATACGATCGATAAATCAATTTCTTTGATGAATATCATACCTTAATGATAGTAAACCATTGTCCCTTCTTTCAATTAGCTCAAGTGGAACTGAACCTGTGAGCTTGTTTCGTTCTAAGTTTCTGCGAAGGCAGATCAATGATTATGATTTCCGCTTAATTCATGACCCAGTTCGAGTTTTGTTAGAATCAGTCTATTAATAAATAAAAAAAGGTCCAAGTAACTTACAAGACCCTCAAGTTTGGTAACTTAGACAGAAAATCAGGCACTGATCCAATCAAGCTATTGTTTAATAGATCCCTGTAATAAGGAATCATTACAATTTTGATATTGATTGCCGATCGAAAATAATTGTGAAGTAATTAGGATTTTTTATTAGAAAAATTCTATTCACAAGCTACATGTGGAATATGCACAATGTATGATCTCGCCTGTTGATATTGCAGGATTTAATTTATAAGAAAAATTTTCAAATTGAAATCTTACAAATTAAATCTGCATGTCACATATTCAATGATGTGAATGATGTGTTCTCCACATCAACTTATGAATAGATTAATTCTTTTTATTTATTTGATCATGCGAATTATTCATACTTACAAAGATTGTAACATTATGAGATTTGATATATCAGTAGATATCTCTCCGGTCAATCCACTGGAGGACAAGTTCCTGAGCAATTTACATTTTCCAAATTAGGGATAATTGAGAACAAGTAATTGGAAAGTGATAAAGCTGTTCAAATCAAGGAAGGAAACTTACAAGGATGTGATCCTGGGGGCATTATCAGCATCATAGCTACAATCTAGACCTTCCCACGAGTACACTTTCGGGGCACATGGATCTCCTTGCCAATTTCTCTTTATTCCATATGTTGATTTGATCTTGCTGATGGCATCAACTAAAAATTCTCATATACGTATATCCAATTAGTCAGTCAAATTTATGCAGATCAATAGAATGAAGTACGTACGAAACTGATAGAGAAAGCTTATAATTTGTGTGTGGAAGAACGTACCATCCGCTCGGGCTGTTTCTGGTTGCAAGAAATCTTTCACATAATACATCTCAACTGCGTTTAGGATGGGTGGAAGTGTTGAATTTTCCACTTTGACAATCGAGAAATTATACGTCCCTCCAGTCACGGGCGATGTACTGTACACAGTAGTTGTATACAGGTAATCAGGGACAATAGGTCCATGCCAGTATTCCCCATTGAGAGTAATGTTGAATGATCTGTACTGGTTGGGTTCTAGCTGTACGACTTCAGCAAAGTGCACGTAGATATAGATTTGGGTCTTTGGATCGTCTGGTTCCCAATAGATCAATTCCATGGGAGCGTTCTCATTTATTGGGGTTATTGCAGTACTCATGACAACAGATGGTGGTTGGTCATCATACTGACTTTGGGAATCAATGGTAAGTCCTGTGCTCAAGTCTTTCAAGTCAATGGAGTTATAGGGCGACTGCGAGGACGTTTTCCATTCATAGGAGTTATAGGGTATCCAGCGGCGATCATGCACATCGTCTGGGTACCTAATTAATCAAACACATATATTCAGTATAATAATCCCGGAGCAGAATGTATGTTTTATTGAAAAGTTTTGCAACTTATCATTCTCACACAACATATATTATACTTTTTTATTTTTAAATTTTTTATTTTATTTTATTTTTCTTAAACTAATTGAATTTTTCTACTTATTATTTATATACCACACATTTAATAAGAGAAAAAAAATAAAATAAAAATAAGACAAAGTGTTATGTGTAGGAATGATGAATATAATTTTTCTTTATTGAAAGAGAGACAATTTTCCACAGCTCAAACTTACTTCACAGCCAGAATATTCGTGAAAGATGTATTTACTTCTGCAGCAATATTAATGAAAATTTAGCAGTACTTGATCTCATATAGAATGACTTACCGGTATGCGTAATCGCTAGTTGAACCAGTGTCCGCGCGCCAAAGGAGTGCCAACGATCCAGATTTGGTCACGTACGAGTTGTTTTGTAATGGCCTGAACACTATTGTTGATATAAATGGTGTTCCTAGGCCGGTGTTTACGAGACAGACGTGTATATAGTTTCGAGATGCGACATGTATGACCTCCTTGTTAATACTAACGGATGCATTCTTCACCTTGACTGTAACCCACATGTTTGTCCCGAGATACAGATCGAATTCTGGTAAATTACCTTGATCTCCATCGTAATTCCCATGCAAGAAGGTTCCTCGTATCAAATATCTAGTGCCTCTTGTGATGTTAATGGTGTAACAGTTCCGGACTCCTTGAGGAAAGCTTCTGACAGTCCATACCTGCTGTTGAAGGGTATCTATCAATTCAGATGCTATGCTCCTACTAATACCAGTGTCTACGAAGTTGGCGTCTGAGACGTAATCTATGCCTGTTGTCGTTTCCTTGTATGTTGAATCTGCTGGCAACAACCCACAATCTATGCTTATGAAGCCTGAGACAGATCATAAAACAGAGAACAATATCTTAGATTTATGCATGCATGGTTAGCCCAACCAAAACCAATTAATACTGTACGTACGACAAGATTTAGAGCATGTCATACCTGATTGATCCTGGGCATGAACCAGAAGTAGTAGTATAAGAGACAAAACACCAAGTAATGCAAGGATGAGAGGTTGGAACCCCCCCATCACCAGAGAATTACTTTCTTTCTTGTTTATGGGAACAATTAATGTTGCGGACACGTAGAATATTTTATACTGCCAAAGTGTAGTACTGCCAATACGTACAGGAGGAGTACTTGAGCAACGAAGTCGTCAATGTCCTTGTCACTATATGTAGAAGGATTTTCCTGCCGATGACGGCTCATCGAATTCTTTAATTCACATGTTCACACCATGTTTTTAATAAAATTTTAGAGGCTAGAGCGAAAGACATATAATATATGATTATTACAGTGGATTTGGTAATTTGTACAATTATATTTATATATAAGTAAATATTCTTCATGCATTCTATTATCAGCTAGCGGCAATTGGATAACGTTATAACTCAAGAAAAAGTCTCCCATTGCTTTACAACGGCAAAGCCTTCGTTATTGATTAGTTTTTGCCAATAAACGGCTGAGTTTTGATCAAGAGATCTAACTGCTACTATGCCACTTCAGTTACACTGTTTACTTTGCCCCATTGACGTCCACGAGGTTAATTTATTGAAAAAATTCATTCAAAACAAAATGACGTCCAAAAATACATAAAAATGAATATTGAAATCCTAGGTTCTTTCTACTCATTTATGTTTATGTTTTTAATTTTTTTTTAATAAATCACATGATGTCACATCAATGAGACAAAGTAAGCAGTATAACTGTGGTGGCATAATAGCATTTGATCTATTTGATCAAACCTGTGGGCAGTAGTTAGAAATTCCTAAAAATTATCTCCTGTTACAATTATATATACGTACGTTTTTGCAATTTTTATGGCCGGGGCTTTTTCTTAAAATCAATTTTCCTTTTAAATGATCTGGTTAATTTTTCCAACACCAAGCATCAATATTATAATACTGCATGTTGCGAATATCCAATATTGTCTGCATGGATCAAATTTATTTACTTATTTAATTTTTAATATTCAAGAGAAAACCAAATATATAGTACAAATTGAAACAATAGATTTTTCAGGCTCATCATCATCCGCGTACTTAGCCACAATTTCATTACATTCATTGAAATAAGCGATTAATTTCATGCAAAATGTTAGTTGCACTTACAATTTTTACTTACATAATAATACAAGACTGAGTGGAGGCAAAGAAAAGGAAGAAAGGAAAATGAAATTAAGAAGAGGACGACTTGGGGGAGTGGAGGTAGAGATTCGAAAGAAAGCCTTGTATTAATTGGGTTGAAGACTTTGGGGTAGGCAAATACTAATAGGGGTTTTTGTAGTACTGAACACTTAATGTATTTCACATTTTATAGGTATGGGTATTATAATCGAATAATATTAGATATAAATTTCAAATAGACAAGTCTCCAACCGTAACATATAATGGTAGAATATTGAATTTAACGCATATCCATATGAACCTTCACATGAGTACCATTGATATTAATGCAGGAGCTGATTTTCATGAAATGTTTATAAATTCTGATTTTTAAAATTTTTTAACATACACATAATCAATGGTACGTGTAGTACTACTGAGTCATGTGTGGCTTACTTCTTCTAAATTTTTTGACCAAGTATTTGTTTTCAAAGTCAATATCGATCGTTACAAGTATGTTAATTAATCAGCCAGAAAAGAAATTTAATATAAAAAAAAAAATTATTTCAGTGTTTTCACGAAATCATGGAGACTTGGTCATCTAGCAAATCGGTTGACTGTGTTAATTAACGTTTTTCAAGTGGAATGTCCACATCCTCAAAGAAATAAAGAAAAACCGATACGTAGAACTGTCTGCATCATACTGTCAGCTCTTCCGAGAAATGTATATATGTCACAAAAGGATACGAAAAAACTAATAACGTGACTTGACGAGTTCTGTTAAATTTATACTTATTATAAAGTAGATTTAATATATTATATAAAATCTTTTTTTTTTTTTCAGAAATAGTAGTACTGCTATATGCATGCATGTAATTAAGGGTTTGTTTGTTTCTATGTAAAACGTTTATTTTATGAAAGATTATTTTAGTAAATTAGTTTTTAAGAAAGCAAATGTTTTTCTGGTGATGGTTATCACATCCGAATATTTTTCTTAAACGCTTTTTATTGTTTGGTAAGTGTCATCTTTTACTTAAATGTAATTTTTTTGTGTGATTTATATAATATTAATGCGTCAACTATCCTTTTGCTTCTGTAATAAACTTTTTATGCACTAGTTAGTGTTAAATACCAAAATCTATGTGCATGTAACTTTTCTTATAAAAGTCAAGTTGCAATTTGTGAATTTTAATTGAACTTTTACTATGAGCTTGTAAGATCGATTTAATTAGTAATATTGTTATAAATTAAACTATTAACGTGACAAGCTACATCTCATAATATTAAAAGAAACCTTAAAAATAAAAAATAAAAACTTCAAAGAAACTGCAGTGTGTTATTTGATATTAGAGAGTTAGAGAACAAGATTCATGTGTTAGAAAAACTAGATCAAAATACAGCTGAAGCGTTTACCTCTAGCGGCAAATCTCAAATCAAGTGCTGTTGTTCAACGAACTTCTACAATTGTTGTTGTTCGTCCAAAATCATCATTGTCGATGGTCGAATGTGCTACGTGGTAGAAAGGCAGAGCAACACCCACATGTTCCACAACCTTAAATGCCTAGACTAAAGATCAGATGCACATTTGAGAGAGAGATTTTCTGTCTGTGCATGAAGTGCTTCAACCGGGGGAGGGGATGGGCTATATAAGTGTAACCCCCCGGCTGGCCTTAAGTGGCTATTAAGGTGCGTCATAACCCTTAGCCAAGGGAGAGTGAAGGGGTGCCCACTATGGGCGCTAATGGGCGCCCCTTTACTACATCTCTCACCCGCACATAGTGGCCAAAATTCCAAGTCTGCATTTTTCAATATATTTTCAATGTTGTTCATACTGACAAATAAGTTGTGCGATTGCCGAGCATATTTGTAAAAGAAAAATGAGAACATTATACCAAATCTTTCTTAGAGAATACCTGTAACACCTCGTATTTTAGTGTATTTTTAATTGAATGATCATTTTTATTAATTTAAAAATTGATTCCCTTGTTTTAAATTTTTTGAATTTTTAGTGGGTTTATTTTTATGATTTTTAATTTGTGAAAATTAATTTGATATGATTCCTTAATATTAATTATTGTTATGCATTTAAATTTCTCTTTATTTTAAATTAGTTTATTGTTGGGTTTAATTATTTTATTTTCATTTAATCACTACGTTTAAATTATTTTATTTAACTTGTTGTTTTGAAATATTTTTCGTTTGATCATTTTTGTGACCCAAGATGTGAGGATTGGACCTCATTTCTTTCCCTCATTTTTTTCTTTTTCTCTTTTTCTTTCTTTATCTTTTCTTTTCCCCCCATTTCTTTTCTCCTCTCTCTCTCTCCTCTCCCACGCGCTGCACCCCTCTCCTCTCCCCCATGCGTTTTCTTCTTATCCACCCAACCCACCACCGCGCGGCGGCGTGACAGACACCGCCCCTCTCCTTCCCTTCCCCACCGGCCGGCGACCACCCCCTTCAATCCCAGCCCCTTTCGCTCTGCCGTGAGTCCCCAAGCACGGCTTGAAGCAGCAACCTTCTCTTCGCTCCAGCGCCGCCGTCATGCCACCTTCGGCAACCATTTTTTCACCACTTCATCATCGACCTCCTAGCAACCTAATGCACTCATTCTCAGCCCTGATCTGCAACCGGTGAAGCACATTCATCAACATTTCTGATTTAGGCATTTTAGTCTTCAACCACCCTCTACGCCGCCACCCACGGCCAACCACCACTACCATTGGCTTCACCGACATCCCTAAGCCCTTCCCTATCAATCTCGGGTATTGGTTTGTCCCCGTTCAAAAGTGAGGTTTTGAGATGTTCTATAGCTGTGTTGCCACTTCTTGCAGCTTTATGACCCTTTGAAAATTATTATATAGCGGTGTAAGTATTTTCTCAAAGAACTTTCGTGATTTAAATGTATTTTTACACTAACTCATTTCACTGTGATCTGGTTGGTTATGCCGGACTGAATCCGAGGAGTAAGGGGTCGGTTGGATTGGATGATAGAGTTGTTTGTGTGATTGGTTTATGCTATGAGATTTGTTGGCTGTTTTGGATTTAAATATTGGTGTTTTGAGTTTGACGTTGGTTATTGTGGATATTGATGATTTTAGAAAGTGATGATATATTTTGGAATTATGAGGGTTTAAAGTTTTGAAGAATTAAAATAGGTTATTTTAGAAGTTTAGGCTTAAATATCAAAATACGTGATTGATTGGAAACTTACAGAAATTACGTGATTATTTTTATAGGTAATGATTTATAGTCGACTCGATATTTTTTAGGAAAATTTTGAAAAGTTAAGAAGTCCAAGTAAGCGGAATTCCTATACTAGACTTTGCATAAAAATGAAATGAATTGAGGTCAATTTTGAAAAAATATGCATGTTTTGTTATAAAAAAATTTGAAACGACTTCAATTATTTGTTCTGCATTACTCATGAAATTTTGTATAAGAATAATATATTTTCTAGTATGACTGGTGTAGACATGAGCTTATTTTTGACATTTTGTTTCTGAACTGTGAAAAAAATGAGCGAATATGAAAAATTGATAAATTTGCATGTGACGTGAAGATGTTCTGAATCTGTTTTGGAAAATGTGAAATGATCTGAATTTCAGTACTCTATTTTAATATGATTTGGCATTTGAAAAATCTTTGGCATGACTTTCTGATTTTGTTCTGACTCTGATTCTGATTCTGATTCTAATTCTGATATGGTGATTCTGATTCTGTTTTGCTCTTATATGTGACCTTGTCACGGAATACAATAGTGACCTCTGGCCCTGTCACGGGATACAATAGTGACCTCTGGTCCTACCACGGGATATAATAGTGGATTTATGTTCTGAGTGCAATCGCTTTGATATTCATGGTGAGTTATGTTCTACTTGACTTTCCGCAGAATGCACAACTCTACTACAGGGGTTAAACATGGCCTCTGTTCTGATATGATAGGATAAGATGAAGATGTTCAGTCATATTGTGCCAAATGAGTCTTTGAATATGAAAAGTTGTTTTCTGAATATGAAATGTTTGAACTATCGCTCTGGATTTCTGATGATATGTATTTTTGAGATATGCATATTGAAAGCTGAAGTATTTTGTTCCTGCATTCTGAACTCTGTGAAAATGCTCATATTTACATACTAGCATATGTTCTCTGCTTACTGAGTTGTTGATAACTCATCTCCTTTATCTTCACAATATTTTCAGATAATTTTGAATTTTTCAGCTGAGGATCAAGACTATGAAGCATTGGGCGAGACGACTTAAGAATAATGGATTAGGGATAGAAAGTTTTCGATGAGTATTGGTGATTTTTGTTAATAATATTGTTAAAATGTGAGTTAAGTGGCACGTAGAGAAGTTGATATTTTCTTGTGGTTATTGTATTGAGGATTTGACATATGAGTTTGTGTGGTTAATTAAATTTGAAGTGTTTACGTTTGATTTGGAACTTTTGGAAGTGTATTAGCAATGTTGGAGTTGATTATCAGGTAATATGAGTTAACTCTCCGGACCTTCAGGGACGGGGCGTTACAATACCAGTATAGCAACATCCATAAAAGTGTCTCGTTATAGCCCGACTCATTTGGTCACATCAAACTAAAATTCCCTAATCCGTCTCGAGTCCCAATGGCTCAGAACAATGCTTTATCTCCATAAAACACGATGTACCGACAACTATGTCTCAACTTCCAAGAAGTAACATAACTTGTTTATAGTGAGTTTAAACACAATATTGATGTGTTATCAAATAGTCTTCCATTTTCCCTCATATCATTCAGTTTTAGTCAAGTGACTTTCCCAACAATGTCTCTTTAGACCGTATCATCCATGGTTATAGACAACGTACCAAAGTAACAGATATTAAAACTTTAACCTCATGACATGGTCAAAGGTCTCGTAAGGGAATAAATAAATTAATGTCATCAATTGTGACTTACAAGACTCACACAATGAGGAAGTAGAGATTCATTCACTCACATCTGCTATTGGTCGTAATGGTACATGTAGTATGAAATACATGCTACGGTGAGATTCTCTTTTCAAAAAGAGCGTATGTCTAATCTCAATACACCTTACAAATCTTAGTTTAGTCGTTATCTCAGCACCTAACTCGAGTCTCTCATTTTGCTTGCTATCTGAAACGTCAAAAAAGATCTCGCATCTGGCTAAACCACAAGTTACATAGATTGTAAGCCATTTATGTATAGTCTTAACAAATAACAAATACCTTATTAACCTAGCTAAGAGCACCTCATTGGATTATAAAAAAGCAAATGTAAAATTTACATAATCTCACATGATTTTGCATTTGGCTATTCCACTTAAAACCTATTCCAACATTGGATTATCCATCTATTAATTAAAATAATAATAGAATATTATTAATTTAATAATAATATTTTTTCTAAATTATTTTTCCTATTAAATTTTTTTCTAAATTAAGAGCTACAAGGAAATATTGTTTTTATTTCTTTTTTATTAATAGTAAATATCACCTATTTCTAGATAAGTTTAACAGTCAATAAATTACATCGACCCACAATTATAACCCAAAAACAAATGATGAAATTCTGCATGAACTTTCTAATAACAAACATAATTTTTTTTCGTCAAATGAGTTTGAAAAAATATTTTAATCCCTAGTTCACTAAGAGAGAGAGAGAGAGAGAGAGAGAGAGAGAGAGAGAGAGAGAGAGAGAGGCCTGCGTGATTAACACAGCATTAGAGCAGTTCGGGAGAGGAAGAGAGAAAGTGTTCAAATTTGAGAAAGTATTTTTTATTCCATTTGATCTAGCTACAATGAAATCCAAATATGACCCACAACACTAATTTACTGTAGCTAACAGTCATTTACTTTTGCATTTGCATGCAGTGTATTTTTTAGCTCTATTATCCAAACTCTTCATTTTTGTTTGGATTTGCATAATCCAATGAGGATGCTCTAAGGTGACATATATATATATATATATATATATATATATTTGTGTCAACCATCTCTTTATGCTACATAAGCATCATGGGACACAATTTCTCATCTCTACTCACTTACTAAGTGCCAGAGGCAATCGCTCTTATAAGTGAGCCGATCTAAGTCTATTGATAAATTTTTTTCACCATAACATCCAAATATATGGTGAATGTGTATGCTCATTAAATGCTCTAAGCCATGCCACATGATCGTAGAATACATCACTATCATGTGCATGACGAGCAATACCATGAGGAAGAGAAATTACATAGTTAACTACAAACAATTAGACCACAACTCTCAAGTAGTGTTTTAGGACCATTTCTCTCCATGTGTAATCTCATGTGTAGTAACCTTCCATAAAACATGCACCTAACAAGAGATTTTGCTTTTATATATAAAAAGCCTTTGCATAACCATGAAGTTAGCGACTCATCGCGAATCTCACTTAGGGTCAAACTTACAATATAAACCTTAAATTCTAGTCAGCAAGTCCAATTACGACTTTTAAGAATCTACAAGGTGACCACAAATATCATTAACCAAACTTAATTTGCGACTTTAAAGTTTCATATGAATCTCATGTACTCAACAACAACATGTGAGATAGTCAGTCTTTATTTTTCATTAAGGGTAAAACAAATATGGCATTTGCCTCCAAGGACAATCACAACAATCTAGCCATTACTTCTAATGACTTCTACAAATTGCATCACAAACTTACTTAATCAAATAAACCATATTTATCCTCTAACGAAACCTCAACGTCTAACTTGCATGAGCAAACCATAATGGAAATATCAAATAGTATAGGTAAAATTTGATTATTTGATATTCATCATCTCATTAATTGTTAATGGATTTTGAACAAGAACTTTTAGAAACTTTTTTTTTT
The DNA here is from genome assembly GCF_004785595.1 of Juglans microcarpa x Juglans regia. Classification (NCBI taxonomy): domain Eukaryota; kingdom Viridiplantae; phylum Streptophyta; class Magnoliopsida; order Fagales; family Juglandaceae; genus Juglans; species Juglans microcarpa x Juglans regia. Next base: position 25,495,710 of record NC_054595.1, read on the forward strand.
TTTTTTTTGTAAATAGTCTCGTAAGATATGAAGTTTGAGCTATTTTTCAAAAACTCATGTCCACAACCTCGTAGTATGGAAAGCTACTAAATTGGTGATAATTTATAATCTAACACAACCAGATCGACATATCTCTTGGGGGATACTTTTCTAGGATTGTCAATAGCTAGTGTCCAAAGAACTCATTTTATTCAATAGGTCATCAATAATAACGACTAGGTACCTTGAGTATTTTTGAACAAATGGCTGGTTTATGCCACATGAAAATAATACCAGCAACATTCATACGCTTTTTGTACCAAAATAGTACAAGCAACAATCATGCGCTCAAAGTACTTCGTGCCTAAACATCACAAAAAGTAATTATCTAATTCTTCTACGAGAATCAACAATTTAACTCATTCTAGAAAAAGGTTTCATTAAATGTGTGATCAATGCTTATCTACTGGCAACTCAGCTAGTATCAATAGATGGATTTATACCTCTATCAACTCCACTTTTTCTTTGTTAATCGGATCAACAACTATAGGTTGGATCATATAAGTAGAGTGAATCTAAAATTCTATGTTAAGATTCTTACCATGTGAATTCAATACTTTTAGCAGAACACATATTACAAATATTCTATTCTAGTCTCTAAACAATGAGATAATACTGAAATATAGCTACCACACTATTTATGAGGATCTTATATTCTAGTGAGTTTAAAGAGTCACTATTACTAGTGCTACACCTTCATTCAAAGGCAAACTCCCACTAATTGGTGAATTACTTCCACTATTTTTTGTTTCAATTTTGAAAATATTTATATTAAGGTAATGTGTGATAGAATGTTCTTTAAAAAATATTCTTTAAAAAAATGTTAATAAAATCTACAATACCCTACCCTCGTCGAAAATATGAGTGTTTTTCTTGACTCAACCAAAATATTCAAACTTAGATCCCTCAATAAACAAAATTTGAAAATATTCAAATTTTCTTGACTCAGTTTTCATGTTTACATAAAATAATCACTCAGCCTTACTTAAAGGCGAATGAACTTGATCTAAGGACGACATGTTAGAATTAAGGTCACAACCCCATGTTACATCAACCCAAGTGTGATGTAACAACTGCTTTGCGCTATCATTCACATATAACTCAATTTTTAACAAATCATAAGATTGCGAGATAATTGCTCTCATCATATAACTCATACAATTATGATTGGAAAATATATTTTGCCCAAAAAGATATTTTCCTTCAAGTTTCCTTTAAAAAAAATCTCTTTAGAATCGTATATATATGATAAGACAATTTTCTTATTTCATGTCTTAGTATACATGAATAGAAGCTTTAACATAGAAAATGTTTATATTGTCTTTTTTCGTTGACTCTGATAAACTAGAATATAGTGGAAGCGTTTACCTCTAACGGAAAATCTCAGATCAAGTGTGGTTGCTCAACGGACTTGCACAATCGTTGTTGTTTGTCTAAAATTATCATCATCGATGGTGGAGTGTGCTTCGTGGTAGAAAGTCAGAGCAACATTCACATGTTCCACGGCCTAAAATGTCAGGACTAGAGAGATTACATTTGCAAGAGAGATTTCTATTTGTGCATGAAGTGCTTCATCCGTAAGGGGGAGATAACGCCTCTAACTGTAACCCTTAAGGCTGGCCTTAAAGGCTAGCCAATAAGGCTTATGAAGTCTTTATTAAGCCATTTCATAACACCTAGCCAAAGGAAGGGAAATGGATGCCCACTATGTGTCATGAAAATGATGATAGCAAAGTAAAAGTAAACAAAAAATAAACAATCAACCAATCAACCGGCACAGATTTACGTGATTCGGCAACTTGACTACGTCTACGGAGTTGCAAAGAATTTTATTATGTTAAGAAATCACAAAATATACTTTAGGGTGAAATTTCACTGTTTAGAACATCCATACTATTCAGAATAAGCATATTTATAGGGTTATACAACGGAAGCCAAAAATTTCACTTTTTTACAATATTCGCTCGAGTAGAGTGTCGAGTGTGCATCCAACAAACTATTTGTCTGGTGTTTGCTCAAGCATTGAGTTGAGCGATTGTCGAGCGAACTCTCTGCCTGGGTTTCGCTCGAGCCCACTGTTGAGCGAGACTTGGGTGAACTTTATGTTTGAGTTTCGCTCAAGTTGAATGTTGAAAGAACGTCAAGCGAATTTTTTGTCTGGTGCTTCCTGAGTCAAAATAGTGCCAACAAATTTTTCGGGGTTTTGCCCCCAAACCAGATAAAGAACTATAATGAATTATTGTTGAATTGGATCATCAAATTGGGCCACCACAACAATAAATCAAATTCCACAAACGCAACACTATGGGTGCCCCTTTACTACAAATTGAAAATTTGTTTTTTAGAACTTTTGAGCTTAAACCAATTCCAAAAGAGAAATTTAGTTTTTCATTCGCTAAAATCATTTTTCTTCTGACTTACATTTCTAAGTGTATTCAAACACTAAAAAACCATGAAAATCTATTTCCAAAAATTGTTTTACAGCAAAACAAATGAACTTATAACTTAAAAGCATTTGGAAATTAACAGTTCATGTGAACATTCTTTCAGGTAGCAGGAGCTTGCATAGGGGTTTACAGGGATATCATTTGTTCATGATGATCTAATTGCCAGATTAATTGCGTATATATTTTACAAACTGCAACTCGCAAAAATATGAGCATTTCATATTTTAAATTCCCAGAGGTGAAATCACGAACATATCTTCTAAGTAGGGGTGGGCGCAATTCGTGTTCATGGGTCGTCATACTCGTGTCGTGTCAAGTCAAGAGTACTATTTGATTATATGGGTCAATCCAAACGCAACATGTTAAATTAAACGGGCTAGGTCCTAAAACCTTAACACGACCGTTTTAATAATGGGTGACACTACACAACACATTTAACCAGTTTCAACCTGTTTAATCCGCTTCAATCTGTTTAATCCGCTCTAATTCGTTTAACTTGTTTCATATAAATTGGTTGATTTAACCCATATATTTAATTTTTTAACCCAATTAATATAATTTCGTATATAATACAATGATATAACTATATAAATCATTCACAATTATAACTGGATTCATGATAAAATATTTTATTATCAACATCCAAACAAATAATATATTAGAAAATTTAATATTCTCATAAAACAAAATTACATATTAACAAAAAAAATTTACTAACTTGAGATTTTAAGTAGTCAAATACTAATATTAATATTACATCCCAAAAATTAAAAAAAAAAGGTATATAAATTTAAGTATTTATAAATTTAAAAATATAATTAATTCTTGTGAGAAATGAAAATCAAGTTTTGACCGGAAGCCGAATTAAGTTATTTGATTGAACGTACGAAATTAGTACGTATTTCGATCGTGTCGTTCTATCATTTTCGTACTGTGAATATATGTGATCAGTACATACGTTTGTATTTGTCTAATTTTCTAGTACTCCATCATGTTTCAAATCCAAAATTTGTAGCAATATTACTGCATGGAATCTTTATTACTGTTCTCTTCATTTATTTACTTTGGAAAATATAGATAGACATTAATAATCCAGCTGATAACTTGGGTACATATATATTTCAAACAAAATAGTCCCGTCCCAATATTAGAACCGGCCTGATGGGTGATCGATCAGTGGATCAGAAACAATATTATTCATCGATAGAAAGATACGGGCCGTAAAGCATGAGAAAATCATGTTCTGGATTCGATACACCATGTATATGATTAGTTTCAATCTGTACGTACATACGTTTACCTTGCCAACGACTTGAGTGCACTAGACAGATCCATGTTAACCATATTCTTGGATTCTCTAGAATTTCCCTCGTTCGCCCGAGCTAATTCAGTTGCCATACACTCCTTTAGGTCCGCCACTACCTGGCTCATGGTTGGCCTTTCCACAGCAGTTGGAGAAACACAACCAATTGCTATTTCAATGGCTTTCCAAACAGAGTTACTGTCGAAGTTTCCATGCAACCTGGGATCAACTATATTTTTTATGTCCCCCTTGGCAAGCATGGACCTCACGAATTGACTAACGTGAGTTCTTGCCTCAGATCTTTCTATAGCGGGTCGACCCGTGATTATCTTCAGCAGAACTACTCCAAAGCTATAAACATCACTTTTCTCAGTTAACCTGTTTGTTATGTGGTACCTGCGCGCAAGTAAACAGAGCATGCACGTTACGTTTTCATCACCTTTGTTGCAATGTTGTTCACAAATAACTAAATGAGAGAAATACTGACTCGGGGTCAAGGTAGCCAGGGGTGCCAGCAACAACTGTAGAAACATGAGTGTCACCATCAGTAGGGAAAATCTTGGAGAGCCCAAAATCAGCTAGTTTTGCCTGCATATTTTCGTTCAGCAATATGTTTGTAGTCTTCACGTCTCTGTGGACTATAGGTGGCTTACAACCACAGTGCAGATACTCCAATCCTAAATTTCCCAGTCCACACGATTAGGTTCAGTTTTTTTTTTTAAACAAAAAAAAAAAAAAAAAACCCAAGTCCACTCATTGCATGCTAACCTTGTGCAGTCTCCGTCGCTATTCGAAGTCTATCTTCCCAAGTCAAGGTCTTTGCGTTCCCATCTACAATATATCCAACAACAAAATGGGAACGCAAAATTCTAGGAAAGGAATATTTTTAAAAAATATCATGAACATTTTCTTTCCTAAATGTTCATTATTCCCAAACCTGAAAGTTGTGCTTCCAAGTCTCCGTTGGCCATGTACTCAAAAATGAGCCCCATGTTTGTTCCTTCAAAGCAGTAGCCAAAAAGGGTAGTCAAGTTTCGATGATGAACTCTCGTAAGAAGTCTAACCTGTAAAGTAGAATTATCACCTAATTAGTTTAATATAATGTATGCATGGCCATACATACATACATACATGGTATTCATGTATGTATGTATGAATTAGCGAAAAGTTATAATATTACGAGTGATTGGAACGTGCCTCTGATTGAAATTGCAGATACCCTTGAACTGATGAACGAGAGAGCATCTTCACTGCAACTTGGGTGTCATCTATGTAGCCGTGATAAACTGTTCCGAATCCACCCTTTCCAAGAATTCTCTCAAAGTTTTTGGTCATTCTTAGTAGTTGCGAGTATGTAAATTGACGTTGTATAGACTCCAATGACACATTCTGCGTCTTCGATTCAGCATCTACCATCGCAGATGAAAAAAAAATCATGATCATGTACTTAAGCATGACTTTTGTAAAGAGTGTCTTGTTTTTGTTTTTGTTTACATGAATGTGCACCTTATACATATTAGTCTTACGTACCCTGTTTTGTTCTCCTTCTAATCCCCAAAAGACAGCCATGATGACAATCAATGTGATGATAAGCAATCCACCGACGATTGATGCTACTATTAATGGAATCATAATGTTGTTTTTCTTCGTTTTGCAATAACGGGACCCACATAGATCTGGATTTTCTTCCACGCTAGCAAAATATGGCATGGAATTTAATGACAAAGCGATTATATCGATCGATGTATCATTAATTAATTTTTAGATATTACAAATTTACAACTTGTGGTTTAGCTTCTTAATTCGCTCGCTAGATATATTTGATAAATTATTTATTCTTTGACAAAAATCATACCTTAACGTTAGTGAACCACTCTCCCCTCTTTCAATTAGATCAAGTGGAACTAAACCAGTGAGCTTGTTTCGTTCTAAGTTTCTGCAAAGGCAGATCAATAATTATAATTCCGCATATATATATGGCCCAGAATTTTTTGGTATGAGTCATTTAAAAAGAACAAAGTCCAAATAACTTACAAGACCCTCAAGTTTGGTAATTTAGACAGAAAATCATGCACTGGTCCTGTCAAGCTATTGTTTGATAGAACCCTGTAAGAACGAATCGTTACAATTTTGATATTGATTGTGGAATAAAATTGTGAAGTAAGGATTTTTTATTTATTTGATCATGCGAATTATTCATTCTTAGAAGAAAAATTATATTATCTGAAGAAAAATTATATTCTCTAGTCGATGTATATAACACATGCTAGATAGTAAAGTTCTTATGTGACTTATATAATTTGATTTTGAAGATAAATTTTAAAATTTGAATCTTACAAATCAAATCATATTATTTAATTGGTGTGGATTATGATGTGCTCTATACACCGGCTTAAGAATAGATCAATAACTCTACTTACAAAGATTGTAACATTAGGAGATTTGATATATGATCAGATATCTCTCCGGTCAATCCACTTGAGGACAAGTTCCTGACCAATTTACATTTTCCAAATTAGGGATAGTTGAAAACGAGTAATTGGAAAGTGATTAATAAGCTTATTATATAAAGGAACAAATTACTTACAAGGATGTGATTCTGGGGGCATTATCACCATCATAGCTACAATCTAGACCTTCCCACGAGTAGTTTTTCGGGGCACATGGATCTCCTTGCCAATTTCTCTTTATTCCATATGTTGATTTGATCCTTCTGATGGCATCAACTAAAAATTCTCACACGCAGATATATATATATATATATATATCCAATTAGTCAGTCAAATATATGCAGATCAATAGAATGAAGTACGTACGAAACTGATAGAGAAAGCTTATAGTTTGTGTGAGGAAGAACGTCGTACCATCCTCTAGGTCTGTTTCTGATTGCAAGAAATCTTTCACAGAATATATCTCAACTGCGTTGAGGAAGGGTGGAAGTGTAGAATTTTCCGCTTTGAACATCGAGAAATTATACGTACTACTTCCATTACTCTCGGGCGACGTAATACCGTAAAGAGTATATGCATACAGGTATTCAGGAACAAGAGGTCCATACCAGTATTCCCCATTCAGAGTAATGTTGAATGATCTGGACTGGTTGGGTTCTAGCTTTACGACTTCAGCGAAGTCCAGGTGGATATAGAATTGGGTATTCGGATTGTCTGCTTCCCAATTAAATTCCATGGGAGCGCTCTCATTTATTGGGGTGGCTGCAGTTTTCATGACAACAGATGGTGGCTCGTAATCATTTAGGGAATCAGGAATTTTAGGATGATCTGTGCTCAAGCCTTTCCATTCAATGCGGTTATAGGGCGTCCAGATGCGATCATGGACATCGTCTGGGTACCTAAGTAATTAAACACGCGCGTATATTGAGTATAATAATCCAGGAGCGGAATGAATCTATCTATATGTTTTACTGAAAGACAGGCAATTTTCCACAGCTCAAACTTACTTAATTCACAGCCTGAATATTCGTGAAAGATGTAGTTACTTCTGCGACAACGAAAATTTAGCAGTACTTGATCTCATATATATAGAATGACTTACCGGTATTCGTAATCGCTAGTTGAACCAGTATCTGCGCGCAAAAATAGTGCCAATGGTCCATGTTTGGTCTCGTACGAGTTGTTGTTTAATGGCCTGAACTCGAGTGCTGATATAAATGGTGTCCCGAGGCCGGTGTTTACTAGACAGACGTGTATATAGTTTCGAGATGCGACATGTATGAGCTCCTTGATAATACTATAGGATGAATTCTCCACCTTGACTGTATCCCACATGTTGGTCCCGAGATACAGATCGAATTCTGGTAAATTATTACCTTCTCCATCGTAAGTCCCATGCAAGAAGGTTCCTCGTATCAAATATATAGTGCCTCTTGTGATGTTTATGGTGTAACAGTTCCGGACTCCTTGAGGAAAGCTTCTGACATTCCATACCTGCTGTTGAAGGGTACCTTGCAATTCAGATTCTATGTTCCTACTAATACCAGTGTCTATGTAGTTAGCGTCAGAGATGTAATCTATGCTTGTTTTCACATCCTTATATGTTGAGTTTGCTGGCAACCCACAATCTATGCTTATGAAGTCTGAGACACATAAAACAGAACAATATCTTAGATTTATGCATGCATGGTTAGCCCAACCAAACCAATTAATATATACTACGAACAAGAAGATTTAGAACATGTCATATACCTGATTGATTCTGGGCATGAACCAGAAGTAGTATAAGAGACAAAACACCAAGAAATGCAAAGATGGAAGTTTGGAACCCCCCATCACCAGAGAATTAGTTTCTTGATCTTGTTTATGTTTTGGGCCATCTAATTAGAGTTTATACAGCCATAGTGCCAATACAGGCCGAGGACTTGAGCAACGAAGTCAATGACTCAATGTACGTCCTTATCACTATGTAGAAGAAGCAGGATTTTCTGTTGAAGTCCATGCCGAGCAGTCAACAACGGCTGCTCAGCGCTCAGCAGTAACTGTATTTGCAGTTACCAATTGAATGCAAATTAAATGCATTCATAATTGCAATTGAGCCTCCCAATGAGAGTCTCAGATACACTCAATTAGGAAGAAAAGAAAAAAGAGACCCAAAAGTGCTATGAGAAAAATAAGATAGTTGAGTTGAGGGAAATGTTATCCTCTAATATTTTCTTATGTTCAACTATTTACACTGCAATAAATATGAGTTATTGCTAGTTGAACCAGTATCTGCGCGCAAAAATAGTGCCAATGATCCATATTTGGTCGCGTACGAGTTGTTGTTTAATGGCCTGAACACTATTGCTGATATAAATGGTGTCCCGAGGCCGGTGTTTACGAGACAGACATGTGTATAGTTTCGAGATGGGACATGGATGAGCTCCTTGATAATACTATAGGATGCATTCTCCACCTTCCTTGATAATAATATAGTTTAGAGGCCTGAGGGAAAGACATATAATATATGATTATTACAGTGGATTTGGTTTGAAGTCGATAGCTCGCGCGGCAACCATGCTGGTCGATCGATCAGTACGTAGCTTCATTAGCGAGTACGTAATTAAAACAACAATCAAATGCTAGCTAAAGGTAATTCGTCACCAAATTACGGGCAAAGCGCGCGGAAACCAGTCGGTTTTTTATTTTATAGAATATTTTGCATCGAATATTTATGGAGTCCATTCAGCGATGATTAATCATAATTTTTAAGAAAAATTCTACACATGACTACATGATTTTTAATTTTTAATTTTATTTTTTTCCTTACTAAATGTGTGGTCATGAATGGATGATGATTAGAAGAATTATTTTAGTTTAAGAAGAATAAAATAAAAAATAAAAAATTAAGTGTAGTACTGTGTGGTATCGAGATTGATAATTGGCAGATTTGTACTTTGCATGCTACCAAGCGGCCTTTGGCATAAATTAAAGGGACGTGATACTATGAACCAATCAAAGTTAATTGAGCTCAAGTTATATCACTTACTTTCTCTCATTGACATCATACCACGATTTACGCAGTGTTGTGGCTTATTAAAAAAAATTAAAAAGAGAAATATAAAATAGGTAGAGAGAATCTAGAATTTCGATATTATTTTTTCAAAAAAGCTACTTGCACTCGGGACAGAGACACGCCGCATACCCGGGTTCAAGTCAGGTTTAATCAGCATTATTTAAATGGTGCATTTGCACCCTAAGTTAAACACACCGTTTCTCTGTTCAGTGTTGTTTCTAAAATCACCACTTATGAAATCAAACTGACCCCATGAAGACGAGACAACATCTTCAAATTGAACCGGGAGGTTCTGAGGCTTCACGTCGCGGTGGGTGACACTGTTTTGGTGGCAAAAATGCAGCGCCGATACCAGCTGCTGGAAGTACCGCTGTGCCGACGGCTCAGCTAGCTTGCCACGGCACGAGATCTTGGAGAACAGCTCACTGCTCGTGGCGAGCTCCACGACAAGATAGATCTTGATCTTGGTGGCCATGACCTCGAGGATTTTGAGGATGTTGGGGTGGTCCTGGAGGCGACGCATGGCCATGATCTATTGGATTATCCGTAGTTCCATGGCGGCGTCGACGATTTTAGACTTGTCGATGATCTTCACAACCACAGCTATGTCGTCCACTATTGACCGTGCTTGGTACACCTAGGCGAAGCTGCCTCATCCCAATAACCACCCCCAATTGGTACTTCACCGGTAGGGTAGTGGTGTTGGATGTCGGTGACGGTGATGGTGTTGGGGTAGGTACAACCCCTGATTCCATGGCTCAAGAGGCCGAGAGAGAGAGAGAGGAAAGAATCCAAGAGATGCACGGAACGGGTTTGAAGAATTGCGGTATTTTTTTTTTAAATAATAATATAAAGCTGACGTGGCATTAGCCAAGTCAGACAATTCTGCTACGGGTACCCAACAGCGGGTACTTGTAGCAGAATTGTTATTTTTTTATATTTTTTTACGTCATTTTGACAAAGTACACGACATTTATTATAAAATTTGACTACGTACGTACACGACATTTATATATTATAAAATGAGCCGTCTCTCTATCAAGATCAGCCGTGCGTCTTGGGATAAGCATGCATCTTTAAAGATTTCAAGAACGTACATAACGCTTTAAAAATAATTTATAAAGTCGTTAGTATGAATTAACTTCCAAATTGCTCCGTTAGTGTCAAGTGTTACTTCAATATTAATATATTTGTATGTTGATCGCCAGTACCCAAATTAGATCACCAAATCAAAAAGAATGTTATTTGTGGTTTGAATTTCCCTTTTTAATTTTCGAATACAATAATTGAATGAATTAATCCTTAAACATTTCAGAATAACTTGACAACAGCGGCTTCGTGTATGATGATTTCATTAGGTCAGAAGTCCGTCCCAAGTACGTTTTATTCATGATAATCATGTACAATTATATTTATATATAAGTAAATATTCTTCATGCATTCTATTATCAGCTAGCGGCAATTGGATAACGTTATAACTCAAGAAAAAGTCTCCCATTGCTTTACAACGGCAAAGCCTTCGTTATTGATTAGTTTTTGCCAAAAAACGGCTGAGTTTTGATCAAGAGATCTAACTGCTACGTACTTTGCCACTTCAGTTACACTGTTTACTTTGCCCCATTGAGCACTTGGTGTCATTGAAAAAATATATTCAAAACAAAATGGCGTTCAAAAATACATAAAAATGAATATTGAAACCTTAGGTTCTTTCTATCCCATTTATGTAGATATTGTGTCCAAAAATAGATCATACACTTGACTCTTTACGCATGCAATCTTTTTTATAACAACGCTTTACATGGTTTATTAAAAAAAGGTAGATAGGATTTAGGTAATTTTAGTCTTTATTTTTTATGTTTTTGGACGATTTTTTGTTTTGAATATCATTTTTTTATTAAATTACGTAGCACAACGTGGCCGTAGTGCTGCGTCAAGACTAGGGTCGTCCGAAGCTTATTGCTCATAATTTTTTTTATAATTATATTTTAAATAAATGATTTTTTTTATAAAATAACTTATAAAAATATTATTATTTTATTAAAATACTCTAATTATAAAATATGATTGCGAAAAGTTATGATTCGAGATATTTTGATAGGAAGTAAAGTTTACGATCAGTGTAGTACTCATATTGATGAGTCTTTGCCGGAAGTAGTTATGACCCAAGAATTAACGTGATCATTTTAATTTAAAGATCTTGAAATTGAAAGAAAAACAAGGATTCGTGTGCCGATAATTGATAAAAAGTCTAAGAAAAGATCTTTTTATCAAATCTGAATATGTTCAATATAATGAATTAAGCAAGAAATCACATCATATTTCTCGTTTACTTCCACGTTAGGAAAAAATTAACCTAAATGAATGGGTAACTTAGGGGTGGATACAAGATTAGTGTTTGTCTAGAATTGTGGTAGAAAATAAAGTTTTTATAGTAGTACTTTTAATTGTAAAGCCTAACTATAAAGTTTTATAATAAAAAAGTTGTTTAGTGTTTGGCAAACATGCATTTATTTAAAGTGCTCATAGAATTAGTTACGGTAGTTTTTTTAAATGTACACACACTATAAGAAAACGGGTTTTTATGGTCATTTAATTGCGACGAAAAGACTATTTGTGATCAAAACAGATTCATGTTGGCTGTAAATAGTCATTTCTCTGAAATTAATTGGCCACAAATAAACAGTTTTCTTATAGTGACAATTGATGAGCTTTTTCACTCCCCCAACTCTTGTATTAATTGGTAGAGATTCGAAAGAAAGCCTTGTATTAATTGGTTGAATGTTGACTTTTGGCCTTGGGGTAGGCAAATACTAAGAGGATTTTTGTAGTGAACAATTAATGTATTTCACTTTTTATAGGTATGGATATTATTATCTAGATACATTAAGCCTCAAATAGATAATTTTTGGGGATTTTTTTTTTTTTTTTTTTTGAAATGAGGATCTCTCCTCCCTTTATTGATTTAAAACTCAGCGTACCAGGCCCCCTACAAAGCAGAGAACCCACGCTGAAGGCAGGTTTGGGAGATGGGATGAGATATAAAATTCTCATCTCATCATTACACATTTTTCAAATCTTCATACAAAATATAATAAACAATTCAACTTTTTCAAATCTCAATTCACCTTTTTCAAATCTCAATACAATAATAATATTAAAACACAATATTTTAAACTCTCAAATAAAATACAAAATTCTCATCTCACCCCCCAAACAAAACAGAGGGTGCATTACGACTCCAACGAACTTTCTAAACATTACAAAACAAGACCTACGCTAATCAATTCTATCAATGCACTAAGGCTAAGCCCTTTACAACACATTTCGAATATAAGGGAGACCAAGCTGTTTATCTGTCCAAATCAACCCCCTCAAGGGGAGGGGAATGGATGCCATCTCAGTCCAGAGACCTGCAAATTCTTCCGATGCTTTCTGGGCCAAGAAGTCAGCTGGGGCATTGGCTTGTCTGAAAACATGTTAAGATTGAAAACATCTTGCTTCCTAGTAAGGCCATCAACTCCTCCCAAAAGTCTACCAGCTACCAGATTGGGCATTTTGCCCTTCTAAGCCAGTTTACCACAATTAAAGAGTCCATCTTTATCTTTATCTTGTCCAAATCTTTTTGACAGATTTCCTGCACTCACAGGAGGATTTGTACTAAGATTTGTAATAAGATCCTGGTGGGACTCACCATATATATAAATATATATATATATATAATAGAAGAGTAGTGTTACGACTACTGAAAAAATAGTTAGAATAAATCTATTGAATAGTATATTTTATCTTTTTTTTTTCTTTATATATTTTTTTAATCATCGTAAACATTTAAAAATAAAATAAAAAATTCCCAATATCATTAAAAAATACCTTTTTAATCACAAAGTCAAAAAATAAAACAAAAAACAACCATTCGATACCTAAAGTATTTCTCATTATAGAATATTGAATTTAACGCATATTCATATGAACCTTCACATGAGTACCATTCACATTAATGCAGGAGCTGATTTTCACGAAATGTTTAAAAAATCTGATTTTTAAAATTTTTCAATATATCACATATAATCAATGGTGTAATACTACTGAGTCATGTGTGGCTGGCTTACTTCTTTTAAATTTTTTGACCAAGTATTTGTTTTCGAAGTCAATATCGATCGTTACAAGTATGTTAATTAATCAGCCAGAAAAGAAATTTAATATTAAAAGACAAAACTATTTCAGTGTTTTCACGAAATCATGGAGACTTGGTCATTTAGCAAATTGGTTGACTGTTAATTAACGTTTTTCAAGTGGAATGTGCACATCCTCAAAGAAATAAAGAAAAACCGATAGGCAGAACTGTTTGCATCATACTATCAGCTCTTCCGAGAAATATATGTCACAGAAGGAAACATAAAAACTAAGGTCGCTTTATGTTAAATTATAAATTTATATTTATTGTAAAATAAATTTAATATATTATATAAAATCATATTAATTTATGAACTTATTTTTATGGGATCTGATCTTTTATATATATATATATATATATATATATATAAACTCATGTCAATTAGTCTGCATGTACGTGTGATATTTTTCTTGAATCTGACTGTTTTGAGTTTGAAAGGGGAACTTTTCATCGGTTTCATGAGCTTGATTGGCATTGTAGATATAATTGCGAGATGTTGAATTTAGTGTTGCACCAAAGTTTCGGATGCTGGGTTGGACAATCTGCCTGCTTGCATACTACGCTAATTCAATAAAGGATGGGGACGGAAAAGTGACAACCTAAGACCTTGTCCAAGCGGCTGAGGAGGAGGAACTAGCTGTAGGAAGTGGTTTACCACCCACAATGCCAAAATCCACTATCATGTACGTACCTCAAAATCAAAGATTGATGTACGTACAAAAACTAGCTAACTGCGAGTTATACATTGGAATGTACAAATTATTGGAAAAAAAAAAACATTTGATCCACGTACAAAAATTTTATTTTATTTTAAAATTGATATAATTTAATATGATATGTTAGATTATAAAATATTTTTTTAAAAAATAAATTTAACGTATTACCTTTAATCACGTTAAAATGTAAATGTTCTCGCACAGGCCACTCCACGAGAGCGATATCTTTGAGCGGTGACACTTGCCTCTTGAGTATGATCGCTCCATTTGATTGCTAAGTCATTTTGATATTTTTTTTAATTTTTTTATATTTTTTTAATATATTTAAATATATTTAAAAAATTAAAACAAATAAATCAATATATTAAAAATTACTTTCTTAATCATTAAATAAAAATAAATTTAAATACACAAACAGTTAAAATCAAAAGTAAGAGGGAAACTAACATTTTCCTATATCTTTTTACTACCGCCGCCTCAAAGTTGGAGAAGATTGGATATGATAGCCTCTGACTTTGCTTCTTTTCCTAATGCTTCCTATGTCCTATAATGGTGTCTTTTCTCCTTTACTTATTTCAAAATGATTATCCACTGCCAAAAGATGGCATAAAGAAATTTATTGAAAGGATTATGTTACTCATCATCATTCCACACTACACATTATACATATTTTAAATTTTTTAAATTTTATTCTTGCTAAATTATTTGAGTTATTCTAATTATCATCTATACACCACATACTTATTATAGAAAAAAAAAATTAAAAGATGTGTGGTGTGTGGTGTGTAGTGTGTGGGATGCTAAGTATAATTATTCTTAGTAGATATATAGGTGTAGTGTTGCAACGTTTGAATCCTGTCCTTTGAGTGATTGAGTCTATGAGCATGGTTAAGTTTGAGACCACTACTGACTCTAGAGTAGAGGTTGTTATTTTACTAAGTGAGGGTTCAATGCAGAGCACAGTTGCTATGCACGTTAAGTCTTAGGCTCTGCTAGGGTTTTGGTTTGCTAAGTTTGTGGAGAAGGTATGGTTGCCGCCGGGGGCCTTTCTGGCTCGTCGATGCAGGCAAATAGATAGAGGACTTTTGCTAATTTGGTTGCACAATCACCTCAACCAATCCCTGTGGTGGAGGTTCCCATGCATCCACCTAAAATCATCGATGGCGAATTCTGTATTTTATTCACTAAAGAAGCCTTCGTTATAGATCTGCAGCGCCTTTCAAATTTTCAATGGTGATGAAATTCATCCGACAATGCCCATCTTTGGATGTTATTCGTTCGTTTATCAAAAATCGATGGGGATTGGAGAAGCAGCCGGTGGTTTCGGCAATGTGAAGGCCGTGTAATATTTTTGTGAGGTTATTGAATGAACCTAGTTTTTTGAAGGCGCTATCGAGAGAAGCCACTGATGTAGATGGAGTTCCTTATCGTTGTTTATCCCTTCTGCAGCTTTTCCCTCACTTTTTCTTCTGTTTATTAATAATATCGTTGGGATACTCGACGATTATAAAAATTGGTCGCATGCATCTCAAGATTGTGACTTGATTCTCGTAAGTTGTATTATAGTTATAAACATTATGCATATCATGTGTATAATATGTATTGTAAACAAGAAAAAAATTCTAAAAATATAGATATAAGTCTGCCAATTTATAGTTAAAGTTTCTATGTTATGGTTATTAATATTTTGCACAACATATGTTATATTTTTTATGATCAGAAATAAAATTTTAAAATATAGATGAAACTCTATCCATTGATATTTTAAATTAAGAAATTGTATGAATTTAAATTGTCATTTTGTTGTTCACCGTGGATTGACAGTAGCAAATTTTTCATATTTTTTCAATTGGGCACACGTGCAATGCACGTGTCTGCCCTTACTAGTATATATATATATATATATATATATATAGATAATTACAGTCTACAGAGGATTTGGTTTATAGTCCATGCTGGTATCAGTAGTTTCATTATAAGAAAAAATATTTACAATTGTAAATGATGCAACTGCTGTGTAATCGTTTTGAAAAAATTGAATAAAATAGAAGATTTATATGAAAAAAATTAATTTTTTAATAATAGATCTCATACTTTTTTAAAATGTTGACATGACATTTATCTACTTCACGATTATATATAAAATTACTCTTTCATTACCGACTACTTTAAAAATATTAATCAAATGCTGAAGTAATTCCCCAGTATCGGATTACGTTCGGACAAAGCGGAAACCGATCGACGATCGTATTTAATTTATAGAATATCTTGTATCGAATATTTTAAGGAGTCCACTTGTCAATGATTAATTATAAGGATGGCTCTACAGCCACCGCTCCCAGCTCCGCTTCCAGCTTCTCGTTGGGAGCTACTGTTAGTGTTAGGATTTATTTTTATTTATTTTTTGTTTTTTTATATATGTATTTTTTAATACTTTTAAATTTTTTTTTAAAAAAATCACAATATTATTAAAAAACACATTCTTAATCATTAAGTAAAAATAAAAATATTAAAAAAATAAAAAAATGGAGCGAGAGCTACCAGCAGTAACCCCCAACGGGAAGTGTATCATTTCCCTAATTATAATTCCCGAATTAACTTTGTCACAATTTCGAGATTTATAATTGGCAAATTTGGACTTTCCATGCTACGTACGCCTTTCCTGCATGAACACACAAATTGGCAATTACGCATCATTTCATTTCAAATGTGTATGTGTGTATATCCCCTTATACTTAAAAGAGCCTATCTCGTTTTGAACATTACTCATGAACAGTAATAAACAATTACATTTTCCTCTCCCACGTATGTCCCTCTGCATCCTCACAACAATTACCAAATAACACTACACAACACCAAACAACACCACACAACAGAGCAAGGGAGCTGCATCGTGGCTGTTAGAAGCGGCATCGTGGTGGTCCTACGACGGTGGATCTAGAATCCCGTGAAGAGAAAGAGCATGAAAGGAACTGGGGCTTCGACTGGAGTAGTTGCAATAAGGAGGAAACAAGATGAATAGTTAACGAAGCAAATTGAACGAGGATATCCATTTAAAGATTCGAAGATGGTTTTAATATGATTTTTAAATGTAAAACAAAAGGAAAAAAGAAAAATAGAGCAAGTGAAAATTTGACAAACAACCATCTAAAACCCTGAACACATCATTGGGAAAAAGCAGAGAGAAATTAGAATGCATATATCGAAATCAAATTATTACCTAACCAGAACCAACGATGATATTGTTGATAGGAATGAAGATCAGCTTCACGAAGAAACCGACAAATCCCATCACAACAAAATCGATCGCCGTACAGAATGCCACCTTCGTGAATTCTACAACGCCAAACAAGTAAGACTGTAAATTCAGAACCCGATCCATCACACAGATCTAAACGAAATCACGAAATTACCTTCGTGCGTGTAGAGGGGTTGTGTGCGTGGGACTAGGGAGGAGTTACGGGTGGTGGGTTCTATGGAAGTGATCCGGCGTGAGGGAACTCAGTGGTGGTGCTTGGTGGAGCTGGGGCTGAGCTGCGGTGGCGCAATGGTGGAGAACCCATGCGTCGAGACCTAGTTTGGGTTGCTCGCGTGCGGCTGAGGGAGGAGCTGCCAAGGGGCTTCAACGGTGGGGTTTTGTCGTCGGCGTGAGGGGAAGCCACCGAGGTGGTCGGTGACGCCGCAGCGTGGCACACGGCGGCGCTGGGTTGCTTGAGGGAGGAGATCGGTGAGAGAGAGGGAAGACGTGCGGCTAGGAAGGAGATAGAGAGAGAAAGGGAAAGTGAGGGGAAAATGGGGTTTTAAATCCCAGTCGTTCATATTGAATCTTCAGATTTGATCTAATGGTGGAGGTTTAAACACTATTTAAACTAACTTAAAATAGATATTTAAAATATAAATACCATATCATACACTTAAAATCAACTTTAATTTATAAAATATTAATCTTTCATGAAGTTTTGCTAAATATTTTTAAGAAAGTAAAACCATATAAATAATTAAAATTTTTAACATAATTTAAATCTCATAATATTCTTAATTAACTGAAAAAAGAAAGAAAGAAAGGAGAGCCCAAACAGAGAGGGTGGATTAGCTTCATACGAGCTCACTACATCTTCTGCATAGTTGAAGGTAACATGACATGTATGCATTGATCTCTACCGTTAAATATGGTTAATTTGTAGAGCTGAAACTTTCATCCAGCTTTAACACTATTTTCAACAATTTTATTTTTTTGGATATGTCATTTTCAATTAGACAAATGGGCAAACGTGCTTTGCACGTTATATAACTGCTAGTATATATATATATGTTTGCAACTTGTAGCGTAGTACTTAATGGGACTTGAGGTCTAAAAAATTATTAGTTATTTTTTAAAATGAGTGTGTAAATCTTACACATCTTAAAATTATATCTAAGGTTACTTAAACTCTTTTATTTGTGGCATTTTTTAATTTATAACTATTTTATGACAATAAGAGCATCCTCATTGGCTTGGTTAAAGTCCAATAATAGCTAAATTTTAGCCAATATGTGCCAAAAAATCATCACATTGGATTGGACATCTCTATAAAATTTTAGAGTTCTGCTATAGTGATTCTCTAAAATTGTAGGTGAACAGTAGGTTAGTCAAATATTAAAATATTCAATTCTCACTTCTTACAAAATATGTAGGTATTTTTTGTAATTAAGAAATTTGG
Source organism: Juglans microcarpa x Juglans regia (assembly GCF_004785595.1). Taxonomy (NCBI): domain Eukaryota; kingdom Viridiplantae; phylum Streptophyta; class Magnoliopsida; order Fagales; family Juglandaceae; genus Juglans; species Juglans microcarpa x Juglans regia. The sequence continues at coordinate 25,514,597 of NC_054595.1, forward strand.
TTCGATTTATTATTATTAAATATAAAATGTGATAAAAATAAATTAATTAGTTAATATTAATTAGAATATTAATTATTAAGTTAATTATAATGATAAGTTAATTAATATAATTAATATTAATATTAATTTAATATTTAATAAATGTGATAAATATTAATATTAATTTAATTATAATATAATTATTATTAATATTAATTTTAATTTTAATTTAATATTTAATAAATGTAATAAATATTAATTTAATTTAATTAGAATATAATTATTATTAATATTAAATTGGTAGAATTATAAAATGTGATACAAATAAATTAAATAAAAAAATTATTAAATTAATAATATTTTATTATTATATAGAGAGTAAATGGCTAATCTAATGTGGATATTGAATTTAAATGAAATAGGTAAATGTAAAAAAATATGATATTGATTAAATTTTAAAGATAAATTTAGTCAAGCTAATGAAAATGTTCCAAAAAAAGATCTAATTTTGATGAGAGAGAGAGAGAGAGAGGATCCAAGTAATTACAATACGACAATTTCAATGTCATGGACCACACTCAGAAGAAATCAACGACTGATCTGCATGGTCCCTAAAAATTCTCTATACGTATTTGCAATTTTTATGGGGGCTTTTTCTTAAAATCAAATTTCCTTTTAAATGATCTGATTAATTTTTCCCAACAGCAAGCGCCAGTACTACTGCCATGTTATGATCATTAATATCCAATATTAATGTCTGAATGCATGGATCAAATTTATTTACTTATTTTGTAATATTCAAGAGAATACGTACCAACTATATATAGTAATTGAAACAACTGAATTTCAGTATATTCATTGAAACAAGCGATTAATTTGATCTTCAAGAGAGACTTCAGTTTCCTCTCATTTTGGCTTCAATATTTTAAAGCCATTGCTACCAGAAGACAAATGAAATATATAAAAATGAAAGATGATTAGAATCGACGACTTGGGGGAGTGAACGTAAAAGAAAAGGCCGAAGAAAGGAAAATGAAAGAAGAGGACCACTTGAGGAAAACTCGAAAGCCCTGTACTGGTTGATGTCGACTTTGGGGTAGGCAAATAGGATTCTTTAATTGTAGCAAATCGTTTGTACAATGAGATGATTTGAGAATGGTAATAAAATAATTTGTAAATAATAGTAAAATAGTTTGAATTAAGATATTTTATGTAATTTTAGAAAATAAAAAAAATTTGAATAATAATATTATAAAGTTAAAATATTGTTAAAGTATAATTTTTAAATATAATTTTTTTAAATTACCCAAGTATCATATATTGTATTACCACGTTCTACCCATTCAATCAACAAATTGATTAGTGATCAATAATGAAATAATTTGATAATCAATCAAATACATAACATGAATTATAAAGTATTGATTTACACCAAATTTGGTTACGAATGAAAACTCTTTAAAGAACTCTTTAAAGATAAAACTCTACGAGACAACCAAACTCAGAAATTCAATTTTATTATTTGAAAATCAATTACACAACTTTTACTAATTGACTCTCTTACTTGACTCGGCAAACGACCCATTTGCCTATACCGCAGTAGTAGTTAAAACCTCTGACGATATTCAAATATTGACTTCTCTCCTTAAACTCCAGTAACTTAACACAATCAATCAATCTCCAACATGGAGTATGAACTCACTTGAAGAGAGAAAAATAACTAGAAATTTCTCGAGTGAATTTTCTCACACAAGCACTCGGAAAATAATACTCTTCAATAATACCAAGCAAAGTCACCAAGTCAGTTACCCAATTGAATCTCTTAAATAAATAATCCGGAAGCAGTTTGAGTTGCAATCCAATTGAATCTCTTAAATAAATAATCCGGAAGCAGTTTGAGTTGCAATAAGACTCTGCTAATGGAGCAACTCTGTTGCGAATAACTCTCCTGACGGGATACTGACACCTGGCACTAAATCTTCTCAGCAGAAGCAGATTTCCATTCAAATTCTTCTCTGAATAATTACAAACTCCTTGGAACTCGATTTTTACACTCTTGACTTATCTAAAACACTTCATAATAACTTCTAGATAAACTCAAAATAGTTATAGATAAAGTTAAAGTATTTTACATTAATCTAAATTACAAAATCAAAAATAAGATGAAGTCTATCATCTTAATCACCTAATCCTATCCAAACTTATCAATTTAGTCACATAGTTCTAGCCAAACTTTTGTATTTATATTTTTGTTTCGAGATTTGAAAAAAATTGAATTATTTTTTGTGTTTTATTTAAAAATTTGTAAAAGTGATAATGATTAAATGAAAAAATTGAAAATTAAAAATTAAAAAGTTATTTTTTTGTTTTTTTGTAGTGATCAGATATTACGATGAGATGACTAGAGCTTAATGTATTCCACATTTTATGCATAATGGGTATTATTAAATGGAGAGAATAGACTCCGGATGAATGAGAGGTGTCGACCAAGTTGGAGCAGTGATCATGACCGGATTAGAAAAGTTTAATGGTAAGATTTGAGTTGTAAGATTTATATTTTAAAATTTATTTTTTAAATTACATTATGTCACGTAAATTCTTTACTAAGTGTATTCTATACACAAACTTGAAAATAAAATTTTTCAATAAATATATGGCACTATTAAGAAATATGGAACAAGTTTATTGTGATCTAGAAAAACACAACACCACCATCTCATCTCATCTTATCTCATCTCGTAAAAAGAATTGTTGTAAACCAAGTTTATCAAATGTTTAGAGCAAGTTAGTTGGCTTTTCTCGTATTCCCATGTTTTTTTTTTTATTTAAATCAAACCAAACACAGCAGGTAGAGTACCCTATGATATTAAAGTCGTTAACTTGGGCCAAGACTACCAATTCTGGTAAGTTTCTTGTATATTTGATTATTTTTGTAGATGATCGTTAACTCGGGTCGAGATCACTACTCTTCAGAATATAGAGATGACTGATTAATGAAGGTGAAAGATCGTCAATATGATCATTTGGCATTGTAGATATAATTGCGAGATGTTGAATTTAGGTATATATGAATGAGCAAAGGATGGGGACGGAAAAGTGACAACCTTGTCCAAGCGGCCGAGGAAGAACTAGCCATAGTTGATATCAAAGATTGATATACTGCAAGTTATACTTTGGATACTACAAATTACAGAAAAATGAAAAATGAAAAAAGAAAAATATATTATGTATACAGAAATGTTGATTTTTTTAAAAAAAAATTGATATCGTATTTTACATTATAAAATATTTTAAATGAATATTTAAATTTATCATATGTTGGTGTAAACTAATAAGTTATTATAACACCAGATAATGTCGCATTAACAACCTTAAATATTGTCGCTGCAGTAATAATACCATAGTTTAGTTTAAAAAAAAAAACAAAAAGGAAAAAAACCTTTCATCGCACCCACTGGTCGTAAGCGCACACACGACCCGACTGACTGATTAACAAACCGAGCCAGCCTGATGGCGACCCCACCGGTGGCTTCTGTTCCGCCGGCGAACCCGGGGTTGGAAGGCGGCCCACCAGCTCCGCCAGCGCCTCCGGGAACTGACATGACCGGAATATGCTTCAGGGACCAGCTGTGGCTCAACACCTACCCTCTCGACCGCAACCTCGTCTTCGATTACTTCGCCCTCTCACCCTTCTACGACTGGACCTGCAACAACGAGCAGCTTCGCATGCGCTCCATTCACCCACTTGATCTCTCCCACCTCTCGTAAGCTCCCCCAAAACCCTCCCTCCCTAACAAATACATTTACATACATCTATTATTATTATTATTATTTGTATTTTTAGTGCTTTCCATTGTTGAATCTCTTGATTTATGCACAATAAATTAAAAATCCCAAATGATTTAAATTATTTCCATTTCATAATTTCTGACCTTTTTCGTGAAATTTTTCTTTAAGTTGAATTCTCTTTATTTCTATTTGTATAATCTTTCTTCTTATGTGCCTCTATTTCTTTTCGTGAAGTTAACCCTAATCTTTAATTGGAAATTTTCAAGTATCAGTATTGACGTAGTGTGAATCAATGTCCAAATCAACATATATTCAAAAACAGAGCTTGAAAATTAATATTGCCGTAAGTTTTTCTTCATATTTCTCTATATTTCTATTGTGAATATGTCATTTACATTTATTTTGCAGTTTCTCAAATTTATTTTTCAAAATTTTCTTATAAATGTTATCAGTATTTAATTAATTTATAAAAGATCATGCAATTTGACCCGTAACCTTGGTTGAACCAATGACTCGGTGACCCAAGACCCTCTCTGGGTGACACAAGACCTACACTATGTCATGGTCAGGTACCGGTTTAATAATTATAGTTTCTGAGTAATTTATGAATGCAAGGTTTAAGTAATCTTGCAATGTAAGTTACTGATCAAAAGAAAATCTTGCAATGTAAGTTGATAGCAGTTTGTACTTGTAGCGACCCACATCAAGGTGCTGTTAAAGATTGTGATTGATTTGTTGACAGGAAAATGGCAGGTATAGAATACATGCTATATGAAGTTATGGAGCCCCATCTATTTGTTATCCGCAAGCAAAAGAGGGATGGTCCTGAAAAGGTTACACCGATGCTCACTTATTATGTTTTGGATGGATCGATTTACCAAGCACCCCAGCTTTGCAATGTTTTTGCTGCTCGAGTTGTAAGTTCGTATGTCTTCCCTTTTGTCCCTACGATATTTATTCTTGCAAAAGTATGCATACAAGCATGTCAGCATTTATTGGAATGAAAGTGTGCACAGTGTATTGGAAACGCTAGTCATGCCAATTTCTCAAAACAATGAAAACTGAGGTTCTTAAAACCCAATATTTTAGATTCATGCTTATGCTACATTATTGCCATATGGATGCTGTAGGTGGTCATTATTCTTTTAAGTGCAGAAGTTGGGATTGTAAATGTTCTTGCACTGCCCAACAGTGATATCAAGAAAAACTGCAATACGAAGGCTGCTTTCAAATATACATCATTGTTATTCATCATTTTTTTAATATTTAATATTTTTTTTATAAGTTCTTAATATTTAATCTTAAAGGACCAACTTTTTTTGCTCCTAATTACATAGTTTTGTTGCAGGGGCGGGCTCTCTATTATATATCCAAGGCTTTTACTACTGCTGCCTCAAAGTTGGAGAAGATTGGATATGGTAGCTGCTTGCTTCTGACTTTGCTTCTTTTCCTTATGCTTCCTGTGCCCTAAAATTGTGTCTTTTCTCTTTTACTTATGCCAAAATGATTATCCACTATCAAAAGGTGACATAAAAGAAATTTATCGAAAAAAGGGTTATTCAGCATAATGGTTATGCGTTTGACTTATGGAAGGGTGTAGCTCTAGAGCTTTAGTAGATATGTGTAGTAGTGCAACTTTGGAATCCTATCATTTGAGTTTATAAGTCTGGTTTATTTGAGTTTCACTGCTTTGAATTCTTAGGGGTTATGATTTTGAACATTCTACATAAGATGCAATTAATTTAACCTAAACTATTGTAATGCCCCAAGGAAGGCCCAAGCCACATCTGGGTCCATACTCCAAAAGGACCAAAAGGTGGTACAATTGGAGCCCTTTGAATCATTATAAAAGAGCAAGACCTTTTTCCACCCTTCTAACGTGAGATCCCATTCCACCTATACTCACTCAATATGGGGGGTATCCCAATCTCCTCCCTTAAACTTATAAGATAATTCATTTGTGTTCATGTTCTGAGATGTCTTGTCATTGCTAAACATATGATGTTCTATTTTTTTTTATCGATATTACCCACAAGTTAACTGCTCGAAAGCTTAAATGCTTTGCAGAAAACATTGGATCTGTTAGATAATAATTAATTATTCCGTCATTACTCCAACTTTAAAGGAGAAAAATCTTGTTTGGAGTTGCTATGTTTTGATAACATGGGTTTGGGCATTGTTTAGGAATCCTTAGATATTAGGGTAGTTAAGTCATTAGCTCGACCCCAAGTAACTTTGTCCTGGAATATTTGGCATTGAGCATAGCCTAGTCCAGTCATACCTTGTCTATGATATGGTCGATGCCTTAAAAGTTCGAAAATTGTTTTATCACATTGCTCTGAAAGTAATCATCCTTGGATAGGTTCTTGGTTATCTTCTTTCTTATAGCATGGGTTGCTGGGGGAGAGGGCTGATCATAACAGATTGGTCATTCTATTGGCCAGCATGCATGGCATTGCCATATGTTTTGATTGTGGCATTTTCTCCTTTTCTGCGCCCCGCACACCCGGGGGGCAGGGGTATCGTGTTTTTATCATGTTGATTTTGTTGTCATTCTGATGCAGTTGATGCTGAAAATGACAGTGCAGCCTTGGAATCGAAGGTTGCTAAAGAAACTATTGATTTTAAGGAAGTTAAGCGAGTAGATCATATTCTTGCATCCTTGCAACGCAAGGTAACCTCTCTATGTCTTTGGAAGTTTTTTCTCATTAAGGAGTCATTGAGTATGGCATTTCCAGATATATTACTCAAAAGAATCGACTGAATTTGCCTAGTGAATTGGAATTGTGAAAATAAAAATACAATTCATGGGGAGATCAAGAAACTTGATTGAACTACTTCATTTCTACTATGGTACCACTTAGAATATACCAAACCCTGGTTGCCCCCCCCTCTCCTGCCCTTTTTTCTAAAACAAGGAAACAAATAGCCCTTACGTCTATTTATATGCTGGTTGATATGCACATCTTTGGTTTTCTTCCAATTTGAGTTGACAGCAAATGTAACCCATTGAGGCATTTGAATACTCATTATATTTTATTCCGGTATTTATCATTGACCTTGTTTTTCCCCTTACCTAATCGAAGTCTCAATTCTGACAACCACGTTGGTCTATGGAAGCATAAAGTAGTAATGCAAGACCATGGTTGTGAGTTTCTTATATTCTGTTAGCGTAAATGTTTTACGTCTTGGCAAAAGATGAATGTTTTCCCTTTGAAAATAAGTGGCTGAGTTGGTTCTCAGTTTGATTGTAAGCCACAGTTTTTTTTGTGAGTCTAAAATCTGAATACTAGGAATTTTGCTTTCTTTCTCCTCTCTTTTTGAGCAGTTACCTCCGGCTCCCCCACCACCACCATTTCCAGAAGGCTATGTGCCTCCTCACACTGCTGATGCAGAGAAAGGACCCGAAGGCCCGCAATCAGGAGAACCGCAAGCTCCTTCAGTTGACCCCATCATCGATCAAGGTCCAGCTAAAAGAATGAAAATTTGAAGAACATCCAGTTCCCAGATTTATCAGCATCCAAGAGTATATTGGACGTGGATGCTACCTTCGAGAGATGAATTTTTCATGCAGCTAAGTTCTGACTTAAATGTCTTCCAAAAAGTCCCTTTTGTTGGTTATTAAACCTTCACCATTTGAAGTTCTGGTCATGATCTGTAGTAAAGGTTAGCGTGACATAACATGTATGCCGACAATGCACCTAACATGTGTAAGTTCAAACTAACATATTGATTTTCCCTTGTAGCATATCTCCATTTTGAGGATTGAGTGTAAACATTTTGCATTTAAGCTTTTGCTCAAACAAATGTAATGGGATATACAAGTTGAGCACTCTTAGTTCCAAGTGACTCTAAAGCAAGATCTGGTCTGGGCAGCTGATTACTTTTCTTATTTTGCATGTTCATACCCAACTTGAAAAGCTCTATTTCAGTAATGGTTTTTGACATTTTGTTGTGTTTTTCCTTGTTTTTGAGTTGATTGGAAAATATATTTCCAGTCTTAATTTTTATGTCCTGGTTTGAAGTTGAATATAAGTATTGCGATCATCTTGAAATACTCTTTTTACTCTTACTGATACGATCTCTGACGTGAATCTTAAAAAAAAATACAAACAAAAGTGAGATGAAGTTCTATATTAAGAAAGTGAATATATGTTTGAGGATGTTCAATACAGAGAGACAACTATTGTATGTAGACTATGAGAGAGAGAGAGAGAGAGATTTGTCAAGTGAGCTCAGTAGCTAGTTCATGAGAAAGTGAAGCATAAAACACAGAAAGTGATTGGGGGGTTGGTGCACCAAGGAGTGTAGGGGTTCTTATGGAGTGAGTTTATGGAAGTTTATTAGGAAATGATGGGATTTTTTCTTGAAACAAGTCAACTTTGTGGTTGGTGATGGTTCAAAAGTTAGATTCTGGTTTGATGTTTGGTGCAGATAAATTGAATTGTTTAGAGCCTTCCCGATTGTTTTCAGATTGGCTGTTAATCAACAGGCTTCAATTTAAAAGATGATGAGCTATTCCAATGGAGATGCTTTGGGATGTTAGTTTTTCCAGACCTGTTCAGGATTTTGGAAATTGAGGAGGTTACTGATTTTTTCAGATTGTTGTACACAGTGGATACTAGAAGACATGGCAGGGATCAATTGTGCTGGAGACATACAGCTTCTAACAAGTTTATAGGTAGATAATTTTATAAGTTATTGGTCAATCAGCAACACATTTGTTTTCCTTGGAAGAGTATATGGAAGGCTCATGTTCCGTCAAAGGTGACTTTCTTTGTATGGACAGCTGCAATAAGAAATATTTAGACAATAGATAACTTGAGAAAGCGTGGAATGATTGTTTTGGATTGGTACTTTATGTGTAGAAAAGATGCGAAATCAGTGAATCATTTATTTCTACACTGTAATGTGGCTAAAGTGTTGTGGGATGGTGTGTTTAGAAGAGCCACTGATCTGGGTTATGCCAAAAGTAGTGGTCGATTTACTAGCAAGCTGGACCAATCTTCATACTTGCTCCCGAGTGGCAGCTGCATGGAAGATAATTCATTTGTATATTATGTGGTACATTTGGTTGGAAATGAATGCAAGGTGTTTTAATAATAGGAAAGTAATGTAGATGAACTCTGAAAATTTTTTACAAGTTCTTTACTTGGTTGGTTTTCTGCTATTGTATCCAATGGAGGGGTTGTCAATGAGTTTTTGTCATCGTTTTTTTAGTTTTAGAATGTAACTAGATGTTTTCTTTGTATACTTCCTTGTACGTGGGTTTTGCCCATTACTATTTTGATGAATAAAACTTTTACTTATTAAAAAAAAAAAAAATACTAAGATCGCTCCTAATCTCTTTTCACGATATAGAATTCATGAGGGCTTGGGTGGGAATCGATTAGATTAAACAAGAAGAAAAACGACAGTTTTCCATGCAGGATTAGACCAAGTAGTCAGTAGTCATATCCTCACCACCTACCATATTTAATTGACAACTGAACTACTGCTAGCAATCTATCCACCAAGACTGAAACCCGAATATTTGTTTAATTTTTGTCCCTGATAACGTAAAGGAGATTAAAGAATCAATTAACCAATATGCCCTGAGACCCATATATCTGGCTCTCCAAAATTTCTTATTTTCAAAGTTCTTCCGAGGCAGGCAGTGTCTAGCAACAGATATTCTCGAGAGAAAAAGAAAGAGAAGAAAAGATAGATAGCCAGTCCAAGTGGTAAAAAGGAATGCTGCCAGGCATTGAAGACAGGTGGATTAGGATATTTTTGAGGGAGGGCTTCAAATTTATATTGTCCAACTTTACTGTCCTTGGTCATGGAATTGGAAACAACAAGATATTCTAAACTAAGAATTGTCGGCGCATATATGTATATGTGTGTGTGGCAAGTTGTGGGTCGTGAGCTGTACTCTGCAAACTGATGTTATTACCATAAATAAAAGAAATTGGACAATGTAATTGCAGAGTACCAGCTAGCTGAAAATGACATTACGTGCTCCATCTTATTCTGAGCCACACCGCCATCTCTCTCTCTCTCGCTCTAGAATCTCTCTCTCTCTCTCTCTCTCTCTCAATTGAGAGCTACTACCGACGATGCTCATGGTCTAATTAAAGAGGTGTAATATTTCCCACACGTGTCACCTTATTCTTTGCCACTGTACAACACTTGGCTCGTCGCGGACTGCGCGATCAGAGAGTGTTCAACAAGTCGTGGCGTTACGAGAAACAGCAGGGCTGGGGAAATACAACTTCCTATAAAACAACAACAAAAGACACAGGTAGTAGGTACGTTACAAAAAATTTTGACTGGATGCCACGTCAGGTGGGCCCCCACAGAACAGTGTCTGACCCCTGAGCTGACTCGAAAGAATGCTCCTGTGGGTCCCATTAAATTTGGTAATTATCACTAAACGCAAAGATTTGCCAAGTTAATTTTACACCACCACCCTCTCTCTCTCTCTCTCGCTGCTCATTGCCAACTTGCATGGGAGTCCCTTCTGTTTCCAACTTTATCATTCTTTCTATATATCTCTCTTATCCTTCTTCTTATTATATTTACGTCTCTCTTTTTTCACTTTGTTGTAAAATAATATATAGTGTGTGATAAAATAAGATAAAATAAAAGGCAAATGAAAACTGAGAATTTTCAGGTAAGGACTCGAGACCTGCGAATTCTCAGGGAAGGACTCTCCGGCCAATTATAAATACCAAAACCCACAATGTCAATTTCAACACGGCTATCACACTCTTTATCACATTCCTTAGGTTTCCTGCTTTTTTTCTTTTGTTTTCTTGAGCTTTTCTGGTTTATAATTTTGTGTCGGGATCATGACTATCCTCATTCATGAGCAGTACTCCGAGTTTGGTAATTAATCTTTTTTAATCTTTTTTTTTTTTTACTTTTTTATTGTCAATTTCTTCTTTTTAATATATATTTTTTTCTTTTTCGAATTTAATTTTGGTTAAATCCCAGGAGTTGAAGCAGAGGAGACGAAGGTCCCTATTGAGGAGGAAGAGTTGGTGTTGGATAATGGGTTCGTTGTGCCACAGATCAACTCGTTCGGCCACACCTTTAGGTCAGCTCTTCCCTTTTTTTTTTTTTTTTTTTTCTCTTTTTCCCATTGCTCAAAACCAAATAAAATCAGATGACGGAATAATGGAAACGTTTCTAGGCTTTTGGGCTCTCCAATACTTGACAAAGGAGGCTGGAAGATCTCTTAAAAATAATCTAAACTCTGAAAATATATAAAAGATTATACAATGGATCATCTTTGATCTCCAAAACATCCTGTTTTCGAGCAAAACTATCACAAAATAAGGCTTTTTGTAAAAAAATGTTAATAGGATTTATTCTTCTTTTCTAGCAGATATTTGCCTTTTGTTTCTGTTTGAAATCCGAAGATCTTAATAATTGGAATGGGTATATTGGGCCTAGGGGCCCCTCAAAATATCTCCGAATTTTTTTTTTTTTTTTTTTTGGGCCTTTTTTCCGTGGTCATAACGACTAACGAGTTTGAATTTTCTTAAACATGTTGATATTTCCTGGTGTTATGGAAGACTAGAGGCTCTAGAGCATTTGCAATGGTCTAGGCGCTAGCCATTGCCAAGTATTTTTGTTACTTAAAATTTTTGTATTGGACTAGCTAAAGGGATATTTGTGAAATTTTAATCTACAATAATTTAGGATCCCTAGTCATATTTGGAGAGCCACTGTAAAAGGACCAAATCAATATATTATGATTTTTCCATCCAATTATCTCTCTTTTTTAATATTAAATTTTAATATTAATACAAAATATTAAATATTAAATATAAGTGTATTTACAAAATATTAATTTTTTAAAAAATATTATTAAAATATATAATATTATATTACTATTTTAATTTTAAGATGATAGTTCAATGTGAATTAACTTCTTTAAAAATTTTGGTTATAGCCAAAATTTCAAATTCTAGTTAAAATTTGCTAATGCTATGTAGCCTTTAGCATGGGCCTTATGCAACAATTGTGTTTTCCGGGCCTAGTTTCAAGCCTCAATTCTTTGTTAACGTGATCCTAGTATTGGGCCAAAGGGCCCAATAAAACTAGGCCGAACATTAGGTCCACGCAGCCTGCCGCGCCCAATATCCTTGTTACGTGATGTGATGTCAACCTTTTACCACTGGCAAAAGTTGTAAATTTGTCTTCGTGTCTAATTTTCCTTAATAAACTGTTGTCTGTAATAAACCCTGTATGCCAAATGCAAAATAGGGACTATGATGCTGAAAGTCAGAGACAAGAAGGCGTGGAGAACTTCTACCGAACCAATCATATAAACCAGACTTATGACTTTGTGAGTAGATTTCCTTGGCAGTTCCTTTATTTATTTGCCTGACTAATACTATTATTCATCCTAGATTTTGTCATTTCTATTAATTTCATATGTTTACTTCTAAAACATATGATTGGATTAAATGCAGGTGAAGAAGATGAGAGAAGAGTATGGAAAATTGGACAGGGTGGAGATGAGCATATGGGAATGTTGTGAACTTCTCAATGAAGTTGTTGATGAGAGTGATCCGGACTTGGACGAGCCCCAAATCGAGCATTTGTTGCAAACGGCTGAAGCAATTAGAAAGGACTATCCCACTGAAGATTGGCTGCACCTGACTGGCCTTATCCATGGTATTTTTTCTTTCTTAATACCATATGGCAATGAAGTTTTAGAGGCTGTTAAGCTGATTCGATTTCTATTGTTCGCTTTAGATCTTGGAAAAGTGCTTCTTCTTCCTAGCTTTGGGGAACTTCCTCAATGGGCTGTTGTAGGTGAGTGTTGCGTTTCTCTCTAGTTGTCATTATTATTTGGTTTCTAAATAACTCTGTCAGTTGACTGGATCATGCACCACATGATAATACAGGGGACACATACCCAGTTGGCTGTGCTTTTGATGAATCAATTGTCCATCACAAGGTAATGATTTCCACAAATCTTTACACTCTAGGAAAGACATCATTAACTAACTCAAAACTATTTTGTTCATACCCATATTTTGGTCGATTAAATCGGATCTAACATTAAAGTCTGACCACAGCATTTCGAGGAAAATCCAGACTATAGCAATCCTGCTTACAACACTGAATATGGAGTTTACTCGGAGGTCTGCGGACTCAACAATATATTGATGTCATGGGGACACGATGACTACATGTATTTGGTACGTCATTTGAATCCCACAATGTATATGAAACTGACGTATTAATCATTACTTACAATGAGGTACGAAGTCTTCAACTTTGGCATGTCATAAATTTTCAGGTAGCAAAGGAAAATAAAACCACTCTACCTTCTGCAGCTCTTTTCATCATCAGATACCATTCATTCTACGGTAAAACAAGCGTACAAGAATGCGGCAAGTTATATCCAATAATGTCCGATTTCTAACAAACATGTTGCAATGGAAATATTTGTTACTGCAGCATTGCATAGATCACGAGCATATAAGCACTTAATGAACCAGGAGGATGTTGAGAATCTGAAATGGCTTCAAATATTTAAGTAAGATGATATGATTATAATTCTCTTTAGCTGGAGATTATGGATGTTGCATTTCATTTCCTGATCTGTATACTAAATGTCAACTTCTTTCAGCAAATATGACCTTTACAGCAAGAGCAAGGTTCGAGTTGACGTTGAAAAGGTTAAGCCATACTATCTATCTCTTATTGAAAAGGTGAACACCATTGAGCATCGTCAAGCTAATTATTCTTCTTCCCTTTTACCTACTGCATCATTTCTTGATTTGTTCTTAACACAAATTATGTTTGTTACAGTACTTCCCTGTAAAGCTAAAATGGTGAAACTCAGTGGTTTTGAAGTTTGATGAGTTGAGATATGCATCACAGCAAACAGAGTACTTGCCTCTAGTTGTGGAAGTTTTTAGTATTTTCCTTTCTTTGATGGTAGGGATCATTGTATGTAATAAACAGTAGTTGTACTTTGTTTGCAATTTTAATTCTACCGCTTTTAAATAAGCTTTTTCAAGTGTTTTCAAAACAGTGAGTTTGAAATATGAAGTTATCATGAGAAAGTATTCCCTCAATATGAACATCGAAACCAACACAATCCCGGTTCCTCTTATTCATGTCTTTATAATATAAGACAGGGTTTCAAATTTATCCACTTTTTTTAAAAGGAGCCTGCGAAGCTTGATACTCTAAGATTGTACCTAACATTACCTTAATTGGGGTGAGTGGATGAAAAAATTTGAGATGACCACATTTTTCACAAATAAAGCCAGTCCAAATAATGGTATGAAAGTGTAGGGATTGATCCTAATCCTAAGGTGGTTTTATATGTTAACCGGCCCGGCATACGTGATACGGGAGGTGAAGCTTCGATCCATGGCACATATTATAATCATAGTCAGCAGACATGGGATGGATAAAATTTTAAGAAAAGGTAGCTCAACAAAGACTTTACCAGCAACAGTCAAAGAGTTAGAAGTCAACGTTCCCCATTCAAATTATGCTGCAGATAGCTGACCTAGTGCCGTGAGGCGCGGTGTAAGGCCCAGATCAGAACCAATATAAATATACCTTCACCACATAGACACACTGTGTTCATCCCAGCAATTCTATTTCTATTTTCTATTTCTTTCAAGCAATGGCTGCAGGAAACTCCTTGAGGTCTGTTTTTGTGTCCTTCTTCGTATTTGCAATCATCTTATCTCCGTTAATGGTAACATGTGATGCAGCTCGGTTCACTCATAGAGGTAAAACCCTTTCATTACCTCGTTTGTTTACATTATCAGCCATGGCCATGACAGGATTTAGATTGAATTATCGTATTATCTTTCAGTTACCAGACCCGTATGTCCTGCTTGTGTCTGCTGCACGCCTGCACCAACTGGGTCTTGTTGCCGGTGCTGCGCCACTCCGGTCGAGACACAGTCTGAGAATGGATCTTCCTGACACCTATCTACGCCTACGCACCACCCCTCTAATCGATGAGAATAATATATACCGTTTTAGTATGCTGTAATATAGACTTCCTCATGTTGGATCCAAGATGTACGTGATTTTCTCTTCTTGTCATAATGTAGAAATATATGATTATTTACAATATTACGAAATTGGTTGTGCTGCTTAAATTATATATTACTTTGCTTTGTAAGACATTTTCTTAGTTCAAAGGCGAGAATTATGAGGGGAAAAACAAAACAAAAAGGTATGGAAAGAGCCTCAAATATATAGATTTCAATCCCAAACCTGATATGACAGACAATACAGTTTTACAAGTTACAGACCCGTTAAGATCTACAGATTTCATAACTCAACTTTTCATTCAAATGAAAGTAGGTATAAATATTAGATTCACAATGATCAACAAGATTCGGTCTAGAAAATTTAACATTCTTTATGGTAAATTCAAGAACTGTTCATCATCGGCTAGGCACTACCTTGCCAGGGGCATCGTTTCAATCTCACTACCCAAAGGACTCATTTCGAATGTATTCCTGGATTCCATTAGTACACCCTGCATTTCGAGACTTTGTTCATGAGCAAGCTCAATTTCCAAGCACTCCTTCAATTCCATCAGCACGTGACTCATGGTTGGCCTTTGGTTAGAATTCAATGGCACGCATGCCATTGCCGTCTCCACGGCCTTCCAACCAGAATTGATGTTAAAATTGCCTTGCAACCTAGGATCAACAATTCCTCTAATATCCCCTCTTTCGAGAAAGGCACTAACCCATTGAATAATATGAGCATTCCCTTCGCTTTTTATTACTGCTGGCCGGCCTGTGATTATTTCCAATAGCACAACTCCAAAACTGAAAACATCACTTCTCTCAGTTAACCTGTTGCAGTTGTAGTATCTGCATAGAAAGAACATTTGTGAGTAAGACCATTACTCTTGATGCTAGGTTTCTTGTTTGCTAAGGGATGGTATTGCAGGAAACGGCAATCTCTAATCCTATATCAAGAAACCATGGACAGTGTTATATGGAATTCGACTTGATCAAAGACTCACTCTGGATCAAGGTAACCCAGCGTACCAACGACTGTAGTCAACAAATGACTTTGACTTTGATTTTCAACCTGGAAGCATTTTGATAACCCAAAATCAGCTATTTTGGCCTGCATTTTTTCATTTAACAAAATGTTGGTAGTCTTCACATCTCTGTGAATTATGGGTGGTTTGCAACCATGGTGCAAGTACTCCAGTCCTGCATGATTAGCGGTTTCTCTTAGTTTGATAGAAGAATATAAACTGAAGTAAAAATCAAATTTATTACTAGCCATTCTGCCAACAGACCTTGAGCTGCATCAACTGCAATCTGGAGCCTCGCTTTCCAAGTCAAAGTATCTTTCCTTCTAT
Source organism: Juglans microcarpa x Juglans regia (assembly GCF_004785595.1). Lineage (NCBI taxonomy): Eukaryota > Viridiplantae > Streptophyta > Magnoliopsida > Fagales > Juglandaceae > Juglans > Juglans microcarpa x Juglans regia. The sequence continues at coordinate 25,530,732 of NC_054595.1, forward strand.
CTAGAGCCACAAAGTAACAATTCAGATGTCTGATATTTCTAAGTTATTTCTTACTCCTCGAATACCTTGAAAAACTATAAATCATTGGTACCTGATAGGTACTCTGCTAAATTCCCACGTGCCATGTACTCATAGATGATCCCGATGTTTGTGCCCTCATTGCAATATGCAGTAAAGGAAACCAAGTTTCTATGATGAACTCGCATCAAGAGCTGTACCTGCAATTTGAAATGGCCTCAAACAGAACTAGTTAAATTGGAATTGTCTTAATTAGAAAGAAATCTTCAGCTCAACAAGCGAGGAATATTAACAAAATAATGGGATTGTGGAAACAATTGGAATATTTTTTGGAGATTAGATGCAGTTATTAATTCATGAGTCCTCTTTCAAAAAATAAAACTTGAGATTGTCAAGAGTGGCATGCCTCTGTGAGAAACTCATCAGAGCCTTGAGTTGATGATGGAGAGAGCATCTTGACTGCAACTTGGGTGCCGTCACTTAAGAGTCCATGGTATACTGTTCCAAATCCTCCTTTCCCAATAATTGTCTGAAAGTTATTGGTTATGCTTAAAACCTCATTGTATGTAAAATGGCGATTGTCTAGCTTCAATGACCCGGATCCCTTCAGGTGAGTTCTAGCAACTTGCTTTGCAACTGAGAAGGCCATCATAAATCTAATTAGGGTAATGCTCATTTCATTAAGTAAACTTCAACGTGTTTTTAAGAGAAACTTCATAGTTTTGGATCATGTATACCTTGTTTTCTTCTGTAGCTCCACAGAATAGCCAGTACACTCAATACTACAACTGATGAAACAACGGCTGCGATTATCGGGACGGCAAGATTCTTCTTCTTCTCCTCCTTTTTGCATGGACCCGTCACACAGAGATCCGGATTTCCATCCACACTATGAAATCATATAAGATCGAAATCAAATTTTAACCGGGTAAAATATGAGAGACGGGGAGATGACAAGCAATGAAAATCTATAGTAACCATTATCAAATAACCCAACATTTGGGGGGGCATGATAACAGACCTTAGAGTTCCATCTCCTATGCTTGCACTGAAAGCAGAAGGAACTGAACCAGAGAGTTTGTTTCCGGACAAATCCCTGCAAAAGAATTCTTACACGGCCCTTCAGTCTGAGAATTTCAAAGGAGATATAGCATCTTAACGTCAACAGCTTAATCACTTACACAGCCCTCAAGTCTGGCAATTGTAACAAAAATTTAGGTAGTGTTCCCGTTAAGCTATTGTTGGATAAATCCCTGGAAAGACAATGCATTAGATTGCATCAATTATAGACTATGTACATAACTCAGGAAGGTTTTTGGAGAAAAAATTGATTAACGCAAAGCCCTCATTAGCATGAAGAATATCATGTATTTGCTATTAACTTAAACTCACAGGTACTGAAGTGATTTAAGCCGGCCAATTGAAGTAGGAATCGTTCCTGTCAGTCCACTTGAGGATAGATTCCTGAATTCAATTTAAAAGGCTCAATTCACCTTGTAATATCTGAATCAGATGATATATTAATTATTCTTTTCTTTCTTTTTTCAACTTCGGATTACAAACACTCACAAGGCAGTAATGTTGCGGGGTTTATAACCATTGTCGCTGCACTGCAGGCCATCCCAAGCAGGTAGTGGCAGACATGGATCTCCTTCCCAAAATTTAGACACCCGATACTGATTTTTTATTTCCATGATAGCATCAACTAAAATACAACAACATAAATTTGTCAAAATTGATTTGAAGTCACATCTCAACCAAATAAAATATAAGAACAACAAAAGATGAGAAGCAAAGTAGCAAGTTAGAGATTACCTTCGTCTTGGTGTGTTGGCATATTTAAGAAATCTTTTACTATGTAAACCTCCATTGCGTTGAGAATGGGAGGATGGGTAGAGCTTTGGGTCTTAGAAAGACTGAAATTGAGGTTAGGTCCCCTCACTGGATCGCGTCCACTTTTAGTTTCTGAGGACAGGTACTTGGGAACTAAACCTTTGAACCAGAGCTTGCCGTTTATATCAATGTTAAATTCTCTACTCTCGTTGCTTTTGAGGATTTCAAGTTCAGCAAAGTGCAGGAAGGGGTAAAAAGTTAAAATGGGATCAACAGCATCCAATTCAAAATGGAGGGTGTCATTGGCATTTTCTGGGACGACAGCAGTTCTCATGACCATTGACGGCAGTTCATATTCAGTTCGTTTAAGGGCGTCAATATCCAAGGAGGTGTTGATTGGTCTAGATTGAGGCAGGTTATAAGGAAACCACATTCGATCATAAGCATCGTCTTTGAACCTGAGGCGGTTGCGAGTATGATTCATGAGCAAGTAAAAGATGCTAATGCAATGATCATAAGCAAACAGAAACTTGGAATTTTCCTCAGATCAGAGCATAATGATTCTTTTGAACCAGACTGAATATGATTCAATCCAAAGTACTTTGTCCCGGTAAAGGTACCAAATATCTATCCGATAAGGGAGTATATCATGTTCTTTTAAGGACTCAGAAGTCCGAAATTTGACCCGAAATGAGAAACTTTATGGAATTTCACACTCAATTATCATACACCTTCACCTCTAACGTGGATTTTTCACCAAATATTAGAATCAATGAGTAGTACAGTCTCTCTCACTCAAATCAAAATGTCATGGCTTTTGAAATATCTTTTCTCATTTTATATAATCATTATTTTTTAAAATTTTTACGTAAAATATAATAAACAATTTATTATTTTTAAATTTTCAAATAAAATTAAAATTAAAAAATTATATTATAATAATATTTTATTTAATTTTTAACAAAAACATCTCATCAAATCTATCCGAATTACATAACCAAACGTTTCCTCAGTGTCCAGTGCATATGATGTCAGCTTTTATTCCATTTGTAATAATTCAAGGAAAGTATACCCAAAGAAAACAATCAATGCATTTTTCCATGGACATTCACGTCAGCCATAAATTTCATACCCAACACAAGTTAACGAGTGGAGCATAATCCTATTATACCCCTACCCCTCTTGCGTTGGTTCAGTTCTTCTCTCACCCTATAACCCTGCACTGTGCTCAAATAATACAGGACATGAGAAGAAACTCACCGGATTATTTGACCTGTTGTTGAGCCGATATCATAACGCCTGTACAGAAGTAAAGCTGTGGATTCAGTTTGGTTATAACTTTCCTCATCGAAATGCCTCAGCTCTAGTGTCGATATGAAAGGAGTTCCTGACCCAGTATTTCGGAGACAAACATATACATCATCCGTCACTGCAGCATGTATAATCTCCTTGATCACAACATGAGATGCGTTCTCAAACTTTATTGTATCCCATTCATTAACTCCTACATATAGACCGAACTTTGGCAACTGGTTCTGCTCATCGTAATTTCCGTACATGAAGGTGGCCCTGATGAAATAGTTTGTACCCTTACCTTCTGCAGGTTTTAGAGTGTAGCAACTTCTGTTCCCCTGAGGAAAACTTCTCACATTCAAAAGAGATGTCTGAAGGGTTTCTGTTTTGAATTCGGAAGATATCTTCTTATTCTCTCCACTGTCGATGAATTCTGCATCTGAAGCATAATGTAACTTGGTTTTTTCATCAGTGTAGCTGGAATCTTTCGGGATACCACAGTCGATGTTAATGGAGCCTATTTAAGATAGAAAATACCAACGCTGACAACGTTAATTTGGAGTACTTCTGGTTTCAGCAATGAAATTTTGTATCCCGAAACTGGTTTTTCAATGGCCATGAAAGAAAATTACAAAGCCCAAATCTGGTAACAAATATTGTGGCTGAAATCAGTACGTAGTATAATGAATTAAGATACTTACCCCCTATGTCGTGTAGATTCCTTCTACCGTGTTCGGGATTAGACAGTTCCTTCTCGGAAACCAAAACAGTAGAGTTTACAGTAAATGGCCACGACGCAAATACCGACGCAAAGGCTAGTAATCCAATCGTGGAACACCATGAACATTTGCTTCCACGTACCGTACCCATCTATCTATCCCGGAGAACTAGGAGGCCAATCGACTAGAAAGACGTACGTGCGAGAGAAGATGCGGAAAGGAATTAGAGCATGTCCTCCAGAAAACGAGAGTATTTCGTACTGGTTGCGAGGGTTTTGGAGCAGAATCCGGGAAAACTTTTTGAGAATTCTAGTTAAAGACGTTATCTTCGAGCCTTCAATGGAGACGAAATGAACATAAAAAAGAGTCAAGACTATTCTCAGGTTGAATGGCAGATTTCACATGATTAGAACCTCAAATAACGTGCTTTGGGAAAAAAAAAAAAAAAAAAAATCAGCCTTCTTATGACAGTGACCCAGGGAGCAGTTGAGACTTCGCCATTAGTCATAAATGTGGAAGTAGTATCACGGCTAGTTGGAGGTAGAAGAAGATTCACTTTTGCCTCATCTTCTTTCTATTATAAACTAGTCGCCCAATTGCCCAGAAAACTCAATGGTCTTTTAGAAAATGGAAATCGAAAACTTTTTTGAGAAATGAAAATTATTAAATAGTAGATGGAGTGTAAGAGAGAGAGAAGTCATGAATATTGTGATAATTATGGTTGAAGCGAAATGGTTGTCAAGAAAAATTATATTCATCATCTTCATACATTATGCACTATATTTTATTTCTCTTATAAAATATATGGTATATAAATTATGAGCAGAAGAATTTAATAATTTTAAAAAGAATAAAATAAAAATATATATATAATGTGTGGTGTATAGGAATGATAAGTAATAAAACTCAACTGTGAATAGTAGTGAAATAATTTGAATTAAGATTTTTATTAGGTTTTGAAAAAAAATAAAGAAAAAGTTAAATGATGTGAATATTGAAAATATTGAATTGTTTTTTTATATTTTATAGGAAAGTTTGAAAAAATTATAATAATTAGATAGAAAAATATGAAAGAGAAATTAAAAAATATTTTGTATTTAAATGATATTTAGATATTAAGATAAGATGAGACTAACTATATATGTATCTAAACGGAATCTTAAGAAAAATATACGAAATTTGCACATCTTATGTCTGTACATATCATTACAAAATTAGAAAATTAGTAGCACGTGAAAAGTCATCTCCATTGTAAAGGACCATAATGTGCATGTTATTAATGTTTAATTTCGTAATGTTTGATGGACATTAATGGATAATTTTAATGAAAAAAAAAAGAAGGAAGTGTTACGGCGATGGCGCACGTACGTACGTACAAGATATATACAGGTAGATGCATGGCTGGAAGTAGAATTGGTGACCAGACGGGCAAACGCCAAACGGTCAAAAGACAGGACAAATGAAATGAAGAAAGTAAGTCCTTCCCCTCACTTTTTAAACTCTTATCTCATGTTTGAAAAATTGGTGCCGTTGAAGAAAAATTCACGTACGTACGTACGTACTGAAATTGGTGCACGTACGTACGTTTGTGATGAAAGATTCATGCTGAAATTAATATAATTAGTTGTGGACAGAAGGGTTGAAACAGTCTAAACATATCAAAAAAAAGTTTGAAATGGTCTAAAATAGTGTTGAACCAAACAGAACGCGACGGTAAATTTAAATTTGTAATGTCATTAATTTACAACTTTAAAGTTTAAAATAATCTCCTAACACGCACATGGGATAAAAAAAAAAAAAAGACTATGTTCGTATAAAAGAAGAAGTCCACCCTGATCGATATGCAATCAAATCTCGTTCATGTATTGGTCCAAGTACGGTCGGTGTCAAAGTTTAATGCAAAGAAATTATGACCATTGGCGTGCGTATATGCATGCACCTCTGCAAGTAGTAGTAGTAGTAGTCTGTATGCAACTTGCATGGACTTCATCACATGAATTTGCAAATTGCTTAATTATTTGAAGAAGATAAATAATATTTATATAATTTTTTTATAAGAATATTTATTTATATAGTTTTAAGCCACGCAAATCTTGCACATTTCTTTCAGAAAAAATAGATAAATCTAAAGTCTATATAAAAAATTTATTTTTTTTAATAGTGGATCAAACTTTTTTTTTTAAAATGAATATGTAGGGCTCGCATACTCTAAAATTATATCTAATATTAATCTTTAAAAAATACAATATAGTACTACTACACTTACAATTAATACCCCTTTTTTTTTCTTCAAATAGAAAAAATACCCTTTTTTTATTATTATTGTTTCTCCACCTTGCCTTGTAAATTATAAGCTGTGGCTATTTCTTGTATAGCTTTTTATATTTGAAATTAATTGCATAACACAAATCTTGATAACGAATGGAAATCCTTTAAAAAACTCTTTAAAAGTAAAATCCTATAGGGCAGCCAAACTCAAAAAATTCAATTTTATTATTTGAAAATCAGTTACAAGCAAGTTTTAATTACAAAATTTTTGTCAATTGACACTCTTACTTGACCAGACAAAACCTCTGAAAATTTTCAAACATTGATTTTTTCCCTAGAACTCCAATGGCTGAATCATGATCACTCTATTTTCAACATGAAGCACGATCACACTCTTTGAGACAACAATATAAAAACTCAATAAACACTGGAAAGTGCTTTAAAAATCCTCTAGTACTAAATCTCTATTGTTCCTAATCAGTAGGACAATTTAAATATATTTCTAGAAGCGGTTTTCAAGTCACAATAAAACTCTGCTGACAGATTTTGCTGACGGTTTGCTGGTGCCTGATACTTATCTTCTCAGCATTGGCAATTTCACATTCGAACTCTTCTCTAAATAAAATTTATATCTTGGGACTCGATTTCTACACTTTTGACTTATCTAAAACACTTCCTAACAACTTTTAGATAAAATCAAAATAATTTTAGATAAAGTACTCAAAGTGTTTTACATTCATCCAAAATACAGAACCCAACATAAGATAAAATCTATCATCTTAGTCGCCTAGTCCTATCCAAACTTATCGACATAATCATATAATCATAGCCAAACTCTTGCATCTACAATATTAATTAAGAAAATTGATTTAAAAAAAAATGGAGAAAGGAAAAATGTTAAGGTGTGAAAAGAAAAATAATCGGAAAATGGATCTTAAATTAATCCATTAATCCTGACCAATATAACAAGAAAAGGGTTAATTAATGGTCACAATATCTGCCATAATTAAAAAAAAAATACAAATAGATCAGACCAAAAGTGATAAAGATTTATCAAAGATTCGCATTGAAAAGGTCAAATCGTGTTGGTATCTATCTCATCATGTCCGTAAAACATTTTGTCTCAAATACTAATTTACATCATTGTTCAAGCTAAATATGCAATCCATGACATGCAACATACAAGTGATGCACAGCCAGCAGCAGCTGGGACGAAACCTGCTCAAGCAATACCTGCATTACAATATGCAGGACACACGGCATGCAGCATGCAACAAGTAGTGTGCAGCCAGCACGTTATGAAGACTCTGTTCATAATACTCTGCAACACCCAATAGCCTCCGGCCATCTAGTTTAGCCGTAGCAAGTTTTGTCTTTATTGACTGTAATATTTTCACTGTAAATGATTGTTTCAACAATCATGAGTATTATATGATCATAGCGGTATGTAGTATGTACGGCGCCAAAAGAACTAATAAAATTCAGTCACACAGTCAACAATTAAGCTGGAGATTACCCAAACTTTAGGATTAACGTTGTGGAAGTTTAGAGGATTCATGGAGGTCGAAAGCAAAATATTACAACGTATAAATTAAGAAAAACGATCAAAAAATAAATAAAGTCTCATATATATATATATATATATATATATACATATAGCTTGATGTTCACCAAAATTTCTGGAGAGTGAACTTTACACCAAAGACATAATTCGTTGAAGTTGTCAAGTAAATAGGTATATACGACGTTGTTTGAATCATCGGCTACGATATCAGATTAATGTATGGAGGCGCGGTCGATTGCTACAGATTGATTCTCTACTCTCTGATAGAGCCCTTGAAAACGATACAAAATCCAAATGCCATCTCTCTCAATAAAATAGGAAACATAATTCATGCTGATAACTCGAGGAATAATATATACTACAAGAAATAAGATTTTTTATGACGATTTTATATCTGTTAGAAATAAAATTGCCGCATAAAGCTTTTAATTACAACGATTTTTACATTGTTGCAATCTTTTTACATAAAATTTTGAAATTGGTCTTTTGCAGCAGTTTTTCTACTTTTTAGGATGGACGTATTCACTGCAAATATTAAAGTAGTCTTTTGCAGCGATTTTTCACTTTTTACGACAAAAAAATTCGCCGGCATAGTAAAAAAATTATTACGACGGTTTGTTAATCGTTGCAATTGCGAAAGTGGTCTTTCTTTCAAAATCACCAAAAAAAACTATTTTCAGCGATTTTTTTATCGTTGAAAAAAAATATGAGTTTAGAAAATGTTGATGGAGAAATTACTATTACATTTTGCGGCGACTTTTTCCACCGCAATAAACGCTTTTCACTTTTTGTGACGAGATATATCGCCGCAATTGACTTTTCTCAACGATTTAAAATTAAATGAGAAGACTTTTTTCAACGATTTTTTCAATAATCGCAACGGCAATTTTTTATGGTCATTGGTTTAACTTATAATTGAGCAGAAAATTACAACGAACATGCGGCGCAATAAAAATCACTGAGAAAGATCAAATCCGACGATCTTAGGAGTTATTTCTGACAATTTTTAGCGCTGAGAAATACTGTTTTTCTTATAGTGATAAATACAATTCTTTTATAATAACTTTACGATTATGTTTTAAATCAAGGGTATTTTTATAAGAGTAGTTCTTCCTTTACTAATTACAATTTTTACCTACACTTTTATATACAAAGACTTATTTTATCAGTTTTTTTTTAAATCAAAATTTTAAATTTATATTATAATTTTTAACATATCAATAGTTAACACGTAGAAAAGTAAATTTTTTTTATAAATCTTTCGTAAATAGAATTAGCATTTTCCTTTTTTATAAATAATGTGCTCTTATAATTTTGTCTTGTTAAAATTTAACTGGATACATCCCGTTGAATTTTAAAACTTTCTGATTTTATTGGTCACTGCTCCCGTAATGTGGCAGAGTTCATGGCTCTGTTTCATGGGGTGAGGCATCTTCGTCAGCTGGTTTTGTTACAGGTGGAGATAGAATTTTATTCTAGCACGGTGGTGAACTGGCTCAAAAGAACTACGTGCCCAGTTTAGTACCTTGAAGATTAATGGGATGATTTGCTTCTTATGCTACAGGACATGACATTCATCATTCAGCATGTGTATAACAAGGAAATTCTCCTACAGATTTCCTTGCAAGATTGGGTTCAGAGGAGTTCTATGCTTCTCTTCATGCATATGTGGCGCGTATATGAATCAAATCGCCGCGAAAAGCTTTATGTGGTGTGTAAGAATGAAGACTAAAATAGAGAGTAGATTGATAGCGATGAATACATATAACTGTATTTACTCAATAGGATGGATAGATGAACAGAGAGCCACGCTTTCTTTGAGGGAAAGCACCTCCAATAAAGTATAACTGAAAAATATTTCAGATGATTCTCCCCATTAACCCAGTACATGTTAATATACTAGAAATAGTAAATTACTAAGAAGTCCTTACTCTAAATGAGCTCATGACTCTTACAATACTGGATTAAACTCAAATATAAAATAAGATAGATGTTGGGCCCTTAGACAGCCCACGGCCCAGGTTGCTTCTTCACTTGATGATCCAGCCTCTCACTCGCACGGCCCAATACTCAACCCAGTCTTATTCAGCCCACGACAACTTCTTACACTTAGGGCTTCCTCACAACACAAACACTTCACTTTTAGTTCCCGTATGTTCTTCTCCCAGCCGCCATGTCACATGGCGCGTATATAAAATAGCATGCTTAATTGAATGGACAATATGTAATCCAATAATGATGTGGCGCGTATCACATCCTTCTTCTTTGGGGATGTTTAATTAAGCTATTAATATTAAGGTCGGTTTGTGGGATGATATTAAATAATTTTAAATGAAAGTGACAAGTTAAATAAAATATTATTAAAATATTATTTTTTAATATTATTATTATTTTGAGATTTTAAAAAAATTGAATTAAAATTTAAAAAAGTTAAATTATTTATTATATTATATATAAAAATTTTAAATATTATAATAATAAAATAAGATTCAAACATGTTATCACGAAATTTTGAAAGTCAAACTATGGGGAGTCTTTTATTTTATTTTTCTAATATGAGAACAACCCAAAGTCAAGGTTTGGTATCAACATCCGTACGTCAACCTCCTGCGCCTGGCTAGCTAGCTAGCTCCTTAATTACGCTAAATAACCTGCATTTGAACCAAATGCTATTGTCTACTCAGGTTTTTTTGCCACAGAAATAACGTTATAAGCTTGTTTAATTCGTACATGAGAGTGAAGGGAAGAGGCAAAGAAATTCATGGGGAAACCTTGATGCTCCTCGGTAAGAAAAACCAACATGGATGGTGCAACGGACTCGGTTTTGGTTTTGAAAGCGTGGCTAATTTTCTTTGTTCTAGCGATTGCCATTCTGGGCAACTCAAAACTAGATCATGCAAAAGACAATCAGCATGCTGGAAGAAAACTTGCCGAAATCCCAGGTACTAGAAGTACATATATAGATTATTAATCTTGACAGCTTTGTGAACCTACTTCTTTCTTTCTTTTTTATTTTAATTTATTTATTTATTTTTGCAAGCTAACTTGCTAAGAACTTGTTGCATGCAATGGAAGCGAGACATGGGGATTGTTATTTTTTGGGTTCTAATATCACATTTGTAATCTAGACCGGTTGCTTTTCAGAGCTTTGCTCTTTCTTTTTTTTTTTTCGCATCAGTTTTCCGTCTAAATGGAGAGAGAGAGAGAGAGTTCTCTCCTAGATTTATTGCGCCAGTCTGATTGTCATATTCATGGCTTATATATATATGTGTGTGTGTGTGTGTGTGTGTGTGTATATATCTAATTCTCCCTGCTTTCATTTTTTGACAATGTTCAAGGCTTCATCAGCATCGACTGTGGCAGCACTGAAGATTCAATTGAAAATGGCATTACTTATGTCTCAGATAAAGAATTTATAGATACCGGAATAACTGCGACTGTGTCTGGAAATTCTGAACAGCTGCTAAAAACCCTGAGAAGTTTCCCTCGAGGAAAGAGGAATTGTTACACCCTGAGACCGGATCAAGCCAAAAACAACCCCTACATAATCAGAGCTAGATTCTTATACGGGAATTATGATGGAAAAAATCAGTCCCCAACATTTGACCTACATCTTGGTGTTAATAAATGGATAACGGTGAATTTAACTGACCAGCCTTTGACTCGTGGGATTATTCATGTTCCCACGACGGATTTCATAGATGTCTGTCTTGTGAACATTGGCCGTGGGGTACCCTTCATTTCTGCTTTGGAACTGCGGCGTTTGGAGAATTCCATTTATCGAACCGAAAGCGGGGAGGCACTTGCAAGCATTAGACGATATGATGTCGGCGGAAGTGGACCAATGATGAGGTAAGTCAGCCTACTATCCTGATCAGTTGGAAAATGTTGTTCATTTTGCCTTCAGTTTTATTATAGTCTCCACTCAAGTTAGGAACATTTTAAATGATTGACCGTCGAGACCACTTGAAATGCAGTAGTCAGTGATTGAGAATGACAAAATTCACAAACAAATCAACGTTACTTTTCTTACGAGTGATTGATGCATAGTGAGAATTCTATGCAACAATCACTATTTATTTTCACATCTCATATATATAACTTTTTTTTTTTTTTGGGGTGTAGGAATATTTTTCATAAGGTGTGAGAGTATTTTTCATAAGATGTGGGGTGTGAGGTAGTGAATAATTACTGATGAGAAGAATTTTTTCATTTCTTATTCCTTGCTTGTTTGGTTCTTCTGACCAAATCTGAAACTAAATTCTTCCAACCCAATTAGGTATCCTGAAGATGTCTATGATCGCTTCTGGTGGCCTTTTTCATCGAAGGATTGGATTCAAATTGAAACCAATGCGAGCAATTACACCCATAGCAGTGATAATGCCTATAAAATACCAAATGCAGTGTTGATGACCGCTGCCAAAACACAGAACGCGAGCATTCCCTTGAGCTACTCCCCAGATGATGAGACAAGGGAACAGTGCTCAAATTCTAAATGTTCTGTTTACTTTCATTTTGTCGAGATTGAGAAGCTTGAACTAGGTCAGCAGAGGGAATTGACTATCAACTTAAACGCTGAGACAAACCTGACAGAATCTGTTAAACTTGATTATCTAAACCCACAAACCATAGCCCGAACTTCTCTGCCAATTAGAGGAATGGGACTTAACTTTTCAATAAATGCGGCCGAGGGAACTCAGCTCCCTCCAATCCTCAACGGCTTCGAGACTTTTGCATTAATAAAGCAACCAAAACAACCAACTGCCGCAGAAGATGGTATGTTTTCTTCTCTTCGTTGGTTCTCTGCCAATTAGATAAGCCTTTCATGCTGCATTTATATTTCAAGTTTCTCCCTTCCGTCTTTCCTTTTGAGTTCTCTTCTTCTAATTCCTGTTTGACGTTAAACATTAGTTGAAGCCATCATAGAAATCAAGAAACTGTACAGAATGACTAGAAACTGGCAAGGCGATCCATGTGCACCAAGTAAATACTCATGGGATGGATTGAACTGCAGTAACGACAACCCGCCAAGGATCATCTCACTGTAAGCGTGTTTCCGAAACATCAAAACTTGTCTGAGGCATGCTATGTGATTTCAAGCAATTTTCACCCAAAGGGAAAGAAAATCCTCCACTCTGGGGGCATCAACTTTCATATTAGCTGATATGATAATATGATGTGTCCAGCTAGGAAATGGCTCTGTGAAAAAGACTCCTTTTATTTGCAATGGAAAAAAAAAAAAGAAATGTCTGTAACGCTTTCCTATATTCAACTGAACTTATCATGCAAATGGGGGCCAACTGATTGATTGCATGAAAATAATTTTGCAAGTTTTGAAACTTATTTTTCAAAAAAATGGCAATAACTCTTCCTTTTTTCAAAATTACATACGGGAACTTGAGCTCAAGCAATTTGACCGGAGAGATATCAGCTTCATTCTCCAGTCTCCAAGCGATGCAGTCCTTGTGAGTCTTAATTTGAATTGTGATTGATATTTAGCATTCAGCTACGACAGACTAGAAAGCTAGACACCAGCAGGCACAAGAAAACCACCGGCCTGCATGAGATTACCAATTGGTAGATGAATTCCTAAATTGCTGAAGGTGTTAATGCTTGGATCGAGTATTTGTGGAATTCGATAGGGAGGAACTTTTACTTGTGAAGTTTATACTTATATGCAAACCATGCAACTGTATGAAATTGTCAAGAACAGAAAATTATAGTTTAGCTTATCATCTATGGATACAACAATTCATCCAAAATGTTGCCACCCCTCTGTTTCAGGGACTTGTCATATAATGACTTAACTGGTCCACTACCTGAACTTTTGGCACAATTGCCAAATTTAAGCACCCTGTAAGTTGCTGAGATTTGATCTAAATATTGCCAACATGACTTTCTGGGAAGAAATTCCGGTGATTTACTGAACACTATCTTTGCAGTGATTTAAGAGGAAATAATCTCACAGGTATAGTTCCTGAGGCGCTTCTGGAGAAGTCTAGGGATGGGAAATTGATGCTGAGGTACTTTGCGCCTTTACAACTGCTAGCTGCACATGGCAAATACTACAGAAAGCAAACGTTCTTTGTTCATTGCTATATAAATCTGATTGCATCTACTAATAATAATAAAAAAAAAAGTTCTTACTGGAGATGGCAGCATCATCCATAGTTAATAACTGACTTACCCCGACTCTTACCTTGATTCTCATTGTGCAAGGCTCGATGAAAATCCAGACCTTTGTCCGCCAGCTTCATGCAAGAGGAGGAAGAAAAAGGACTTTGTTATTCCACTTGTTGCATCATCTATAGCAGCAGTGTTGGTCCTTCTGCTCATCTTTAGTGCTCTGGCTATATATAGAAGGAAAAGACAAGGAGGTAGTCCTTTTTTAATTTTCTACTTCTGTGATTGTCATTACAATTCATAGAGGTGAGTTATTTTCTTGCAGCGTTAACTAAAAATAAAAACATTAAAGGAGGGGGTGGGAGATCTCATCAAACGCCCCAAAACAAACGTTGCAATGCAAGAAATAAAATACAATAAAAAAAGGCCGGAACCTAGGTTCCGGTTGTTATAGCTTCTCAACCCAAGATCAAGAAAAAGACCATCTTGAAAGCGTATACATAGAGGTGAGCTTGTTTACCAGAGATGTAGTTCTCGATTATTTTTCCTGTGATACACTGAAGCCTCTAGAATCTAGGAACAAATAATAGAAATTGAATTAAATAAAGCTAACGCTAACTGGTTTCTCACCAGAGGTCATTGTGACCAAGCACACGTACGTTCATGAAAGGAAATTATACAACTGGTTAAAAAAACTGACTTATATCCATCAAGTTCTTAGCAAGGCCATACATGGTTTTATGCCTTCAAAGAAACAGATCCTTGTCAGGATTGAGATTAATAATCATTGTCTCCATAACGTTCTATAGATTGAGAATCTAATTATGGCCTTCTCTCCACAACCTTGTCATCTCACTCTCTTGTTGTTTTGTAAAAGCACCTATTTTGAAAATCTTCAGTTCATGCAATTCAAAAAGAGACCACTTCATGCCATCTTAAGCCCATGTTGACCTTAAACAGATAGGCAACATATCTTGAAAAATTAGGCAAGCATGTAATCCAACTTTCAGCACAGGAGTAATGACTATCAATATTATAACTGAGACCCATTGAAATCATTTAGGAAGTTCTGTTCCACATAATAAAGAACAAATGTCGGATTTGACCCATACAATTCTATCAAAACTTTATTTTCCCATTGTTGAACTTAACCATTACAGGGGTTACAATCTCCTTAAATTTCCAATTAGTCCAGTTTGCACTACACAATGTTACTAGGAGAAGTTGGACACCCATTGTAACAACCAAAGGAAAGTGTTAATCACATTTGTACTTGTGCTCCAAAAAGACTAGTCAAGGTTACAATTAGAGCTCCTTAGAATCATTTATACAAGCAAAGTTCCATGTAGTAAAAAACCAATGTGGGAATTGGCATTCCTGCAACCCTATCATAATTCACTCACCTAATATGAGACTTGCATAATTAGGGGCGTTCAAAACTATTCCGTGACAAACTATAACGGACAAACCTATCTGGAGATTGGTAACAGGTAATCATTGCATATGATTTGATCCTAATAATAGAAGGGAGTGAGGTGTAATGATATGGTGTGAGATGAAATAGGTTTGAGCAATCCCAATGCAAACCTCGTATATTTTAGGTAGATTTGTGCATGTTTTTGTTCTTATTGTCACTTTTCTGTAGGTATGGTTGCCAAATCCAACATCAAAACGAAGAGTCGGCAATATAGTTATTCTGAAGTTGTGAGTATAACTAATGACTTCAAAACAATTATTGGAGGAGGTGGGTTTGGAAATGTGTACCTTGGCACGCTGGAAGAAGACACTAAAGTTGCAGTTAAGTTTCTCCGTCCTTCATCAAACCAAGGGTACAAGGAATTTCAAGCAGAGGTCAGATTTAATACTGCATCCAGTCTCTTCAGTTACTTGAAAGTTACAAAAACTATAATTTCATCCAACTAAGAATGGAGTGCCATTTCAAACTGTAGGTACAACTCCTAACAATAGTTCATCATCAAAACTTGGTTTCTCTCGTTGGATACTGTGATGAGGGTGGAAACAAAGCACTCATATATGAGTACATGGCTAATGGCAATCTGCTCCAGCATTTATCAGGTATTTACAATGTCTTGGCTGCTGATTTTTTTTAGGAATTTCATCATCATCATCATCTCTCTCTCTCTCTCTCCAGCCAAGACACCAGACCAATTAAATCAAACAAAAGGGGTAAGGATGGGGTACCTACTGGCCAGCCTAAGTTTGACCAAATTTTACCATGGCTTTTATTGCCAATTGAGACAAATAGGATTAGGATGTATATGGTTGATGAAAACCACAAAAATTATTATTCTTGCAAGATTATTCCAAAAGCATGGTTGTTTTCAATAAAAACCCAACATATATTTTGGTTGCAGGGACAAATGCAAACATCTTAAGTTGGAATAAGAGACTTCACATTGCAGTGGATGCAGCACATGGTTTGCAAACAAATCAACTACATGAATTTTTTTTCTATACCGACTACATGATTATTAATCTTCAATATCTTTGCATTTCAGTTTGTTGTTTTTGCCTGAATAAGTTAACAGTGGTTTATTGGCTGAGTTGCAGGGCTGGAGTATCTACATAATGGTTGCAAGCCATCTATAATCCACAGAGATTTGAAACCTTCCAACATTTTATTAAATGATCACATGCAAGCCAAGATAGCTGATTTTGGGCTTTCTAGAGCATTCTCAACTGACAATGACTCTCATGTAACAACTCGCCCAGCTGGCACATTTGGATACCTCGATCCTCGGTAAGGGTTTGGACCTACTGATTCAAATTGCTTCTTTTATTACTTAGAATGTAATTTGTATTATTTACAGTTGTTCTAAAGGTACATGCAACACACCAAGCTTGTTATCTTAAAAAGTTTCCACTACTAAACACTCTGCCCTTTAGGATTGTAACACTGACTTCCAAGTTCTCAATTACATCCAAAATCTATACAATTTACGACTTGAATCAATATGCTTTTGAAATACCAATATTTTCCGAAGTACACCCTATTAGAATTTGGATGAACAGCTCACTTTCTTCACCATGATAGCTGCACAAAGCACCAGGATGCAAACAGCTATTACTTAAAATTCATGCAATCACATAATCTTACTAAAGGCGGCAAGGATGTATAGTAGAACTAACAACTAGCATCATTAATTCAAGCTATGAGCTTCTTGTATTTATACAGTCACTTGTGTTTCATGTACAGATCTCATGCAACAGGAAAAGTCAATAAAAAAAGTGACGTCTATAGCTTTGGGATAATTTTGTTTGAGTTGATCTCTGGTCGCCCGGCAATAATAAGAGGCTCTATGGAAGATACTCATACTTGACTGGGTTATTCCTATGATAGAAAGGGGGGATATTCAAAACATTGCTGACCCAAGGTTAGAAGGAGAATTTAACACTAATTCTGCCTGGAAAGCTGTGGAGATAGCCATGTCCTGCACATTGCCAACTGCAATCCAAAGACCAGACATGAGTCAGGTATTGATAGAACTAAAGGAATGTTTGGATCTTGTGATGGCTCATGGAAGAAGTCAAAGGTTCAATACCGAGGGCAGGACTTCAGGAATTTCACTAGAAGCAATCCCTGTTGACCTTGAATCAGACATTGCTGCCCTTGCTAGGTAGTTACGAAACAACCTATATATGGTGGAGAGTTTTTAGTCTATTTGAAAAGCAATCTCCTTGTCTCATGTTTGCATCTCTGTTTTAATTGGTAATGGATGTGTTGTTATGAATTTCTACAGCTGTCTAGTGGACATATAAACAACAATAATTCTGTGGATTGGTACAAACTTGAATCAAACGACCAATTCTACAATACGCATAGAATAATACATCAAATCAATATAAATGATCATCTAGAACCATTTTCTAAGAGACGCTACCTACTTTCTGTTAAGATATAAAATAAATAATTAAATTTATCTTTTTTCATCAGCTTAAAGTTTTATGATAAGTGATGATTTTACATGGTATCAGAATATCAATCTTGAGTTTTAATCCTGACTCTATACTTTATCCCATTTAATTAAATATTTACGTGTTGAACTACCTATTAAATGAGAGTCTGACCCATACATGAGATAGAATGTTAATATATAAAATAAATAATAAAATCTACCTTTTTTTATTAGCTTAAACTTTTGAGATAAATAGTAATTTCATATTTTCCACGTCGCGATTCCTTCGCCAAAACCATTGTTACGTTTGGACCTTTGCGAAACATAAATTTATTTTACAGTTTTTTATATACAATATTATTTGAAGGGATATTTTTATAAAAATATCATCATTTTATATAAATATTCTTATTTTAAAATTTGTAAAGAAAATAGTGAAAAGGGTTGTCGTGTATCGCTTTACTCTATGAACTGTGCAAACATTGCAGAGGTCACATGTCCATAAATAATGATGGACCACCTCGAGCCTAAGGAAACCGATGGGTCGGACAAGAGGAAAGGTGAGGTGACATGGCATGAGCAAATTCCTGCCAATCAAAATAATTAACAGAAATGTTTTATTTACTAAATTAAATTTACAAATAAATATATTATAAAATTATTTTTATTATAAAATAAATTTAAAATATCATATAAAATAATATCATTTTGTATATTTATTTTTATGATATTTTTTTATAGTTATAGCACTTCCTATGAATTATTTCATATTTACATAATTCAAGCAACGACATATTCTTATTAAGAAAAATGATACACATACATATCTTTTTACAACTCTTTACAAAATCATATTTTAAATGAAGAATATTTGTATAAAATAACTTACAAAATTAATTTTGTTTTACAAAAATATCATTAATTTAAAATATAGTTGTATAAAAAATTATAAAAATATTTGTACATGTATCATTAATCTTTTATTAAGTTATTAAAAATCATATTTACATTAATAATTTTAATAATGTACTCTTCATGTTACATAAAAGATATTAACTAACTTTTGTTTTATAACTGGATGCTAGTGATTCCATAACCCATTCATTTATTGTCTAATTAGTTGTAAAAAAAAAAAAAAAAGTAGTAGATATATCATTATTAAAAAATAATAAACTACCACCATTTTACAACTCTTTAAAATGGAAAGTATTTATGCGAAACTAGTTTCCCTGAAGAATAGATTGTAAAATAAATTATAAAGTAATTAAAAATGTATTATTGCCCACAAGTTTTTCCGAAGAGCAGTGCTAGCACGAGACCTTTTTCGAGAATAACGAAAAAAAAAATTCATTTATTTTTTTATATTTTTAAATTTTTTTTTTAAAAAATCACAACATTAATAAAAAAATATTTTCTTAATTATTAAGTAAAAAAATATAAATAAAAAAATTTATCAATAGCCAATCGAGACCCAATATTCAGTCCCTCTAGCATTTTTGTTTTCAGAAAGTCAACGTGACATAAGGAATTCATTTAAAATGTAAAAAGTTTCATTTTTATGCTTTGGAAAAGGAAGCAGGTGAAAGATGGTCTAGTTTAGATATCGATTTGAGTTAAGTTGAATTGAGATGATAAAATATTATTAAAATATTATTTTTTAATATTATTATTATTTTAAAATTTAAAAAAATTAAATTATTTATTATATTTTATGTTGAGATTTGAAAAAATTGTAACGATGAGTTTAGTATCCAAACGAAGCCATTGAGTGCGTGAATTTATTCCCTTGCTAGACTTTTTTTAAAGAATAATGATAAAATTATTATCTATCTACTATTCTAATTGTATTTGATTTTTTTTAGTTTTATTTTATTTAATAATTAAAGAAGTAAATATCAGTAAAATTATATATTTTTTAATTTTTCTTAATAATTAAGGATATTAAAAAAACTTTAAAAAAATAAAAAAAATTGAAATATACTTGAATAATAGATGGATAGCAATAGAGTAGTAAGCCTATCACTATTTATTTTTCAAGGACGGTACTACTTCCACATAGAGTCCACCAAAACCAACCACCGAATAGGTAAATATTTTTTTGTCTTTTTTCTTTTTTTTCTTCAAACATTTTTTTTCAATTCATGAAATATTTTTTTTAAAACAATATAAATATAAATTCAACAATTAAGTAAAAATAAATAAATAAAAATTAGAAAATGCAATCGGTAAACTTCTTATGCGGGAAAAGCATTTCCCTTTTTTCAATCTTTTACAATTTAAGAGACCGTCTTTTAAAGTTTAGTTTATTTTTACAGATGAGATGAGATAATTTAGAATTAAAATTAAAAGTTGAATAAAATATTATTAAAATATATATTTTTAATATTATTTTTATTTTAATATTTAAAAAATTAAATTATTTATTTATTTTGTGTGACAATTTGAAAAATTTATAATGATTAGATTAAGTAAAATAAAGTGAAATGAGTTAAAAAAATTTGTGAAAACAAACGTAAAAATTAAAGAGCATGTGAGAGAGAGAGAGAGGGCTCCATTGTATAAAGTTATTATTAAAAATGAAGAGAGCCGCCTCCATATTGTTAAAAGAATAATTATATTCTAATGTCTCTACTATATACCATATATGCACGTGACATAATTTGAATTAAGAGATAAATTTTAAAATTTAAACCTTACAAATTAAATAATGTTATTTAAATATTGCATAATGTAAGGACTTTAGAATGCAATGTTAAAAGAAAGACGAAAAAAAAAAAAAACATAACATTTTATAATATTCCAATACAAATTCCTTCACTAAAACTATATCATTTTGTGTTGTAATAAACTCATTTATTTGAAAAATCAATTTATTGCTTTAACGCTTGTAATACTTTTCAATGTAACTCAATGTATCTGTAATAATTAGAAATATTTCGAATTTATTGTTTAGCCTAATGATTCAATTTCAAATAGAACCAACCATGCATATACTAATACACATCTCTCTCTTTAAGAAAAGCTGAACGGCAATGGGACGGTGATGGGCTGATGGCGACTATTTATTAAACATTTTATTTCTTGGAACCCCAGGGCAGGGGACTGAATTTATGTCATTGAACCAACCCCCCATTACCAACCAATGGATAAGAACAGAGAAGTTCATAACCATTTGGTCCATTTCTATCCTGTCCATCATTAAATTTCTGACTAAATGTATAGGCCTCCTCAAGATTCAAATATGAAACCACTTGGATTGAAATGTGCTTTTCATCCAAAACATGAACATGTCACCTGAAACTGAGATTTTTCCAACTTTGGTAAAAGAATGCTCAATGCAGTACAATGAACATTAGTCTCCAATGTACAAGGAAGGACGCATGACTGGCCCATCCCTCCACCCACCATGGTTGGAGACTCAAATCCTAAGTACTTATGAACAACAATTGAAAGGACACATCCCCTTTTGAATCCCCACATCACTAATGACTTTATTAATCTCTTCTTTAAAGTTCTTCAAATCACTGGTGTGGCTAAGTTGTTATCTGCATAATTAGTTCCAGATTCTGAACTCTTTGATCAAAATTACTGGGATCGTTATAGATGCTCGATGTTACCAATATTTCTTGATTTTCCATCGATCTTTCATTTAAATATGCTGTAAATCAGATCATCCCTTCCATGGATGTCGATGTGATCAAAACCAAGCAGGCTGGCTCTGCAACCATCGCAATAACTCGCACGCCAATAAAGCCGACACCCAACTACCACACCATACGTTTAGCCATTAAAGCATTGATAATCGACTAGTTAAATGTCAATACAAGTCTAAATTTTAATTAGATAGAAGAAAAAATCTCCACATTGAACTAACTAATGATTCAAAACTTAAGACTTGATAAATAGTAAATCTTAAGCCCTCTTTAAACATGACTAGCTACTATTCACAATAAAAAGTAATATTTAATTATTTCATCACTTTCCTCTCTCTTTGAATGATAAAACATACATGACATGTACATTATTTTTATTAATTGATAAAGTAGATACATTATTTCTATAAAATATAAAAATTTAATAAATATATAAATTGTATTTATAAAAAAAAATTTAAAAAAATAAAAAATATTATATTATATTATTATTTTAATTTTATAATAATTAGTCTAATATAAATTCATCTAATTAAAAATTGATATTATAGTTAAAAATTAAAATTCTAACCAATCTTTAGACTTCATAATGGCTAGTGCTCTTAATAAACGTAAATTCACAATCCTTTTATCTCTTCACCGTGTGAGCAACAAGAAAAATCTCAAAACACACGCACAATCAACATAATTTCTACGGAAATTTGGGAGTCAGGTCACATATACGACAAAAACTGTAAGCTAATTTCAATGCTGCTTTAACTTCTCATTTAATTTGAGAAGACATGACTCATTTAATATGTCTTCTCAACTTCCATCTTGTTTCTCCCTTCATGGCCAGCTTGAACTGGGTTGTTAACTATTTGGTACTCCTTATAAGGTCTATTCCCAGCTGAAAGACTGTCTTATACCAATGCCGACGCAGAAGATGACTATCTATTCCAAAAAAGTACTGCTTTTGATGTTATCATATGCGTTGTTAGGATTCGGAAATGGTCAAGAATCAACACAGATTGTACCAGCAATCATAACATTCGGGGACTCTGCTGTAGACGTGGGCAACAATAACAATCTCCGTACTTTTTTCAAGGCTAATTACCCTCCATATGGGAGGGACTTTGTCAATCATCAGCCTACAGGGAGGTTTTGCAATGGTAAACTAACCACTGATATAACTGGTGAGTACAAAGCATCAATGCTAAAATGCCTACACATGGATCAGATTGTCTAATTTAAATTAACGGCCCTTTTGCAGCTGAAGCTCTGGGCTTTAAGACTTATCCTCCAGCATATCTTAGCCCACAGGCATCAGGGAAGAACCTTCTAATTGGAGCAAACTTTGCTTCAGCTGCCGCGGGTTACGATGAGAAACCAACAATCCTTCATGTAAACAATTTCATGTTATGCCACTCATTTTGTATCTAAGCCCTTGGTTATAAGGTTATGATTTATTGAAACAAGTGAACTCTTGTGGCAGCATGCAATCACGTTGTCTCAGCAGCTGGAATACTTCAAAGAATACAAGACTAGGTTAACAAAGGTGGCTGGTAGTAAGCAAGCAGCAGCCATCCTCAAGGATGCAATATATATTTTGAGTGCGGGTAGTGGAGACTTTCTCCAGAATTACTACATCAATCCTTCAGTCAGAAAAACTCATACTCCAGATGAGTATTCCTCATTTCTTGTTGGCTCATTCTCAAAATTTGTGAAGGTACATCATTGTTGTTACTGAAATTTCAAGTTCTGGACAAACTAAAAAAAATAACTGCAGACATATATTTAGTTGCTAAAGGGAGCTGGCTGCATGCTCTGATGAAAAACAGGAACTGTATGGCCTGGGAGCCAGGAAACTTGGTGTGACTTCACTCCCTCCATTGGGTTGCTTTCCTTTTGCATTCAACTTATTCAAATTTAATGAGAAGGGATGCGTCTCTACTATCAATACCGCTGCTCAAGGATTCAATAAGAAGATGAACTCCTCTGCAGCAAATCTCCAAAAGCAACTTCCTGGTCTGAAAATTGTGGTCTTTGACATTTTTACGCCTATCTATGATCTTGTTCGATCCCCTTCAAAATATGGTAAGGATCATGTTCTTCAACCGATTTGGAAGAGTCTGGATGGTGGATAAATACATGGAATACTTCAAGGAATAAATGGTAATCAACTTCTGCTCTTATGTTTTTGCAGGTTTTGTGGAAACAAGGAGAAGCTGCTGTGGAAAGGGAACATTAGAGACAACATCGGCCTTGTGCAATCCGAAGTCACCAGGAACTTGTTCTAATGCGACTCAATATGTGTTTTGGGATAACGTCCATCCATCTGAGGCTGCTAATCAGGTTATTGCTGATGCAATGATTGTCCAAGGCATCGCCCTCTTCTGACGATGATATGTGGTTTCGTTGTTTTTCCTCTCTCTAAATCTAAGATTGTGTTTGTTAAAATAAAATATAAATAATTAAATTTGAGTAATAGTATATATCATACTATCATCTCATTTTTATTTTATTATATAAGATATAACATATTTATCACTATTGAATAATAAATTAAGAGTCATCAAATAAAGAATTATCTAATGGAAATAAATGTCACATTTTTTTTTTGTGTATCACATTCTAGATTTACTCATATTTTTTAAAAGGAATTCACAGAACTTAACACACTAAAATTAAAAAGATCATTTGTCATTATATTTTGCTATGGTGCAAATCGAGGCAATGACGCTTCACTTTCTGGTCTCAACAACTCATTATGTCCCCCACAACAAACAAAGCAAGCACATGGTCGAAAGAGATCTGAATGTTCTATTTCGCATAAGAATACTTCGTTCAAAATGTGGTCCTGGATTATTTTTTTTCTTCTATTTTTTAGGATAAATGTGGTGCTGGTTCCTGCGACTTAGATTGTATTTGGGTAGGGAGGTGATTCAGATATTTTATAAATAGTAATAAAAAAAAATTAAATAATAATAAAATAATAAATAGTAGTTGATCAAACTGCCGAAACTAGCCCTCAGAGGTCTAAAAAATATCAAAGCGTAGCATATGCTCTAAGTGATAATGAAGCAATTTTAAAAAAACCAAGAGTGAAAAATAAGATGCTTTTCGATTAAAAACTGGGGAGAAGACCTGACTAGTCAATGTCACTAGCACCTGGTTACTATTTTGAATATTTAATTATGCCTGAAAAAAATTCACATAAATATTAATTTAGACAGGAATATGAGAGGATATGTGAGATCTTTTCCTTTTCACTAGTTACTGATTGGTAGAAAGGGAGAGATATTATGGATGAGAAACATAGTCCACAAAGAGAATCACATAATAGAGAAAGTTTTACAATTCAACTTACCATATCTAACGCATGTCAGTTTGTGAAATAGTTTTTTGTGATTGGAAATCTTCCCTAGAAAGTAATGGGAGAAGGGGATATCAGTAAATGCCGTGATAGCATATAGTGTTGTTACTGATCTAGGGTGCATCAGAATAGTCGGAACATGAGTCCCGTTCTTGATGAGATTTCACGTCCTCTATAAAAACGAAATTCGTTTTGACATAATTTAAATAAACCAAAGAAGCTTGTTGCCAGAGAAATGAAGCATCTCATGCATGATTTAAACATAGGATGACCATTGTTCAGAAAATATACAGTGATCCTTTATGAAAGTATTGCGTGAACAAGCACACATATATAGCCCCATCTATAGTAGGATAATTCCACACTAAAACCTTACGAATCACCCCTGAGCATAGGGTGCACTAGGTAGAACTACAATCAACATGCAGCCCAAAATTAAAGGAAAAAGGAGAGAGGGAAGAGGGATACCCCAGAAAAACATACAAAACTCCAAATAAGCAGCTGCTCGAATTGACATGTTCTGCTAGTTACTTTGCAAAGCCGTTGCTGCTGCTAAATGCTTGCTCTCAGTCTCATTCATTCCCATTTATTGACGGGATAGGTGTTTCTTGCCGTTTCTTATCCTCTGCGACATCATTGGGGCCCCCAAGAGTAGTAGTTGTTGCTTGTAAATAGTTATTCCCATTTATTGGTTGGTTTTGTGGTGCTTCCTCTTTCTCATCCCCGAGTACATATTTATGGTCCAAGAAGCTGGGTTGATTAGTTGAAGCCAGTAGCCTTGCCCACATCCTGTCAGTTATCACAACCTTGTTCTGTTTCTCAATCACCCGCTGCACGTACAAGATGCATTCAACATACGGCTCCATGCACGCAGCTAAACATGAATAAAAGAAATGAAATTGTCTTTTCTTTGAGTAATGCTACTCTTCATCATGAATTTAGCATCTTTAGTTATAATAGTTGATGTGGCACAATTAAGCGGCCTTTTATGTGAATCACTTAATTGAAATGCCACTCAAAATATGCCATATGAACTGGTGAGATTGAAAATACAAAATTCATGATAAAGAACGTTATTTCCCTCTTTCTTTTCAAACCATGAAGGAACTTACGTAGAATGGTATGTAAGCATGTCTCCCGTTAACCTGACCAACTGTGAAGCCCGTATAACCTGCCATTGCACCATGAATGACACTGTGCGCAAGGAGGGTGCAGTACACATTATCAGATGCATTGCTTGGAACAGCACGGATCATGTAAGTGGGATCTGCAAGATGAGCAAACAAAATCTCGTCACGTCATTTCCGGCAGATGGTAGGACAAATCGAAGAATGAACAAATAGTTTGACTGATAAAAATTTCAATAAACTGACCTATGTATTTGAGATTTATGGCCATCTTCTTAGTTTTCGAGAAATGATCCTAGAGCAACACAAAGATATGTGATTAATATGGAAGAACTTCATGCTGCAATCTAGTCTGTAGAAATTGACAGTTTTTCTCTGGGGAAAAAACACTTTCAAACCGCCAAATGATGTTCCTCTAATCAAATAAATGGAGCTTAGTAATGTTGTATAGGGGCTAACAATTCCTAAATGCTTCCAAATGCAATCTGGTCATTTCTATTTGTCAAACTGAAAAGGGGACGTACGTTAAGCAGTCGAAATTACTTTATGCAACTGGCATAATGTCCAAAGCATAATGAAGGCCAAGTTTCAAAGCCTTGTGATAGAGCTAGTCACTATACATCTCAAAATTACAAGGCATGGCAAACAAAACATTTAACACCAAAGCGAGATAATACATCCTAGCATCTATACCTTAATCTTCTGCGATATCCACAGACCCACATCTGGCAGTCGCTTATTTCCAGAAGCATCCTGCTGGTCTGTGGTTCGCATGCTTTCAGAAAAAAACTCCTGTCCTGCACCTTCAGCTATTACTATAACCATGTGCCCATTTTCTTTCAGTCTTTTCTCAATGTATTCTAATAGCCCACCAGCTCCTTCAAGATAAAAGGGAGACTCTGGAATCAAGCAACAGTCCACATCTCGGCTAGCTAGAGTTGCATACATTGCTATAAATCCTGCATGAGAATATCTCAGATACAACAACTAGGTGAAGCTGGTTCAAGAAACATTGTTTTTATTTATAATTGGCCAAGTTGACTAAGAATTGATGCAAGAGAAAGGCCTCAAAAAGATACAAGGCCCTGAATGAGAATATTAATTGACATGGTTGTTTGATATTAGATGGACATGTCCTATTCAGCACCTTAGATTGAACAATGATGATCATTCAAGGGACCTTTGGGATTAGATAAAAGTAAAGAAGACCAAGGAGAAAAGCGAATGAAGGTAGAACTGAAAGCACCTGTTCAAGTTCTACCCAAAAATTTTGTGGTGTCACATCTCTTTTGTGTTAAAATACCTATTAGAGTTATGAAGCCTACCACTGTGCCGGCCCATTAACTTGACAAGACCGATACCATTCTCAATGCTTTCTGATTCAATATGGGCTGCATTAATAGCTCGTTGAGCCTCTTCAACAGCAGTGTCAAAACCGAATGACTTGTCCATAACCTGAACGAGAACGAGCAGAAGATCCAATATGACCTTTTCAGTATCAAATCAAAGTTTGCATCAGGAGAGGGGTATCTGTGTGATAGAGTAATGTGGTTCAATTATGTGTCTGCCAGATTCCAGTAATTGAGTATGGCTTGAAGAGTACCGGAATGTCATTATCAATCGTCTTGGGTATTCCTGCTACTGCAACTTTAAGGCCACGCCTTCTAATTTCCTGCATTGTACAGTGACCTATGAATTACTCACCAATTTATTTGTATATCTTAGCTAAATAACTAAATTTTAATTATATTTTATTGAATATATCATTTTCAGTTTGATAATAATGTTATAAGATAGTTGACAAGATATCTATATAGGATCAGAACTCAATGCTTTCAAAATTCACGTTTCTAGCTCATTGTGAAATCATCTCTGCAAAAAAGAAAAAAAATCTCGTAATCCCATCACTCTCGAGACACAGGCCATTAAAAATCCTTCAGTCTAGAGCATCGCAGATCAGCATCAGTGCCACATAAACTGCATTACCTCAAAAATTACGGAAGCCCCTTTCTGAGTTCCATCTCCTCCAATTATATATACCTGACACAACATGAAATTGTAATAAGTTCCAAGCCCACAAATGGGAGGAGTTGTTTGCAAAAGCAGATGCACCAATGTAGGAATTATGAAGGAAAATGGCAGGCTAGTGAACCTGATTAATGCCTCGGTCCTGAATGCTGTCAACAATTTTAGAGGTATCATGGCCCCCTCGTGATGTCCCAAGGATTGTGCCACCCCGTTTATGGATGTCATTCACCACCTTTGGTGTCAAAGGAATTGTATTTCGGGCATAGAAACCTCTGTATCCCCCCTATATGTACAAAGAGACCTCTTTAGTTGATATGATTTGACCATGTATTCTTTTAACATCAAATTTGGAATCCGTGTCAAACATTATTATGAATAAAACAAGAACCAAAACCAGAGTTGAGCAACGAGATCAAAGTGTCAGTCTCTTTATGGAGGTCTGAAAGTTTGAGAGGAAGGAAAGGAAAATAAGAAAGAATGCCAATGAAAACATTTCAAGCATCTTTGTCATTCTAATTTTCTTTTCCTCGCACATTCTACTTTCCTTTTCTTTGTACTTCCTAAGACCCGAATGCAGCCCTAAAATGGGTTTGAATGAAATAACAGATGCATTTGCTCACCTCTATCCCAAGAACCTTGTGGACACCATACATGTGGTATAAGCCACAAACTATTTCCCTAATCACTGTATTTAGACCAGGACATAGACCACCGCATGTTACAATACATGCATAGACTTCCTCTGGTTCGAAATACACCTGAGAAATTTTCAATGAGCCATTACTCTGAATAACATGGACATAATAAAAAAAAAAATCAGTGAAAAAAGAAAGTAAAAGTCAAAAACCTTTTGACGAGGTCCGGCACGGCGAAAATGTATCCCTCTTGGACTATTCTTCTCGACAACAATCTATACATAGGAAACAAATTAGAAAATTGCACCCTAACATTTCAGCAAAGCCTTTAAACTACAACAACTCAGATCAAGAAATCCAATTTTGATAGGGGGAAAAAAAGTAAGAAAGTTACTAGCAAAATAATAGTTCGATCTGAAAGAAAACCCAGTGGAGATCATTACCTTTTGAGCAACAGTATCATCCATATTAACAAAATACTGCCTGATCAACCAAAAGACAGCTTTAATGAATCATGGAATTTGTATATACAAAAGCCGCAAACAGCCAAAAAAAAAAAAAGGCATAAACTTACTTCACAACCGAGTATGCAGGATTGACTTGTAATGGATTCGAATATGTCTGCATGATGACATTTCATGAAGAGTAAGCTGTTTGTCACATAAAGACCCTTCCTCTTCAGGCACGCTTATTACAAGCAATCTCAGTGTTTACAAGGTCCGACTTTGTGTTGATCTCAAAGTCACAATCTTTTATAAAGTACTAGTCTTTGAAAAAGAACGCTATTTTATGAAAGTCAACAGTTTTACACTACTATTTGCAAGCACTAAAGCTTCTTTCCTTAATTGCTTCGTTCTCTATGTTTCTGGCCCTTGGGACTTATGTTCACTCTGTCGTTAAAACGAACATGTACCAGATTTATTTTCTCAGGACATATACTTTCTACACATTAAAACAAAAAAAGATAAGAAAAACTAGCTGAATTCCCTTTTTAGTGATTGACCTTTTTTCACGAGAAAAAAAAAAATGGATCCGCTTAAACTACTATTAGATGCTAATTTAATTTACTCTACGGCGTTGAGTCTTTTTCGTTTTAAGAAAATAAACAAGCAATAGTACGTAAAGCTTGTCAGTTCCCTTTCCTTCTCATTCAGTTGGTTCTCTCTGCAACGAAACGCGCCCTTATGAAAAACACGCATACATAGAGCAAGTCAAAGTTATAAACTGTTTGAGAAAAATCATGAATCTCTTTTCATTTACTTCTATATGTTTTCTCTGCAACCAAAAAGATAATCACATGTTTTTCTCAACAACCAAACACCCTGAGAGAGAGAGAGAGAGAGAGTTACTGGGAGGTCAGGTATGTAATCCGTCAAGTGCGGAACATCCTCAAGAACGTAACCAGAGGGGCCGGTGACGATTTTGGGCTCGGAATTGACCAAGTTCTCCATGGAGGCATTCCTGGAAGTGGGAGAGAGGACGGAGAAGTATCGGGGGATGTGATTGGGGGAGGGAGAGTGAGTGTTTGTGGGGTCGAAGCACCGGAACCTTGGAGTAGAAATGGAAACGGAGCTAGAGATGGTAGAGTGACGAGAGTCCATGGAGCCCGATGGAACTGCGAGTGTGAGCAGGGGACTTTGAACCCAACGACCATATTTGTAGGAACGTCGATCGGTTACCTGGCGCGGTGGCAGTTAGTGGACTTTTAGCATATTTATTAAAGGACGATTACGTCACCCCTAGTTTCCAACTCATAGGCCCAGGGGTCTTCTCCCACTACTTATTTTTTTTTTCTGAGAAATATTTATTATATTTTCCAAATGGCAGTTGTTCCATTATTAGGCATAAAAATAGAAAAATTTATTTTTCATCTATTTTATTATTATTTTCTTATTATCTCATAACATGGCATTAAATAATAAGTTTACAAATAAAATATAATAAATAGTCTCAAATCATTTAATGTCATATCATAAGATGATGAAACTTGAAATGATGAGTAACATTACTCTATAAAAATTGATGCCATGCACGATATTTTTTCTTTAATTCTTGTTATTTATTTATTTTTTAAAAAAATTATTTATATAATTTTAGGATGTGTAAGTTTCGATCACTCGTTTTAAAAAAAGTGGACATATAAAAAGAGAAATTCTATATAAAAGTCTTACACCACACACTTTCACTTAATCAACATGTGATTTATCATTTTTATCATTTTATCTTAATACTTAAATATGTGTATATTTAAATAGAATAACGAGCAAAAATAATAAATCATATGTTGGTTAGATGGATGTGTGTAGTATAAGGCTTCCTTGTAACATTTTTTACATAAAAAATATTTTTTTAATGGTAATTAACTCTATTTTATTTGAATAAAATGCACAGAATTTGTACAATCTAAAACTATATCTAATATTAATTTATTCTTTCATGAATCGTTGATATCCTTCAAACCTCCTCAATGTCAATCCTTTTTAATCATGCTCAGGTAAGATATATACTAAATATGTGATAAGATCTTAATGTTTTTTATTTTTTTTTTTTTTTTGGGTAAAGGGTATGATCTTAATGGTTGAAAGTATAATGAGTAATTAATATAACGATAGATTGATGAATATAATAGTTTGCTTAAGTAGTTAAGTGTGTGATTTAAAAAAAAAAAAGTGAAGTGTGTGACTCTTTATTTTTATATCTTCATGATGTATACATGAACCGTCCATTAACCACCGTATTAGAATATTTATTGTATATATGAGCTGGGTGACATATTGAACGCATCATCCTCTCTTGCCAAAAATAACTTTTGTATTAAACCAACGTCTTCTGGTCCTACATTTCGATTTCGTATGTACCACCCAATGAAAGGTTACGTACATGATTATTCATTGACATCCTCTTCAATTTAGTGGCCGAATCAAACGGTCAAATACAAAGAGAGAGAGACACAACATCAAATCATTAAAATATTTGTACCTAGTTTATGGTTTATTCCGCCCAAAAATACTATACAAACAACATATAAGACTCACATGATATATTTAAATATGAGCCCTACTAGTGGGCCGCCTGAGTGTTATTGCTTGGCGTACCCGCTTGATGTGGGATGCCACATGGCTTATTTTTTTTTTAAAAAAAAAATCTAGCTAGAGACTCTGCTTGCCTCCCTCCGTTTCCTCAAGTCGCCAAACTCATTTTCAAGAAAAAATCTTGTTCCCTCTTGGCTCCTCCTATCGCCTCCCTCCCTATGTTGCCAAGCATTCCGTTCGTTAGTACTGTTCTCTTCGTCTTCGAGCATTTGCACCAGTCATTGAAAGTCCTTTTGTCGTGTTACAAATAGAGAGAAAGAGAGTGAGAAAGTGAGTGAGTAAGAGAGAGAGAGAATTGTGGTTGGTCGGTCATCTGTTGTGTTTCTCTTTTGACTTTTTTTCTATCCAGAAATGAGTTTGGTTTTTTTTAAAAACTTAACGACGTATTTGTAGGGCAATTAGGGCGGTGATAGTGGAGCGGTAAAATAGCATTTTCCTTTATATATAACCATATCATTCAACTCTATCAGAAAAAATAAAGCTCATAAATAATGTTGAAATTAAGAAACCAAAATGTCAATACATTAAAAGTTCACCTAATAAATTTACGTAGTGTTGGACAAAGTTGAAGAGAGGTACATGGACTTTGGTAAA
Organism: Juglans microcarpa x Juglans regia; assembly: GCF_004785595.1. Taxonomy (NCBI): domain Eukaryota; kingdom Viridiplantae; phylum Streptophyta; class Magnoliopsida; order Fagales; family Juglandaceae; genus Juglans; species Juglans microcarpa x Juglans regia. Next base: position 25,562,951 of record NC_054595.1, read on the forward strand.
AGGATGGACATTGGAACCACTATGTTAAATTTGTCTATCAACTCTTATTTGTCTTCATATAAAATCCAACAGTCTCCTGCGAAATGGATATGGAATTATATATATATATATATATATATATATTATTAAACTATTACTAGTAGAAAGTTGCATTTAAATTGCATATCTTAAATAAATGTTACCTTCAACATTGTTAGCTTATTTGCGACTCCATACAATCAATATGTCTCCGTTCATCATCTGAGGTCATGTTCATGCATGCTGTGATTTTAATTAAATACAGCTTCTGACACAAAGTGAAATGATCTCATCGCACGCATACATTGCATGCATTATTAAAATATATGACGAACAATGATTTACTTTTTTTCTATTGCATAATTAGCTCCTAATGAGGTAATATTGATGCTGATGGCATTGCTATAGTCCGCTCGCATAGTAGAAAGGTCAACTTGCACAAGTAAATAATTAAAAAATATATCAGAAAAAAGCATGAATATTTCCCATTGCACATAAAACAAACTAGTGACAAAGTCTTCTATGACTGTATGACATATGCTCCTATTATTATTATTATTATTATTATTATTATTATTATGGCTCACAGTGTCACACACGATTTGAATAGGCTATAAAAAGACAATTGCAGTCTATGTAAATGAGCAAATTATTATTATTATTATTATTATTATTTTAAATCAAGCGTAGCCATAATATTATTATATATAGTCATAGATTATTCTTGCGCATTCTATTTGAGAAAAAGATCCACTATCATGTCTTGGATTTATCTACTGTTTTTAAAGAGTAATGATACACTACAATCTTTTTTATAATTATTTTTTAAATTGATGATATTTATATAAAATAATGTTATTTTTATAAATTATTTTATAAAAATATTTCTCATTTAAAATAATGTTGTCTAAAGATTGTAAAAAATAATTGTATACGTATCATTTTTCCTTTTCAAACGGAGCACACTAAACTTCTACGCCATAAAACTGTAGAAATCATTTTTTTTTGTAATAGTTGTCTGATAATAAGAATGATGATATTATGTCTCATAATTTATACTACTGATCACTTTGTCTTTTGATATCGCACCATAGTGTGATGCCACGTATCTTATTAAAATATATATATTGAAAGCAAAATGGTGCTGGAAAATACAAAAGGAAAATATTAAGGCTGCATTTGAATGTTAAATTAAATTGAATTGAGTTGAGTTAAGATAATAAAATATTGTCAGAATATTATTTTTTAATATTATTATTATTATTTTAAGATTTGAAAAAATTGAATTGTTTATTATATTTTGTGTTAAAATTTTAAAAAATTATAATAATGAGTTAAGATGAGTTGTATTTGATTTAGTTTCTAAACATACTTTATTCTAGATTTTCTCTACAGATTTATGTTTGTATTTTTAATTTTTTTAAGAAAAAATCTCTAGAGCAGCTACTGTTTTGGGAGCAGCCGGATTACATTGGCCTAACAAAAATGACCAATTTATCCTTGCAATAAAAAGTACGTTACCTCTCAGATTTCACCCATTTGAAATGCCCAACAGAGCTCTCTGCCATCCCCCCCCCCCCCCCCCCCCCCCCCCCCCCCCCCCCTCCGCCGGCATCCTCTCCCTGGTTCCATCGGTACGAAATTTGAAAATCAGGCCCAGATAGCTTTGAAGGTTTGCAGCGAGCAATATCTATTCATTATAAGCAGCCAGTTTGTGAACTTTACCTTCTAAAATAATAACGTCACGGTGGGCCATTCAAAACCACCAGAGTATCTGACAAAATTAAGATTGTGTTTGAATGTTGAAATGAGTTGAATTGAGTTGAGTTGAGATGATAAAATATTATTATAATATTATTTTTTAATATTATTATTATTTTGAGATTTGAAAAAATTGAATTATTTATTATATTTTGTACTAAAATTTAAAAACAGTATAACGATAAGTTGAGATTAATTGAGATTGGTCGATGAACATACGAACAAATCTTTATTACTGAAACTTCCTTTGGCGCTTTTGAATTTACATTGCAGAAATTTAAGAAATTAACCTGTGGATTTTTTTACTAGGACCACAGAATTATAATTTGCTACAGGATGCTGCTTACATTGCAATGCATTCTGGTAGGATATAAATTAACATTTATGTCTTGAAGTAGGGAAAACAAATCAAATACCGAAAAGCTAAACACAAACACTGAAACCTGCAAATTCTACTGAAATCTGCAAAAAAGCCGGGGAAGAGTACTTGTAAAGACCGCCGAAAGCCAAATTATCGGGATCCCCGCGTGAATCGAAGTAATAATCTTTGGAAGGATTGGTATCGGATCTCGCCCAGGCTCGAACATCGGGCTTTCTGGCATGTTAATCGTCCAGTCCTCCTCCTCTCTCTTTGGACCTCTTCTTCTTCCGCTTCTTCTTCTTCTTCTCCTTGTTCTGGCTTCCCTTTCTTCTGTCACAGTCAAACTCGGGGGAAGATTCGAGATACTCGTAGGAAGGCAAGGGGGCTTAGATTCGGGTTGTTTCTCTTGTAGTTTGCCGTATTCTTCTTCTTCCTCCCCTGAGTGTGTTCCTGGCAGGTTAGAAACGGCGTGGTTGATGATGGAGAGGTTTGCGGTGAAGTTGGAGTAGCAGAGCCATTGAGGAGCGGTGGAGATGGTTGCTGTGCTTTGCTGAGAGCCAGAGGCGTCCGAGGCAATAGAGAGGCACGTTTTGCATCAAAAAAAAAAAAAAAAGGGAGCGGTGTGTAATGTGTACTGTTACAATAACTGCTGTATAGTTGTACTTTTTTTTAATAAGTTACGTGATATTATATTGTGATACCACATCAAAAAAAGCAAAGTAAGTGATATAAATTAGCCATCACATCTTATCAGAATATCATCGCATTCGAACAATCAATGGACGATAGCTTTTCCTCCCCTTTTTTTCTTGGGCTCTTCAAATGTCACCTTGCTCGTCTCCACTATCAACAGTAGGACACGAAAATGAAGAATGGCGAGGCATTAATTTATCCATGAAAGTGATTCTCAGTTCCTCGCTAAAGCCATTTGAATTCCTTATGCTGCAGTGCGATCCTTGTAATCTGTCAGACCATGCAGCTAACACCTAATAAATCTCCTCTCTATGTATGCTTTTCATCTATGGCATTAATGGATAAATTTCCTCTAGATTTGAGGATCAAAACTCGAGATTAAGGTTGCAGAATGGTCTCTAAGGCTGCATTTGTATTTAGATGTTGAAATGAGTTAATTGAGTTGAGATGAAAAAATTTTGTTAAAATATTATTTTTTAATAATATTAATATTTTAGAATTTAAAAAAATTAAATTATTTATTATATTTTATATTAAAATTTAAAAAAATTATAATGATGAGTTGAGACGTAATTTGACATCTCCTGCTCTGTCTGTTTGTATTTTGGATTGAAAAATTTACCTATCATCTCTATTATTTCATTTATCATTTTTAACACTAAATTCGTGATTTATCCGATTCTTCTCCAAACATGATGACGTGGCCAAATCAGGTTGAAAGACAAAATCCATTGAATCAATGTTAACCGCAGAGGATCCAACCCTCCCGAAAACCCAACCCAAAGCCTGTTCTCTTCTTCGGATCTCCCTGTAGCACAGTTTCTTTCAGAAAACCTCAAAAAGACACGCAGACTGCGTTCCCCACAAAGGTTTCCCTGGGCTTTATCGTTGTCTACCTTACCATGTACCGAGTTGCAGCTTCCCGTCTTAGGTTTCTCAAGGTCAGTACAACTATCAAACTCTGCCCCCCTCAAAACCCTAACTTTTTGTTTGGTTTACTAGAAATCGCTGGACATACTTTAATTTGATTAATCAGCTTTTGACTCTTAGTTATCTGGACCTGGAAGTAAAAAGGTTGAGAAACGTTTTTGTTTTCTTTCTTCTTTTTCCCATTAAACTTCGAATTGTTATCTGTTAGATCTAATTTTGATGTCACGGGTTAGTCAGATAATGGTTGTTTTACTGATGATTGAGTATGATTTTTTCGAAGAGCTTGAATTGGAGGAGAGCTTAATACGAGACTTTTGTTTAGGCTACAAACCTGTGGAATGGGATTATCGTTGTGGGGACAGGGGAAAATGTGTTGCAATGTTCATTCTCTCTGTTTAGCTGCTGAATATTGCATTAGATTCAAATTTCGAAGAAGCTTTTATTTCTCTCGTATGCCAGTTATTTTTTTAAAGCTTTTTCATATTTTTTTTGGGTTTTAGTAGTGTAAAAAAAATTTAAAACTAAAAATTATATACTTCTGTTTACTTGTTATTTTAACAACCAAATGCGGTCTTAAAAATTTCACTATCTAAAGTCTTCAATTTTGTTTCAATCAATTGTTTTTTTTTTTAGAGGGGGGGGTGGGGGGGACTGTTTCACTTGCAACTACTCTTCAATGTGAAATTAGTCTGTGTTTTTGCCGGTTGGGATAGATATAGGGGTCTTTGTTTTTTATATGCCAGGAAAAAAGAAAGTAGAACTGTTCCATTTGATTCTGATGGTAGTTTCTTTAATACTGATGTGCCTTCTCATTTTTATCCAATAAAATCTGTTTTTCCCCATGTATCGAAATATGCAACCTATTGGTAGAAAACCGTTACTGAGTATCTCTACATTGTTGAATTACTAACCGGAAATGGATTGCCCCATGTGATGAAATTGCTTGAGTAGGATCATGTGGGCACTCTGGGCGCCATTAGGTTTGCAACTTCCAGCGCAGTTACTGAAAAGCAGTCTTCAGGGGGCCTCTTTAGCTGGCTGACGAGTCAACAGTCTAGAACTCTACCTTCTCTGGAGCTCCCACTAGCAGGCGTGGCCCTCTCTCCTCCACTACCCGATCATGTTGAACCAAGTAAAACTAAAATTACAACTCTCTCTAATGGTGTCAAAATAGCTTCGGAAACATCGCCGGTATGGAAAAAAAGTGTTGCATCCTTTGTATTTTTTTGTTTACTCCTTTCTCATTTTGATGGTTGGTCTTAATCAGAACCCTGCAGCATCCATAGGATTATACCTTGATTGTGGTTCCATTTATGAGACCCCGGAATCATTTGGGGCTTCGCACTTGTTAGAACGGATGGCCTTCAAGAGCACAACAAACAGAAGCCACTTACGCATTGTGAGGGAAGTGGAGGCAATCGGAGGTAACATAGGAGCCTCGGCCTCTCGGGAGCAAATGGGGTACACTTTTGATGCACTAAAAACTTACGTTCCTCAAATGGTAGAGTTGCTTGTTGACTCTGTGAGGAACCCTGCCTTCTTGGATTGGGAGGTCAACGAAGAGGTAATATTTGTTATTTACCCATTATTTCGTCACGTTGACTAGATGTGATTACAGATTGTGAGGATAAAGAACCCCCAATTAACACCATCCATCGTAGCCTACTGGTAGTTATCCTCCTTAATCCTGCAGGGAGGGAGGGATTTTGAGGGTGGGAGAAGGGTATGGCTGTTATTTTTTGGCAGTATAGAAAATTTAAAAAAAAAAAAGAGAAAAAAAAAAGAGAGTTTATGTTTCCTTTCAGAATCTTCCTTTTCCACATTTATTTTCTTTGGTTTTCTTAATTTTTGGCCCTTGAGTGGCCATGGGTTAAAGATAAGTCTACTGTATTCAACTTTAAGGGTTGGACACTTCTCATATTTGACCAAGTGGCATGTTGAACTCTTTCTGTTACATAAGTGCTGACATTTATGAAACCGGTTGGAACGCTTTACATACTTGCTCAGCTATTAATTAATAGATTGGGCACAGAAGCAATGTTTTGAATACCGTACTGGTGACCGTTTCGGTTGAGACATTGAAATGAGATATTTCGGTACCGGTACCATTTCGGAATAGTCTATATATGAATAAATTATATATATATATAAATTATATTTCAAAATAATAGTCTATATATTAATAAATTATATATAAATTATAAATAGTCTGGTCTAAATTGAGGGGTCAAAAAATGAGCTTGCAGTTTGGAAAAAAAAAAAAGAGAGAGAGAGAGAGAGAGTAAAGGCCGAAATATTGGCCGGTACAGGCCGAAATTCTGACCAGTACGAAACTATACCCTTCTCTGTACCGACTACACCACAGAAATAATATATTTCGGCCATACCGCCCGGTACGGTACGAAATTTAAAACTTTGCACAAAAGTACTCTACTGCTTTTCCTATAGGTTTTTGTTACGAACTTATCAAATTCTTTTGCTCATTGCTTTTGTTTCCATGTCATGTCATTTCATCATTCACATGTTTATTGCCCGTGGATCATAGCCAATCCTTTTGTCTATATTTTTCAGCTGCACCTAATGTTCTGATCATTGTTCACTATATTTTTATATAGCTGCTAAAGGTGAAGGCAGAGCTTGGAGAACTTTCTAACAATCCTCAAGGCTTACTATTGGAGGCAATTCACTCAGCTGGTTACTCTGGTGCATTGGCAAATCCACTTTTGGCTCCTGAAGCCGCATTAAACAGATTGGATGGTACCATTTTGAAGGAATTTGTTGCTGTAAGGCCAAGAAACTTTATGACAAGTGTTGTGCACAATTAATTCTTCATTGAAATATAGAATGTTGGCAAGTCTTGTTTGAATTTCCTTGATTCTATTATTTTTATATGCTTTTCTTCCATGTGTGTTTTTGCACTTAATAGATGATGTTTCATTCTGGCATTTCAGGAGAATTATACTGCTCCTCGGATGGTTCTTGCAGCATCTGGGGTTGAACATGATGAGCTTCTGTCCATTGCAGACTCGCTTCTCTCTGACTTACCAAGCACACGCCGTCTTGAAGAGCCAAGATCTGTATACGTTGGAGGGGATTATCGTCGTCATGCTGATATAGTGGTGTGTATCACTAATCATCCTTAACCATTATTTTTTTTCAAAGTTCCATCCTTGCCCCCCCACCCCCTAGGTCTTAATTGTGTTTTTACTTGTCTGCTAACTCTTTGTGAGAACAGAACACACATATTGCTCTTGCTTTTGAAGTTCCTGGTGGCTGGCGTAAAGAGAAAGAAGCTGTTCTTGTGACTGTTCTTCAGGTGCTGCATTTAACCTTGGCATCTTAATGAGATTTTATGGTTGGGATCATCTATGAGTCGTATATCTGTTCTTGCATCCCCCCCCCCCCCCCCCCCCCCAAGAAAAAAAAGGCACCGCTTGTGTGGGGAAAAAAAAAGTCATGCTTAAATGGCTGGGAATTAACCAGCAAGAATTCTGCAGATGCTTATGGGAGGAGGTGGTTCATTCTCTGCTGGGGGCCCTGGAAAAGGGATGCACTCACGACTATGTAAGTTTTATCCAGGTGTTCTTGGTCAATTAAGCTGAATATATTTGCTTCTATTTTGGTTATGTTTAATTATGTTATCTTAATTTTTTTCCCCTAAGACTGGCCTTTGATCTGGTTATGTTTACTTATATTTGATTTTCAACGGGTGTATGTGTATTAAATCTTTCTAACATTTAAAAAATTTATGTGTATATGAACACAGATCTGAATGTCTTGAATGAATACCAGCAGATCCAATCATTTTCTGCATTCAACAGCATCTTCAATGAGACAGGATTGTTTGGCATTTATGCTAGCACTGTAAGGCATATACCATCTAAACTTCACATCATTGTGTTGACTCCACACATAAATTCATCTAGATGGTCTATATCCAAGACTTTATTTTACTTTTTTTTTTTTTTTTTTTTTTTTTTTTTTTTTTTTTTTTTTGCGACAAAAAGATTAATGCTGTCCTAGATTTTTTTTTTTCTTATAAGTATGCTGTTCTTTGGACATGATTTAATTTATTTTGATGATTAGATATTTAAACTTCTTATTGCTACCATTTTAATTTTCATTACTAAGCTCGTGGATGCTCAATTTGTGGACACAGGGCCCTGACTTTGCGCCAAAAGCAGTTGATATAGCAGCAGGAGAATTAATCTCAATTGCAACACCTGGAAAAGGTTAGCCTTGCATTCCTGTCATTGTGTGTTTTTCTTGGTGAGATTTATGTCATAAGTCCTCTCCATTGTCTTTGATTTTCCTTTCTTGTTTCTTTTTATTCCTGTGTGGCAGTTACCGAGGTGCAGCTTAATCGTGCCAAAGAGTCCACAAAATCTGCTGTCTTGATGAATCTGGAATCTAGAGTATGCTCCCCCAACCCTCCCTCCCTCTCTCTCATTCATATATTAAGTTAATTATGTTTATGTTTTGTGTTGCGTCTTTGCTGTCTGCCCCCTTATATCAATAGCTGAACATCATTCCTGCAATCTTCTTTTGCAACTAGCTTTTTGTTTTGATTAATTTGTTATTTGGTTTTTGTTTCTCTATTATTGCCGTTTAATTGGTGTATTACACAGATGATTGTATCAGAGGATATAGGGAGGCAGATTTTGACTTATGGAAAGAGGTATGTCGAGTAGCTGGACACACCTTTTCTCTTCTACTATGCATACATGCGCAAACATTTTTCTTCGAGCGATTTCTTAACACCTTTTCTGCTTGTGCTATAGTAAAATCATATCATTGTAACTAGTCTAACATACTTTATTTTTTGAGTACATGACATTTGTTGCAACAGCGACGTCAGACAAATAGAAGGAAGCGTCTTTCTTGTTTGTAGACTATCATAATATAAAAATTCTAGAGGAAAATATGCTTTGAACCCTTAAACTGATAACAATATTTATTTTGCGGTACCTAAACCATCGAAGTTCATTTCACACTTCAACCACCTTTTTTTAGTATATCAAGTAACACCTCATCCGTCTCTAACCGTTAAGATGGCGAAAAATTGGTGATGATCTTGATCTAAATATTTTGTAACTTGGTAGTTTTGAGAGCCAATTGTCTCAACTTTGATAGTTGAAGTACAACAATGGCTTTAGTTGTTTTCTGAAAGCATTGCTGTGTGTCTTATGACATACTGAACAATGGTGGTAATTGTTTCCTAAGATCAAAATATAGCTGTTTTCTGCGCTGTATTGATCTTGCGATCGCAAAATGTTTGTATAATTAGTTGTTATAACTGGTTCTGACCTTGCAGGCTGCCGGTGGAGCATTTCTTGAAGGCTGTGGATGAAATCACATTGAAGGATATTACTAGCATATCACAGAAGATCATTTCTTCACCTCTAACAATGGCATCATATGGGGATGGTAATTTTTTATTCTTTAAAGAATATCTGATCTCTCTTCTCATCTCTCTCTCTCTCTCTCTCTCTCTCTCTCTCTCTCTCTCTCTCTCTCTCTCTCTTTCATCTTTTATATGGCATGGGTTAATAAGAAAATTTTCCTTTTGTGCAGTTCTTAATGTCCCCAGCTACGAATCTGTTAGCAGCAAGTTCCATGCAAAATGAGTCTCTTTGTTTCCATAATTTTTTTTTTAATAAAAGATTAAAAGAAGAGATTTTTGGTGAATGTAACAATGTATCTCTTCGACAAATTAATGTTGTTTTCTTACGTTGTCGTCATGACGACAACAACATTTCATATCATTTGTTTTTGTTTCGTGCTTATAATTTAAATGACACATATTCAATAAAACTTAACTCGTGAAAAAAAAAAAGAAAGAAAAATTAGTCGTGAAAGCAGATATCTGCTCAATTTGTAAATGACATATTCGACAAAACTTAACTCGACTTGGTTAAGACTCGTTTATGGTCGAGTCGACTTGTTAGTTCAATTCAATTAAAACGCATTCATATATTGATAAATATATATATATATATATACATTTAAGTATACATATATATATGTATATATATTAGCTAATAATATAAGCATATCACTTTTATAATTAAATATATAATATGTAATCTAATTATTTATGTTTATACAGTGAATGTACTTTATAGGTATATTTTATAATTTGTATAATAATTAGTCGATAAAATTTAATAATTTCATATATTAGTATATGATAACAATATATGAAATAAATATATGTTATCATATTAAATGTATGTATTAATAATATATGTAGGCATATAATATATTGTTATTTTGGATAAATATCAACTAGTTAGATATTAATTATCTATAAATTTTTTAAAATTTTATAATTCAATACAGGTTCTACTTGTTGGTTGTATAAATTCAATATTAGATATTTTTTTTAATTTATTAATTATTAAATCTTATTCAAAAAATAAAAAAATAAACAATTCAAGTTCGGCTTAACTCAAACTCGTTTGTGGGACGAGCTCGAGTTGAGAGTTTAACTTATCGAGTCGAGCTCGAATAAAGAATAAAATAAAAAATTTCAAGCTCGAATATTTTGAGTCGAGCTGAGCTTGACAAGCCAAAAACCGACTCGACTCAACTTGATTATAGCCCTAATTTTTGTGGGTCCTATTGAGCTAGGTTCAACTTTTTAAAGTTTAGATGAATTTAAATTTTTAAGTTAAAATGTATGAAATAAGTTTATATGAGTCTAATTTTTTTATAAAAAGTTGAAAAAATAGTGAGTTTGAATCTTTGATTAATAATTAATTTAAAATGAGTTAATATGAGTTAACTTTGATTCAATGACCAAACACAATTGTATCTTGATATTATTAGCTCTCAAAACTTAGATACAAAAAGTGTATCATCTCATTTTATCAAATTTTATATAAAATATAATAAATAATTTATTTATTTTTTAATTTTAAAATAATAATAATAACAACAAATAATATTATGACACTTAAACCACTTTCAACTTTCTATCTCAACCATAAAGCCATTGCTCGTCGCTGCGTATTTTTTTCCTCCGGTCGGCTTATCTGAGCTCATATCACTAGCCCATCGTAGCTACGTCGATTACCAGCACCCATCGGCCGTTCCCACTCGGCGCTCTTTAAAAACTGCCGAGCCACGGAACCAGTAAACCCTTGCACGTAGACGAACAGGCAAACGCCACCATGAAACCCGACCTCCTAGCTTGCGCCACTGCGTTTAATCACACCCGCCGCCACTACGCCACGAAATACACGGCAAAGATTACCTCCACCTCACCCACCGGACGCTCTCTCTCCGCTGAGGTCACCCCTCTCTCTTCTCCATACCCCACCGATATCCGCGGCTACGCACTCCCCCGCCGCCACGTCATCTGCAAGGCAACTCAGATCCTCCTCCAATCCCGTCCCTCCACGTCGCATAATCCCGGCCGAAATCCCTTCCTCGACCTCTCCAACTATCTACACTCCCTCCCTCTTCCCCTCACCCCCTCCGAGGCCTCCGAAATCCTCAAATCCCTAAACGACCCCTCCCTCGCTCTCCGGTTCTTCCAACTCTGCCCCTCCATTTCGCCTAATTTCCAACACGACTCCTTCACCTACACCCGCCTCCTCCTCATCCTCTCCAAGTCGTCCTCCCCGGACCGCTTCGACCTCGTCCGCTCCGTCCTCTCCCAGATGGACCTGTCCAACACGCGTGGCACCATCTCCACCGTCAACATCCTCATCGGCTTCTTCGGAAACTCCGAGGACTTGGACCTCTGCACATCCTTGATCAAGAAATGGAACCTCACCATGAACGCCTACACCTACAAATGCTTGCTCCAGGCGTATCTGCGCTCCCTCGATTCTGACAAGGCTTTCGACGTCTACAACGATATGCGTCGCCGAGGCTACAAATTGGACATTTTTGCGTACAACATGTTGTTGGATGCTCTAGCCAAAGATGAAAAGGTCTGCATTAATACATTTTCAATCGTATTATGTTGAGGAACATGTAGTCGGTTAGTGATATTTATGTGCTAGTCATTAATTTTTATTTTTGATTTCGTGATTCGATTTTGCTAATTGAATGAAAGGAATATGAATCAAGATTAACGAGTAACATCAAAGATTGAGTTGCTGTTAATATTTAGAAAGTGAACTTTTTCAGCAATTCTTGTGCTTTACTTTTTCAGTTTTATTGGTCCTGATTATCTGATCTGCAGAATTGTGACAGGTTGACCGGGCGTGCAAGGTGTTTGAAGAAATGAAACGGAAACACTGTGAGCCGGATGAGTTTACATTCACAATCATGATCAGAATGAATGGAAAGATTGGTAAAGCAGATGAAGCATTGTCTCTCTTTCAGGAAATGCTAGCAAAGGGCTTCGCCCCAAATTTAATTGCTTATAATACCATGATCCAGGCATTTGCTAAGGCTCGGATGGTTGACAAGGCCATTCATCTCTTCTCTAAAATGGTAGAGAATGAGTGTCGGCCTAACGAATTTACGTACAGTGTCATCTTGAACCTTCTGGCTGCAGAAGGGCAGCTTGGTAGACTGGATGTGGTTGTGGAAATATCAAAGAAATACATGAATAAGTTGATATATGCTTATCTTGTAAGGACACTGAGCAAGCTGGGCCACGCGGGTGAAGCTCACCGACTATTTTGCAAGATGTGGAATTTCCATGATAGGGGGGATAGGGATGCTTACATGTCCATGTTAGAGAGTTTATGTAGTTCAGGTAAGACAACTGAGGCTATGGACCTGCTGGGCAAGATTCATGAAAAGGGAATCAACACCGATACGATAATGTATAATACCGTTTTCTCAACTCTTGGCAAGTCGAAGCAAGTTTCGCATATTCATGATCTTTTCGAGAAGATGAAACAAGATGGTCCTTCACCAGACATATTTACTTATAATATTCTGATCTCCAGCTTTGGTAGGGCTGGGAAGGTCGATGAGGCAGTTAGAATTTTTGAAGAACTTGAGAATAGCAATTGTACACCTGACATTGTCTCGTATAATTCCTTAATCAATTGCCTTGGGAAGAATGGTGATCTTGATGAAGCTCACATGAGGTTTAAGGAAATGGAAGAGAAAGGATTGAATCCCGATGTTGTCACATACAGCACACTCATAGAGTGTTTTGGCAAGACGGAAAAGGTTGAGATGGCCTGCAGGTTGTTTGATGAGATGATTGCCCAGGGATGCTGTCCTAACATTGTAACGTACAATATTTTACTCGACTGCCTTGAGAGGTGCGGGAGAACTGCAGAAGCAGTGGATCTGTATGCAAAACTTAAGCAGCAGGGGTTGACACCAGATTCGATTACATATGCAGTGTTGGAGCGGTTGCAAAGTGGTTCACACAGAAAATTCAGACTTCGCAGGCAAAGTCCGATTACTGGTTGGGTTGTTAGCCCTTTGAGGTGATGGAAGCTTGAAAACTTGATTCCCTTGCTCGGCCTCTTAATTGGCGCCAGCATCAAAAGATAAAACAATCTTGAAACTTCTATATGTCGTGGTGGCTCATTCCTTTCTATACACATCCACAGGGAGGTTTAATGTTCAGGAAAGCGACCTAGTTTTTGGTTCGATTCAATTTATGATGCAAACTTCTTTTTTCTATTTTTCATAATGGCAGAGACAGCAGCAGCGTAACCAGAGTTTGTATTGGTTACGTGTGGATATCGAATCTCCCAGGTTGCTTTAAATTGAACACAACAGAGCAAAAGTGTTAGGTAAGCATGGTGTGCTGTTGCTCTAATGTAACTGTAAAGGAAGATTGCTGATTCAGTCCATGCATCAAATGTACATTATTGGATCGTGTTTGAGATATGGTTATTATAGATGTGATTGAAGTGTTAGGTTTAAAATAAAACTTGAAAAAGATTCTTTTCAATACGACGCTAAGATGCATTGAATTAGATCTCCCTTGCCCCATAAAAGAAGTTCTACAATTATAGATTGGACGCCTCTTTTGGGACGAAAGAATCTCACTTCCCAAAAACACAGCCGTTGCTGTTGTTGACATCTAGTAATCTTGTATGGAAAATACTTTAGCCACAAAATGATTATACAAAAATAAACTTACAAATTGATGTGATTTGATATGATACGTCAGATTATAAAGTTATTTTTATTATAAAGTAGATGTAACGGATTCTATAAAGTCACATCAATTTGTGAGTTTAATTTGTAATACGTCAGATTATAAAATTACTTTTTATTTTTATTTTTATTTTTATTTTTATTATAAAGTTACTTCCCAAAAACATAGCCGTTACTGTTAATGTTGATGACCAGTAATCTTGTATTGTAATAATTTCTCTATCTTTGGACGGGGCAGTTGGGCCCCACAGCCCACTTTAATCCCATCCCTTATTAAAGGCCCGCCCTACCAACTAAAATGACCCACATCCCAACTTGACCCAACAACCTTTATCCTACTCCATACCAGAAGCCCATAACCTAATTCCCATCTCAACCATTACCTTTATCCTACTCCATCACGTCCTTACCAACACGAAAAAGAAGAAAGCAACCACCAGGAAAAGATGAATAATATTCGCTCAAATCTTTTCTTATTTTATTAATATTGAACACTGTAAAATAATGGTTCGCCCGATAAAATTTTCAAAATTATTTTCAGAGGATCTTTGCTTTTTTAAAAGAAGAAAACGACCAAACAAACACCTCATGTGATCTGTTATAAGCTAATAAAATTAAACAAAAGTTGGCCCAACCCATTTCTTTTTTCTTTTTTATTGAATTATCGTTGTCATTACTCATGTAGGACCCTAAGCAAACACCAAAACCAAAAGAGCAATTTTTTTTAAAAGTCACTTAAAAAAAATATATTTCATTAATTAAAAATAATAAAATTAAGGATGAAGAAAACATTTCTGAAAATAGAAAGCAATTGCGTGAGTTCGATACGACGTCGCATGAGGATGTTCATCTTCCCGTTGGATATACTTTCCACAGCGGAAAGAACATGGTAATGAAAGCTACCACGTGTCTACACGTACGGTCCGAGGTGTAACACGTAAGCCACTCTCCACCTCCTCCTCTTCCTAGTCCTTCCTTTTCCGAACGTGAACGGCACTCATTCAATCGTGTCTGAAATGTACGGCTCTGAGCACATCATCGAATCCTATTATAACGGTCCTGCCAACGGGCCCCAACACAATCCCTCTCCCGGCCACTATATATACCTCTCTTCTTTGAACCAGAATTTTTCATAGAGACGAATTGATATATATCTGTGGATTGGATTGGGAAGAAAGTTTGGAAAGGTCAGGGAAAAAAAAAAAAGAAGAAGAAGAAGATTTATCAGAATAAGCGAAGAAAATCAAGATGTCTTGGCAAACGTACGTTGATGAGCACCTGATGTGCGAGATCGACGGCCAGCATCTCACCGCCGCGGCCATCGTCGGCCACGATGGCAGTGTTTGGGCACAGAGCTCCAAATTCGCTCAGGTCTTCTATCCTTCTTGACTCCGTCTTAGATCTAGTTGTTTAGTTATTCGGTTTTCTTCTGCTAGATACTTTTCTGGTTGTTATTTTTATTATTATTATTATTATTATTTTCTTTAGCATGTCTGATTGATCTGTGCGGTGGATCGGTCCATTTGGCTCTCCCTGGAACACTCTTCACGGAAATGTTCTATTCCGCCGAGTCAAATACAGCCTTTCTTCTTCTTTTCCTTTCAATTGTTGTTTGATCCGTTCAATTTATGATTGTTTTTAGAGGATCCGTCGTTCAATGTGATATTCATATGATTTGAGTGCCATTATATAACTTCCTGTTGACTTTTTGGTTTCGGATTCAGATATTTCTGTGAAATTCGTTTGAGCTCCGTTTGGTTTCGGAGAATACTTAGGATGGAGAAGAAATTATTAGAGTTTTCTGATAAATCATTTATTATTTTTTTATATTCTTCCAATAAATGAATAGATTGTCTTAACTAGGATAACCGCTGTGTTAAGCCTAGTTGCATCGATGAGCGCACTTGAATTGTTAATACAATTTTGGTGATGATCTTGCTTTGAGATGAAAATAATAGGTTCGCTATTTAATGGCAGTGCTTTGGTTTGTACTAATTATTAAAGGGAGAAGTAGCAAGCTATCCACCAAAACCATTTTTTTCCCTAGATTCTCTATATGAATTAGATGACGACATTGATTTACTGAAATCGATTTATGAGGCAAAATTTCATGCTGATTTGTAACATTTAAGCTTTCATGACTTTATGCATGATAGGGCTCTTGGACAGAGGCCGATTTTGCCGTCTGCATTTCAAAAACACTTTCAACTTTGAGATATACTTTCTTTTCCGTTATTTTATATGCAAGATGAAACGGGCACCAGTGATAGTGAGGTTAGTTTGCCTGTTTATGTGCAGTTCAAGCCTGAAGAAATTGCAGCGATCATGAAAGATTTTGATGAGCCCGGCTCTCTTGCCCCAACTGGGTTACACCTCGGAGGCATAAAGTACATGGTCATCCAGGGAGAGCCCGGAGCTGTTATTCGTGGAAAAAAGGTGTTTTAAGCTCTTCAATCATCATTTCATTCTGTCTAATACACTTGTTAATTGGTTCACGAATCTTGATGGTAATGTTCCTATTTCTTATGTTGATCTGAGTTAGTAGGTCTTAATCATGATCATGGTAGTACACATTTTTTTTATTTACCAAAAAAAACTGTACTAGGGTCTCTTTCTTATAGCTTTGGGATTGGGCCTTTATAGTGTTGTCATACCTGTTGATGGTCTAGATTTCTACCTGTGCCTGATATTTGTCGCTCTTTTATGTTTTTGGCTATAATCTTAGTCGCTCTTTTAGTATATACTAGCTTGCTCTTTTTTAGTATATGCTAGCTGCTCTTTTTTATATGTAGTTGATACCATAATAATCCTCATTTGTACCCTGTCATGATTACTGTGTTTCAGCTAGCCATAGCTGTTCACCTTTTGACTTCCAAATTCGTAAATGAGAAACCCACCACCTTTTTTTTTTTTTTTTTTTTTTTTTTTTTTTTTTTTTTTTTTTTTTTTTATGGAAGAAACCCACCACCCTTAATTTCACTGAATGATGCAGTCAACAACTTTATCTTTCTCATTTAAAGGTTCATCATGGACCTTGTACCTGGCTAGCCTTTGAAAAGATAAATAAAAGAGCTTAGGCGTCTCATGTGTGGGGACCGCGTATAACAATCCTCTGTTCTCTTTGCTTGCAATCTTCTAGTCCCCATCTGTTACAGCCTCTTGTGTGCTCAGACAAGGAAACCAACACATGCAAATCAAATTCCCTGTACTTTTACTTTTATAAAGCTTATCACAAGTTTTTTCAAGAAATGAGCTGTCATTGCACATTATTGGATCTCTAATCATGTCCTGACTACCTTTTCGTTTTCCCTTAGGACATGATTGCCTTTCCATCTTCCCTTTTAAGAAATTTGCATAATCAGTCTATAAGGGTGTCCTGGTCCATTCACTAGGGGCTCTCAAACCCCACGTCTTCCACAAATTGGGCTCCTATTAAAGAATGCAAGTTTCTAATGATACTGGGGAAAGTTGCAGAATAAAATCTTTTTTATGATGGGCGAAAGAGTTGAGAATACAGAATTAATTACTTGGACTTCGTAAATATTGAAGTAAAGTTCTTGTGATGAACTCATATTGCGGCTAGTTCAAAGTATGAATTTTCATATTTAGTTGAGGGAGTTTGCCTGGTAATCACACTTTTTGTATTGGTTCATGCCATAGAATTCGATTGTGGCGGTAGAACAAATCACTATTATCGGTATTTCTTGCTTGAGTACTGCTACTTATAAGCTGGTGTTTGAGCACACCACTTCACTGTGGAACATATTACAGCTTAAAACATATAATAAAATAATACTTTTTTATACTATCTGATGTAGGAGGCATCCATATAAGTGGCGTATTGGATGTGTCCATAAGTGAACCTGCAAATAATTATTCATTGATTTGCCTCGCATGTTGCAGGGTGCTGGTGGCATCACGGTGAAGAAAACCAGCCAAGCTTTGATTTTTGGTGTATATGACGAACCTCTGACTCCTGGACAGTGTAACATGATTGTTGAGAGGTTGGGGGATTATCTGGTGGATCAGGGCCTTTAGGTCGCAATATCATGGTTTTCATTTTGTGATATTTGGTTTGGGCTTGAGTCATTCATGGACTGGCAGTGGATCAATTGTTGCTGAGAATAACCGCGTGAGGACAGAAACAGTAAATTTTGGTGTTTTTCTATTTTTGGGCACGTTTTCGTAATTTATGTGTATCCCCTCCTGTTTTGGGTCCCTATTGAATCTATCCTTTGATTTATTCTATTTGATTATATGATTTAATTTGATTATATGTGTAATCCCTCCTGTTTAATTTGTACTTCAGCTTGTGATGAAAGGTTTCAGAAATGGTACTATGCTTTAATGTGACAGCAATAACTAATAAGGATTGGCAAAGTCCAGTGAGTGCAAAAATGTAAATCCAATAACCACCGATATTGGTCCTAGACTCCTAGTATATATGGGTGAATTATAATTCAAATCAAAACTAGTATTTTTCATACTTCTTACTTTTCATGAAGTGTTAATGCAAGAAAAACGTATCTATAAAAGAATTTGTTTTCTCTCTCTCTCTCTCTCAAAGAGGACTTACCTATTTCATTAATTTATTCCATGTACTTATTTGGAGAATGCAACACACACATATTATATATATATATATATATATATATATATGTATATATAAATATAAGAGAGTTGGTATATAAAATCTAGATATCGTTCATAAGAAAAGAAGAAAAATACCATTAAGTTTTGAATACCATAATTAACAAGTGTTTCATTTAGTAATGATGATGAGTGGATTAAATATCAAAATTGTCGGTGACAATAAGATGAGATGGCGAAGGCTACCTAACTCTTAAATCTAACCTTCTATCCCCGAGTCGATCAACACAACAAGTCCTCCTTCCAACCTTTATAATTACATCATTCCACTTATAATTACATCTTGTAACTTCTTAAAGACTCTACAATATATATATATATAGCATTTTTAAAGAGTCGTGCTACATCCACTGAGGGTCTAACCGACAAATTCTCTCAAGAAGGCAGAATGCCTTTTTTTTCATATATTTTTTTATATCCTTAAATATTTTTAAACAAATTACAATATCATTAAAAAATACTTACTTAATCACTAAGTGAAAAAAAAAAAGGATCGGTAGACACTCTCGGTACCCAATTTCGGTAGCCAACAAAGATTTATGATCATTTTTAAAAATACTTATTCACAGTCAGTTAAAATTACATTTTTTTTTACTAATTAAATAAATTAATTTTCATTGCAAATAATCATTTTCATCACAAATAATCATTTTTCTTTTAACTAAATTTGCGACCAATCACCAAATCTTACAGTAAACCCTACACCCATCGTGCATGCATATTATTATTCAAAGCTTATGTTTATCTGAAAGTAAGTAACAAGATAAGTTTGCTCCACTGGAAATCGAATTGATTCCAAAAGACTAGACCGATCGATCATGGAAAAATCTAGGTTTATCTTTTCTTTTTCTTTTTATCCCTTTCTTTTTCTAATTGGTAGATCAATTAGTTTTCGTACGTGGAACATGATTAGTTTGATGAACTCATGCACTGAGTTATTTATAATTAATTTCTTAGAAAAAAATAATTGTCGGTTCAAATTACATCTTGTCTCCTAAGATCCTTGCAAAGGAAGGCAACCCAAATAAATATATATATATATATATTTATATAATATATATGCAATATGGAAATGCCTCCTAGTCTCCTAAGATATCCCGTTAATGCATGCCACTAAATCTAGAAGAACTTTTTTGTCAAAAAACAAAGAAAAAAAAATGAAATGAAAATGACGCCCACAGTACTAATACAGATAATAATAGGGTATAGATGATGGAGACACATTGATTGATCCGATGGAGATGATGGCTTCAACGCCATAGAGCTTATCCTCTTAATTGTCCTAGTACAATCAACAACACAATGGGCGCGCAACGCAAGCTGGAACCTAAACCAGAAGAGATCAGATAATGTCGAATATTCTTTTAAGATAAGGCTATGAATAATGCGGAAAGAAGAACAACAAAAACAAACTACGTACATGTTTATTTATATAATGAAATTGAGGATATATCTTGCTATTCCAACATCCGAGTGCATTGATTTTGTATGCATGGCCTGGTCCTCCCTATCCGACACTCCTGCATGGTGCTGATTATGATTCGATCTCTTTCTTTATTTATTTCTTGATATTTTTCTTTATCTTTCGTAAGACTCTCTCTCTCTCTCTCTCTCTCTTCCCCCTTTTCTTTTTCCAATTTCAATCAAATTCATTTTATTAATTTTATTTTTTTATTTTTTCCTCTTGTGGGCGGCGACCGGTCATCATCGCTGAACATATCACCATACAAGGGGTGCTGCTTCACCTTAAAGTTATTGAATTTGTATGCACTAGGTGTCATGGCCTTAAATTTCCTAAAAAGCAACCCATCCAATAAACGCTTATTAGTATTTCAGACATAAGCTGCGATATATATATATATATATATATATATATATATATATGGTTCCCAAGAAGTCTCCCCCAAGCTCAGGCGTGCAAGATACATATAAAGGGCTTATCTTTTGAAACCATATATTCAGTGTTCACAAGCATCTTCTAGCTAAGACCTATTTCTATCGTGTGTGAAGGTGAAATCCAAATGCTTCAGGGTCCAAAGTCGCCATACAATATCTAGATAGAGATCATTGATCAGCGGGTGATCATGGAACGTCATGATAATGGTGATGAAAATAATAATAAAAATAATGGCGGATTATCTGCATCCTCCCTTGCCGACTCGAGAGCTTCGAGTGAAGGATCAACATCATCATCCTCAGACATGGAGGACGATGCATCTTCACCAAATTCATTTTCTTTTTCATCCGCACATTCCAGTGGACCATTGTTTGAATTGTCGGAGCTCATGGCCCAACTACCCATCAAGTAAGTACGGTTTCAACAACTCCAAGAAAAGTAAAAACTAGATCTTTTTTGGATTGGCATGAATGCTTACTAAGATTTCTATGCATCAGTGTTCATCAAAATAGCTGAGCTACGTATTACGTACTGAATATTGGTCTGGAATCGGTTTTCCAAGATATTAGAGGGGAAAGAGAGATTAAAACTGGGAGAACAATGTCCATGGCTAGGATTTTGTAATAAAAAATAAATGGATTTTTATGTTACCAAGCTAGACTTCCACAGGTAGCAGCCACCTTTTCCAGAACCAAACAATATGTGCATACATTCTTAAAGGCTGAAGCATCAAACAAAACCTCTTTCTAAACATTTGAGTCTGTATATATGCAGGAGAGGACTTTCCAAGTACTTTGAAGGCAAGTCTCAGTCTTTTACTTCTCTTTCAAGGGTGATGAGCTTAGAAGACCTAGCAAAGAAGGAAACTCCTTATAGAAGAAAAATGAAGCCATGCAAGAGCTATGGGGGAGGCTTGGATAACCACAAACCATACGCTACCCTTCCCAAGGCAACCATTTCTAAGAAGGCATCTAGATCCAGGTTCTCTGTCTCTTACAAGAAGAAGAGGAATCGAAGTTTCTTGGCTATCAGTAGGCCCCTCCAATCCCTGTGCAGAAGAACTTTTGATCTGTAATGAAACCTATTAAAAGCATGATCTGGCCGGGGAAACACATTGTTTTAACTCGAGGTTATATATTTAGGGTAAGGAGCAGATGTATTCAGAAAAGCTCCACTCCTCATGTACAAAAACAATAATACTGAGTGCCTGCCTTTTGCGGCTGTAATTTTTTTTTTTTAGTTAGTTTTCAGCCTAATATGATAATTCATTCAAAGTGAACCCAGCTTACAAATGGACAACCAAAATTGAACCACCCTAATAGCAAGGCTCTTGAGTTACAGCAACGACGACTGATTCGGACTGTTGAAGATGTATGCTGAAGCAAACCCCACAGATATTCTCCATGTACGCTTAGCTTTTCAATGACCTAAAAATATCTAACTTCAATGATGCGATGCCTCCATCCATGTACGTACGCTTTGCTTTTTCAATGACAAAAGTTGGCCACATGCAGCATTTCAGATCCTGTGATCTCTTACAAAAGTTTTTGGAATCGCACCTAACATTTCATTGCAGCATCTCAATTATAGTTATATGTTGATAGACTCCACTTCACCCAACATCTGCATCTTGTTCAAATATTATAAGCCTATGGATAAGAGATGGAGGAAAAGAGAGGCATAAGAAACATATATATGACAGATTAGTCTGCCTCAGAGATGCATGAATGTAGTCACATGTTCATTTTCTTACAATTGTAACCCAAATACAAAGAATCGCGGTTCCTAGGATTAGCAACTGCTCAATTCTACAACCAAAGATGTTAAGCCAACTCCCTGAAAGTCTCCAGTGCAAGGAGGTTGAAACTTGAAACAACAGAGGATGCTGTTCCAACTGCTGCCAGTGCCAGGGCACATCATCTAAATAAAAAAAGGCGAGTCATTCATGGAGATGTGAGTGACCGATTTCGGATTCTGCTTGATCGCCTCACTGGAGTAGTTGTAATTACCTTAGCTTCTCCATCTTTGCCCCCCTATTGTGACCCAAAAACAACAAAAAATTATGTTTTGCGACTTTATCATAATGAGAACTTCAGTTCACCAAAGCAAATTACAAGTCAACCTTGAACATAAATGTGATATAGCATGTTTGTTTTAATAAAACATGGTAAAATCCACAGCAGCTTAAATTCACTAAACAATCGGTTGAGCAGAATATAGGAGGGGCCCGGGGGCGATCTCACTTGGATCATGTGGATGTGATACATTGTGGTGTTGTTTTGATATATGAATGCACAAATGTATGCAAGAAACTCTATATAGTTATGTTAAACATGCATTTCGATGTGTTGTATTGCTAACATGCATTTCATAAAATAAATGCAAGCACTATCTAAACCAAAGACCAATTACCTCCTCTCTTTTCACAACTTTCTTCTCGGTAGTATATCTTGCACATGAATGAGAATCCATGGAAGAGAACTCTGGGAAAGTTGGCTGGGACTGTAGAGAAACTGAATGGACCTTGCTTCCTGACTTCTTCTCTGTGGAAACGGAATAATTGCCCTCTTCACTGCCTATCCTCCTATTTTTCGTATCACAGCTCCTCAGAGAGCTGCTTATCTCTCCAACCACAAACTCACCAAGCAGCTCAATTGTTGGTGCTCGGCTTTCATAATCATCCTTGGAAGATTCCTCCATTGGATGAAAAGATGAATGAATCACAAAAGAGTCAGCACATTCCGTGTGCACCCCTTCCCCATTGGGAAGCACTGAGCAATGCTTCTCTGCTGCTACAGATTCGACAAAAGGCTTTACAAGACCCTTTTTGATAGTTTTGATCTGGCCTATTCTCAAAGATTCAGAAGAAGGCTTTCGGATCAGAGATGAATATTTTCCAACAGTTTTCTCCTGCTCTACTCTCAGAGATTCAGAGCAACGCTTTGCAATTAGGGAAGAATTCTTTCCTGAAGTTTTCTTATGCTTAAAGTGAAAACCCAAGACCAAGGAGGCCAAAATCATAGAAAATACTGAGATCCCAATAACAGCTCTCAGTAACAACAATTCGGTTCCAAAGTGCTTCAGCAGGGCCTCCTCCAAATTTCCTTCTGCTCCAAGATTGAGAATTTCGAGGTCTTTATCCTTGCCCATTCCGTCCAAATTTACTTCTTCATCTTCTTCCGGCTCATTGTGAACTTCTTCGGCTGGCTCCGTCAAAATATCATTTTCTTCTATAAGAATATTAGTAATATCAGATTCTATAATTTGGTGATCCTTCACATCAAACGTGTATGGTGCCTGACAATCCTGAAAAGCTTCAAGATTTTGTATTGTTTCACCATTTTGCAACTCAGAATTCCGGCCAGAAAAACCCCCTATCTTCACTGTTTCATGTTCACAACCTTCGTCAACATCTACAGATTGTGGCTCCGTCAATTCACGCAACTCATCAACTGCTCCCTTCTTTTCATCCTCAACCACCTCTAAAGCTTCACTTTCTCCACCATTTCCATATACCACATCATTTAGCACCTCAGAAATTTTTACTCTTCCTGTTTTCAAATCTTCCACCATTTTTTCTTCCTCAATCCTCTCCTCATTAGCTCTGCGGCGTCCTCGATCCAAACCCATTTGTATTTCTTGTACTTGATCCCAAATGTTAGTTCCACTCTCAAGTCTCATAGCCAAGAAAGCTTCCGACGTATGGTTCTGAATGTTATAGTACCCACCTTTAAGATCCTCCAAAGATTGCAAACTTGTTGAAGGAGCTATAGAAACTGAAGATACATATAAGGTAGAAAGAACGAGAAGAACAAAGCAAAACAGAGATTCCAACACCCTTTTCAAACCCCGACCTTTCTCCTCCTCTACCTCCTCAATTTCCTCGTCACTGTCCTCAACGTCCTCATCACTGTCCTCAATTTCTTCATCTTCTTTCTGTACGGAACCTTCGTCTGATGAAGCCAAAGAGCCCCGAATCGAATCATCCTCTTCATCACTACCTTTCTCGAATTCAAAAGAACCAGTTGTATTAATATACAGCCCGTCTATTCCTTCTCTGATTTCTTTTTCTCGGCGAAGAAAAATCTCACGGCGCCTATGCGGCATGTACCGGAGAAACTTAGGCCTTGGAGAAAGAAAATTCGTTAATGGGTCATAGGGCCTCAAAGAACCATTAGCAACATGAATATTCGGTTCATTGTCGTCGGTTGCAAAACCCTCTGGTGATGATACATCAGAAATATCGGTTCCGGGATTCACAAAATTAAGTTTTGATTCAAAAACCGGAGTCTTTGGGACATGGGTATTGGAGAAAAACGGTTCTGGGGCCTCGTTCCTTTCGGCAAAGATTTTCTTTCTTGGGACAGCGACCTTGGCAGCGGCAGAGATGGTTTGAGACATGTTATGCTTTGGGGAAAATTTCTCACTGTTCTGAATGTTAGAACCCATTTCTTGATGGGGTTGATCGTTCTCATCTGAAATTAAAAAGAAACAATTTCTTGGTTCAAGTTTAAAACAGTTCAACGAATCTGTGTCTCTAATGCATGTATTTACTTGGAAAATTACACATATAAAACCAGTTTGTGATTTCAAAAATTTAACTTTAACCCAACCAGTTACCACACTACATATTCTGTTTCTTTGAATTTCTTATGATTCTTGAATTCGAATTCTATAAAATAGAGAAGAGATAGGGTTACCAGAAGCTGAGACTCTCGGAAATCTAGAGGCTTTAGTAGGCATCGACGATGATAGAGCCTTATCATGAGCATCCATTTCTTTGACCATTCTTGTATCACCCAAGAAAATTTCACGAACTCAATCGAAGAATAACAAAGGCAATTTTTCGGAGGTAGAAAAAATGGCACGGTGTCACGAAGAAAGGAGAGTGGAGATGTGACCGTTGGGAACCGCATGTATAATATCGCTTGCGACTATTGAAACAAAATTCAAATTTTGAAAAATGTTACTATCCGTTGGAGAAGCCCGCTGCTCTTAACGTTATAAAAAGCATTAATTGTGCGCTACGCCGCTATATATGACAAAGTTATAATGTTTCATTCTCATGTTTATTCTTTTAAAAAGGAAAAATACTACTCTTATATAGCTCATTTCTACCGCTGTAAATTTTTTTTTTTTTACTCAGTAATTAAGTAAGTATTTTTTAATAATATTTTGATCTTTTTATTTTTTTAAATATTTAAAAATGTTAAAAAATACATGAATGAAAAAGCAAAAAAAAAAAAAATCTTATAACTAACAGTAGCTCCCAACAATGATTGTAGTGCTACTCTTTAAAACAATCTTATATTTCTTTATTTTTTTATATAGTATTAATCTACGGATCCACGAAGAGAGATGAATTTTAGAAATTGTAGATACTCTCCATATAGTCGACATATCATTATTTGATTTACAAGATAAATTTTAAAAAAATTAAATCTCTTACAAATTTGATCTTGTCATGTATTTAAAATGTATATCTATCATCCAAACCGATATAAGAAATACAATAATTTTAATATAACATTATCTATACCTATAGAATAAATCTAATTGTAAGTCTCTTTATTAATTTCTCTACAAATTCCCAATCTAATCCAAGAGGTGACTTATAACAATAATTAGTTTTAAGGAGTGAATTGTTATGTTTTAATTAATCGTTGCATGGCATAAGTGTCGAGTAATTATCGAGTGATACTGATGTTAGAGATAGTTCCAAAAGAATTATAGAACAAGTATAACTTGGAAGGCTTGCTAGTTGAAGTTGAACGAACTCCTCACATGGGATAAGATTTCAGATTAGCTTTGTTGGACTGTGGATTACTTTCCGAGATGGTCAGAGCTGGGCTTTTTTAAGTTACTTTTTCAACTTCAGTTTCCAATCTGATTGGAATATGTTCGTGAATGTCATGCAATCTTCTTAAATAAATAAATAAATATAATATCTACTTAAAAAAATATTAATTTTTTAACAGTAAATTTCACTTTTTTTTAAAATGATTGAGCAGTGATTGTATATTTCACGACTGTATGTAACATTATTCTTTTTTAATTTTTTTATTGTTTTTCCTTAATAAGTATGTAGTATTGGGATGATTAATAGAATAACTCAATTAGTTTAGTGGAACTAAAATTTTTAAAAAAAAATTATACTCATTATTCCTACATTACACACCACGCATTTTTTTCTCCTTACCAAATACGTGGTGTATAGATAATTAATAGAAGAATTATTTTAGTTTAGCAAAAATAAAAATAAAAAATCAAGTATAGTGTATAGTGTATGAATGATGAGTAAAAAGGCTCTAAAAATATTAAAATGTGTGATACGTAGTGTAGAAGGCTGTGTAGCAGAACCCTTGCATCAAATCCACACAATCTGCTTTACCTTCTTTTCTGTTTCAAAGTTCAAAGCTCCAAACTGCAAAATCTCTAGGACAGGAACCAATCCTTACCCTAGATTTGCATAATTTTAATTGGTATTGGAATAAACTAATACGAGGGGCCTTAGTAACTTGATCGGTGGAACCTACAAAGGAAACTTGGTGGGGACTTGAATAGGTGGGAAGCTAATGGCATTAAAGGGAAGAAGACAAACAACATCTACCCGAGTTGTGCCGCAAAAAGAGAAACAGAGAGCGTTTTTTCATTTTCACGAGGCATAATTCAGTAAGAACATGTTATAGGAGAAATTTACAGGACTTTTTTCGCTCTACCCAATTCATCATAAAAATCTTCCTCCTCAACCTGGGAAGGAGACAACTTCATTCTAACACTGCTAGTGCTATGTCTTGCTGCCATGATTTGATTCAGTGAAAACCTCTTCTTTGGCAGGGGCTCAGGTCTTTGCTTTGGTGCACTTTGAGACCTCAATTTGGCCTTGAATGACTGCGTACTGGACATGTAGTTAGGGAAGTTTGCGTAAGGTCTGAAGAAGCTGTCTCCACAGACGCTCTTGGCCGGTGTTTCCGGGGCATTAGACCAGATGGAATTACCACACCGAGGAGTGCTCTGGGCAGTAGAGCACCTGCATTCTTCCCCACTGAAGTACCATTCAAAATCTTGAAAGTTACGAGCAGGAATTGGACATGGAAGAGGTGATGAGATTGTCTGATAAGGCAGATCTTCGCCACACTCGGACAACACCGTGTGGACTCTCCGAGATCTTGATCTGGGTTTGTATGTGTCAATTTCCACGATTTTTGGGGTTTCATCGAATGTATTTAGCACTGAAGCTTCATAAGATGCTGATAACATTTTGCTGCAATAGTCACTTCTTGCTTCATCAAACCTTTCCTGAAAAACAGACGCGCATCAGATTAGAGACTAAATTAACTTCCGAAACCATGTAGATAATATTACCATTTGTGAGGAGTTTGGTCTTACAATAGATTTTCGGTGTCGAATTTCAGGATGAAATCTGTTATCTTTATTGAGAAAACGACGGGCACGCTGAGATCGAACTACTGCTTGAGCTCTTATGAGAGCTTGCATGCTATGCAGGGTTGCAGTAGCCCGTTTTCGAACAAGATAGCCTCTAACAACAGCCTGTAACTTAACCAGTCCCTTTAGTGCTCGTAGTGCTTTTCGGGCCTGACAGTGATAAAAAAAATTTCAGTAGAAGATTACAAAACTTATGTACCAAAAATAAAGGGCAATCTCTGCATAAATTTCATGGACGTTATAGTTTCATGTTTATCTTAATATATGTGGATGAGGGAAAAGGCACCTAAAAAGCATGGGACTTTGGTAGTAACCCAAGAAGGACATCGTGGAAAACGCAAAGAAGCAATGCTTAGTACAGAAGAGAGAGCACAAGAAACAGGAAGACCCATGTCGGAGAAACAAACTTTCAAATTTCAAAATCAGATGTTCAACATAGAGTACAGTGTAAGAAAAAGGTTTAAGGAGAAGCAGAGTGATTAGCCAAGTCAACAACAACGAGAACAACAAACGTACCATCTTATTGACCCACAAAGCCACGGACAATTGGACTGTTCCATTGGCATTTTGAAGTTAGTTTTCCAACTTTTCAGATGAGACACAAAAGTAAGAACTAAGAAAAAAGTACTCAAAACAGTTGTTCCAGTAACACTGTGTGATACTGCAACAGACATGTCTAGAAATATTTCATCACATCACAATGTCAAAAGTCCAAATAAACAAAGCGAAAGAAGAGAATTTGTAGATTTGATTAGGCCAATATGTTGGTCCAAATATGAAAAATGATATAGAAAAAATTGAAAACCTACTCACCAAACAACCCCTAAAAACAGTTTGAATCTTCACAGCAGCCCACCTCTCCCTCCCTCCTGCAAACAAAGTTCCCCTGCCCTGGCTTGTCAGCCTGACAACTGCCGCAGCCGCCTGGGCAGCAGCCACAGCAGCATCAGCCGCGAATGCTGTAGCGGCAGCCAGCGCTATTGCGTGCTTGTTCTGCTCCTTCTCTGACTCAGTGATGTAGTATCTGAAACAAGTAGCATCGGTGACTGGCATTTTACTCGAAGTGCTCGATGGAGACTGAGCAACTGCGCTAGAATCTCGAGACTTGCCAAAGCTCCACTTTTTCTTCTCTCTGCTGTCTCCGGCCAATGGACCTGAATTCTCCACATTATTCTCCTTCATCCCCAGCAAACCCTTCAACCATCTTGTAATCTTCCCCATACTGTTTCTTTCTCTTGCAAGTCACAAACTAGACAAAGAAAAATAAACAACCAAAAAGCCTTGGAGAAATAAAATGTTAGGTACGAAGTCAAAACCCGGGTGGAGTTTATCAAGGCAAATACACCCTAACAACGAAACATACCCTCAGGCCTTCTCATCTTTTCCCTCTCAAAAATTTGAACTGAAATCAGAGAGAAGAACAAAGACCAAGCAAATTCCAGAGAAACAAAGAAGCACTACAACAACAAACAGAAGAGAACAGTGTCCGAGTAATAAAAACGCGAGAGTGGGAAGGAATAAAAATGTTTCGAAAACAATGACCAAAACTCAAGCGGTGTCTGCTGGGAAGAAACAATCTCTACTCAAACAAGAGAAACAGAGAAGAAACCATCCGTAAGTTCTTTGGAACCTTAAGGTTCGAGGCAGAGAAGTGATGCGGGCAGGGTGTGGAGAATAAGATTAACAAAACAAAGAGAATCCAAACCTATAAAACTTGGATGAAGATTGGTTTTTTTCTTTATATATATATTTTGAAAAGAAATTCTGACAGCACCTCGTGAAGAACTGCATTACAAGAGACAAAGAAGATATCACAGAAAGATATAAGGGCTGAAACCCGTTAAAATATAGAGCTTCAGAATCTAACCCACGTAAACAAATAAGAATTACAGACAGAAGGCATTGAAACCTTTTTGGAAAGAAAGTAATAATTGGAAGAGAGGATAACTCACCCGGCCACCTTCCAAAATTCAAAAACAGCGCCGAATTCAGACTCCACCTCCTTCAGCGCCAAAACTCGACTATTCCAAAAAAAAGAAAATTACACACGCACAAACATCTCCCTTTCTTCCTCTTCCTCAATTCTCTCTCGAGGAGAATTTGTCACTTTATTCTGTCTTAATCCTCCGGAGCAACGCTCCGAATGAGAGATACGCACTGACAATCCCGCACTTTTTATGCTTCACTTTCAAGCACCTATTGACTCATTAGTATCTCTCGCCGACATTTTGCTATCTTCTACGACTCAATGACAGTTTAAAGCCATAATTGTCTCTCATATCTCTCTCTCTCTCGTACGAGTGCACTGAACAGCCATTAAAGCTTACAGTTACAGCCATAAAAAGCGCTATTTCGTTAGCTTCTCTTTGTCCCAAGTAATGAGCCCAAAAAAACGCCGAGACTTTGCTTTCTTTTTTGGGTTGGTTCGGCCCTTTGGCGAGTCAATGAGATGAGAATGTTTTAAATAATAATAAGATATTTTATGAATAGTAATGTGTTAGTTTGAATTGAATTTTTTTGTTTTTTAAGAAATGAGAAGAAAAAAATTGAATAATAAATATTATAAAGTTAAAATTTTATTAAAATATAATTTTATAATATTATTTTTATTTAGAAATTTGAAAATATTGAATTGTTTTTTTATTTTTTGTTTAAAAATTTAGAAAAATTGTAATGTTTGGAAAAAGTTTACAACTTAAAATTTTTATCTTATCTTATTTTATCGTATCTCCTTCTCAAACATCACTCAATCACAAATATTTTCAAACTAATATTTACAATTTTTTCAAACTAATCATTATAATTTTTTTAAACTTTCAAACAAAAAATAAAAAACAATTCAATTTTTTTAAACCTCTAAACAAAAATTATATTAAAAATTATATTCTAATAATATTTTAACTTTATAATATTTTTTATTAAATTTTTTTCTCTTATTTTTCAAAACTCTATAAAACATTAAATAAATTATTTCATTACTATTCACAAACTATTTTATTACTATTCACAAATTATCTTATTACTATTTATAAAATTCTCATCTTACCACACACCCCAAACTTATATTAAGTAGGGTTATCGATCTTTGTTAATGCCTGAAATCACCCAAGTTTCTCCTTACCCTATCAATATAATGAAGACGACGTTACACATGGTAAGTGGGGAATGTATTAATTAGTAGATTTGAAAATCATTGATCTTTATCGTTTTTGAACGAAGATTTTGCCACTGTGTCTTAACAATGGAGATGACAGAAATTTAGTGACGTACAGGGCAATGAAAAAGACAAAAGTAATGATTCTTCCTTTTTATAAAGCAATTTTATAACATGATCTCTAATTAATGTGTTAATGATCAATATTTTCCAAGTTTGGTCTTTTAAATTTTATCATCTCATCGTTAAACACAATTTCTTTTTTAAAAATCATTACACGTATAATTAGATATTTATGTAATAAAGTTTGAATTTTTGAAACTATAATTACAACTTAATATTTTTTAAATTTTCCAATAGCTTGGAATTAATCGATTAGGACTAGTTCTTTGTGAAAAGTGGAGGAGATTGGTCGAAAACGAAGATTGGATTGGCTAAACCCCAATCCGATAAACACAATTGATAATTATTTTTCCGAATTTCTTAATTTTTATTTTTGCATTCTCATAAATTTTTCAAAAAGTTTGAGAATTGAAAAAAGAAAAATATTGAAAAAATAAAACATTTCGGCCACAACTTGGTTAGTTGGAGTGCCTCGTAGGTGTCGTCCTTATATTAATTTGCGGGTGTTGATACTCGGTTCTGTGATTTTGCTCCCTCAAATTTATTACAAGTGCAATTTCATTTTTTTTTCTTTTTTTTAAATAATTTTTAAACATTTAAAACAAATACATCATTTCACTAATTGTCATTTTTTTAATTATTAAAAAAATAACCCATTAATAACTTTGAGGGAGTAAAATGACATGACAAAGCATCATTTTCCTTAATTTGCTATTTCGGTTTTGTTTCCTTCTCTCTCATGGCAGGTTGAATTTATTATTTTACGACTTCAGCATGGAAAGATTAGGAAGCTATTGGGACAGTGACGTAAAATAGTTTTAGATGAACGTTAAAAATTAAATAAAATATTATTTTTTAATATTATTTTTATTTTAAAATTTAAAAATATTAAATTATTTATTATATTTTATGTAAAAATTTAAAAAAATTATAATAATAAAATGAGATAAAATATTTAAAAAATGAAATGACTGACACTCTCAATCGGCTCAAGAAGTTGGATCAGTGCCAATTTTTGGCTGCGAAGACACGTTGAATATCTCAGAAAGAAAGACAGCAGCTCTAGTAAGTAATATTTTAATTGCCGGCTTTCATAGCATTAATATTGGATTTATTATTTTTATCTTTAAAATTTAATGAAAAATATATATTTTTTATAAATCTAAAATCTTTCTATCCATAATTCCACATTAGATTAGTTATTGGATTCATCAAAATAATAATATAATATTATTTTGTTAATAATAATATTTTTAATTTATTTTTTTCATATTTTACAATTACACTAACTATATGTTAATTAATAATTTAATTTGATACTTAAATTATTATTTTCCAACTTAAATATATTGTGGCTCAAAATTAGAAAACAATAATTTAAGTAAATAAAATAATGGTTATAGAGTGTGAATAGTGAGTCTTCAAATTTGAAGATAAAGGGAAATGTATTGTAGCTAAAAGTTTGACATTTGAGCATATGGTGAATCCAATGCCAGGATTTTAAAGCTAAAATCATCAAATTTTTAAAATTAGACTCATTTGATGAGTCTAATGCTAGTGCTCTCAGGCATGCATATACAGTCTTCAACATTATGAATAGGAAAATACTAGTATGCAGCCCCAACTTGACCACTCTTTTTGACCGCTTGGCAAATTTTTTTTTTTTTTTTTTTTTACTTAAAGCATTGGCAATGGACTAGTCAAATGCCAATGCAAGTCCAAACTTTAGCTAGATGTGAGAAAAAGCCTATATATTGGACTAGCCAATGGTCCAAAGCTTAATAATTGATGAATAGTAAATCTTAAGTCATCTCCAAATATAACTAGTTACTATTCACAATGGAAAGCAATATTTAATTTTTCATCACTTCCTTCTCTCTTTGAATGGTAAAACATGCATGGCATACACATTATTTCTACTAATGAATAGAGTAGACACATTATTTCTACAAAGTATGAAGATCTAAGAAATATATAAATTGTATTTGTAAAAAAAAATTTTTAAAAAATAAAAAATATTATATTATATTATTATTTTAACTTTATAATGACTAGTCCAATATGAACTCACCTAGTCAAAAGTTAATATTATAGCCAAAAGTTAAGATTCTAACCAAACTTTAGACTTGACAATGGCTAGATTATTACCAATGCTCTTAGTGATTAAGAAAGTATTTTTAAATGTATTGATATATTTTTTTATTTTTTAAAAATATTTGAATGTATTAAAAAAATGTGAAATTAAAAAAGTAAAAAAAAAAAAAAAAAAAGACCATTCATCACGCCCAACGGTAAATGCTAGGCAGAATAGCATTGCCCTTGTGAATAATGCAAAAGAATGTACTGGACTCGTGTATTTTATGCCTCGTTATTTTTACAACACTTACCATTAATTTCAACAAATTTAATTTTAAAAATTTTTTAATTTTCATACAAAATAAAATAAATAATTCAAATTTTTTAATTTTTAAAATAAAATAATATTAAAAAAATATATTTTAATAATATTTTATTTAATTTTTAATTTTAATCTCAACTCATTTTAACTCATTTCATATCATGCAAGAACAAATGTTGCCTGATTAGTTATTTGGAAATGATGGATTCTATAATGGTATATAGCCCATGAACACTCCTAGCATTGAGGCAACTGCCTCAGCTTTGCAGAGTCTAAAGCATTTCCTTAATTGACTTGGGATTTCTAGACTAGCTTTTGCTGTGATTTAATTCACCAGAAAACCAAATACAAACCGATAATATCGGAAGTTACGCGTTTCTTAATAATATATAATGTATTCTCAGAACATTTTGTCTGGCCGTTTGGATACGTTACTTTTGACTTTTGAGCTGAAGATTCTTCTGTTCTTCACCACCGAAAAATATGCACCAAAATGTCAAACCGACAGAAATCAAATCTCACCCTTCAAACAACAGCAGCGATCAAGGGATTAACAGAAATTTTCTTCACTTCATCGGTGAGTCTAGTTGCGTACTTTTTCTTGCTTGCTGCCCCCAACTGAAAGCAAGCAAATCATAATACTGATCAGGACAATAATAATTCAAAGCAGCTAGCTATACATGTGAAATTACAGGATGAACTTACGGCTAAGTGCAGAGAGTTCAGAGCTCTTCAACACGCGCAGCCTCTTCACCGTAGATATAAACATGCTGCAAATCACAAAATATCTGAGTCAATTGGAAACACTAGATGCAAGAACCGGAATGGCCAAATTTAATGATTGGTATTGAGATTTTGAAATGCAAGAAGCCAGGATAGACAGTTCTAGTGATGGGTATTGAGATTTTTGGCTGTTGGAACAGTACAATTGGATAAACAGTTATGGGATACATTTATAACAAAATAGCTAAAAAGGATTATGCATAAAGGATATGAATATCAGATATTAGGAAACAAATACTTTTAACCAAGTGTTGGATCCAAGAGAGATAAGATGCTTACTGCCATGGGACATCCCCAACAAGCATCATGTCTCCTTCATTATCCTCATAAACAAGAGTATACTCGCCGCTTGCATCCAATAAACCGGTAAGAGCTTTCTCTTCCTCTTGCTTGTTCTGGATTCCAGCAGGGCAAGAATCTTTTTGAGCTAGACAATTGAGCAGATGACAAACAAAATGTAATAGTTAGATCTCTGTGTTTAAAGTCAACGGTAAAGGAAGTAAAACCATGAATGTAATGTTCAATTCCTCATTTCCCCCAACCACCCCGCCCCCTATTCTAACTACAAGAAGATAAAAAGCTCCTTTTATAGCATCAAGGTGTCACATGACAACCCTATGCATTGAAATTGCTTGGTGTTGAGAATTTGACCATACGGCGTTAGCTATCGAACAGAATTTCTAGTGACGTACATACTATGAATACCATATGTTTAATGTAAAAAACTGACTATATATAGACATCAGTCACCATCACACCAAACTTATGTTGAATAAGCGGAAATTGCTGCATAGCAAAGGAAGAAATTCATTTAAAAACCGCACGAATGTACACAGACATTGACTGAAAAGGATATCAGTTGAAAAAAAGAAAAAGAGACAATGTAGATAACCTGCAATTAGACCTCTAAAGAGTTCATCAACAGCAGAGGAGAGTTTCTCATAACTATCATAGGCTTTAAGATCCACTTTCCGCCCAATGGGCAGTCCATGCATATTGATCTTCACGAATAGGCCTTTTCGACAAGTTTCAACCGGTGTTCGACTGGCAACCTTGTCTGCGACCCCATTTTGAGAAACAGGAGCTGGTTTTGAAGAGCTGCTACTCGCAAGATTCTTCCTGAATGATCGAATTGGAGGCCAGCCCACCACCGGTCCAGGAGCAGTCCTATAATTGGTAGAGAAGGTAGGAAAGCACAAGATAAGAAAAAAAACGCTATCAAATCAATAAAAAGTTAGAATACAGAGCTTAAGCACCTTTGACCATCGTGATACCAAAATTCTAAGTACCGTTAAAATTATTTTACTGAAGTAGCCACAAGACTACAACTGCAAATACAGTGAAAAGTATCGAATGCAAACATAATGCAGAACTCCTAAATATCTTGGTGTACCATATTCTTCTTGTTTAGGAGTACAATATAGTTTTTTTTTTTTTTTTTTTTTTTCCTTTTACTAAATGCATGAGAAGGTACGTTTATATTTCAAAAAGAGAAAAACTGAGGGGGGAAAAACAAAGAGGGAAGAAATGAAGGTCAAAGTAACATAATGAAGGGAAAAATACATTAACATCATATATATTTTTTGTATTGGTCCGAACAAAGTCCTGACTAATTCAATAGGTGGACGAGCCCTCGAG
This sequence comes from Juglans microcarpa x Juglans regia, assembly GCF_004785595.1. Taxonomy (NCBI): domain Eukaryota; kingdom Viridiplantae; phylum Streptophyta; class Magnoliopsida; order Fagales; family Juglandaceae; genus Juglans; species Juglans microcarpa x Juglans regia. Next base: position 25,598,895 of record NC_054595.1, read on the forward strand.
AAGAGTTTCTCGCAAACAAGCTAATGGCAAGGAATTTCCTGCAAACAAGCTTAACTTCGTATATATGACAATAAATGATAACACTAGTGAAGAAAAAGGTCTGAATTGCCCAAACAAGCAAACGGCTAAAATTGATGGGACAAAAAAAGAAAGAAAGAAAAGTAGACAAATATATAGAATTGGAAACAAATGAACCATTGCACTTCAAATGAATGAATGGGCAAGATATAGATATAGATATAGATATATAGTTAAAAACAATGGATCTATTTTACATATAGAAAACATAAAGAATTGGAGTAATCATGCATGGACCACAGCTCCAACAACGTGACCTGGGAGCGAATATCCTGTGTCAAAAACCGAAAGATGTAAAAAAAAAAAAAAATGCATAAGAGAGGAAAAGCTGAAGTACCTTTTCTGAGAGCTGTTTGGCACAGCTGTCGTTGCAGAAGATGGCGAAAATGCTCTCTTCTCTGCACTCTGTATGTCTACCGCTTCAGTGCAACAGCGCTGCGATGCTTCCTGAGCCATAACGGGCAGAACCTGAAGGGGAGACGTTAACTGCAGAAAAGAGGGAACTTTTGTCTGCTGTTGGTTGTGCTGGGTCTTTCCTCGGTAACCGTAAGCCGAAGAAGACCATGGAGATGAAATAACAGCCCTTACTGGGTTCTCAGAGGCAGAAAACATCTGGGTTTGGCTTCCATTGCTTATGTTTTGGGTCATGGAAGAGAAGTACCCAAGAGAGAGTAGAGACTCACTTTTATCTCCAGGGTCTTTCCTTGCGCTATCTCTCATAGACCAGTCCTGATCACCTGGGGGACCAAGCCTAAGTTCCAACTCTTTCTCCTCTGAGGGACCATGCCGCCTTTGCCCATCTCTGTTCACAAGCCACTCTCTTTCTTTGGGAATGAAATCTAGAAACTGGGGGCAGACCTCGTGATTTCCTGCAGATCCCTCCATCTCTAAGAAGGAAGGAGTTTACTGGAAACAAATCGGATGGAAAATGACCTTGTCTCTACCTGTGTGTCGATTAGAAGCAAGAACATTTGAGCACCTCCATGAAAATGCAAAATATTCTAAGATCATAAACTTGACATACCTTAAGAAGTTAACCAGAGCTCAAAACCATGAAGACCAACATCCTCAAATCAACAAGGAAACAGTTATTTTGACCTCTGAACCGAAAACTCGGGGGTATTGAAGTGTCTGAAAAACTTCGATATCTCAGCTACCAGAGCAATAAAACAAGGAGAACCTATCAAAAACCCAAAAAACGTCAGGACCTTCAACCCAAAAACATAAAACAAACGCCCTGAGACTTGCACCTATACAGCACGATATTATAATAGCCCAAGAGAAACCTTACCAAAGAGACAGAAACCCCAATGAGAAATAACAACCAAAAGCAAAGATAGTGAGTCGAGGGAGCTATTATAGCATGGAATTGATATCTAGCTTTACTCTTTTCACAACTTTCTCTTTACTGGTTTTTTTCTCTCTCTCGGTATATAGAGGTTCCAGAGGATGATAAACCAAATGAGATTCTCAAGAACCCAAAAAAAGAAAAGGAATTAGAGCATAAAGCACGCAACCAAAAAACGTTAGGTTGTTCAGCTCAAGAAGCAAAGCAACGCGTGCTGTGCTGACCACCCCCTAAAGATACCTCCCATTTGGGTCTACCACACTTAACCAACAAACATATATACGCTCGCGCACACAGACACACTAACCTCTCTTTTTAGCACACTATCCCAAACATCGATCTCTTGCCTTTATTATTAAGGTCTCGTCCAAGAGAGAAAGTCAGTAAGACAAAGACTTGCATGCGTATGACGATAATTTTGCTACGAAAGTCACTCCTCTGGTTAAAACAGTCTTAGGACCATGCCAATTAAGTTGATTTTAGTTACACCCGATAGAAATAGAGAGACACAGACTTATTGGGACCCTGTCTGCACACAGTCCCAAAACGTCTCCCTTCAATTTATTAATGTCAACGTCAGTGCATGGTTAAGTAGGATATAATTAATTAAGGTAACTTTAATTAGCAAAGACGCTTGACACCTAATTCAAATATTCGCTTCCTTGCTTTTCATGGGGTAAAAAACTGATAGATGGGATGGCTCTGATAATCTATTTGTATTTTAGCTTCTATATCATGCCATGGAAGAAGAACGTCAGCTCTGCGTTTCCCTTACCTCGGAGAGGAGGATCATGTCGAAGGATATTCATCGTATAAATCTCTCCAATATTCTAAAAGTGTGTTATTTCCAAATCTCTCCCATCTTTGATGAACAACCCCATCTTTCATCTTCTAACCGACCATCTCTACAAGCCCCGTGAACCCCATGTTTCCACTCTTCTAATGTTGTATATTTTTATCAAATAATAAAAATTTGAGAGGAAAAAAAAAAAAAAAAAAAAAGAACATAAACTATTTGACCACAACACCACAGATAATTAAATTTTGGGCATCCGTATCACGTCTGATCACTTTGTTTTTTCCTTTCATTAGATTCGGCTTTTGTCTTGTTCTCTCGTGAGATGCAAACACGTGTTTTCTATGTCCTGTTTGTGGACATGCATACGGCTTCATCTCTTGCTATTCAGATTATCACACAATTAACCCTTTAATTTCTACTATTATTCCATAGTGAAAATCTGCTAACCGGCTGCAGTGTTAACCCTTAAAAACACCCGCCAATCAAAAGTTGTCACGTCGTCCACTCATGAGAGAGAGCCTCAGGCGCACAACACAATGAACACATGAGAATCTAAGGGGTTTTTTTCCTCACTTCTGCCCATATAGCAAGCCCACAAGGGACTATTGGGAAAGTAAGTCAAAAAGTCCAGCAAAGCCCAACGACTCACCTCTAAAAAGAGTCAGTGGACCTCTACAGAGTACTTAGCCTATGAGCAAAACTCACCAACGAAGCAACCCACGCATGCGGAAAGCAGACGATAGTGGCAGATAAGGCTCGCCGCCTTGACACTTCCCCGATGACACTCTACCATCGGGAGCCTGCACATATATGTGGACGGGAAATATGGAGAACCCTGGATCTCCTGACAACAGGCATGAAGGGACTTAACAAGAAACGTCTATAAGGTAAAGTAAGTCAGGGAGCCATGCCACATTAATGGCTCCACTCCTCGAACTCTACACCACCCCAAAAGCCACGTCGCATTCAAGAATTCTAACTAAATGAACAGTTGAAGGGACATTGGCTCTCCCAAATCAGCTACGAGCTGTCCCCATACAAAAACCTTATATAAAAGCCGACCCCGAGTACGAAGAACCCCATCTGATTCCTCTAAACTCATGCAAAAACAACTAAGGAGATATACTGATTTTAGCATCGGAGACTCCCCGATTTCCACCAAAGCCACACATTCTTTGTGTTTTCTTAAGTGTGTAGGTGAAAGACTCAGAATCCGAGTTGCTGAAATCTTGTCCAAAGACATACGAAATACGACGTTAACACCTCTGCTTCTAATTCAAAACCCATCCCTCTCCTTCTTTTTCAAAACCCATCCCTCGCGCTCTCTCTCCCTTGCAAAATTGTTGTGACCCACAAACGACAAAGCCGGTCGTGGTTTGCTTGGTTGTGCAGGGATTCCATTGACTATATATCAAAGAAAAAGGCTATCCACCAAATAAACATCAACCACAAAAGATGATAAACCAGAAAAAATTCCATATGATAAAACTTGATAACCCAAAAGCATTCGTTGTAGAAGTCGAATATTGACCAATGCAAGCGAGGGCTTTCTATACCCAAAATGTTGTAGTGTCCTATTGAAAACAGAAGAATGCAGATTTGCCACCCTAGCTTATTTTCGAAACTTCTCCAAAAGTTTAGTAAGTTCAAATCAAACATCCTCCCAAAATTTAAACACACTCATCTCCTTCAAAATGGCCAAATCTCAATAACTCATTACCATTTCATTTTCAAATGAAACCCCTGACTTTTTGACAATCGAACCAAGCAAAAACATCTAGAAGAGAACCATAAAGAATAGGAACACAATCATTGTCTAATCCAAATGAGGTAATCTAGCTTCTTGAAAAGCAAAAATCTTGAGAACCTCAATCTAGATCTTTGTAAAAATGGGTGTTTATTGGTTGTACTAGCTAGGCATGTGCAGAAAATCGACTGACCCGGCCTGTCTGTGAGCAGCGACCCGACCCGACCCAACCCGAAAAATACGGGTTTAACTCTTGATTGGGTTCGACTCGTACAACCCACTTATAAAATCTGTAACCCTAGCCCCCTTCCCAAAATCAATTTTAACCCTTCTCTAAGGACCGAGAATTACTTCAAGATAGTGAAAGCTACCGTCGAAGCCTCGAAGGTATTATCTATGAGAGGGATGTGTGGTGTAATTATACAAATGTTGACTTTTCTTGCAACACGAACTGGTGGATGGGATCGATTCTCTCTTTTCTCCAATTCGCAATGGGTAAGTACTTCCTCTCCAACATCCACTTTTCTCTTCCAAACAGACTTGCAAAACATTCTAACCTAAATCCGAAGAATCAATTTGTCTTGTCTAACTTTCCTCCTTACTTTCAATGGCTCGTTAAACACAATAAATGCATTGAATCCCTTGTATCAAAAACAAAGTTTTTGATTTGAAATATTATGGCTCTTGAACTTGCAACAGAAAATGCTTGAAGGAAGGAAAATGAGTGTTGAAGACTAAGAAAAAAAAAAGAGGGGGGGGGGGTTGACCCAATCAATAATATTCGGGTCGGGTCGATTCTGTCCAACCGATCGAGAAGTGTGGGTCGGGTCCAAATGTTGAATGGATTGATCGGGTTGTAACCCTCATACTAGCTGAGTTATAGCAAAAAATATTGTCTCTCTCTATGTAATCCGTTTTCAAAGATCCCATTCAAAATGTTGGATGCGAAGTCAAAACTAGTGTTTTTAGAATATTGAAATAGGACGACATTTTCAATTGTATCATGTGTGATGTTGCTCATTAAACTAGTGTGTGGAGTACTTAAATGTCCAACTTTCATTAGAGGGCATAAAACTCCTAATATATCATATCATATCAATGCGAAACCCTAGTGGATGAAAAACGTCTGCAGATCATACAGGATTAATATATTTTTTATTCTAGATGAATTCATTGGCAACATAACGAGCCGGCCATTTGTCAAAATTTATTGGTGAATCAACCTAACATGCCGCATTTCTTAAATGAAGTACTATTTTCGGTCAACATAATGTTGCACGGCATATTCATATTATTATATGATCTTCTCATTTATGCATTTTTCGTTTATTTTGAATAGTCAAATGAACAAACCCACCTCTCCCACGTGTTAAAAAGTGAACAGAGGAAGTTTGGAATGTGTTATTTTCAGCCTGCAGGATGCAGATATAAGTGATTAATGAAGCATTCAACAACACATTAATTTCAGTACCATTTCCCTGGGATTACTGACAGTGTATAATTATTATTTTTTTTTTTTGGGTTAATTTTTACAAATTTTGGTCGGCTTTACTTTTGTATAAATTCAAGTGTTCCTGTTTTTTGCTTCGTTCTTTACTTCACGTGCAATAGGGCTGAATTTGTGGTATAATTTGAGATTATAATATATGGTATATGATTGAGAAAATTTATTTTAGAATTTAAAATTGTTGACTTTATACCCAATCCGCTAAAAATGTATGGCAAGAATTCTTTAGAGTATTTTTTTTTTCAAATGATGAGTATTTAATAAAATTTTAAATACCTAAGTATTAAGAAAAAAATATGAAAAAAATATGTACATATCAAAATTGCGTTAATGATTATATTTTAAAGAACTTGTTGAAAATATAAGTCATATGTTTTTATTCATAATGTGAACATGTTAAAAAGATCATTGATATGCTTAGTATTTTGTTACTGGATGTTGAAAAATATCTATTATGGTTGTTTCTGTTTTACTGTCTGTCCACTTTATATGTACATTAAATAGTGTGGATGGATGATGACAAAATAATATCTAAAACAGACATGAATTGGAATTCAACGCACTATAATATTAGCCTTAATTGTCTCGATTAAAGATCATGTTAAATTAAGTTATAAGTGTTGTGATATATGGAAGGAAATTTGTTAGTTATATAACAGAGGACCGCCATAACTCGCATTTGTAGTTAATTTGACATTGGTATTAAAATATTACAGAATTCTGTAATACATTTTGAGTTAGGAATGTTTTATGGAAATAAACGCACACAATATGATTAATTTCTTATTATAAACCTATGAAGGGAAAATGGTATTTAATGGGAGAATGAGTCATGTAAGAAAATGCAAGAGTTTTGTTAAAACTCTATATCACACATACCTATATCTTAATAGGTTTAGATTAGTCTAAATATTATCACTTAATTAATATGTCAAAGTGGGATAAGAATACCTCTAAATTTAGTTATAATAGGATACAAATATTTTTAAATTTCATAATTACCAAAAGTTTATAAATAGTACTGAGGAGTTAAGGATTGAGAGATACTCGAAAATAAAATTATTAAAGTGATTATTCTCTCATAATTAGATCAAATTTTTTAACAAGCTGAAATAGAGTAAAGTAGGTTTTGAGGTGCGTTTGGTTACTAAATTATTCTCAACTCATCATTACAACTTTTTCAAATTCTAATACAAAATATAATAAACAATTCAACTTTTTCAAATCCAAAAATAATAATAATATTAAAAAATAATATTCTAACAATATTTTATCATCTCAACTCAACTCAATTTAACATCCAAACACAGTTATTATTAAAGTAAGTTTTCTAATTATTATTATTTATTATCGTATATAAAATTAGAGCATTGGTAGTGGCTTCTCCATCTTCATCTTCATCTTTAAATTTAAAGAATATGTCTTGAAATTCATCTACATTGGTTTATGCATCTCTAAATTTTTACATAGCTATAAATAGTATTTCTTCAAATTTGAAGAAGTATTATTCATTCTTCAAACATTATTTTACTATTTTTTTCTCTCTCTTACCCATTAAAATCAACTTTGTGAAATTTATATTAAGATGATTTTGATACATAAATTTTTTATTAAGTTGATAATACAAAGTGGATATTAATTGTAAAAAATATATAAAAAAATAATTTAAGAAAACAAATAAAAAATAAAAAATAATAATATTTTATTATTATTTGATTCAAAAATGCATAAACAATATGAGAGTTTTTTTTCATATGCAAAATCATTATTCAAAAATGACGATTTTACATATAAAGATATATAAATCACTACCAATACTATAAGAGTATTAGCAATGGCTTATTTATCTTTATCTTTAAATTTGAATGATATATCTTTATATTTATTTATATTGATTTATATATCTCTAAATTTTTACATAACTATAAATAATATTTCTTCAAATTTAAAGAAACGTTATTCATTATTTAAATATTATTTTATTATTTTTTTCTCTCTCCTACCTATTAAATTAACTTTGTAGAATTAACTTTATATCAAGACTCAGGAGCCGTATATTTGAGAATGGATCGATGGCTATGAACAGCTCGTGTCATAAATGTCATATCAAAGTTCTATCTTTATGAGATATAGGGGTCGTACGTGTAATGATGCCTTGTCCCTCCCTGAGTCTGAGATCGACATGTATCGTATTGGAAGTCAGACACGGCGCACCGAAGCCTCCCCGCGGTCCTGTCATGTAGTCAGCTTGCAATTGATGGCATTCTCCCGACCGTCTGATCCAATATTATATTATTTTTTAATTTTTAATTTTTAATTTTTTTGCTTTTGGCTTTTATATTGTTTTTTTGAGTGAAGTGGTGTTTGGATTGGATTCGTTGTTAGACAGCTTGTCGGAAATGCATCGAAAAATAAAAATATTCCATTGCTTCTAGGTTCTTTTTTACTTGTAAATAAACGAGAGAAAATAATTATTAGGCTGATAACGATATAAATATAAGAAAAATTATAAACACATAATATTTTTTACAGTATATTTCATAATTATATTTTAAAATAAGAATATTATTATAAAATATGATATAAAAATCTTTATAAAAATATCTTTATTTTACGCCATGTATTATGAAAAATATTATAAAAAATATTGTGTATATCATTACTCTAAATATAAAGTCTAGGGATGTAAAATCTTATTGAAGAAGTTCTCAATATATATATTATATGAGATTTACTATGCATTAATTATTATTTATTCTTACATCTCATACTTATAACTTTTTTCATAGAATGTATGTGTATTTTTCATAGAATATGTGAGTGTTTTTTATAAAATACTGTGAAGTATAAGGTAGTAATAGTGACCAATAAAAATAATTTTTCATATATATTTATATATATATGACTGATATTTCCTATGAAATTTTGTTTTAAGATATAAACTTAAAAAAACATGCATGAAACGTGTTTTCTTTTCCACTTCTAGGCCTTGAACGAACCAAAATTATGAAAGAGCTATAGTGGAAAACATGGTAGGGTTTTCGATTGTAAATCCAGTTTCCTAAAGGGTTTTGGATTTTCGAAAGACATTAATGTTGCCAAAATATAAATTGACGCAGATATTATATATATATATATATATATATATATATGCGCCCGCGTGTGTGTGTATTCGTCACTGTTGGATTTTATAATATATAGTGAAAATATCATGGGATGCAAAGTGAGTAAACAGGGCCGGGCATGCATATAATTTGTGATATGCCTAAAATTAGGAGGGAGTACTCGGACGACAACCCTAATCGCCATGGTCAAATGATGATGCTGTGGGCACTGGACTCTCGACTCTCACATGGTTTGCCGGATTGCTGGCGGATGCATGGGAGATGTCACGAAGATGTTTTGCTAAGGTGGCATGCATGAGCTAACCAGGTTTAATAATAATTTATTATCACGTTTAATTATAATAGATAGAAAGATGATAGTTGAAAAAAAATGATCTTTTTCGTAATAATCACGTGTTAAAATATTTTTGATTATGACGTATCGGCGACGTTTTACGATATTCACACAATGCTAGCTTACAACGGATCGACTAGTACTACTTCGTTTGTTGTCTAGTTAAATCTTCCTTTGTAGCAAAGAATACCGAAATTTTTTTTTTTTTTTATATATATATATATCCATTTAACTTGGAATTTATCCCTACCGTACGTGAAATTCTCACAAATTAATCAGCTGCAATTCCATAAAAATATATAACAGTTTATGATCTGTCAATCGAGAACTTCCATCCAAACAAGTACCAGAAATCATTATGAAATTCCCGAAAGCCAAAACTATTCCGATTTCCCTAATCCCGGGTAGGCTTATAAAACTATATTCCTCCATGTCCTGATCTCTGTCTGGTCGACTCGAGCTCTCTACATCAATGTTTCTGTCTCTTTCACGCCCTTGACGCTTTGTTCGCCGCAGCGTGCGAGGAAAGGGCAGCTTATAATCCCATCTGCGCGAGATAATCCCTTTGTTTTCCCACGTTTTTAACATCAAATCATCCACACCACTACCAACTATATATATATATAGCAAATTGAAACGACTACAGCCATACAAAATCAATGCATGCATATTCTCCCAACTTTGTTCGTGGCAGAGACCCCACCTTATCACCTTGAGATAGATAGATCGATACATGGCTTAATTCCCACATACAGATCCCCTTTCATCGGCTTTTTCTCTCGCTAGTTTTCTTCACTGTGTTCATTGCCTCCATCGCTGTCCTTTAATTTTTATGGTTTCTTCGTGGCCCCCTTTGGTGCGATCTTTTTACAAGAAGTTGTCCCCATGCGCCGCTATTATACCCAATTATATGACAAGTAGTGGGATCAACCGATTCTCTTTCCTCTCTTTTGCATCGAATGATTTCACAGGTGAAAAACCTGCCTTATAATCATCACACTCGCTGAATCTTATTCATCAACTTCTCCACTTTCTAGAAGATCAGATCAAAATGCATTACATATTATATAAACCACAGTTTTATGACATGGGATGATAATGCAGTACTGAATTTGTTTGGCTAGCTAGATCCTGATCGATCTTGGATAATGCACAACGCACGCCCAAGAAAGTAATTAGGGTCTTACTTTTGAATAAGCTCATGAAGAGGTCGAAGTTGTTATTAATTAGTTGTGAATGTTATAATTGGATGAAGTTGGTTGGTGAAAAATAATATATAATATTCCCAATAATTTCACGATGTCATATGATCTCCTTAGAAAACGTGCAATAATTTCTTTAAAGAATGTCAATTAATTAAATAGCAATAATCTTTCCATATTATTTAAGCCAAGTTAATGATACATCATAACTACTTCTTCGTTTATCCTTTTCTAACATTAATTAGCTCACCCAAACTGCTACAAGAATGTTAAAGATCTGATTGCAGGGAGGAAAATAATAGAGAAATAATAATATATATAGGGAAAGTAAAGAAAAAAAATGGAAAATATCTGGAGTGACATGTTGAAAAAGTATTTAGACCTCGTTTAAATAGTGATATAAGATAAAATGATTTATAAATAATAGTGAAATATTTGAGTATATGTTTTATGGGATTTTGGAAAAGAATAGAGAAAAAGTTGAATAAAAATATTAAAAAGTTAAAATATTATTAAAATATTATTTTTATTTTAGAATTTGAAAAAATTAAATTATTTTTTATAGTTTGTTTATAAATTTTGGAAAGTTATAATGATTAAGGATTGATTAGATAAAAAAAATCAAAAATTTCAAAATTAAAAAAATATTTATATTTGTGATATTTAGATATTAATATAAGATAAGATAATTTAATTATTTAAGATGACTTTGCTATCCATACAAGACAATACTAGATAAATATTACTTGGAGTACGTGTATTTTACCTACTGTACGCGTAGATAAAGTAGGAATGCTGCTTTTTAAGTAGTGGTTAAAATATATAGATGATGCACACAGCTGGATCAAGATGTGATCCTTATCCAAAGCTTATGGTGATAGCTAGTAACAATATCTTCACGATCATCTTCTGCTTACTTTCAATATGATGACGATGATTCCTTCTTTAGTTTAATTTGGTTCTGGATTAAATCATTACATTAATGAACAGTGAGATGAGATAGTTTTAGAAAAAAATTAAAAGTTGATTAAAATATTATTAGAATATTATTTTTTAATATTATTATTGTTTTGAGATTTGAAAAAGTTGAATTATTTATTATATTTTATATAAAAATTTGAAAATGTTGTAATGAGATATGAGATGAGATAGTTCGATCGAGGACGGAATTTGCCCGCCTAAAAGAAAAGTTTCTTCTGTTTCATAAAAACTAAAAAAGAAAAGTTTCTTCGAAATGTGTTTGATGATCACTTGATCCTACGTTAGTCTTTTGTCAAGAAAACAATTTCTTTCTTTTCTTTTGAAACAATTACAAGGTCACGATCACGATTTGCCCATATATGAAGTAAAGAGCAGTCGGGCTTTCACTCATGGGATTGGCTAACAACTAAATAGAATGGATGGGCCCGATTTATAACATAAAGAGCCCATAGAAAAACATGGGCCAGGATTCTCTCCAATTGCTGTGCAGAAGTTTCTTCGACGCATGGGATGTGTTTAAAATATGGATCCGGATGTGTGAATCAATTAAAACATGCTGTGGGGTAGGTTCATCAAATTAAAGAGAACTGTGGGCCTTTGAGCATTTCCTCCAAGGCATGTATGTCCGATGTCCGATGTCCGATGTCCAGGCTGGATAACTGATTACATTACCTACTTCATTAACAATAGGAAAATAAACATAAATTAATACTAAGATCCGTATACACCCGATTAACTATGTGACAATTTTAATGTTACTTTGCCCTAAAGTCAGGTCATCGAAATTTCCATGTGCCGTGCAGCGGCTATCTTATGTGGGCGACACTGTCCCACCTTCCCGGTACGAAGGGTCAGCCCCTAGACCACCAATCTGTCTTAAAAGATTGACGAATGATTACGCCGTACGTTTTTTTTTTTTTTTTAATTGGCGTGATAAATAATTTTTAAATATATAATTATTGTATTTATGGGTTGGAGAGAGGATCTCTAGGCGTTTGGTGCAGGTTAGATCTCAGTGTCCTCTGGATAATATACTTTTACAGTTGTCTCCTGCCCACGTGCGGTCCCACCCACTCTATATGAGGTCTTCTTTGTTTTCTACATCGGCAAGCCTTGGGTTGTTATTCTCTACATCTCGCACTATTGCAGTAACTAAACACCAGAAACTTCTGCTCAATGAACCAGTGACACGTTTATTCAATGAAAATAAAATGCTGATTACGGCTAGATTAATTATTAAAAAAAAAAAAAAACCTAAATATTTCATACTGCTAAACAGTCCTAAACTTACTATCAATACGTTTTCTTATTTTGATTTTATTTTCTTTATTTATATTATTTCTTTTAAGTAGGTTTTTTCTCTAGCATATATTTTGTTTAAGTAATAAAATAAAATAAAATAATAATACTATAAATTTAGGATGTATTTCTCTTAATAAAAAGTAAAATCTATTATAAAAAAACTAGAATTTTTTATAGATAAATTCTACTTATTTCAAAAAATCTGTATAAAATTTTCATAATTTAAAATGAATAGTATTACATGTATTTATATTTTTACTTATAATTTTACTTATAAGATTTATTTTATTAATTTTCTTTTAAAATTTAAGTTTAGAATTTCAAATTTTATAATTTTTAATATATTATTAATTGACATGCGAAAAAATAAACTTTTTATAACATTTTTTTAAATACATTTAATATTTTTGATTTAAAATTGCACCAAGAACTTTACAAAAAATGAGGTCAACTGATGCAGCTGCATATTAATTACCCACGAACGTGATACAATAACTGCTTGAGTGGACTACAGAGGATCGGGGCCTAAGGCACACGTTAGTGTCGGTTACTCTTGTGTTAAAGCCATTCAGTCAACGAGTTTTTACGAGTCTGTAGTTACTCGTCAATTCATCGGCGAGTTTTCGGAAATGTTGGCGGGACCCAAGCAAAATGTCGCTGTCTTTGCCAGCTCTTCGCAACTTGTGCCAACCTTAGTTTCCCAAAAAACCAGCCCTTTGTTACAATCCCGTGAACTTCTTTTCCCGATTTAGCCTTTTTACTCTATTGGGTACTTTGAATTGTCTAATACGATAAGTGACAAGAAAATCTGCTATTTTATTTTATTTTATCTAATTTCGGATTTAGAATTTATTATTCATAAATTTATATTCATTCTCACACATTTCACTTATAATTTTTTCATAAAATATGAGAATATTTTTTATATGATATAGATGGATAAATATTGACGGATGATAAATAATTTTTATTCAGATTTATATATAACTCACTACCCATATACAAAGAAAATGCAAACTTGTTTATAAAATGTGGATCTTATAAAAAAAGATTAAATTTTTTTTCTGCAAATCTCACTTTTTTCAAAGAGTTTCATCAAGTTTGAACATCTTAAATATGTATGAATTATTATTTTTATGATTAAATTCAAAATGAAGAATGCTCATCCATTATACCATGTATTGGTAATACGAGATTATCTAATAATCAGCATGTATGTATCCATGCTCGCATAATTGCTGAACGAAATAATGGAATAGCTTGAATGTGAATTCTGTAGAAGAATTGAGAAAGGGATGATTTGGTAAACCAAGAAAATTAAAGAAGGGTGCTGCAATTATCTGCAGGTGGGTGGCTCTGTCCCTCCCTTCTCTTTTCTCTGGTCACAGCAGGTCGCTTTCTCTTTTTGTTGTATTGCGTAACAAGCAGTTTACCCAGATCACACCCTCTGTTGCCAAACAAAACCAGAACAAAACAAAAGCAATGCTCTGTTTTCAGTCCTCTCATTCCTTCCTTAATTCCTTTCTTTGTCCTTCAAATCCAGCTCTTCCTCCTCCCTATTCAGCTATCGTCTTTTCCTTAAAAAATTAGGATTTTTTCCCTCTCTCTTTGACGTTGTTCTTTCTATTTTTCTCTAAATTCAGCCCAACTTCATTCATTAAATTCACATTTCTATCACTGTTTTTCAGCTTAAGTTTTGGCTGCTGAACCATGAGTTTTGTACGGGCATCTCTTTTATTTCATTTCATTCGTCGTCGTCTTCTGCTGCTGCTTCTTCTGCTTCTAGTTCAAAGTCACTCTCTTTTTTCGTACTCAACCCCGATGATATGTACTGACACGACGCGCCTCTGCACGTCGTTTTTGGCCTTCAAGCCTCAACCGAACCAGACCCTGAACCTGATCCAGTCCATGTTCGATGTCCTCGCCAATGACGTAACCGTCGAAGAGAGCAGCAACGGCCTTAACTACCTCTTCATTAGGAAGAATTGCTCGTGCTTGCACACCACAATGCAGTACGCGACAGACACCACGTTCACGGTGCGATCCAACGAGGGCTTCGTGAACGACTTGGCGTTTCGCGCATACGATGGACTGGCTTTCTTGTTACCCAATACGTCAAGGGTGGCCAGGGTCGGAGCTGTCGTTTCGTTGAGGCTCTTCTGCGGGTGCTCCAGTGGATTGTGGAATTACTTGATGAGCTATGTGATGAAAGATGGGGATAGTGTGCAGTCGTTGGCGAGCAGGTTTGGGGTGAGCATGGATAGCATTGAGCAAGTGAATGGGATTGACGATCCAGATAATATCACCGTGGGTGCTCTCTATTATATTCCTTTGAATTCAGGTTAGTCTGTTGCTTTCCTTTTATCATATGTGTTGCATTTGATTCTTTTTTTTTTTTGTGGGTTCGGGCTTATATTTGCCGATCAAGTATTTGGGTTCATCGGGGTCAAATTGCAGCGTTCATATCCTGTTTTGCATGAACAATTTTAGGTAATAGCATTTTAAATTAACGAGCCAATAACTGAATTTTGGGTTGTGATTCAATTTGTTGAGAGATCACATTATTTACAAGTTGCTGGACACACCTTTGATTTATTTATGATAGTTTTTTTTAAACATCAAATTTATTCATTTTCTTATAAATATTGGAGTTCCAAACTAGATTTGATATCCCATGATTGTTATAATAATATGATTAATGTTGACCTTTTCCTACACAATTTTCAGTTCCTGGTGAACCATATCCCCTGGAGAGTGATATTTCTCCCACTCCCGCTCCATCTGTTAACAATTTCGCAGGTATGGATTGAAGTCTCCTGATCAAAGAAAGTCAAATGATTCTACAAGAACTGTGAAAAGCATTTGTTCTATGAATAATGCTAGTATGCTCTCTCATTTTACCCTCTCATTTTGATCGCTCATGTATTTAATTTTTTTTTTTTTTACTTACTGATTAAAGTGATTATTAGTGTATTGATATTTTTTTATTTTTAAAAGTATTTAAATATGTTAAATAAATGTGAAAAGGAAAAATGAAAAAAATAAAAAATAGGAGTTTTGCCTAGGCGGCACGCCCGGCAGTCACTGCTGGGGGCAGCCTAGCATCACTCTTGTTCTATATCTTAATGAACACAAAAACATTTAATTGCATCAACTATAATAAATAGTATTTTATGGTATCCGCTAAAGTCAATCAAGTTATTGCTGGAAATTCTGAAGGATGTAAAACCGTTTCAGTCTAAATGTAAATGGAAAATAATACACTGAGATGTGCCAAAGAAATTTACGTTCAAGTATGCATTGCATATGTTTAAATTAAATAAAGTTGCTTGCCCTGCTAACTGTTTAGCAATGAGGTGAAGTTGTTCATGCAAGATTGCATCTGTACTCTGTTTTGATGTTTCAATTACGGCGGAGAGCATCATGTTATTGATACTCAACAAAGGCATTCCCTTCTGAGATTGTGGTTAGAAGTTACTTAGTTGTGTGAATTCTTAATTTCCTATTTTGATCTACTTCATTTTTTCCAGCTTGTTTTTATCTATTCCTGCGGTTCTTCCAATCATGCTCAACCTAGGTGCTATGCTGTTGCAGTTATTTCGTATAAGAAACATAATGAATTGTATATGATTTTTTCGCAGGTAATCAAGAGAATCGTAAGGCTCATCTGCCTTATAAATGGATTTTTGGAGGTTCACTGATTGGTCTTGCATTGATTATATTATTAAGCATACTTGTTTGTGTTTCCTTGAGGTCATCAAACTGCTTTACTGAAGCCCAAAGGAGTCACACAAAAGATCATGATGAAAAAGTTTCTCATAAGTTTCAGATCCTTCGAAAGCCCAGTTTCTGTTTTGCTTCAGGAAGGTATGTCTGCTGCAAGTCTCAGGATCTGAAGCAAACCAATGGGGAATCTAGCAACCATCAGATTACTGTTCCAAAAGGTATTGTGTCCAAAAACACTTTAGACCCAAAGTTGTATCAGTTTCCGAGATTTGAGTTAGAAGTAACACTAAATGTTTGCACTGTGGACTCTACAGAGATAAATACATTCCATTGATTAGCATAATGAGGGAAGTATAGACCTTCTCCATAGGGTTTGTAAGAATGATGTAAGGAAACTAATTGCAAAAGCATCAATAGGGCATAGCCAAAGTCTGGTAGATTTGACTTTCTTATTTTTTGTATGTTTGCTTCTGTTGCTTAGGAATTAGGAGTAAAAATGACTATAAGTCATTTTCTTCTTATGACATGGATAATGCGTAATTGTAAATTATTGAGGATAATGATTAAGTTTAACCATAAACTTATAGCAATTGGGAAGCCTTAAGCTGCTTCTATGAATATGGTAATTTCCTTATCATCTTTATGCTTGGACTGTCTGACTGGTATTCTTATTTTATTTCTTTCAGCTCTAGGGACTGATGTGTTTGATATGGATAAGCCTGTGGTTTTCACTTACGATGAAATTTTTTCTGCCACTGATGGGTTCTCTGAGTCAAGTCTTCTTGGACATGGAATATATGGCTCCATGTATCATGCCCTCATTCGCGAGCAGGTTAGTAGCTGTGTACTGTACTTTTATTATGATAACTTGGATTTCTTGATCTAAAGTAAGCTTCCACAATGAACAATCAGTAATATATGATAATATTTTCAGGAAGTTGCGATTAAAAGAATGGCTGCTACAAAAACTAAAGAATTTATGGCGGAGATGAAAGTCTTGTGCAAGGTTCATCACACAAATCTGGTAAATCTCTTTGTAGATTGAATAATGACTGCCAGTCTTTTAACTTTGGAATTTGTAGCTTTCAGCAATTTAGAGCTTTGACTCTGGCTTTGGATTAATTTTGTCAAGGTAGAATTGATTGGCTATGCTGCTACTGATGATGAGCTCTTCCTTATATATGAATATGCCCAGAAGGGTTCCCTTGGAAGCCATTTACATGATCCTCATGTCAAGGGTACGCTTACATGTTAATGCTTTGCCTAGAATATATTTTATTGTACATTTGTAACAATTTATTTGTTCTGATTTTACTAATTTTAAAGGTATATCTTTCTAAAATTTGATGAAGTTATTCCTTATAAATATTTGGATCTTTATTAATCAGAAGGATTTTGTTTATTGTGACTATGATGTATAGAACTTTAAAATAAGACACTAACATAAGTCTAGCCTCCTAATGGAGATACAAAAAACTAAAGAAAAAAAATTGTGAGCAATTATTATAGATAAGTCAGCATGGAAGTAATATAAAAGAAAGGCGATGTTAAATATTGTACTTATCATGAATCTGAAACATGAGAAAATGCCATTCGCATTTGTTCTAGGTTTTGATGTCCACAATATTGATGTTGTAATTAGCGGTGGCAAATTCTGGCTTGGGGTATCTGGCTAGCTCATCAAACCTGGTTTTAGAATCAGGCTTAGCCTCGGGTTAAAGGCCTATCAGATCAGGCAAACCAATATACTGGCCTTGCTTTGGCTGGCTTAGTTTAGCCTAAGCTGGGATGTTTTTGTGGTCTTTTTTTTTTATTTTTATTTTTTTTTTTATTTTTTTTATCTCCAAAATATTTTATTACTAATCAACTAAAAAAAAAAAAAAGCCTGGTAGTGAACTGATGACTGGTGTATTTTGCTTTTAGGTAATTTAAAATGTCTTTATGTCGTAAAACTTGATGTGAATTACATTTCATTGCCCTGAAGTATGGTGTTAATTGCGATTTCTTTCTAAACTTGAGGTACATTTGAGCTACCAATCCCTAGACTTGGTGATTAGTTGCAATGTCCATCCCACTATTGAAGTTTCTCCAATTTCCATTGAAAATAACCGCTAGAATTCCATTCTTACTATTGTAGTTTCTCCAATTTTCGTTATACTGGAATTGGTAATAAACACATGATCACAAAGTTTCTGTTTCATTAATTTAACCAGCTTTGGGCAAGGTTCAAGCCTATTAGAAGTTGTTCTGTGCTAGGCTAATTAAGGTGTTAGTGTTAAAGTTTTTTCTTGATACGCATTTTTTTCCTAATAGCTGGTGTTTGGTGGTTGATGGTAGTACAGTCTAGTCTGTGCGGTCCTTAGTTCAAGTCTGGGTTAACCCCATTCCATTAATTTCTTCTGTCTGCATGTATGAGGCCAGCAACTGGTTCAGTTTTATTTGACACATCATATTTGTGGCTCCACTTTCTAGTCACTTAAGATTTTGGATTTAAGGTTATTTAATGCTTGGCAAAGCCTAACACTAAGTGGGGGCTGGATCAATTCCACTTGAAGTTGTTCAAGCTTGTGCATGTCTGGCCGTCAATAAAATCGCATCTGAAGAAGCATTGAATAAATGCACAATTTCTGTCAATCAACTTCCTGGTCTTCACACACCCTATCAGTAAACTGGCATTTTTAAATGGTCAAGGCATGGGTCTTGGTGTTTGGACCTCCAAATCTGCAATATGATGCCTTGTATGAATGGGATATGTATGGCTCTATTCTATTAAAATCTGGGAATGATTTAATTTGGTTGTAGATCACACATCACTTTCTTGGATCACGAGGGTTCAGATTGCCCTTGATGCTGCTAGAGGTCTTGAATACATCCATGAGCACACTAAAACTCATTATGTACATCGTGATATCAAGACAAGCAACATCTTGCTTGATGGTTCCTTCAGAGCAAAGGTTCGAACAATTACACCTTGTTGTTATCACGTGTATAATCCTTATAATCCTTCTGTGCATGTAGTCCATCCCGCTAAATATGTTCTACCCCATAGATTTCAGATTTTGGTTTGGCAAAACTGGTTGGAAAAACAGGTGAGGGAGAAGCTACAGCAACCAAAGTTGTCAGTACATATGGTTATCTGGCTCCAGAGTAAGCAGCTACATACAGTTGACTACAGTGGTCCTTGACGAGTATTTATTTAGCTCAATTGTTTTCCTGTTTCAATGCAGATACTTGAGTAATGGTCTTGCCACCACCAAAAGCGATGTCTATGCATTTGGTGTTGTTATTTTTGAAATTATATCGGGGAAGGAGGCAATTATACGAACAGAAGGTTTGATGATGAAAAATCCAGAAAGACGCTCGCTGGTATCAGTTGTAAGTTCTGCCAATGAGACAACATCTTTCTGATAGAATCATGAATATTTTTTTCCCTTGTAAAATTAGTGTTACGCTCACATGGTTTGATCTGCTCATTACTAAATTTGGAATCATTCAATGCCTAGCTCTCTAGATCAAAAATCCCAATGTCACTACGGTTTGCCAAGGTTCCTAATTTTGTAAGACTAAGGCTTGAGACGGGTGATTGTGAAGCGTCCAGAAAAAATAAATTCCCCAATCCGAACATTCTTGTTCCAGGTACCTTTGGAACGTGAAAACATTATTTTCTTAAAGACACCTAAATTCCAATCTGAGGGCTTAAATATGGTGTTGGTGAGGAAGTACACAATAAATTTGGGTAGTCATTCATGCGTATTTGTGGTATGCTTAACTTTGATTCATACACTATAAAGTTTAAGATTTGTAAATGATTCATTTTTTCCTTTAATTTTCTTGTACAACATTGCTCTCCACGTATTTTTTGTCAAAAGTTGCAGTACCATAGATTGTGTTTTTAACTTTTTATGTTGGAACTGTTTCCTTGCGCAAGCATGCATGTTAGATGCTGCTTTTCTAATACTTCCATGCAATTGCAGATGTTAGCAGTTCTAAGGAACTCACCCGATTCCATGAGTATGTCAAGCATGAAGGATTACATTGATCCAAACATGATGGATCTGTATCCCCATGATTGTGTATTCAAGGTAATATATAGTCATCTTTTGATCTCTGTTTGTGTATGTTCATTACACATAGCTGCTTTTTGTTTTTGTTTCAAAAGTAGTTTGCCAATTAGAATCTAAAGTTGTCCAGCCTTTCTATACAAATACAAGATTGACACATTGATCTTTACAAGAAAGATTGCTCTCATTTTCTTTATGGACAGCAGCAAGGGGAAGCATAATCTAGGGATACATTGATCAGTACTAAGATCTACTTCAATTCTTTGGAGTGTGATATCTGGTGTAATGTTCTTCCACCAAAGACAGAGACCCCCATCCTATTTCCCCCGTTAAATGGTGATTTAAAATATCTTCTATAGCTTGGGAAATCTGGGTGTGGATGATTTATATAACCAGCTTGCTGTCAAGGAAATCTTAGTATTTTCTGTGATAGGAAATAATCACTTTTACTGATTTTTGAACTGCATGGGAAGTATGCTATGGTGATTTACCTCTTCATTTCTGTTTGTGCTTCTCTCTGTATAGATGGCCATGCTGGCGAAGCATTGTGTGGATGAGGATCCCATCCTACGTCCTGACATGAAGCAAGTTGTGATTTCCCTGTCTCAGATTCTCCTGTCCTCTGTGGAGTGGGAAGCAACTCTTGCAGGGAACAGCCAAGTGTTCAGTGGCCTTGTCCAAGGAAGGTAGTGGTGATGTTTCTTTTTAACCCACTACTACTTTGAAGTCTTCCTTTTTCTCAAGCTTGTACCTTATTTATCTTTATAGTTGTGTGTGTATAGTAGCTCAGGTACTCCTCTAAAGTGGTAAGGTACTGGTGTGCTTTATCCCTTTTGCCTTCATTTTTCCTATTTTAAATGTTGTATTCTTTTTCAAGCAGCGTGGTAAAATTTCAATGACGATGTCATGATATAGACAAGGGATAATGATGTTTTATAATACGAGCAATTTGATTATTATTTTTTTTTAAGACTGACCATGTCATTGAAAACACCCTTGCTTTATGGCTGAGGAAAATCCTTTGTTGCATCAAGCAGCTATATGAATACAAAATAGATATGAAAGGGAGTAAGGGAAATACAGGTATGAATCAACAAACTTATGTCGCAAACATGGAATTCCAGTTCTATCGAGTGCATATATCCATAGAAGATGCTTCCGAATCTCAGAAATGGATGAGAAAAAGGTATTTAATCCTAGCTGCACCATGATTATCCATGCCATCAGCAAAATCACGGGGTCTCGCCCTCTTAAAAAAGTACGTTTAACTAATCAAAAATCAGCAATCCATACTTCAAAGCAGGGAGTTCTTTACCATGGCACAAGAAACAAGAGAAAAACTAAGCAGTTTCTGAGAATTTATCCACAAGGAGTCGGACCTGGGTAGGCCTTAGGTGCGTCATCCAAGTTCAGTTTAATGGTAGGGCTAGGGCCTGGAGGAGTCATCCCTTTGATCAAAGAGGCTTGCTGGTTAATGGTAGGAATACGAAGCAACTCAAAAATCATGGCCTTGGAAAATCTTTTATCAGGTTTAAAACAAAAAGCAAGGTTCCTGCAACCAAGTGGCAACTTTTGAATGATAGATTTGCAGGCCTTTCAAATAGCATCGTGCCCATCTGCATTTCTGGCAAGCCGAAGCTCCCCGTAGAATAAGGGAAGGGTCCGACAAGCTGTGCAAGGAGATTGACTTGATCAGAACCAACAAAAACAGACCACCGCACGGAGAGTTCTTCCAACTATGAGAAACAATGTGTAAAACACCAAAAAGGAGCAGCAGCAGTAGTACTGCCAAGAAAGACACGATCCACAGTTTCTAAATGTTCATTAACACAGCAGCAACATTTAGATACAAAAGGAATTCCGCACTGCTGTATTTTCTCATCAACAGGTTTTCTCATTATTCCGTATCTTCCATACAAACACAGCAGTCTTCGTAATTTCCATGATAAACAGAGAATGAAAACACGAACGATTTGATTAACTTGCCAATTTTTGTTTTATCTTCACCGTAGTCTTATACGCTATCCTTTCTCTGCATTGTCGTTTTTCACAACAATTTAACGATAAATTTTGGCTTTTAACATATGGACGTGGAAGCAACACGACTTCAAAATTCAGCCTCATAGATGCTGATATGGCCAGTTTGGGATGAACCCCGGCACGCTTCATTCATCCAAAACGTTCTATGTGTCTCCATAGTATTTAATTTGCAGAATGTTTAACGCTTCAAATGTTGCTCTCCTATTCTCTTCTTTGAGAAAAATAAAAAAGCTCTTGCTTTAGTCTTAGTTACCATTAATTTGAATTTGAATGAATGATCTAAACTTACTCTAATCTTCGATCCCCATGTGAGCTTGATTCCTCCTCTGCGCTTTGGGAAATCCATCTAGAAATGGAACCTAGCCGAGTCCGCAGCCTGGGTTTATAAACAATATGTGCATTTAAAGTGGTTACGTGCATGGCTTGGGTCGTCTGATCAGTGATCATAAAGGTCACTTAAAACTTTCAACCAAATTTGTAATGGGGATGTCTATGGCTTAAATTGCACGTATACGGTGTGCGATCGTAACCCTTTTATTTATACACTTCTTCATTACATAGCCCAAAAGGAGCATATAGTTTCATACAACCAAAAAACCTACTTGCAAAGTGAAGCTAGTATACGGCGAGGTGGATTGAATGATTTTCGAGAGTGAAGAACAGCCCAATTGTCAAGCAAAAGAACATCACCTCTCTGCCAAGGAAAGACTACAGATTCCTCTTCAAGGATGTTAAGACAGTCATAGATGATATCAGCAGGCAAAGGCTTGCCATCCCCAAAGGTAACAGCTTTCACAGGATCATTCCTTGCGTCCTCCCAGCCTGTATAAGCGGCAACCATGCTGTTAAACCAAATCTTGCGCTGTCTTGTCTTGTCATATTTGATAGCTGGAATTGGACCCATTATTGTCTTCACTGCATCCTCTAGCCATTCCATAGTCATTCCCAACTTAGCAGCCCTGTCAAATGTGTTGATAGAGCCATATTATATCTAAGAAGATAACAAGAACTATAGCTGGGAAGCCCTACGATAGAGGGTGTGCAGCATTTCAATTCCTCGTATGAGTTCGTTCAAAGAAGTTGCAACATTTTACCTGTACTGATCATATATTACAGTGAAACAGAGACCTCGGTAAAAATAATAAAATTTAAAGCGTTTGTGGACGAGTGTATTTTTAACTTGTTCCTCCAATCTCATTGCATGAATTTACGATCATATTAACAACCATAAAAAAGTTCCGCGGGCCGTGTCAGGATTGATTCGTGCAACTTGCAATGCAAGAATCCTGAGAATAAAATCACTTCAGAGTATTAACAATGGTTAAAATCGCATACCTTTGCTCAGCCACACTCTTGTCTTCGGTCAAGAAAGTAGACTTCCACCCACGTCCGATTGGAGATGAAGGGTCATCGTCTTCGCCCAATACCCGCGTATACAACAAGCCATGCTCTTCCAGTCGTTCAACGAATTCTGGGTATTTCTCTTTCATTCTTTCGTAGACAATGTGGCTAAGTACTATAGGAGTTTCTCCACCACTTCCAGGCTCTACTTCACAGAAGAAAAACAATTTGGAGGGGAACTCCGGAACCTGTTCAGAAATCCCAATTGATCTTGATTCCTAATTCTTAAATGAGCATCGAATATTTGATCTTGTTACCCATTTCCTCAAAAAAAAAAAAAAAAAAAAAAAAAAAAAAAGAGTGACTAAATTACAGAACATACCTGAGCCATTTCGTGGTGAAAAGGAATCTTCTGGTCCGGAGGGGACTCATTAGCCGTGAAAACCCGACCCACGACGTTGGTACGAGGGGCGGCTCCCCCCACGTAGGGAAGCTCCTCGAAGCCAAAGGCCTCAACGAATTCGTTGAAGTCTGAGGCTGTTTTCACCGGGAATCCCCTGAAGAGTAAAGCGCCGGAGTTGCGGAGCAAAGAGTCGAGTAGCGGTTTCTCGTTTCTGACGGCTTGGGTCAGAAGAGCGAGAGGGAAGGGATTTCTGGGGTTCGGCGAGAGAACTAAAGGGAATTGAACTCCGTTGTAAAACTTTTGATGCGGGATTAGGGTTTCCAAGAAGGTCTCCAACATGGTTTCACCCCCTTGGTTTGCTCTGGTTAGTAGCTCAGAGGACGAGAGAGACCGTGGAAGTTGATTTGGGTAGGGGTGAAAAGGGTGGTTCTGCATCTGCTTTTAATAGGCTAGGATATAGTAATAGGCTGTGTTGGATGCGACTACGGGAGCCCAGCCCAGCCCAGCCCAGCCCGTCCGCCCGCAAAGCATTATCCGAATTTCAAGGTTTGAAACGAAGAAAAAAATAGATATTTAAATGATTTGACTTCATTGGCATTATTATGGCACAAACTATGTGGATGTGTGAATCTCTTGGCAATACACCGTCATAACTACACTTTGTTTTGTATATCGACCTCTGAATTAAGCAATCTTTAAAAAAAAAAAAAAAAAATTGGATGAAAGACTTGGATGCCTTGAGTGAGTGCATTGCCTGAAAAGCAAGATTTTACTTTAAAAAATACTTTAGCCACAAAGAGATTACACAAAAATAAACTCACAAATTAAAATAGCTCAATATGATACGTCAAATTATAAAGTTACTTTTATTTTAATATGAAGCTACATCAGTTTGTAAGTTTATTTTGTATAATCTTTTTGTGTCTGTAACAGTTCTCTTTGACTTTTGATTACATAATTGTCTTGAAGAGAGAGAAATAGGTTTGTCACAAAATATGTTTTTGCATCATAGACTCTATGTATGCATGTAACGGCTGGGCAGCTAGAATACGGAAGTATTAGCAATTTCCAATCAGAGGAAAGAGAGGAGGGCAACTCATTTCTCAAGAACATTAGTTTTAAGTAATGAGTCCACAAAAATCTTTGTTCAAATATGACCACTAGTATAATAAAGCATAAAGGCTTGAATTGCCATACCAAGCACCTTTTAAAATGATTTGAATGAACACCGCAGAGAACCCAACAAAATTCTATTATGCCTGGTTTCCTTTTACAGGACCTATTTTCACCTTTTTTGTTCCATGGTATTAAAAGGAAAAAAAAGGCTATATCAACCAGAACCAGCTACAATCTGAAAATATGTTTATACATATAATTGGAAGCTGGAATGAACATACATTTAGATATATTACTACTTTACCTCACATCTTTGCGGCATCAGCACAGTAAAACACCAGTCCGCCACCAGGTCTACCTGCTTCAAAAAATTGGGAACTTTTTACTTCAAGGCAGCAGAATTTGGATTAGAATAAATCAATCAGAAATTTCATCTTCAGCTCCACTAGATTGATCAATGTCCTGATGCCGGGCAACCTTCTGTGGTCTTCCAAGGCCATCTTCAATGTCTAACCCTCCCCTCTTAGAATTTGAAAAACTCCCCTTCGAATTTGAATAAACCTAGAAGCGCAATAAACTCAGTAATATCTCATAGGTCCTTTACTACTAGTCAATAGATGGCTCCATCATGGTCATACCTCTGAATCCCTCAGTTCGACTGCAGCAACAGCTGATCTCCGCCTTACAGTAACTCTGGAAGGTACAGGAAAATATTCGACCTCGTCGCTAGATCTTCCTTCTTTGGCCCTCTTTTTTCTTAAAACGAGTTTTGTTGGAAGAGGCTACATTAAAAGAAAAGTCACTGAATAACAGCCAAAATGTGTGCATGCACACTGGGAAAATGATAAGAAATCAAGGTTCAAGTGGATACCACATAGCGTGCTTCTGCTTCATCAAATGAAACAAGGTATGTTGTGGGGTCATCCACATCATCTAGACGAAACTGTTGAGTGAAAAGAAAAACTCAGTAAGAAATTAAATGCTTGCTAGCTGGAGTAGCATGTCAGAGATGTAGAGACATACATCATAATGATACTCGCGAACCCAAGAGTATGAGATGTCTTCGCGTTCATCATAAATATTTTTGGATAGCTGCCACCGTTCGACATGAACAGACCAATAAATTAATAAGTTGCCCAATCATGGTAAGTATGATAAAACTTTTAACTTTACATATTGGCAATTATCACCTCATCCGGAGAAGGGACCATGTATGCCAAAAATGATTTGTCCGTATCAGAGCCCGTTGCCATATAACTTTTCATAATGGCCTGAATGGATCACAATAGATGAGGTCCAACACATACACATCACTAGCACAGATAGAAATACATAATATTTCATGAAAAATTAAAATGGTCTAATAAGTATTACTTTAAGTCTATGCATTACTTGTGCATAATAGCTTCTAATCAAATAACTGATACGAGGGGTTGGTCAATAAATGTATGAACTCTAAGATGATTAGAACTCTCAGTTTTAGCTTTTAAAATTTCGTATCACTAAGGAAGAAAGACTGCCACAGATTGATTGATGAGAACTATATTATCCTTTTTTTTTTTTTTTCCCGCAGGCAGGGGGTGCTGTAGGTTGGAAATTCCAACAGCATTCTACTAAGAATTGGGTGGGAGGAAATTACTGAATATGTTATCCCGCTTATAAAATTCTGGGGAAGACAACAGAAGGCAAACACATCTCCACTGACTGTAGCGTAGGCATGGGAAGGTCATAGTGCTCAGACAACAAGTACAAGGTGTCAGATAGCTAACTCTAAAAAATTAAATTTTAATGAAAATAGGCTAAAACCAGAATCAGTACCAATTTTTCCAAGTCTTTCATATGCCCATGATGGACTTATTGCATTCACACAACTTAACAAACTATACTTGCAAAAAAAAAAAGTAAAATAACACACTCAAATCACCTGTGATTCATAGGCATCACGAACAGTTTGATCCAGCTTGCCATGGACTTCTGCATCAGCTGTAGGAGCACTATCAAATGCCGCAACAACAAATTGGTCGTCATACCTGTTCCATAGCATCATATACGACATACTAATCAGTATGAATACTGTTGGATGCAATATGATACTTAATGACTAAACAGTAAAGGTCTTCTAAATAATCCATCAGCAGCAAAAACCCTTCATCTGCATTATTCTCCTAAAAAACAGAACTTCAACTAGAGGACCACCAATTAGTACACGTGTGTTTGTGCTAGCAGGTTTTTAATCGCCAAAAGCATAGCTCAGCAAAATAATGGGCTATTAGGGACAACAACTCAGACATGACTCAGGCTACTTCAGTTTTCAGCAACACATTTTTTATCAGTTAAACAAGGATTTTATCGATGATATAAATAGGCATAGTCAGTTTTCAGCAGCGCACACATGATAAACCCATAGAATTGAGTTGATGCGTCAATCCCAACACTACACAATATTAATAATCTGTGATATAAACAGATAAACAAACATTTTTTTTTCCATAACTAATTACTAATAAACAAACATAAGACAGACAAGAAGAAGCTATAGCTTTTTTTTTTTTTCTTTTTTTGCAATGTAGTAACACAGACAAATGTCTGAGTGAGAGCCAATCTGATTTAAAACATACTTACAAAAAAAACATTCAAAAAATACATACCGATCAAAATCAGGCAACAAAGGCAGAACCTCTAAAGGATATAAATCTTTGTTAGTTGCATGGACAGGGTGTGACTTGCATGCCACAAATGAGGATTCTATTTCCTTGATTTGTCTTTCCCTGAAAACAAATAATTATATAACCAATAAGTATAAATACAAGGCTCTCACACAGTGCGAAATTCTCTACATACTAAGAGGTTAGAGTAAGAACAAACCTATTGTTAAGGTTCTCCAAAATGTTACGGCCTCCCTTCATTTCTCTCAGGTCTTTTGCTTGTTTCTCAGTTAAAGACTGAAAACACCAACATAGTTAGCCATGATAATGAACCAATCTGTTTCAAGAAAGCATTGCTCTCTAAGAGTAGCTTATGTAATCAATTACCTGCTTTGTTGATTCCATGCTAAGAGGAGATATATACTGTGTTTTCACCAGCCAGGCAACACCTTTATCAGTAGGCCTTTCTTTTCGTCTAATGCCATTATTCTTTACAGGGGTCACTGCTACATCATCATGCAACAATTCCTCGTCTTCTGGAGCAAGAGGTGGTCTAGCACTAGGAGGACTAATTAAACGAATACATGAAGATGATGAGATTTCTTTTTGCTAAACATAACTGTTGCAGTTATAAAAAAAGGTTAAAATCTATCTGAGACATACTTGTATACACTGAGGTCAAGAAGGTCAAGAGGTATCCCCAGATCTGGCTCGACAAAAAGTTTGGGCTTGTAAGTTTTCTCCAAAGATGTGATCGTGTATTTTGTATATCTGAAAAAATAAAGCATAAAAATTACCACAACATTGCAGGATGCATTAGATCATAATTCTTTAGACATATGAACACAACAAAGCAAAATAATAATACCCAGAAGCTTAACAAACGAAACCCTTAGGATACATTTGGTCTAACCACCCCCTTGGCAAGTTGGGGTGGCCAAGCCACTCTGCTATGGCTACCCCCTCTTGGCCGTGGGGATGGTTGCAACAACCCAAGAATTCACCCACGGAATGACATTCCGGGGTGGCGTGACCACTCCCATGTCCTTTGAGGGTGGTCCAGCCACCACCAATGAGAGTGGCCTAGCCACTCCTGAATATCATTGGGGTTTTCTTTTTTTTTTTTTTTTTCTTTTATTTTTTTTTTTTTTTTTTTTGAAGCAGCAAATGTGAGGTAATGAAGAAGTATTTTTGGTAACATTTTTTTTCCCTTTTTCCCCTCTTTCTCCTCTGTTCTCAGGCACGCACGTAATCTCATCTCCGGTGCCTCTCGCCAGAGCTGATTCCCTACTTTGTTTCTTTTCCTCCTTTATTTTCTGTTTCTTTACAAGTTACCAAGATGAAAGGTAATGGGAGTTTTATGGGAGTGAACAAAATGGGTCTTTCTAAGAAGTTGGTCATAGGTTCTAAATGTTTTACTCTCGTGAAAGAGGGGGCAGTTTGGCTATTTCAGAGAAGAGTTGAAGGATGGTGGTTAAGGTGGTTCTGGGTCCTTCATCGGTGCAGTGGCTGGCCAAGGCCATGGAAACGTGTTCAAAGGAGGAAAAAATGGATTTTTACACCACAGTCCGGGAAGGCAGCCGTAGCTTTATAGCACAACGCTATGCGAATAATTGAGGCCGTTATATGGCAGTGGTGGAATATGGTGGAGAGAGGAGGAATTTTATCTTCATTCCCAAGGAAGAGGGTAGTGGCTGGAATAGGATGGGGGAGGTGCTGCGGGACTTTTTCTTCGACAGAAGAAACACCCACAACGACAGTAACACGAAGTGGAAGGTGGTCGCGGTTCAATCATAGCACCACTCCTTCAGGGAGGCACTGATGGTGGAGCAGACCCATGTGTCTCGGAATGGGAATGACGGCATGCTAAGATAGAGAGGCATGCTAACATAGAGAGGCGTGTCTACGGGACTTGGCTCTGACAGAGAGGTGTGGCCTGTACAGTGGCAGAGTGGTGGTAGCAGACAAGTAGGTGGCGTGGCAGAGGGGGAGACTTTGAAACTTTTGCTGGAAACTAAGGCGCAACTGATAGATATGAAAAGCAAAATCGACTGGTTAACAAGGAAGGAGATGGGCTCGGTTAGTAAAGGGCCTTGTGTGGGCCTGGAGATGGATGCAGAACAACTTAGGCTTAGGCCTTAGGCAGATGGGCGTGAGCCCACAACTATTAGGCCTCAGTCTGGTGGGAACTCAAGTAATAACTGGATGGTGGGGTTTAAGCCAAAAATTATGGGCCACAATGAGCCCATTAGTCACAAGGCCAAGTCTGTATCCTTCAAGCCCAACCCTCAATTTGGAGAATTTGCAAGGACGGAGACCTGCCCACTACCAACGGTAACTCCACAACCGTGCCGAAGGAAGCATCGGAAACACCGTGTTTAGTGGTGGGTCCTATGCCAGTGGCCCAGACAGCACCAGCGGCGGTGGTGGAGCAAATTTTACCATCGCGCGTAGAGGAAAAAGATGCTATACTGCCAACGCCAATCTTTTACCCTGAGTTCTGCACAAAGAAAGTGCCAATTCTCAACGTGGAAGCCATCTCTTCCCAGATGGAGGCTTCACTTGCTTCTGTCGAACATCTTGAGGTATTATCGGAAGGTGGGGATGAGAGGAGTTCGGATTTTGTGGAGGATAGCGTCGTGGGGCTACATCAGAGGCTCACGGAGGTCAGTGATGATTTATGTGCGGCTCCCGACACCCATGAGATTACCCTTCCCTTTGATAACGTGGAGATAAACGTGGATTTTGTGGTTGAATGGGAAGGATGTAACCTTTTTTTTTTTTTTTTTTTTTGGGGGGGGGGGGGGGGGGGGGGGGGGGGGGGGGGGGGGGGGAGATGCTAGTGACAGGGACCCATTCCCACTGAATTGTCTGCTACCAAATGACTTTGAGATCTCTGACTGGGTGCTTAAAAAGGTAAAGGACATCCAACATATGGTGGTTATGGAGTGTGTGAGTTACAAAGAGCAATTTATGGCCCTTCTCACTGCCATTAAGGTGGGTCATTCTCAGTCCAAGAAAGCTAGAACCAAAAAATAGAGGGAGCTAAAGAGGCTTAATTGGTCTTTGAATGAGAGTAGCTCAAGCCATGATAGGTCCAAAAGGAAGGGTACTGTTGTTTCTTTATGAAGCCGAAAATTGTGTCTTGGAACATGCACAGGCTGAATGAGGGTAATAAGCGTCTTCACATAAAAAACTTGTTTCGGAAATGGAAGGCGGACATTGTTTGTTTAAAAGAAACTAAGTTGAAATGGGTGACCAGAAAACTAGTGAGAAGTGTGTGGAGCTGCCCGTACGTAGATTGGGTTTATCTGGCTTCGAATGGGGCATCGGGTGGTATTCTTGTGATGTGGAATAAAAGGGTGGTGGAGAAAATGGAGAAGTTTATAGGGAAATACACAATGGCCTGTTCTTTTAAGATGGTGGAGGATAATTTCTTATAGACTTTTGCAGGTATTTATGGACCGAATGTTGACAACATCATAAGTCATTTGTGGGAAGAACTTGCCGGAATATATAGCTGGTGGGACCTCCCTTAGTGTATAGGTGGTGATTTTAACGTAATAAGGTTCCCTAGTGAAAGATCTGGAGACAATCGTCTACACCCAAACATGACAGATTTTTGAGTGTATTGTTTACTTGAACCTGGTGGATCTACCATTAATAGGTGGTCCCTTCAGGTCTAATATTTAGACGTGGTCTCGACTAGACATATTCTTAATATCGCCAGATTGGGAAAGTCATTATCCGGAGGTATGTCAGAAGAGATTGTCGCGCCTCTGCTCGGATCACTTTCCCATATTGTTAGATGGAAGCGGTATTCTAGGAGGTCGTTGCTACTTTAAGTTCGAAAACATGTGGCTTAAAATCGAAGGCTTCATGGATAGGGTAAGGCTTTGGTGGTCATCTTATCAGTTTCATGGTACCCCCTCTCATATTCTTGCAGGCAAACTAAAAACTCTAAAGAATGATTTAAAGCTTTGGAATTCTCAAACTTTTGGTGACATAGGGGAGCAAAAGAAAACCATGATGGAGGAATTACAAAATCTTGAGAGGATTACTGAAGATAGAGTCCTCACCTCAGAGGAAGTCTCACGTAAAGCAGAGCTAGCCTCAAAGTTGGAAAGAGTTTTATCTCTAGAGGATATCTCTTGGCAACAGAAGTCAAGAGCACCTTGGTTGAAAGAAAGGGATCGAAGCAAAAAAATTCTTCCATAGAGTGGCTAATTCTCACAGGAGAAATAACACCATTGAGATGCTGAAAATCAATGGTAGAGACTGCACAGAGGCTCCCATGATCGAGGAACATGTGGTGAGTTTCTTTGAACATTTATTTACAGAAGGAGGGGGTTGGAGACCAAAATTAGATGGACTCGGTTTTGATTCCACAGTCAGCATCTTGGTTGGAGAGATCATTTGAGGAAGAGGAGATATATGATGTGGTCAGAAGAATGGTGAAAGATAAAGCACCAGGTCCAGACGGCTTTTCGATGGGCTTTTTTCAAACATGTTGGGAGGTAGTGAAATAGGACATTATGAATGTGTTCCAGGAGTTATTTTTGGCTGGGAAGTTCAAGAAAGTCTAAATGTTACTTTTATTGCTTTGATCCCAAAGAAGACCAGAGCATAAAAAGTAAAGGACTTTAGGCCCATTAGTCTCATAAACAGGGTTTACAAAATCATTTTTAAGGTGCTTGCAAACAGGCTAGGGGTGGTCATAGGTAAGACAACTTCAAAGCCACAAAATGCTTTTGTAAGGGGTCGCTAAATCCTGGATTCAGTCCTAATAGCCAATGAATGTCTAGATAGTCGATTAATGTCTAGTATTGCAAGGATTATCTGTAAGCTAGATATGGAAAAGGTGTATGATCATGTAAACTGGGACTTCATTCTTTATTTATTAAAGAGATATGACTTTGAGAAGAAATGGGATATATGGATCAGATGATGCACTTCAGCAACAAGATTCTCAGTTCTGATCAATGGCAGCCCAGAGGGTTTCTTTAACAGCTCTCAAGGCCTAAGACAGGGAGATCCCCTGTCCCCTCTCAATAACAGGTGTAAGGTGTAAGGTCACTTCTCTTCCTATGACATATTTGGAATTACCGTTGGGGCTGCAGCGTCACGGGCCTTATTTATTTTGGATACAGTTATTGAGAAAATAGAACAAAGATTGGCAGGGTGGAAGAGATTGTATTTGTCGAAAGGAGGCCGAAAGACTCTTATCAAAAGTACACTCTCTAACTTACCAACTTACTTTCTGTCTGTATTTCCAATTTCAGCTAGTGTGGCGGCACAAATCGAAAAACTCTATCGCGATTTCTTATGGAGTGGGATGGGAGATGATTTCAAGTTTCACCTAGTCAGCTGGGATAAGGTGTGTAGACCAATTCTGTCAGGTGGGTTGGGGATAAAGAACTTGAAAACATTTAATCGGACACTCTTTGGAAAATGGCTTTGGAGATACAATATGGAACCAGAAGCCCTCTGGAAATTAGTGGTAGATAGCAAACATGGCAGTTTATGGGGGGGTTGGTGTACAACAGAGGGGGAATGGCTCCTATGGTGTGGGGGTTTGGAAGCAAATAAGACGAGAGTGGGGGGTGTTTACTCGCCATACTAAGTTTATGGTGAGGGAGGGTACTCGTATAAAATTTTGGAGGGACATTTGCTGTGGAGAGGAGGCTCTAAAGGATTATTTCCCTTCCGTTTTTCGAGTGGCATGTGATCAAGAAGTTTCGGTGGCGGACCTTATGGTTCGTTCACGGGACCAAGTCCAATGGAATGTCACCTTTAGTAAAGCAGCCCAAGATTGGGAAATAGACAGTTTTGAGGCTTTTTTCAGCCTAATGTATTCTATGAAGCTGAATGGATTGCTGGACAATAAACTATGGTGGACACCTGCAGGTAAGGGTACTTTCTCAGTTCGATCCTTCTACAAGTCCCTTAAACTTCTACCAAATACTCATTTCCCATGGAGAAGATTGTGGAGGAATAAGGCACCTCCCAAAGCACTCTTCTTCTCTTGGACAGCGGCTTTGGGTAAGTTTCTGACTATCAATAATCTACGAAAGCGCAGGGTAATTATCTCAGATTGGTGTTGTATGTGCAAGAAAACTGACGAGACAGTGGATCATCTCTTGCTACATTGCGAAACAGCGAGTGTCGTGTCGAGCGAAGTGTTCAGTCGAATAGGGTTAAACTGGGTGATGCTTGCCACAGTGGTTTGAGTTATTGGCCAATTGAGTGGTGCTGGGTGGTGCTTCACAAATCAAAGTTGTGTGCAAGATGATCCCTACCTGCATTATCTAGTGCATATGGCAAGAGTGTAATGAGCAGACATTCGAAGACAAGGAGCGGACACTAGAGGAGCTTCGTGCTTTATTTTTTCGCACCTTATCTCTTTGGGCCATAGCTATAGATTTTAATGGCCTAAATGTACATGATTTTCTTTCTTCTATAACAACCTAGATAGGTCTTATCTCTTGTATAACTTCTTGCGTACTTGGGCTATGCCTATCCTTATTAATCCTACAATTTACTTATAAAAAAAAAAAATCATTGGGGTTTTGCCACCCATGTGGGTTCATAGGATGGCCAGCCACCCATAATGGTTTTTTTTTAACTTTTTTTTTATCGGTAAACAAGATTTTATTGATCATAAAAATAGGCAAAAGCCCAAGTGCACGGCACTTATACTCAGAAGTATATTTTTACTATTTTGATATTTTATTTTTTAAAAGACATTTTAATAAACTGAATAATCACTCAATTCCAAGATGACAAGTAGCACAAAGATATTAGAATCGTAGCAGCACCCAAAAAGATGGGCAGATATTCTTCTTGGTATATAAATACACACTAGAAGCCTCATTGCTCAGCTTCATTTTTCTAAACTCCCTTGAAATGGTACTATTTCCTTTTGATGAACCTTGAGATCTACAAGTTACACTAATTATTATTGTTTGATTGTGATTATTACTTTGGAATTGAGTAGAAGTAATTTTCCACTTAATAAAATTCATATAAAAATTTAATTACAAAAAATTAAATGTAAAGGTTCATAACTCCTTGAAGATTTTGATTTTCATCACAACACCTAAACATGGAAAATTACCATCATAAATAGTGCTACTACATCATCAATTAATTCTCAACAGCTTACAAGTATGTCCATGCCAATGAAAATACCACTGCATGAATGTTAGCATGCTGAGTTGACACATATAGAGATATATAGATGCTTATACAATTGGTCCCGAGCGAGAGCGAGAGAGAGACATACTGATCTTTCTCATTCTTCATAGCCATGAGCTTTGGTTGTGCACTTGGATCTGGGAGCTCGTTGCGGAATCTTAAAGAAGCAAACAAGGGAAATTGCATGTAGAAAGGATGTCAGTAACGGAAGTCAACAATGTAAACATTGTTGAACTGGAAAATGCAAGCGTCAATTCTGACCAAAAAGGTTTGTAATATCCAACGCACATATATGGCATGTATAGAAAGTAATCAAACGCAAGATCCAAAAGTCTTCTCTCACACATTCACCTCTCCCATCTGCATCTTCACAAATTTATTATAATTTAGCTCCCACTTTGTCCCCAAAATGCCAAATGAAAAATTAGTGAGGAATAAAGAATGATCAAAACCATTCACATAGACCAGAACCGCCCGCCCACCAGGAAAACAAAAACAAAAACAAATATACATGCTCCTAGCCAAGCCACTAAATTAAATTATCAATTACACCACTTACATGAAAACTCCAGTATCAGCTATCTAGTTGTAGTTACAGTCCTACTTCCATACTTCTTTGATAAGTTGGAGCGAGGAAACAAATAAACAAAATTGAAACCAAGGATAGTCATCAACATACTCACTTCAACTTGCACAAGAATGTTGTTGGCTTCTTCAATCTATTCTCAACCCTCTCACCACTCAACAATGGAGTAGCTCTCCTATCCCCCATCCGTGACCCCACAATCGACCCATGAACCTTTGCAGAGGACAACATCTGAGTCTTTTGTAGAACCGTGTTCTGGGACTCCTTCAACTGCTGCCTTTGTTTCTCTTCCTGTTTTTGCTTTTCAAACTCCCTCTTCTTCCTCAACCTCCTCTCTTCGTCCGTTTCCACCCTCCCCGGTGGCCCATTAGATTTCTTCACTGGCACAGGAGGCACCGGGGGCTTCTGCTGCTGTTTAGCAGGAACAACAAGGTTTAAAAGCCCATGCCTTCCAGAAGCCGTTAGCTCCTTGGAAGACCCTTTATCACGCTCATGAGACCCCCTATCTACTCCACCCACCTTGTTCTGCAGAGGAGCCGATGGAGGAGGCGGTGGTGAACTTGGGGGTGGTGGTGGTGGAATTGATGAACTTGGGGGTGAAGATGGAGGTGGTGGTGGAGGCGGTGGTCGCATTGGCTGTATTGGCGGATGACTATACTGACTGTACTGATTAGACGGATAATAAATAGGAGCTTGTGGGGGCTGCACATTCATCGAGTTTTGTGCCATAGAAGGAGCGGGTGGTGGTGGTGGTGGTGGGTAAGATGACTCCGGAGGGGGCGGTGGTGGTGGATACGGATACTGCTGGTGAGGAGGAGGTGGAGGAGGTTGCTGACCCCTCGGCGGAACGTAATGTTGGTGGTGGTAATTCGAATTCGGGTGCATTTGGCTGGTGTTGTAGTTTTGGGGATATGAAGAAGACGGTGGAGGAGGAGCCGAGGATATAGACCCATCAGCAGCAGCAGCACCACCACCACCACCATATCCACCCCAATTCTGATTGTACTGAGCTCGCTGGTGAGGTGGATGTAGCGGCGGCGGAGGTTGTGGTTGTGGTGGTGGAAGGGGGTTCTGAATCGGGGCGGGCGCGAATGAAGTTTGCGGAGGAAAGGGCCTGTACGAGGCCATGGCGGATTTTCAATCCGAATAAACCCTGGAAGAGAGGGAGAAGTCAGTTCCTGACTCTCGGTTCTCTTAGTTTAGTTGTAGAAACTGATGAAAACCCAAGAACAGAAGCACTGGAGTTCCAATTATTATAATTTCTAATGAACACTTCAGAAACTGATCAAAACCCTAGAATAGAACGCTATGGATTTCGAATTATTGTAATTTCAAAATCGACAGAGCAAGTCAAACTCTAGTACAGAGAGCTTCCAATCTCTAATTCCTGGACTTTACGGATGAACAGAGATAGAATTCTCGGAGATAAAAATAAAATCAAAACCCTAAAAATGAATTGCAGATTTAGGAATCACTTACAGAGAAAAAAAAAAAATTAATGGACGAGCTCTTGTAACAAACCCTAGCAGGGACAAAAAATTGAAACCCGAATCCCAGTTCTTACACTCCAAGAGTCAGAGACCCTAGGAAAGAGAAATCACAAACTACGACCCCAAATCTTTTAATTCTCTCAAAGACTCCCCTAAAACCCTGAATTGCAAGAATGTACGTAACTCGCACATATACATACATATATATATGTATAGAAAGAGAGAGAGCTCGGAGCCAGAGGGACCGGAGAGATTGTTGAGGGCAGCTGAGAGGGATCAAAGAACGTCGGCGGGCGTCTGTGAGATACAGAGAGTCGGTGTAATTAGATTTCTCAATGGAAAACAAAAAAAATTATAGTTTTGTTTTTATATTCGGATTATATATTTTCTCAACTTGTCCAAAAAACATATTCGTTTTTCTTTTTGTTTTCGGAATAAAATTTATTTATAATTATACAGAATAGGCTAACGAAAGGTAACACCTGATGTCGTTTTGATTTTGAGATGAATTGAAAATTTTATAAAATAATTTATAAATAATAGGTAACTAATTTGAGTTAAAATTTTTTATTAAGTTTGAGAAAAGTATAGAGAATAAATTGAATAAAAATATTATAAAATAAAAATATTATTTAAATATAATTTTATTTAGAAATTTAAAAAAATTATAATGATGAAATAATGATTATATAAAAAAAATGATAATTAAAAATTAAAAATATTTTTATTTATAATGTTTGAGTATTAAAATAAGATGACTAGACTGCATTTGAATGTTGAACTGAGTTGAATTGAGTTTAGTTGATAAAATATTATTAAAATATTATTTTTTAATATTATTATTATTTTAAGATTTGAAAAAGTTGAATTATTTATTATACTTTATGTTAAAATTTAAAAAAATTATAATAATTAATTAAAAAGAATTGAGAGGAATTTAACTTTTAAACGAAACCTAAATAGACGTTACTCGTTAAAAAAATCAGTATATCTTGTGTTTTGCCTTTAGATTTTTTATTTTTAAGAATAACATATTCCCGGTACAACTTTCGGTCTCCTTAACATTTTTCATATTGATATCTCAATTTACTTCTAAATATAGCTAAATAAATAAAAAAATGAAACAAAAAAGAAGATTCAGCGAAAAAGGAAACAACCTAGATCGCAAACTAAGGCTTCGACAAGATACTAATATATAAATTAGATACTTTTATAGATATTTTTTCAAACTTATTTTTCGGGAAAAGTGTTAGATTTACATAACAATTTTATAAAAATAAATTTATACAATTATATAAGTTAATATAATACGTTAAATTTATTTTATAATAAATAATGAATTATTTTATAATCCATTATTTTATAATATAGCACGAGACATTTCATCAAAGATAATAGTGGTTGATAAGAAGAAATTTTTTAATTAAAATAATGGATGTTATTGAAAAAAATATGAAATTATAGTATAATAATTAATAAATAAATACAAATAATATTGATAGTAGTAAATTAGAAAACGATAAAATAAAAAAAAAAATTACAGCATTGATTCTTTTAAAAAAAAAACTCACAAATCACAATTTGATACTTCGATCAACCTAGAAACCAATGAGAAATACGTATCAATCGAATATCACAAAAGTTAAAAATCATGTCATCAATTTGAAAAAATTTGAAATTTCATAAAAAAACAAATAAATAAAGAGAGAGAAGAAGGGGCCATGTAGAGAGAGTGATGATAATAGTGGAAGTTTAAATTGTCGGCCAAGCCCAAGCGGCAATCCAATAGATCCCGTCCAAACTAAAATGCATTATATTAAGTAAACGTGCCTGAATTTAGGGGAGTAAGCAAGGCCCTGTCACTCCGCTTGGGCGGAGCGGGCAACCCCGCCTGCCCATACAAGGCAGGGGCCTTGCACACAAGGAGAAATCTTAACAGGGGCAGGGCCTGCTGACCTATGCCGCCCCCGTTGGGATATATTATATATATTTATATAAATACGTGTGTATTTATACATATTTATAAATATATATTATTAATTTTGTTATTGTATTTACAAAATTATATCGCCTACGGGTGGGTAACGCCCCCCCTCCCCCTCCCAGGTACCCCGGCCAAGTCCGCCCCGTAGGGGAATATCCAGCTAGGGCGGGGGCGGGCTGACCCCAACGAGACCCCGCCCCCCGCTCCGCCTCCTCTATATAAAAAATTAAATTTAAATATTTATTAAATAAATATATTGTATAGATATATACAAATTGTTGAAAGCTTAAAATTGTATTCATGTTATTATTGTCTTACATTGCTTAAGTATGACTACTGTATTGTCTTGGATTTCTATATAAAGATTGGATTAGGAGGTCAATGTAATACAAAATACAATTCTAATGAGTTTAAATTCTTTTTGTATTTATAATTTAAATTCTATTATAATTTGGGTCCAAAAATTTTGTTTAGACCAAAAAATAGTTTTTAGACCTGATGGATCGTTTAGCTTGGGTGGGGGTGGGGGGGGGAGGGGGGGTGCAATTTTGATCCCACCACCAAGCACCGGGGTGAAAACCCTTATCCCACATGGTGCAGGGCTGGGTGCGGGGAAGGGTTCACCTTGCTAATCGTATCTTTGAAAGAGGTGAGTTGGCCGAACCAACAACTAGAATTGTATGCATTAGATGGACAAAAAGCAAATGACCCGAATCATTCAATATGACGACATGAACACGATACTATGGCAAACATAAGGGATTTACCTTTTCTATTGATTCCTACATATTCAATTATTGCTAAACTTGTTGAAGAGGTGAAATATAACCAAGCTATATTTTTTTTATCAGAAGTTAAATCAACCATCCGAAGAATAATCATTCATCAAAAGGGTGTAGGGTTGGGGGGAGGGTCCACCCCGCACGGCACTATGCGGGTATCACCCCTAGTATTGCCATAAAGAATGAGGCCAAAGCAATATAAGAGTCTCACTTACGCAATGTGAGACTTGCTAATGTGAATAGTTTGTATGAACAGTGAGTCTCACATTACTTAAGTGAGACAATTGTATTATTTTGACCTCCTATATGAAGGAGAATGCCAATAAATGACTCTTGTATTGTATTTACCTCCTATATAAATACAACATTAGACTGCATTAACATACACATTATATACACTAACAAATTTAACAACTATCTTACTAGTTTTTAACTTATGGTTGTATTTACAATTTAAATTATGTGACAGCTTAGGTTTAGAAAAAGTTTTTGAGACCAGTGGGCCATGGGTACTATTGGAGCGGGCAGGTGGAGAGAGAGAGAGAGAGAGAATTATTAACGTTGGAGTGCCACAAAGGGACTTCAACTCCAAGTAAGAGGATAATGAACTTCAAGCCACGCAAAACTCCAGCTCTGCCTTACACAAGGATGCACAACCTAAGACTGTTTCAATGCCATCTCAACCAGCTACCTCAATTGAATTCTCTGGAAATATTTCTCATAAAGATCGTTAACAAATCATCCGAATCTTCTGGAATTATTCTGTGTATTTTGCTTGTATTGAGGTCACTCTTTCGGTTGTAACCAACTCACACAACTGTACAAATGTACCAGCGCACTACTTGTTTGTCAAAATGCCCAAACTGTCATGACATTCCTTCTCTATATATAGAACACTGTACAAAGCAATATCAATACAATGAATTCAAGAATTATATAATTCTACATGGCATCAAAGCCATTCTAAGACAAACGTCTCTCTAATGGCGAAAGACGACTCACTGCAAATCTCGACCAACGCCCCCTCCCCCCCATTTTGAACGTAGAAAACTATCGCGAAGATTGAACATAGAAAACGACTAGCATCAGAAAATGTTGGAATTCAACAGACATGCACTTGCACTATAATATATATTTTTTCACGGGTCACAACATAAAACAAAACACCCTCGAAAGAAGATTTTTATTGATTTTTGGGTGGGTGGTCCCCGGATCCGTCTCTTAACTGGTCGCCCCCCCCCCCCCCCCCGGCGGGTAATGCATGAACAAAATGGGCACGGGAAACTATAAGGTATGGTCTACAAGCAGAAATATTAATTAGAGTTCATCTGCAAAAACCACAACTGTTTTGCCAAATCGATTCGATTATTTCAACTGCTAGTTGTTTACAGTTAGAAAGAATAGATATTACCTACGAAATTGATCTAATCCAACGTTATAACGACTGCAATTCTTCATACTACATAACAAACAAACCAAGATGACTTGGTAAGAATATACTAACGCAAAATCAAGAAAATGGGAAAGAAAAATAAAAGATTGTAGTAATATTGCTCACTTTGCCCCCATTTCAAACTGCTTCGATTACACTACTCTCACCCTTGTTTAAGTCCGATCCGCTCACCGAAGCATTTGCATGAAATGCTGATTGCCTCGACGGCTCTCCTATCAATTTTAAGGATAGGGGTGAAGGCTCTCTATGGCCTCTCTCAGCCTCTCCAAGACTGAGCTGAGACATGCCAACAAGTTCATCAACATTTACAGGATGCTTTGGAAGGATTGGGATTGGCTTCAACACCTGATGATATGACGATTCTGCACCCTTCTCTTCTTCCATAAGATCCGTATTGGGTGGCCATATTGGGAAAGGGAGAGGTAGATAAGCAGGGAAGAATTGAGGAATCATTGGTGCAAGTCCAGTTGATCCGGCAACACTTTCATTCAGTTCTTCAACTTCTTCTTGAGGTGAGGCTTCCATAGGTTCAAATTCCGAGTTGAGGGAGAGATTTAAAGAAGGCAAGAAGTTTGCAGTATCAGTTGCTCTCACCTGAGCAGAAGACAGCAATACTTGTTCTTCAGGAACAGGTGGTGTATCTGTGGCCTGAGAAAAGTAACAAATTTAATGAGCCTAACAGATCCAACAACATAATATATTACGACCACCATCAAACTAAGAAAACACATGATACGTATGCTAAAAAACCAGTAACCACCAGTGGGAAAAAGAAAAATTACAAGAAATGAACCTCTTCTATGCTTTGGCCCAGCAAGTGACGAGCAGGGTATTCTCTATTTTTCTCTTACAGTGTTATGGGTTGTTTTTCAGCAAAGTGATGCATGATGTAATTGACAGCACGGATAACCTGGAAGGTGTGGACTAAATAGGCACCTATACCATTTGGCTGTGCATGAAAATTCAAGTGCCTTTATTTGTGAAACACCCAAAATAATGTAAGAAGCAAGACAAACCGTATCTGGAACCATGTCAAAAAGACTGGAACGTCTCTTTTTTCGGTTAGCATTACTTTGCCGGATAAAGTACTTCTGTGCATGGCTTGCCACTTGTGTAGGAGTCCTTGACGTGACAAAATTTCGTGCTATCCCACGCCAGTCCCCTTTCCCCAATTTCTGAAGACCAACTAAAAACAGTCGATGTTCTTCTTCAGTCCATGGTACACCTGAAAGCCAAATCCAGCACAAGGAAAAAAATGCAAATTCTCCATTCAGTACAACATGTATATCTGATAGATTCCTCACTACAAAATGAATGGTAACAATCCTTTTCTATATAAAAAATTCCATGACTAACATTTGA
This sequence comes from Juglans microcarpa x Juglans regia, assembly GCF_004785595.1. Lineage (NCBI taxonomy): Eukaryota > Viridiplantae > Streptophyta > Magnoliopsida > Fagales > Juglandaceae > Juglans > Juglans microcarpa x Juglans regia. Next base: position 25,641,504 of record NC_054595.1, read on the forward strand.
TATCCTTCAAGACTCAACATGAGCAAGATAAATTCATGAAGTAAAACCAGCCTACTAGAGCTCTAACTGTTAAGTAGATATGTAAAAAAGAAGCACAATGATATCTTTCATATGAGAAGGTTTGTCAGGTTTCAAAGACTATAATGAGACCCCATGTGTGAACTAAGTGTCTTAAGTATTAGAAGTAATAGCAGTCATTATTTCTCTTTCTTGTCCTTCGAAACTCGGAAGCAAAATATAAGAGGAGCCTGAAATGTGGAAAACGTACAAAGAGAGGTCAGAGGTTTTGTGAAAACGTGATTTAGGCAAAGAATCAAAAGGCTATTGTTTTTACCAGCAACTTCCTAAAGTAGATTATTGAACAGGTAAAAGTTCAATCCACCTAAACTCTTTTTATTTGTCAAACCCCCCAGAGAGATCCAACCACCTAAAACCAAGTGAAAAGACTGCAGTTTCACATAAACTTTAGCAAGATGATACATTGAAGAATATAGCAGTTACAATGCTAACAATGATGATTACATAACAATAAGCATATAACTAGTCTGTTGTGTGTATTGAAACTTATGCTATCCTTTTATCTGTTCAGTCAAAAACTACATTATATAAGAAACACACCAAAAACCTGCAATCCAAATATTTTAAATGCTATCTGCCAGGTATATCCACTGTTGTTTGATAATGTATAACCCAATCTTGGACATAAGGAAAACAAGTGCTTTGTTGTAATACCGGTACTAATGAATTGTGTCAATCACAAGGATTATAGCATGTGTGCCAATTTAATAAAGTAGGAACATAACAGATAATCTAAGGTCATGTAATGCAAATATGTGGGTGTGAGTGTAATGGATTGGAACATAAGTAATGTTCACTGATGTTAGTATCAGGACAGAAAATTTTGCAAACAAAAGCTTAGGGTACTTTTTAAAAAGTTAACACATTATTTCTTTGTAAACTAATACGTCTTAATTCAGAAAATAAAAATTACCAAACTTAACCATAAAAACAATATTCAACTTTCCTTTAGAGACTCAAAACTTGTTTTTCCAATGGGTTGCTGCAGGCATGCATCTCAAACTCCTCTTATAGATTTCTAGCCATCACTCATGAAAAGGTGTTATTTGCCTACAGGCTAACATATGATTAAGGAAAAATTATTGTATTAATTCCTGAGATTTGGCCTTATTTCAAACTAGTCCCGGTGATAAAAAAAAAAATACAACATTCCTTGGATAATACTTATATACTAAAGTGGCTATTTCATTTCCATCCAAATGTTGTTAGTTTGTTGACAGAAAACGTTGATATGGCACTCACTTTCCACATCAGGACCAATCAAATGATAACAAGTGTCACAAATACACAATCCGCTTTAAAAATCCCTTGTCAACATGGTACATCAAGAAGAAAATGTTATACGACTAATGATATCCACACAACGCATTTCACAACATATTTCACAACACGTCGTAAAATAAGGGTATTTTGGTAAAATGATGTTACTTTTACAAGTTAGTTTACAAAAATAACCTTCTTTTTAAAACATTATTGTGTAAAATGTTCTGAAAAGTGATGTGTTTATCATTTTTCACTACAATCAATAAGTAAAAAGAAAAGTCTTCCTCTACAATTTTTTGATGAGTCTCCCTCGACAGCTGCAGACGAGATCTCCAACCAAATAGAACTTCAGTAAGAATGCATAGCAAAATGCATGAAGTTCCGAATCATAAAGAAACTAATTCCTTGTTTCAAAAAGACAAAAATATTAAAAAATAAAAAATAAAAAACAATGCACAGTATTTAATACCCTTTGTCATATCCAAGATTCCAAAGCATTGTCTAGAATTTCCCAGAAAAGAAAAAACCTCGAGTACCACTTTTCGTTCTTAATCAAATGCATTGAAAAAATAAGTCATCAATAAAAACCATACAGAAATTAAGGTTATCCAAAAACTTAGAATCAAATCAAATCAAGTCCGGCTCATCGCCAAAGCTGTGAATTGTACTGAACAATATAATAGCACAAAGGGTTAAATATGGAGCATAAAAATAACTAATTTCCTTCAAATGGAAAATCTTCCAAAACAAAAAGGTTAAGAAAATAACGAAGTCAAACTGAGAACTAAAAGTATTAAGACCAAGTTACCAACTCATCCACCGAAAGAGCAAACAATCATTTAAACACGAAATCAAACTATTTTTATTTTTTAAAAAAGATAGGAAACAATTTATCTAATCAGTTCGATAGTAAATCATAAAAACCAGAACTCGAAAATATTATTCAGAATCACTACAACCCGATCCAAAGAAAACCAACCTTCCTAGCACCCACAAAAAATAACTGAATTAAATTAACCTGACTAATTAAATGATGATGATGATAAGAAGTTTTAATTACCTTTCTTACGATCGCCACGCCTGTTGGCGGAGCAGGAGGCGTGGGCGGGATCATCGGACAAGTAACCGTCTGACACGTGGACGGGGTCGGAGGAGGGGGAGTCTTGGTAATTGGGTGAAGCGGCGGCCGACGAGGAGGAATGGTAGTGCGCCGATAGGTTCCCCATGCTGGCGCTCTTCTTGATGATCGAGCCATCGGTTAGCTTCACGCCGAATAGCTTCACGCATCCTCCGCCCCCGCCGCGGTTCGGACACGTCCGCGAGTTGTGGCCATTGTTACTGCAGTGCGAGCACCGCCGAGTCATGCCGGTTCCACTCGGCCGTGTCACTGCCGAGTTGTTCGGAGTCAGAGCGAGAGAGAGATTTATCTGAGGGTGAGAGCGAGCGGAATGATTGGGGGTGGTGAGCGAAGAGGGGCTTTTATTTCTGGGACACGAATTATTTTAGCGGGGAATGGATCAAGGGATAGAGGAATGCGGGGGTTCGTTCTTTGAGGCTCTTTCCGAAATAACCCTTTTTTCTCTTTTCTAGAAAGGATAAATCCCTTATCTTTTGTTTATTTGTCTTGGGTCATTTTATTTTTTTTAATAATAATTATTGATAATTTTGTTTAAAAATATACTTTAATAAAAAAAAAATTTATAAAAATAAATTGATAAATTAACATGAGATATGGTACGTTAAATTATAAAAATATTTTTATTATAAAATAAATTTAACTTATCATATGAAATAATATCACTCTATTTTTATAAAATTTCTTTATAATTGTAACACTTCTCATTTATTTACTCAATAATAATAATAGTGCAATTGTTACTATTTTCTTTCCTTTAGTTTTAGTTAATTATTTTTTATATTTTAGTGATTAACTATTCCATTAACATTATTATAAAAGGGTGGCTATGTCATTTTATTAATTGACTTGAGTCATTTTTCCATTTCTTTTTTGTTTTTTCAAATTCAAATGCTTTATGTACTCATTTCGGGTACGTAAAACACATTACCTAAATGACCAAAGCTGTAACTTTTTTTTTTCGACTAAACCAAAGCTGTAACTAGTTAGAAGAAGTATATGATAAACTCGGAAAATTAATAATAATTACTTTGAGATATTCTTCGTCTTTGAGATATCCAAATATCAGCGTTGTTTGTCAAAAGGTAACAAACCATGAAAGAGAGTTTTGAGTGAAATTACGCCAAAAATCAGATATTAATGTTGGTCGTAATTCTTATGCAAATGGATAGGTGCATCAAAATATTTTTATTATTATCCAAATATATAAATAAACCTTCTTATACTTAAAATAATATTTAATTAATATTATCAATAATTCACATAAATAATCATGCTCGTTATTCTACAAGTCCATCCCTCTTATCCTGTCCTAAATCTTCAATATCTTAAAAGAAAAAAAGAAAAATAAAATTCAAGATCTAGGAGGTGTTTCAAATTAATGGGGACTTTCCCTAAAAGTACTTATCCGAGAAAAAAGGGAATAAAAAAGTCCCGGCCTCCGGCCTCCGGCCTCCAGCCAGACACAATCTGCGACTTGTGAATTGGTGGTGGCCCACATCTACTATCAATAAGGATGGGATATTTCTCGCAAGAGGAATCGTGCTTCTCATCTCTTTTATTACCCATCTTCTATCATTTGTGATATTAAATAATTACATGTTATTTATTATGTTTTATTTATAGACTTAGGTTTTATTTAGGTAATATCTTATTTTATTTTATTATTATAATTTTTTAAATTTTTATATAAAATATAATAAATAATTTAATTTTTTTAAATTTTAAAACAATAATAATATTAAAAAATAATATTCTAATTTTATAATAATATTTTATACAATTTTTAACTTTTTACTCATGTCAATTCACTATCTAAATGACAACTTTATTATTTAATCTCATATCAAAAAGATATTGAAAAGATAATAATAATAAAATGATAAATAAACTTTTTCTTCCGGCAATAAGCCTACCTAATTAATCACAGGGAATATCTACTAATTGTGCTTTGTCACGTGAAAATCTTTTGCTTAAAATATTTAATTATAGCTATTAATAGGTTTGGATGTCACATCAGGTCCCATCCCAAAGCCTGTTTTGTTCATCTCTAAATCAAATCAAATATATTTTGGCCATAACCCTTGCATTCTTATAAGCAGATTATTGAAAGTACGAGGGCTTACTAATTGTAGGGATGTACATATATATATTATATATAATATATAATACATATGGGTGTGCTACTCCCACGGCTGGGGAGCTCCCGCGGGCTCTTACGTAGGTTTTTTAACATTTTTAAATATTTTTACAAAAATAAAAAAATCATAATATTATTAAAAAATATTTACTTAATTATTAAATTAAAAAAATAATAAAAATAAATGAAAATTTCCAGCAGTAACTTCTAACGGGAAGGCTAGAATTTTCCTATATATATATATATATATATATATGTGTGTATATGTATGAGATTGGACCAGTTTACCAAATGTAATAAATATAAACCAGAGAGCTTTGGATGCTTTAGATCCAAGTAACAGGACGAAAATGGTCATCATCTAAGCATTTACTCCTATATAATGGTAGACCTTACTTTCAATGTGCTTTCTCAAAAACCTCTCATTCTTCTCCATCCAAAGATAAACACACCGCAGCTGCTAATAATTGATTTGGCTGTAAGCTGCCTCCATAGGGACTTCCCTTCAAAATAGTCAAAATATGACACCATCTATCTGAATGGTCTCTTTCAAATTCAGATTAAACTAATGATAGAGATAACCCTTTTTATGTTTTTTTAAATTATAATTTTAAATGGAATGCGTTTTTGTAAAATAATATTGTAGAAATGTCTTCCAATATTAATTATTAGGGATAAATACAATATGTATTTAGGGGTTGATAGGATTAATGAGAGAATCTCTTAACTTATCTCATCTAATTATTACAATTTATTCAAACTCTTGTACAAAATATAATAAATAATTCAATTTTTTAAATTTTAAAATAAAAATAATATTAAAAAATAATAATTTAACAATATTTTATTCAACTTTCAACTTTCATCTCATCTCAACTTACTATCCAAACATCCTTAACGTTTAAACTCAATTCTCGGCAAATATGTCCTTTTTTTTTTTTTTCTAAATTGTAAAAAGTGTTTGGATGAAAATATTATAGATCAAAGCTGTTGATCTATATTACATATATTTTGCGGATGGGAGGGGCCATGCATATAACCTTGAACCTTCAAAGAAGAAGCGTCCTGTGTGGTAAGCAAAGGCGGTCACGACTCTCACCCTCCATAATTTCCACAAGGAAGGCATCCATATCCAGTATCCCGGAAAATGATCAATAATGGAATCCAGAATATATCTCAATTTCCTCGCAATCTCCCATCAGAGAACGCATGACTATCATGCATGCAGGAGTAGGGATCTTTTTGCCAAACCAGACAACCTTATCTCAATCCACCCTTAAGATTAAGGGCCGTGGGGATCTGGACGAACACATTCCCAATATTCGTTTTATATATGTTATATTTTCCCGGTCCACCTTATACCATGGCCAGTTTCAAATGATTCACATGGAATATCACTTCTAGATCTCCTATTGATCTGCCATTTCATTGCAACAGTCGACCCTATCACACGTTATCTGCTGTTGTATTGCCCAGATAAATACATTGACCATCACGTGTAGGGAGACATAACCATGGATTTCCCCGAGGCTTGGGAGCAAACACGAAAAAACACTAGGCCAGGCCGGCCAGTCTAGAAAAGAAAATAAAAAACACTGAAATGGTCGAGTATATAGTTCCAGCGCGAGTCTCGAGATTCTTTACCGGCCGGCAAGCTGCAACGGATCTCTTCTCAAGATTAAGACGAGGAGGATGAAATTAATTAAGCTGATATGTACGGGACACGTGAAAGCAGAGGGTAGGCTACTTTTGGGGATGCCGTGCATACGTACGTGGAAGCACATGCTGCAAGAAACTAGAGATTAGAGGAGGATATAATTGAAACAAAGTCAAGCTTTGCAGAAAGCCATTCATATTGCAGAGAATAAATTATGATCAATGTAGTAGCTACCTAGTGCATGGATGATGGATCTTTACTTTGCATGTAAAGAAGTGATATTATATATATATATATATGTATGTATATTAGTACGTTATCTTTGGGGATAAACTTCCTGCAGGAATCTCTGCGTATGACTTTATGGTGTTAGGGTTTGTGAGACTTTTGATCATGTTAAGATAAGATTCATTAAGGCTTTGAGTTGTGATGATCTTTTGACAAACTGGCCGGCCAGGCGGGGCAAAAAGGTAGAGGGAAGTCTGATCTAGAGAGAATCTAATCTCCCGACAGTAGTACTACATTCTGGTCCTATTATGATATTATATGATCGATCGTGCATGAAGTCTTTGTGATTTGATTTAGTTACATTATTTACACTCCGACCCATATGTGAACACATTTATATATACACATGCATGCATATTCATCATGTGTATTCGCCAAAGATACATGAACGTCGACGTCTTCGATCTTTTGGAGATAAGTGATCGATCATCAGGCATTAATGGCGTGTTTCATGAGTTTGATGATCATCAAAATAGAATATCGTTATCATCTCAAGAACTTTTGACTTAGATTCGAAGCGTTTAATTATTTTCCAGAGTGAATAATAATTAAATTTGATCTTCATGTGAGAGTACTACTACTGCTGCTTTAATATCATGTTATTCTAATTATTCTGGCCTGAAGACCCAAAAATAAAGAAAAGATCAATGTCTTTAACAAGTCAGTTTATAATCAATTACGCAAAAGACGAAAAGAAGCGCTGAGAGTTTGTGGGTAGTTTTCTTCGATCGACAAATAGACAGCTAGCTAGCTAGCCTTCATGACCCAGATATCGACCACTGCACCTATGAAGTCAGCCCCCAATTGATCATTGCAATCATTCCATTAACATAGTGATGATCCATCCGCGAGGACGACTTGAGCATGATACATGATACATATAATAGAGCCTAGCTAGCTAGAGGAAGCTCTGTTTAAAAATGTGGAAGAGGACGGAGACTGATCATATCTCAATCTCAATCGGAGCACTGTGTCAAACAGCAGTAGTGGGAATGAAGAGAAAAAGTAATGCGTTTTTTTCTTTGGGGTTTGAAAAACGACAAGGCCGGGAAAAGGAAAGTGACAAAAATGAAACCGTGTTGCCATTTTCTACATGTTTTTTGTGCTAACAATTAAATTAATAATACAACAACATGAAAGGCGATCGATTTGCTTATAAATGTTGCTATCAATATGATATTATTTAGTGGTTGAGAGGTTGAAATTGAATAGATCCACACGCAATGTGACTTCTTTTTTTTATGAATACTTTGGCCCTTTGACCAGTGCAAGCAGCTGGTAACATGTAACATTGAACCACGTGTGGAATTATTGCAGTGGATTTATGGCTTTATTATTATGGTACACATTGGAATTTATTTATTTATTTCCCCCCACTTTCTTCGAGCGTATACCACATTCAGATGCTGCTAGCAATAATTTGGATCCATTCTTAAGAATACAGTAAAAGAGTTATGTTAGTTGCTGTTGAAGCACCAAGGCCTCCTTTGGTTAAGCGGTTTAGATGAAGTGAAATGTTTGGTTAAAAATTGAATAAAATATTATTAAAATATTATTTTTAATATTATATTTATTTTGAAATTAAGACAATTAAATTGTTTATTATATTTTGTGTGAGAGTTTAAAAAAATTGTAATGATTATATAAGATGAGATGAGATAGTTAATTTGGTTGTGTAACCAAACCAGCCCTAAAAATTAAATTCTTCAAAAAAAATAATCCATATTAGTAATTGCAAAAATTTCTTATAAAAAAAAAAAAAAAAAAAAACATTCTCGAGGGTATTTATCCTCATTTATCTTTATTTTCTGGGCCTCATGAGTTGGTCACATTAAATCAGATAATGTAGGTGTAAAGGCTTAATACTCATTTCATTCTTTTTTATAATCTATATTATCAAATTTATCCCACATTTCAAACATGCAGAACCACAAAGATGGAAGTCACGTAAGCCTCGTTTCATTTGTAACGTACGTGCATTATTCTGCAGAAAGTGAATAGAACGTACTCAAACTCAGGCCTGGACACCCCGACATTCAGATTTCCATGTTGTCTTGGCCTTACCCTAGAATCCAGATATGTAGTTCGGGTTTTATATATTTGGAACTCCGTAGATATGGTCCGAACTTGGTAATGCGAATTTTTTATTTCATGTAAAATGAAAAAGTTAATATAACGTTTTCTGTCACAGTCCATGAATAGAATAACATCGCCATGGGCCTTGGGCCAGTTTACCTTCATTTACTTTGACAGTTTACCTTCATTTACTTTGATGCTATCCGTTATTTAGATTACAATAGAGTTAATGGGCCTTAAGCCTTAGTTTTATTTACTTGTATATTTTTTAGTGTGTTAACCTGGGCCATGTAGAGGGTCCTCTCCTTTATGTATGAGCCAAGGGCTCTAAGGTTTGGCATTCAGAAAGTTAATGAAATTTTCTATTCCTTTTTCTTATCTTCATCTTCATTTCTTTAATGGAGGAGCTCCCCTCAAAGTGAGCGATTTCTTTGTATTTCTCTTTTAAGTAATAGAGGCGTGTTACAAGTGGTATCCATTTCCAAACTATGACCTGTAATCCAACTACCAGCAGCAACCCTACTACTTCTCCTTACTCACCCCAACTTAAAGGGTAAAAGGAAGGAGGAGAAAGGATTTAAAGGGTTCAAAAAATAAAAGAAATTGACTGTGAGGTTGATTATAGTGAACGTCATACAATAACACTAGTGAAGTTTCTACCAATTTATCGGTAATTTCGGTAAGCAGGGGTGTACATACAGCTTTCAGCACACTTCACCAGATCCTTGGGCTGAGGAAGGCGAGTAGCCAGACCTACATATCAATTAAACCACATTGAATGATACAGCTTTTGGAGTTCAAAAACAAAGATTTTGCGTGCGGAACAATCAGAGGAGAGAACTCACCAAGTTCATAAGCTTTGGCAGCTACTTTAGCAGCAATATGCGCCGAAATCTTTCTGATGTTAGTAAACGGTGGGTATATGAGTCCCTTGGAGAAGTTCACCTGGCTCACCTGTGCAGCCAAAGCCTCCGCTGTTCCAAGAAAGCGCACACAGCAAAAGAGGTAACGGGTTACCAAAAACATTCCGAGTTTTTATTGAAAAAATAAAATAAAATGGCACAACTCAACAAAAACTTTAATCACAAGAATAGGGAATAGGGATGATCATACGATACAACATATTCAGAAGAATGAGGAAATAGTTCACTGTTAGAGTTGACTTGATTCTTTCAAACATACGAAGTGCCTATTTCAACATCCAATTTCTACAGAAAGTAGGATAAAATTTTTTGTTAAGGAATGACCAACATCTATCTAATATTTTTTGTTACTTTCAGTCTTCACCCAGCAGGTCCAGATTCCAACTTAGTTTTGAGCCAATATTTAGCCCATCTATTAAAAAGTTTATATCGCAAGTCGTAAAAACATGGTATACAAGGTGAAAGTTATGGAGGAAATCATAAAAATTCTGGTTACAGCTGAAAATCTGAATAGAAGTATCCTACATCCTGTATCCCAAGGCAAAACGAAAGTGATCTCTTAACGTCCAAGGTTAGGTGCACTTACAGGCTGCCAGGAGCATGTCATCGTGAACACGGATAGCACCAGACATAATTAAACCCAGACCGAGACCAGGAAAAATGTATGCATTATTTGCCTGAGTCACAAAAAATAAATTGATATCAAAGTCAGTTGTCAACTCTCATGGATCTACATTTGGCACATATTAAGTTAAATTCTTAAAGACCTGGCCGGGCACAAAAACTTTCCCATCATATTCAACAGGAGCAAATGGGCTCCCACTAGCAAAAATGGCACGACCCTGTGGTTAACAAAGAGGAACAAAAAACAAAAAAAGAAGTAGGTCATCATTGGTTATCTGGAGGTGAAATAAAATCTGAATGATCTCAAGTAAAAAAAAAAAAAAAAAATGTATGATTATATACTGGTAAAAAAAAAAAAAAAAAGAAGCTAAATGGTAATGATATCTTTTGCCTGAAGAACATAAGAAACTTGTGCTATTTGTCTTACCTGGCTCCATGTATAAGCTTCCTCAGCAGTGCATTCTGACTGTGAAGTTGGATTGGAAAGAGAGAGAATAATAGGTCTCTACAAGTTGTGTGCATACACAATGGTCAGCTCCTTTAGGGTGTAAATACAATTTCTGAAACATTGTGCAGACAAATAGACAGAAAATCTACCTCATTGATGGAGGCCATGGCCTCAACCACTTCTTTAGTAAACGTTCTTCCTACTCCTGATGTTCCTATCAACACTGTTGGCTTGATATCCTAATAAACACAAGACAACTCGGAGAATAAAGGCTGAAGCCTACGCATAATGCATGCTTAGATAAGTATTTATCTGAGAGAGGGAGAGAGAGACCGAGAGAGTTCACACCTTAACAGCATCTACGAGTTCCTTAATTGGTTCATGTTCATGAGCCCAAGGTTTCTTGAAATGTTGGAGCGCTTCCTTCCGGGAACTGACAATCAATCCCTGTTGAAGGATTTGTAAGCAAATTTTTAACTGATGGAAAGAAAACAAAACTCTACTTCACACAGAAAAGAGCCACAATATCGGGTTCATACTACCTTTGAATCAACAAGCCAAATCTTCTTGCGGGTCTCTTCCAGTGGCGCATTTGTCTGCACAAATATCAGGAATTATACTGATTTGAGATGCATATCCAAAATCAAAGTCTTCCATAAATCATATCACCCCTAAAAAGGTAATATAAAAAGTAAAATGAATAGCACTACTAATAGCTGGCGACCTGCTTAGAAATCTCAAGGGCTATGAGTTCTGCTATTCCTGTTCCAGCCTGTAACCATCAGATGAGTGAGACACAACAACAAAGACAAAGTGGCAGAATGAACAGTCCTAAAATTGGGGGGGGGGGGGGGGACCATGAGGTAAATGCACTTGAAATAGCAAAAACTCATCTAATATTCCCCATAATAAAAAGATGTTCATTTTAAAGAAAGACTGAAAAGGACAGGTCTGTCACCTATTTATCCATTGCCTTAGATTTTACAAATCCAGCAATTCATTTCTAGGTATTTTTCTTTATTAATCGTTCAATACAGGATGATAAATATAGACTACCTCTCCAGCACCAAGGAATAGAAATCTGTGGTCAGCTAAGGTTCCACCAACTAAGTTCAGAGCTGCAACTAGCCCTGCAAGTACCACAGATGCTGTCCCCTGGCCATAAAATGAATAACTTGGAAGTTAGAGATATGTTCATTCCAATTTCCAAGATATCATCATAAGGAACAATAATAGTTTACCTGAATATCGTCATTAAAAACAAGATGCGTTGTGCCATATTTTGCAAGCAGATCAAAAGCATTGTGGTTTGCAAAATCTTCAAACTGCAGGACATTGTCAACCAATAGAGAACATTACCATCAAAATTATATGCAAGCCCTGCAAACCTGTTTTCTAGGCCAACTACCTGAATGAGGACTTTTTCTCCATAATTCTGTTTCACTGCGGTCATGAATTCGTGAAGAAGTTCAGCATATTCCTAAAGTAAAAGGAGAGAGAGAGAGAGAGAGAGAGAGAGAGAGAGAGAGAGAGAGAAGGTTAGAAAGGCATATAATTACATCTTGTATAAAACTCAAACATGTAAATTGACGCTAGATGATATAGTAAGCAAATTATGAACCTGCCCAGTAGCCCTCCTTTGCCTGAGCCCAATGTAAAATTCATCATTCAGTAGTGTCTCATTGTTTGTACCCACGTCAATGGTTATGGGCAAGCACTGAAACAACCAACAAGTTTGATATTTCATTAAGTTTGTTTTAACAAGAAATATACCCCCATTCATAATCTGGGATAGCATTACCATCAGATTGCTTACAAAGAAACCATGTCAATTACTAAAACACCATTAGCTTGTCCTGCGAGTGAGAATAGGAAATACTCGTATGGGTAAAAAAAAAAAAAAAAAAATAGTTTCTAAAGATTGGATTTATTGTAAGTATCAGACCCCGATTGGTTACTGGGATGAAACACAAACCGTCTCAGTATTTTCGTACAGAAAGACCACTTGTGTATCCAAACAGCTATCAAAGAGTGCATCTCTTCTAATCACAGTTGATTTTTTGTATTATCTCAACACAATTCACTGAATGACCATTCCCTGACCCAAAACAGAGAGACAAAATCCCGACCCCTCAGCCCAAGCTATGGCTCCTCTCTAATCCCATGTTGTCAAATGTAATCTTGCGTTGTCAAATGTCAACTCAAAAACAAAAAAAATAAAGTAGGATAAAACACCTTTTCAAGGGCACTAGGCTTGAGTGGAGAACAATGAGCAATTCGGCAAGTGCTATTTTTGGGAACTAGTAACTAGCATATTCATAAAAATAATACTCATCATTACAAATAATTTCTAATAATTGGTGGGACCCACCACTTTATCAAATCCCTATAAAAAGTTAAAACAATCTCCTCACTTGTACATCCAAACACAAACTTTTACAAACCAACTCATGTCATCTTAACTCAAAGATCTCACTATTATTCATAGATCATCTCATCTCATCTGATTATCTAAACGAGGCCTCATGCAGCCAATTTTTTCAAGAACAGCCCTAATCGAAATTACCCCTATTGAAAAATGGCAGCACCTCCTCTGTGCTATGATAACACATTATTACATCAACCACAAAAGTTTTGGACACTACGATTTTTTTTGTATGTGTATGGAAGCCAAGCATGCAACCTATGTTTTGCTCCCTCCTTTGGAAGAGACAAAACCAAGATTTCAACAGGGTAATGACAGATATTGCAAAACAGCAACACATAGTGTTAACTTGGAGATACGAATTGGTTTTGACTCAGTCATGTCAAGAAAACAAAAATCAACAATTATGCAAATACTTACAGATGAAGGACGAACTCCACCTAATGCAGTGTATAAGGAAAGTTTTCCCACTGGTATTCCCATCCCCTGTCGATATTTCATAAATTGTCATCAATTGACCCAGTCAAGTGAGCAAGTGTTTGTGTGAGCGCACGCACTTGAGAGAGAGAGAGAGAGGCATGAGACCAATATCACACTTTAATGACACATCTTTCACATGATTAGCATCCTTGATAACGTTTACCTGACAGCCAAGATCTCCCAGACCCAAAATCCGCTCCCCATCAGTGACAACAATAACTTGAATATTCTTCTCAGGCCAATTCCTCAAAACCTCCAGAATCTTTCCCCTGCAAAAAACTAGTGATCAGTTTCAACACAAGTATCAAGGAAACATTGCATTAGAAGTGAATGCAAATGCATGTAACTAGAAACATGTGCAACCAAACATACTTCTCTTTTAAACTAATAAAGAGACCCTGAGGACGCATAAAGATGCTCCCATATTTCTGGCAAGCTTCACCAACAGTGGGAGTGTATACAATTGGGAGTAACTCCTCAACATTGTCAATGAGAAGTTTGTAGAACAGCCTTTCATTTCTCTCCTGAAAAACCAGCAAAGCAACAATTTGATAAATACAATTTTGCCAGGAAATTAAATCATAACAAGAAATAAGTTCAGAGCACTCGAGTCAGTATTAGGGGTGCTATTTGCACCCTACGGGGCAGGGTTGATTCCGCATGGGCGGAGGGTGGGGTTTGCCCTCCTAGGATTCAACCCGCACTGGTGCCTGCCGCCGGGGGGGGACCACTGGACCATCCGCCCCCACGGCAACCCCCACCCACGATTGTGGGGAAAAACAAAAAAAAAATCACAAAGTTGTCAAAATCCACAACTACTAAAAAAAATCTAAAATCCTTACCAAACAACAAATCAGTCCATCAAACAGAGAGAGAGAGAGAGAGAGAGAGAGAGAGAGAGAGGCTCTGCTGAGGGAAGAACTACGAGAGAGGAAGAGAGAAGGGGGGAAGAAAAGACTGCCTAGGGGAGGGGGGTTAGGTTTAACTTTTTTTTTTTTTTAATAAGTAAAAAAAGCGCTTAAAACGACGTTTCTTCGTCTGTTTAAAAAAAATTGAATTCTACCCAAAACGACATCGTTTTGTAACAAATTTAATTTTATATATATATATATGTGTGTGTGTGTGTGTATTTATATATAAATAATAAATGAATTGTGTAGATGCCTACCTGAAGATCCATCATGGCCATGTACTTCTGTAGTGGAAGTTGATATTGGCGGATATTGTGCATCATTTTCTTCACCTGGTGAGTAGGGCGGTACTACTGATAAGTAAGCATTACAATAAATAATAAAACCACATAGCTATGTGAAAAGGGTTGGAGGATCTATAAGCTGGGTGGTAACCTGAAGCTCTTGAGAAGCAACTGTTGGAGGGAGAAGACCACGCAGGAAGTGGGCATCTCTCTCTCTTACAGTGAAGGCAAGCCCTTTGTTGTGGTGTGGATTTCTCAACAAAGAATAACCACTACAGAGCAAGAGAATAAACGTCAAATGAGAAAGGTAAATATATGTCATAACAAATCCTACACTGATTCACGGAATTCAAAGGTAGTTGATCAAACAGATAATCACATTTATAGTGGGAAATAACAGTCCAAAATAATATGTCAAGGGTCGCAGAAAAATAGAAGACTTAAGATATTTTGTTGTATGGAACGAATCCAGATAAATATGAGATTAAAAAAAAAAACGTAGACAGAATTACATAAATGTCGTGGAAGTGAATTGCAGTTTAGAAACATTGCTGATATTTTAACTTATAATTATTTCAGTATATTAAATAAATGCCAAAATGAAAATTCAGCGAAGTCTAGTTGCCACCTGATCAGGAACATGAATTCAAAGTGAGAACCCCGTTTGGATTCAGAGATGAGTTGAGATGATTTTAAACGAGTTGAATAAAATATTTTTATAATATTATTTTTTAATATTATTATTGTTTTAAGATTTGAAAAAGTTGAATTGTTTATTATATTTTATGTAGAAATTTGTAAAAATTGTAATGATGAGTTAAGATGAATTGAGTTTCCAATCCAATCCGGGCTAATTGTACTTGGCTAGTAAATTTGTGACAATAAGAAACAGCTCGATCAGAATATCATAATATGTTGGTAATTCTCAGAACATTGATAACTACAATACCCTCCATCGAGGGCATAAAAACAAAAAAAAAAAAAAAAAAAAAAGGAATACAGGAACAGAAAGTCCAAAGACACCAACTGTTGCCATTCTGAAAGACAATCTTTGTTCATTAAAAAAAGTTAGAACAATGAATATGTGACTTTAAATGGATATATATATGTATATATTTATATATGTGAATAAAGGGAACTTCAGAAATAAACCCTTTAAATATAAGTATGAATCTATGATATAGATCACGATATGTCAAGCAGAAAATAGAAAAAGAAAAGAGAACATCGATATCATCGAAACACATACATTATTGATTAAACAATATTAAAAAATAAATTTGCAAAAGCATGAATGTTGAGTAGAACAATAGATCGTTTGTCTCTCACCTAGCAACAGAGAGACTCCAAGGGGTGACGAATTGCTCCTCAGTAGCGGCATCCTCGCCGTACACATCCTGGACTCCACCACCAACGGTAGGTTTGGAGTCCACGTCATCAATCACGGAGCCTTCTCTCATTTCCTTCAACGTGTTCTCTATCTGAACGGATGCGTTTCTCTCCCCTGCCCGGCCGTTTGAGCCCAAAGCCACCACTCTCACCGAAGCTGTCCGTCTTATCTGGCATATCTGCGCCCCAGAGAAAGGGCTACAAGACCCAGCTAATCCGCTCTTATTCTGCGTTAATCAAAAATAAAACAAAAATAAAAATGGGGTTTTGCCCAATAGATGAAAAAATAAATTAACGAAGAAAATAGAAGATTTGGAAGTTTTAGCTAAAGAAAAAACACCCCGAAGAGGAATTTGATTATTTGGCTTTGAATTCTGTTATACCAAATAATTACCGATTGTGAAGAAGGAAGAGTTTGTGACTTTTTGTGGATTTAAATGCGAGCCGGACATGGAACACCCAGAAAAAAATGTTTTTTTTTTCATGGGGATGTTTGGATTTGATTTTAAATGAAACTGGAAATGGGGGCTTAGTTTACATTACCAGAAAAGAGCTTCTATTCAGGGAGATCATCTTGGTGAAAACAAATGTGGAAAGACTGTATCTTTGGCGGAGGGAGAGAGGCTAAGAGCAAGAAAGACTCTTTAAGCGCTCCTTCCTTTACTCTTAAAACTCCTCTTCTTCTGTCTCTCTTCGCCTGATTTTCTTGAGGAAGAGAGAGGAAGAGAGACCGGAAATGGCCAACTGGACAGGAGCTATAAATACGGTGAACTCTCTCTCGTTCCCAAATTGTCTATTACCAAATTGCCCTTCTGTGGGTGTGTCGTCCCATGAAATGAAAAAAGAAAAATTTTAGATATAAATCTCATACCTTACACATTTATTTAAAAATATATTATTTTATTTTTTTATTCACGTAATAAAAATAATTATCGATATATTTATAAATAAAATTAGATAAAAATATAAAATAATATATTTTTAAGTAAATATATAAAATATGAGATTTATAGGCAGCACCGCACCTAAAAAAACAACAGCCTACGGGCATGGGCGGACTCTTTTTAAACAGATCATGGGACCCACAGGTCCCTAGGGTGGGGTCCTGGGAATAGGGTTGTGGTGTGGCTGTGATATGGGAAAGTGATGCTGACAAGGATGAGTTACTACCTCGAAAAACAGTGTAAAAGGGCTACCTCAAAACTCGTAAAGGACAACAACGACTCACAGGCCTCACCCCCAAAACAGAGAAGAGAAGTGGATAAGCTGTAATCAGCTATTGGCATCATGCATGATAACGCCATATGGCTCTCCTCTTGGTGGCTTTCACAGAAAATTCTCAACCACAACCTTCATAGCTGTTTATGCAGAGGACGTGGCTGGGATGTGGGGGACCTTTCCTTTGTTAACCAATATCGATGGGGAATAATTGTAAATTCGCTTAACTAACCCCCAATATGTATTTAAAAAAAGAAATAATTTAGTCACAAAATCATTATATAAAATTAATTTTATAAATTGATATAGTTTGACGTGATTTGTCAGATTATAAAATTATTATTATTATAAAATAGATACGACGGATAATATAAAATTATATCAATTTATAAAATTAGTTTTATAATATATTTGTAACTATAGTAATCCTCATTTAAAAATATTTAAGATTATAATTTATATGTATTCTGCCTTGAAACATGCACGCGTGTTTACGACCCAAGTGCATTCAATGAATTCATTTGGGTTGTAAAGATCAAATTTTTATCTTACAACTAGCTCGTCAAATTTTTAGCAACTAGACATACAAATTCCTACCATTTCTTGTTCATTGATAATTATGATTGTAGGTTGCCTAGGCTGTTGGGTCACTTTATTCCTTTACCTTGGTAATAACAAATAGTACCACTGCTATTTAATATTGGAGATTTTGAGAAATTTCGAATATAAATTATATGTATAATCTTAATTTTATATCACTTTCTAAATAAATATTTTACTCATATCGTACATAATTTTTTATTTTTTATATTTTATATTTTTGTTTCTTTTACTAAATATGTAATGAATGGAGGATAAATAGAGTAATTTAATTAATTTAAGAGCAATAAAATAGATTAAAAACTAAAAATAATTAAAAATATAATCGTCTTTTCGTGCAAGTCATAGCCATCCAACATGAAAGAATATGAAACATTAATGAAAGGTGCCGCACAATAGCTTTTATTATTTTTATGGGTAGGTGGAGAAGCCAGATGTGGGGGATAATAGCAATGGTAGTTGAGACTGTAGCCGTGTGAGTTATATTATCCATAAATAAATGGAGAAAATTTCAATTATTTTTAAATGTATAAATATATAAGAGTATTAAAGACAATGAGATTTTATAAAAATAAATTTATAAATTAACATTATTTTATGTGATCCGTTAGATTTTTTTATAATAAAATTGACTTTATAATCTAATGACCCATATCAAATTATGTTATTTATAAGATTACTTTTATATAATCCATTTATATCTAAAATATTTTTAAAACTCTATACAAGATCGTGTTATGCAACTAAAAACTAAGCTACTCTTGTCTTTTGCCTTGAAAATTTGATATTTGAGCATGCAAAGTACTAGGGTTCTCCTTTATAATCTAACCCTAGCATGTGAAGCACGATTAGTTTGAGCATACATTCATATGGTTTTTCCTTGTCTCACATTTATGGCTTATTTGAGGTTGCGTTATGAGTTTTAAAAAGTGTTTAAATAGCCTTAAAAATTCTTTAATATAAAAATCAAATTGTTTGAATATTACATATTAAAGTACTTGGTAATCTCAAATAAGCTAAAAAGTATGTTCGTAGAAAATCATCATTTTAGTATTTTTTTCTCAAACGTGCTTTTCTGAATGATGTAGAATGTAATTCGAGTTTTAAAAAAACTGTTAATGAGCAAAAATACTCATACAATTTTAAGAAAATTACAATTTTTAAACTTTCAATGATACAGTCAAAGTTTTTAAAAAATCAAATGATCATATTTTCTACATCAGAAATTATTTTTTTAATTTATTTCCAAATAAATGTATCATGTTTAAAAGTGTTTTAAACACATGATTACTAAACAATGAATAACTTTTTAATAATAGAACTTATTACTCAAGCTATAAACTATATGTACAAACATGCACTTAATTAATCAAGAATAGCGTTGCTGAAAAACAAAAATAAAAAGGTAGATGGACGAACCTATCTTCATTATTAAACTATTTATACTTCACTTCTCTCGATTTTACTAAGAAAATTGAAAGAAAAAAAAAATCAATAGAATTATAGTGCCAGAGCTTCACTTTATTGCGAAAACAATGAGAGGCAATGTAAAATAAACACGAGTAAATCAATCACATGACACATAATGTGGTTCGTCAATGTGCCTATGTTTTCCATTTTATTGTGTTGATGAATTACAAAATATACTTTAGGTTGAAATAAACATTATCCAATCAACCACGCTATTCATAATAAGCATATTTAAGGGTTACTCAGTGGAAGACCTAATTTTCACTTTCTACGATATTCGCTCCAGTGGAGTGTTGAGCAAGTTCCAAGCGAACTCTCTGTTTGATGTTTGCTTAACAAGTCTTGAGCGAGCCACGCGCGTGCGAACTCTCTACCCGATATTCGTTCGAATAACCTATCGTACGAATGTCTAGCAAACTTTATGTTTGGCACTCTTGATTCAAAACAGTGCCAACAATTTTTTTGAAAATCCACTAAAAAATCATAACGCATCTTTGTTAGGTTGGGTAATCAAATCTAGCCAACACACCAACAAACCCCGCTCTAGGGGTGTGCATGTGGCCCGAGCACCGATGGACCCTATTAGGCTGACCCGAACCGACCTGGCTTTTTATCGGGTATTACTTGAGCGGGTCTCCGACCCGACTAAATAACGGGTTTGTGAATTTGTGTCAACCCGTCCGAGAGTATGATTCTCAAACCCTAGCCAGTCGCCGCCCACTCAGCCTCAAGCCCTCCGGCGACCAGTTCCACGTCCTTCTAGCCAACATGGACGCCAATAGCAACGGCACTGTCGAGTTCAACGAACTTGTCCAAGCCGTCTTGCCCGATATTGCACACCAAATTCCCTATTTTGCCCGATATTGCTATTTTGAACAAAAAGAAGAAACTCACAAAAAGGAAAACACAAAAAAGGAAAATGGGCTCTCAAACTTATAGATTTGAGGAGGATTATTCGAGTGATTTCATGAGAACTGAAGGATTCTTGGAGTACTTTCCCGAAAGGCTATGCAGAGAAGAGAAAGGGCTATTTTCCAACCGAAAGGCTTATAGATCTACAAATGAGTGACGTCTCTGACAGAATCCCACTTAAAACAATCTTGATGCTGACCAAAAAGAAGAAGATGAGAGCTTCATCTATGCCGGGCAACTCGTAAATTCACCTATGCTACCCATGGCCCTGCAAACGGCCATTGAGCTCGGCATTTTCAAGATTATGGCCTGAGCAGGTCTTGGATCCAAGCTCTCCTCCTCAAAGATTGTGGTAGAGATGCACACTACCAATCCTGAGGCGCCCCAGATGCTAGACCACATCCTCAAAATGCTGGCGAGCCACTCCATGGTAAGATGCTCAGCGGGTGCTGATGATGCTGGGTTTCTTTACTATGGTAGTGTAAGTCTTCTTATTGACAAGTTGGTGCTGGGCAGCTCGAGAACTTCTCCTTCGATTCTAGATTCCCAAGACCACTTCTCTCTTCCTCTCCTGTGGTTCGTGAATGTGTTTCTGGAAGCATCGAAATGAAAACGTAAAACAATGTTGTTTTTAAAGGTCGGGTCATAGACTCATACGAGTTGGACGGGTTCGACCCGATTTGGTTTTGTTCAGATCAGTTTGGCGTGTTAATTAAAATCATTCGGGTCGGGTCGGGTCGGGTCGGGTCGGGTCGGTCTCAAACTCGTGTTTAACTGCTCGGGTTGCAGGCCTAGCCCGCTCCACAAACCCAACACACTCCTCCCTGTCTATAGAATCTATGTTTTCTTTATATTTTTTTTTCTTTATTAGATAGCACGAAGGTCAATCCATTACGTTGCATGTGTCGTCTTCGATTCATATGCACGCCATCTTTGAAGTCAAGGACCAAAGATCCAAAATATTTGATGAATGGTCATGAGATTCATGCGTCGTTTAAATGTAGAGTGAGTTTTACACTCTAATACTATGCATCATCCTCTCCCTTCGCTGATACCGTGACTCGCACATCCTAAATGCCACCAAGCACCTAATCTACATGAGTTTACTACATACCTAAAATTTTATGGCTTTCCCTCCAAATTGGAGTCGTCATTCTCCAAATCCTTTTTCTTGTATTTAAGATTATAGTAAAAACTATGTTTTATTTACTCAGCGTCCCATCAAAATAATATATATATATATATATTTACTCGGTGCCATGCATGCATGGGATCATGGTTGTTAAGCGAAGCACCTAGATTATAGCCCAACAAAACGCTTAATGGTATCACGTTCATCAAATGATGTGACAAAAGTCATCGGCCCCTATTTCATATCTCGGTATAAAAGCAAGAAAGTAAGCATTATCAGATTTGGCGGCGTTATTTTAATCAGGGGAGGTGATGTAACGTAGAATTGCCTTTGGAATTGATGTTACCTTTATTCCAGTCTTTGTCTACACAACTTTTAGACGTCGATTGTTGGAAACTTCATTCCCGTCCATTATGTATTTACTTTTTTCTTTTCGGTATGAAAATGATAGATAGATTATTTTTTTTACAGTATTTTATATAATTATATTTTAAATGAGTGATCATTTTATAAAACAGTTTATAAAAATTACCATTACTTTGCATAACTATCGTTAATTTAAAATATAATTATATAAAATATCGAAAAAAAATTATGCATATATCATTACTTTTTACACACACACATATATGCATACTAACTAATGGAATGTTAAAAAAAAAAAAAAAAAAAAACTAGCTCCATTAGAGAAAAAATCAACTAATTTACATTTGAGCTAAACTAATCCTGATCTACATCTAACTTTAACTCTTCATCCTCCTAAACTTTTTTTTTTATTCTTTATTGTTAATTAGCTAGTGCATGAACAAAATATATAAGTATTAAAATACTCTGGTAACATACTCTTTTTTTTTTTTTTAATATTTTGATTTTTGTTTTTTATGTATTTTTTTTTTTCATTTTGAATTTGGATAGACACGTTATAATATATTAAAGATTATTGCAAAGATGTAAATATATGAGATATTACAAATTTATTTAGTAGTTAGAAGAAGTAAATGTAATTTTTCTAATATAAATACAAAAATATATTTAAATGATATAAATAAATAATAGATAAACTGATGTATGATGTATAATACGTTGTAAAAATCATTAGCTATAATAGATAAAGTAAGTTTTTGTTAGGTAAAATAGATAAAAGTCTATCTAAACCATTCAAGATGCTCTAAAGTCTTCTCCCATTGCATTGATTCAATGGCATTCTCATATTAATATATTAATATATTATTACTTGTATTCCGTAGTAATAATAATAATAATAATAATAATAATAATAATAATAATAATAATAATAATAATCGATGAAATGGCATGCATTTGGTGGAGGCTTTATCTGCTTGCTTGCCGTTTGAGAAATTCAAAACGACTAAAAATAAATTAATCAGCTTCTTCGAAAGTTCAGCCAAGTCCAACCACGCATCAAGAAACCTTTTGGCTACCGATACACGACTTTTCTACCAACTTCATGAATTTATTTTTGAAACATGACACATTCAATTATCAAATAAATAACAAAATTAAAAAGGACTAACGATCCAAATAACATATATACTACCTTAGGATTACTTGTAATTGGCTCCTTTTCATTGTTATATATCTTCTTTGTGCATAACAAACAAATAAGGTCTGTTTTATTTTCACAAACAATCTAATTTCATCTAATTATTATAATTTTATCAAAATTTTAAATAAAATATAAAAAATAATTTAATTTTTTTAAATTTTTTAAATTTTTTAAATTTTTTAAATTTTTAAAAAACTTAATATTATAAAATAATATTTTAATAATATTTTGCTCAATTTTCATCCATATGTAATCAAAATGCGTTGTTAACTAATATTTGTCATATTTATTATCGATAACAAATGAGGCGCCATTAGAGACTCTCACGCTCGAGTCAATACTTGTCATCTCCGAGCTCAAGTTATTGACCCATTCTAATTCTACTTTTAATAAATCATACTGATCAACTACCAGATTTAACCAAAAATAAAAAATATATTTTTAAGTATGTTTGTTAATAAATCCGACGTATTAATAATGTGGAAGTTTTAGATATAAGTTAGTACAAACTATCAATATTTTGTTATAATTATAATAAAATTCATAATAAATATATGTTTACATGTTAGTTTATAAATAATAAAATTAAAAAAAAATAATATTTTCAATTATAGAGCGTATAATTCATGCATACTTCATTTGAAAAAAAATGAATTAGTATGTGATTCAAATAAAAATTTTAATTTTTAAATAATATATTTACTTTTTTTAAATAATACACGCTAAAATTATATATATCATTATTCATTAAAAAAATAGATTTAGGCTTAGTTTGGATATTTTGAGCCATTCTCATAATACCTCATTACTATTAATTATTTTATTATTATTTTTTACCCATTTTTACTATTATTGAATATTCTATTATTAAATTTTTATTACTTTTTTACTACTATTTACAGAATATTTGAAAATACATAATTAACCAAACGCAACCTAAATTGCATAAGAGCATCTTCATTGAATATGTAAATCAATGAAGAGTTTGGCTAATAGACTTAAAAAATAGTTTATATTGGATTATGTAACTTCAAAATGATATGACTTTTAACTACAATAATTTTTTATTGATGGTTATATTTGGTGTTCATTGTAGCTAGACCAAATTGGTTAAAAAATATTTTCAGGTACTTGTTATTTCATTTGATTTTCTTCTGCACCATTTCTCTATTTCTTATTTCGTACCTTTATTTTTATTCTGCACCATTTATTTTGTTTCAAAGTTTTTTGTTTTTGTCTGTTATTGATAGGTTCAATCTTTTGGATTTAGGTTTTTTTATTTTATTTTATTTTTTTTAGATTTGTGTTTTATTATTTTAACTAATAAATAATAATCTAATATGAAAATAAGTTTTGAGTGAAATAAAAAAATATAAAATTATCTCATATTATATAAATTTTATATTTACATTTGTATAATTTAAGACTCGATACGTTTGGATGATAAAGTATAAATTCATTTCAACTTATCATTATAATTTTTTTAAATTATAATATAAAATATAATAAATAATTTAATTTTTTTTAAATTTTAAAATAATAATAATATTAAAAAATAATATTATAATAATATTTTATCAACTCAGCGTCCAAATCTAACCTAATGCTCCCAGGCGTCAGAGTAGGGATAAACACGAATTAGTTTATTATTAGTTTGAAAAAAATAGTAAAAGAGGGATAGTAGTTCACGTGTTTGGGTTAGATTTCATTTAGGAATTGACGTGAAAAGGGGTGGGGACTGAGGTGCGGTATGCTGGTGGGAGAAAAGCCGCGTCAACTTGAAGCAGCCTCCAGGTGGGACAGACGCCTTTTATAAACAAACAACAAAAGACCAGTGCGCACCACACGCTTTTTGGTTTGACAATATACCGAGCTGTTCAGAATCGAAAGCGTGGCAAGTTATCATTACGGCATTATCATGTTCTTTTTTTAACGATAAATAATATTTAAAGTTGTGTAATCGTCTTTTTTAAAAATATATATATATATATATAAAATACATATAAAAATTAATCTAGTCATGAGTTTGGACCAACTCGAATGACTAGATTTTCTTTCTATTGTTTAAATAAAATCTTGTACATCAACCACTTGGTTTGGGAAGGGGAATTACTAGCAAGAGGCCCATGCCCTCAATAATTGTTCTTGTTTTGGGCTCCATGGGCTTCGCATTGATGCCTAGCACAAACAACTTAAAACTCTCACGTGGTCAGGTGTAAATATTGATTTAAATGCACAGATTATTATTATTATTATTTTGAAATAAATATATGCTTAAACAGTGGTGGGTCAAATAAATAATCATAACCCACCCCCAAAAGCATGATTAAAGGCCTTAAATGGAGATAACCTGGCCCAAGATAGACCTGGCGAGATGCTTCACGTGAGATGGAAATCAAATGATAACAAAGGCAGGCAGGACCTCAATCAGAAACAGATAGATCTAGTACAGTTTCATAATCAAAGGTTTCCCCTCACAATCCAACAAATAAAAAGGTAAAAAATTTAAAAACATCGATATCTAAATATATAGGAAAAATTATTATCATCAGTTACTATTCACCACCCCACACCTCACACTTTAAGAAAAACACTCTCACACCTTCTAAAAACAACACCAAATTTTATGAAAAAGCTATAAGTATAAAATGTGTGAGTGAATAGTAAATAATATATAGCATTCCTATTTTTATATATACATATATATATATATATATATATATATATATATAAACCGAGGTTTAAGGGTGACTTCTACATAACTACCTAACTCCACTGAAAGATGCTACGTGTCGTGTGATCTATACAAGACATATTTCCATCTAGATTGTCAGCATCAAGTGATAGACTACACAATGAACATAAATATTCAGAATTTTCCTTACAAATTCCCTGAAAATAAATCGTTAAAACTCATATCTTGATTATTCGGGTAGAATAATAATATTGTAGGTTTGAAAACAGTTTCAGATTCTGCAAAGTTGGTAGAGAGTTGCATTAAAAAGAGATAAAGTGAGATTCCGATCAGTTTTTGAAAAAAAGAAACCACAGCTATGCAAAAAGAGAGAGCCCTGATCCCATACTTGCCTGGCCAAAAGAAATTCATATAGCTCGATGATTCTCGGAATGTTGGCGTTGTTTAAGACATGCCATCATTGCATTTGCTGCTCCTCATGTTGCTTTTGCTTTTGCTGATTTATTTAAAGCAAGTGGACAAAAACATTTATGAATTACTCAGACATAAACACACACTAATCATATGTAGGATTGTCTGCTACAAATTAGTGCGATTCAGTCATCCCAATGGCGATTTCACCTGAACCCATGTCCCGAAACCCGATTGATTTCCGTGCCCCGCCACCTTCTCCTATAGCCTCTGGCCGCCGATCGACTGTCACCAATGACGACATTTTCACCGAATTCCTCCACCACTCGCTACGTGTCCCCGACCTCGCCTTACCCGATAAGGCTTTTCCCCGCCAGCACTTCATCGAAAGCCCCCCGGTAATTGATTTCCTATCCTTGGATTCCAAGGAAAGCGATTCAATACAGAAGATTTTGGTTTCTTTGTCCGGTATTGGATGCTTTCAGCTAGTGAATCATGGGATCCCTCCGGAAACTTTTGGTGCGGCATCGGCGGCTGCCGCCGGACTTTTCCATCATGTCCCACTGGAAAAGAAGGCAGTGGTGACGAGGTCATTGGAAAGGTTGTATGGTTTTGAGGAAGGTCATGGAGAGGAGGGTGAGAGTGATGAATTGAGTGAAGAGTTTGTGTGGTCATGTAGAGATGAAGATTTGAAGTTGCGAATGGAGGGAATTTGGCCTGTTGGATATTCAAATTTCAGGTATTAACTGACTGCTTTGTCTTGAATATGTTTTTTTTGGCACTTGTGGGCATCGTTAATTATTTTGTCTGCGATTTAAAAAAAATTAAATAAAAATCAATTTCGTTGCCCTATGATTTTGGAAATGATTTTTATCAGCATTTGACCCTATGTTTATGACAACAAATTATGAAACAATATCTCATGCCATACTTCTTGTAATCTTGAAGCGAGAAAATGGAAACCCTGCTGTTGGAGATAGAAAAGGTTGCTGAGAAAATTCTACAAGTCCTCTGGGAAAATTTTCTCAGAAAATCAGTTTTTGGAAATGATATGATTCTACAGCAACAACTTGGGTCAGGGTCAGACTCAGTATGTTGTGTCTACAAGCACCGCAGAAACGTACCAGCTGGTCGGTGGTATGATGTGATTAGGATGATGATGAGGGGTACTGATTTCTCTCATACCCTGTGTTTACATATATGTGATGGATCTTCAGAGTTTCAAGTGTACTCCAAGAAAGGTTGGATTTCTTTAAGCCCAGAGAAAGGTGCTCTGATAATCACTGTCGGAGACCAAATCCAGGTAAATTTGCTTGGCTAAAGTTGCAGATTTATAGTTGTTATTATGTCTGTGGAACTTTAGACCGTGGTAGGCCTACCAAACAACAAAAGCTTGGAAAACACGGAACCATATCTTTTGCCATAGAGAGCGTAAAAAGGCCATGATATCGACTATTGACATAGCATAAATACATTGCAATACAGACTATTGACATAGCATAAATACATTGCAATACATTGCACAAGTTGCTGGCTAGAAGCCATTTGCTGCAACATGATTGTGAAAAATCTGACCAAAAACAAAAGTTGTCGTAGCTGGAGGAGTTTTTGGACAGCTATATATATAATCATCAAAATATGAAATAATTTCATCAAGTTAATGGGGAAAATGATGGAAATTTGTACTTACCTCTCACTCTTTCCATCTCTCAATCAACATGTGTGGTCTCGTTATAGTAATCATATATATATATATATATATATATATATATATTCCACTTTTCCTATTGCAGGCATTGAGTGGTGGGCATTACAAGCATGTGATAGGAAGGCCAATCTTTAAGGATGAGAAAGAGGACTGTATATCAATGGCTTTCCTCTGTTCCCCTCCAAGCTCCACCACAGCCAGTTACTCCAAAACCAGCAGGGGGAATAGGGCCATTTCACTGAGTCAACAAGCCTTGGTGGCTTTAATTTTGACTTTTTTATACCATTTTTTTGTTTACATTTACAAGAAGTTTTGATGTTGCCATCACTGCATCAATCTCTTTGCAATTATACATCAATTTTCATTTTTTTCATTGAATGACACCTCATAATATATATGTTTTATACCTTAAGTTTTGTCATCCTTAATTACGCCTGCCATATGATATTATTCTAAGCGCTCGTCATTTAAGCCGTGCATATATGGTCTTTCGGGCTGGTAAACTTAAACCAGCCCACTCCCAGAGAGAATTTCCGATGCCAGATTTGTACAGTAAACGTGTTGCAAATGAAGGAAACATGCACAAGGAGCCCATTCCAAGGAGGATATAGCAAGGAGCTGGAGGCCCAATACTTGCCTTGAAAGTGGGCTTCGATTGACGGAGAGATATCGAATATTCTTTAGGAGGCCTGCAACGTAATATCTAAACAGGCCTGCACAAGGGGTCCGCTTTTGATATCAAAGCAGGGGCTATTCAATATGCTTCCATGGGCCTCCTTTGATATCCAAGCAGCACTCAAATTCCCTTTTTAACCTGCATTCGATGTCGTCGCAAGTAAATTAGTAAAATTACTGTCTGCGTTTTTTTGTAAATTTGTTCACTGAAAAATCACTTTAAATAGTTCCCTTAATATCTTAAAGCTCTCAATTCTTCCAAATACCAATTTGTAGAGCAAGTATTATTAATTAGAAGTGCACAGGGTTTTTGTTTTTTTGGTTACTTGAAGTGCACAAGTTCAACAAAGCAAGATATATATATATATATATATGTATACAGAGTTATTTTATTTTTAGGCTGTTACGTAGAACACACTATTCATATTATTTAAATTATAAGATTTGATTTGTAATATTTAAATTTAAAAATTTATGTTTAAAATTAAATTATATTAAATAAATACTTTATTAATTTTGTTTTAAATAGAATTTTTCGTATATATAATGGTCGTGCATGGTTAACAACTCATAAATTTACGGTCAAATTAAGGCTATAAAACAGTTGATTAAATACCTCTATATAATCCTGAACTGGAACCCACCCATCACCACTCCACTAAAATAATACAAGTAACAGTACCAAAATAGTCCACAACATCTGTGCACCGTCGGGTCATTCTAGTCCCAAATTAAATCACTAAATCCTCCCCTCCCAACTCCATAGTCCCCTTTATATACCACTACCATTCCCTTCCCACATTCGCCTCTCATACCCAATATCCTCTCTCTCTCTCTCTCTCTCTCTCTCTAAAAAGGAGAAGAAAATATCTCACTCTCTCAAAAACATAGTAGAAATGGAGCCAAACGTGCAAGTGATAGCGAAGAGAATATGGAGTATAGTACGTGTGGCTTTCTTCATGACGAGAAAAGGCATATCAAAGAGGAAGCTAATGCTCGACCTCAACATGGTGATGAAGCGTGGCAAGATCGCCGGCAAAGCCATCAGCAACCTCATGTTCCACCACCACCACGCTTCTAATTCGGCTGCCCCGCGTGAGTACGAGTTCAGCTGCAGCAACACCCCTAGCTACGCCTTCCACCTCAACAACAAGCGCCGCCACCACAGCCACAGCCACTTCTTCGCTTGCGCCCAAGAGCCCGTGACCCTGGACGATGACACGGCCACTGTGAATGCCGTTAAGGCTGTGCTGTTGGAGATGCTGAACAACAACGAATCTGTGGCAGTGGAGGCGTCACCGGCCCTGCCGGGCTTCGGGCGGAGCCCCATGCAGGCGAGGCAGCTAAGGATAACCGACTCACCGTTCCCGTTGAGGGACGCCGACGAGGACCCCCATGTGGACAAGGCTGCCGAAGAGTTCATAGAGAGGTTTTACAAGCAGCTGAAGCAGCAAAAGAGAACCTCGGAGTGAAGAAGTATCTCGAGTCGGTATAATTCGATGAACAAGTTCGGGCATGCAATTAAGAGAGCTTCGTGATATACTTTACGGCTATATATATATATATATATATGTGTGTGTGTGTGTATATATGGGATGCCCTGATCTAATCTCTATGTTGTTGTTCATATCACAACAAAATAATCTATATGAATTAAGTTTTCCTAGTGTTTTCCTATATGCAATTGATCAAAACTCTGCATGTCCCGGACTCCCGATCTTAATTGGGAACCATATTAGAGATCGAAAGCACGTACAACCATGAAGATCATCGTAAGGAATTGGCAGCCATGCACGCTCGATCTATTTATATAACCATTTTGGTAAATTAAATATCACTGTGGTACGTAGAGTATTATCAAATGAGCAATGCTTTGTGATTTGTATTCGGTTAATTAACCTGATTTTATCCAAGGTGCTATAGAATTGCAACGCTTTAATTTACAGCCAAAACATCATGAACATCCGGTCTCCACTAAGGACATGTACATCCCGATATGATTCCACTATGTTAAAGTGAACCTAGAGAGCTGGTCCCTTCCAAAACATATTAATAACCTTTTTTAGTACCCCATGGTTTTCCTTTTCATTTTTGTTTTTAGTTTTCTTTTGCGTGTCCTTTTAACTTTTGGGGTTTCCAAGTTTTATAGGAAACCTCTTTACTGTTTTGGTTAATAATTGGTTGAAAGGCATCGATCCTTAACTAAGCGTTCGTTTAACAGGCGGCACTGGTATTTTATTAACGTTTGAACGAGATCCTCAAAATCCAAATTAATCTTATTTATTGCTTAGTGGCCCTTTTAACAAAACTCTAGCAAGGCCGACCAGTCATCGACTCATCGGGGACGTTGATCTAAGCATCATCGAAGATCATGATGATCATCGCGAATCCAAAAAATAGTTTTCAAAGACTAAACTGGCTACGTATGCACCCTTGGATTGCGCGCTATTGTTGAATCTAATTGATCTATTGCATGAAATTATATATCAATTGTCTCAAAAATTTAAATTGATGTGAAGAGGTATATACATATATATATATTATTATATTCTTAAAAGCTGTTACTACTGTTTTTATTGATCTAAACACATTAATTTCAATTAATTGTACATCTATTTTTTTCCTGCACGGTTCTGTATTATGCAATAACTCTGAATAATTTTCTTGAAACTCATTCTGTTAACAATATATATTTTTGGAATTGACATAAGCTGGACCGGGGCTGATATCTTATTATAAATAAAAAAAATGTCATTGATCATTAATTTTTCAATTTTCCCTTGATAAAAGATTTTCCATACAATAAGATGCAACACTTCTCGAAACTATATATATATATATATATATATATATATATATATATGTAGAATAATCAAAGTGTTCAAAATATATTTTCTCGTACGTATAACAGTGCTTTATAATTTTTATGCCTTTTGTTAATGAATTTCTTAAATTATTATTTTTTGAATGCTAAACCAATTACGATACATGCATGCATGCACGTGTCGTTTACTTAATTAATTAGTGGCTAGTTGCTAGCTAGTTTGACCAGATCATAATATCTGCTACGTACAACGTACGTACGCCGATATATGATCGATCGAGCTAGAGATCCAGGTAAATTAAAGATCGATTAAACAAGCTAGCTAGG
Organism: Juglans microcarpa x Juglans regia; assembly: GCF_004785595.1. NCBI lineage: Eukaryota > Viridiplantae > Streptophyta > Magnoliopsida > Fagales > Juglandaceae > Juglans > Juglans microcarpa x Juglans regia. The sequence continues at coordinate 25,673,164 of NC_054595.1, forward strand.
CAGACATATATCCCTGATTGATTCGTGTTATATATACGACATATCTTTACAGTTGTACTCCAACATATATATTGTTCATCCATATATATATATATATATGCGTCGTTGCGGCCTACTCGATCGATCGTTTTAACTTTTTCATACATGAAAAGTAGCATATAACACGCCAAAAGCCAAAAGTTTAGGTGAAGTATTAGGTCATGAAAATAATTAGACATTGAGGGAAACTGCGAGACAGATGTCACCTTTGGAACTCACATTTAACTTCCTTAGTTAATTTGATGTGATTCATGATGCATGTACTCGTACGTACGTACTGTAAATTATGCTCAATCACAGTTTGATACTTATCATCAATTAATATTATTATTAATATTATTCCACGAAATCAATGTACATTTTAATTAACTAATAAGTTAATTAATTTGCTCGGATGCAGCCACCTGCATTTATTTGAAACTAATAAAAGTTTTCACATAATTAAGGCTGCTTGAGATTTGAGGAGATTTATATCTTCTAAGCATGCATGCATGTCGTCTATATTATATATATGTCTCGATCGTTCGTAATTATGACATCTTTGTCATTTTAGTGATTGCAGATCGAAGCTGCATGCTAGCTAATCACAGAAAATTGCATGCTAGCTCTAATGTGAATATGGCAGGAGGGATAAGGAATTATATCATTTTCACCAATTAATTAGTAACGTATATTTTTATGGAATATATTGTGCAATTAATTAATTTGTCGTGACGTTTTAAAAATTAAATTTGTCGTAATATAACATTCAGAAATAATATATATATAATTCACGTTGTGTACCAAAAAATGGTTACCTTCAGCCAAATTTCTGTTGTAATTAGCTAGCTGGCCCCATTAAATATTGTAATTCATGCTCAGCAATCTTTTTTTTTTGGGTCCTGCAATCTCAACCCTACTCTGAATGCTTGGTTTTTATTTTTTATCCTTCGTTTTCTTTTACGTCTCAATTTCTTAGGTTTTATTATAGATTAGGCCATCAGACCAATATATTTGTAGTTTAGCTACATTAATAATATTCTTTCATGGATATTAATTTCTTTTGGTTTGGTAATTAATCCTGCATGCAGGGCCGTCCTTCTCGAATTGGAAATGTTATTATCAGTATAAGGAAGTGCTACAAAAGTAAATCTATAAATTCAAACTAACACCACTAATTAACATGATATGTTAGATCCAATAGTAACTTTATATCAGGACACATTAGTTTACCAATATACTTTTATAAAGTTTTTGTCTATGTATATCCTTGTTCAATGTTTGATGTCTCTGTATGTTTTGCCTCTCTGGTTTGCAGTCTTGCAATTAAAGCTCTCCCATGTGGAAAACGATCATCGGATCCAGCTCCTTTTTTCCCTCTTAAAAGGCAAAAACCATGCCACTAGAAAAAAAAAATGAAATGCCTTTTTATTTTGAAATAATTTCGGCATTTTCGAAGTACCATTGCAGTTTATAAATAAGAAACATATTTACAAGCTCGTTTACTGACACACCTAACTAAACATAATATCAATTAATTATATTACAAGAAAACTACTTATTTGTAACCAGTTTTTTTTACTAACATAATTATTTCTTATTAAAATGAGTTAAATTTTATCATAAATAATTATTATCATCACAAATGCTCGTTTTCTCGTAGAGTCGATTGATTGATCGAAAAAAGGGTACCATGCGCTCGCAAGACTGCCAACAGAAAACCATGAGCTCGGAAGGCAACTTGAAGGTGGGGGGAAGGAGGCCAATAAAGGACTAGGACTAGGGCTTTGTGAAAAGCTTCGAGTTTCTTTAGTCTCCCACTAACAAAAAGAGCTCGTAATAATAATAATTCAAATCATGCTTGCTTGCTTTCCTTTCCCGACTAAATTGTGCACGTGACAATACTTTCCACGTGCCATACAAATGAACATAAATTTACACTAAGACCTCATTTGATTACATAAACCATCTCATCTCATCTAATCATTATAACATTTTCAAACTCTCGTACAAAATATAATAAACAATTCAATTTTTTAAAATTTTAAAATAAAAATAATTTAAAAAATTTATATTCTTATAATATTTTATTTAGCTCTCAACTTTTAACTTATCTGTGTAATCAAACGAAGCCTAAAACAATCACAATGAATGTTTATTTAATTTGGAATAATTAAAGCTTTCTAAAATTTGGGTCTATATATAATAATTGGGGGTACATCGATCGTTGTAGTACTGTAATACTAATTTTAAGATGAGGCCCCATTTAAGAGCCAATAAGTATTCAAAAATGTTAGGGGAAAGAAAAAAAAAATAAACAAAAATATTGTTTTATTATCTGATTGGATGGAAATAATTTATTTGCATGCATAACTATATAAAAGGAAGGAAAGCCTCTTGCTTGGCTTGGTGTAGGAAATTAGGTTTATGGTAAAATAAGGTGACTTTGTCGGGATTTGCATCTTACAAAAAGCCAAGTACTCCACACATCGACCCCCAAAAAAGGTGTTGGTGGAGTGCAAGGGAAATTAACTGCTAAATAATTGAGTTATTAACCCATGCATTAATTCTCTCTCTCTCTCTCTCTAATGTGTTAACATGAATAGAAACAATATCTTTTCAAGTTCGAATACCAATCAAATAATGTTACATGTATTTATAATTTTACGTGCAAAATTTATTCTTAAATAGAATTAGTATTTCTCATACCAATTTGAGTGTATTAATTTGTAGAACTTAAGTGAGAGGGATGTAATTTAAGTTTTACAGTATTTATTACTATTTGTATGAACTTTTTAGACTACATTTATTACTATTTCTCGTATTGAAAAAAAAAACTTGAGGAAATCTTATTTCAAATATTTTTTTACTATTTTTTGGCCATATAAACAAAGTGAATATTCCTGAATAAGTTGTTGACGACATGACATGCCTTGGATTTGTGACCTTTGGCATGCCATGCACGTTTTTAATGAAATTCTTAAAAAAGGAAAAAAAAAAAAAAAAAAAAACAGTTCCATCACTTTAAGCTTAAACATTGGACAAATCGGAACTTAACACGTATTAATCTCAAGTCAGACTAATAAGAAAAGCAGCTTTTATTGCCTTTTTTATTTTTTTTCTCCCTAAAAAAGCAGTTTTTCTGTCTTTTATTTGCCTGACGAAGAAGAGAGTTGCAGTAGAAAAAAAAAAAAGTTAAAATTGTCTCCTTTTTGGTTTCAACAATATAATGCTCGTTAAAGTAGCTTTGAAGCACATGGTTTTTGTGCATTTTATTTTTTATGACGTAAAGCTTAAAACATATAGTTATGATATCTTAATGCCTTTATACAACACATTATTTACATGAAATAGTTTATCATTTATACGATATAATTTAATCTGTAAGATTTAAATTACATATAAATAGTGTATGGAGTAAAAATATATAAATTATATATAAATCTGTACCATATAAATAGTGTATGGTGTAAAAATATATAAATTGAGTTACTCTAAAACATATGGTGCTTTACTTTTGGTGTCAGGGAATAGAAGTGGCAATTCACGACCTTAAATCAGGAGACTCGAATCATCTGGACCAAAATCCAACCAATTTGCCCATTCAATTAAGCCCAGCCGAGCCCAGCCCAACCAATCTGCTGCTTATGATGTTGTTTGAATTTACAACCAGCTCTTTACCTTCAACCCAGAGACGATGATTGGGCTTTTGCGATAAAATATTACAGCGGGCCTAAGAACTATTAGCACGAATGCCGACGAGTTAAAAAGTAGCAAACAAAGACATTCGCCCACCGTGGGGCTCGAACCCACGACCACAAGGTTAAGAGCCTTGCGCTCTACCGGCTGAGCTAGACGGGCTTTTGCTTACAATCCTAAAATGATATTAAAAAGACCGTTTTCCATAGCGGAATGATTTACATTTGCATTGGCTTTTCATGAAGTGTTATTTTGTACATTTTCGACGCCTTATCCTCTAACTCTAGATATTCGCCTACAAATTCAACTCCAAATTATGAGGACTTATTCGTATAGAGTTCATAATTTGTATAAACTTTTATTAGTGTTTACGCTTGAACTGAATTTGAAAGGATTTTCGCTTAGCCAGAAAAGATAGTGGCATCATTTTATCCAAATTCCTAGCAATATATCAAGAATAAAGTAATATTTATTTAAGTGATTGGCACGTTAAACTAATTTAAAAGAGTAATGTTAGATATGGTATCAGGGTGTGTAAGTACTGTGCATTCTCTTTAAAATCTAATGAAGTTCACTATTAAATTTTTTTTACATAGATATTGTATTTATTTATTTAAAAAAAAATATACTAAACTTATAATGATAAAATATAGAATTGAGATTAAATTACTATTACAAATAAATGCCTATATAAAAAATTACAATGACATAATATTTTACTTTAAGATTAAATTACTGTATCATCTATATATTTTAATATCATGAAATTTAAAAAAATTTATTATAAAATCCATAAAATATCGCATGATTAGAGTTATTTTAGTTTTAGTAACGTCTTAATTGATGACGTAACCATTATATTTATTAGACATTATATAATGATTAATGTTATACATTATATTTTTATTTTATTTTATAAAATGTGATATATTTATTATTAATAGATAATAAAAAATTATTAATAATGATAAATATGTCGTATAGAATTTTCGTATTGAAATTCCTCGATAAATCAAAATCCCCCAACGAGATTGATACTGTCGATTCCCGCGGTTCGTAATTACCCACAATTTCCACGCGGTCTTTTTCAAATTCACAAAATCTCGTTATATTATAAATTAGGAAAAGGACACTTTACATTACAAGTCCGTTTCCCTTCTCGTCTCTGTTTCTGTCTGCCCGTACCCTTTCGATCTGTCCAAAACCCTAATTTCCTGCTTCTAAGCCACGATCTCCTGTTCACTGACTCTCCCCGATTGTTTGAATTCTCGACTTCAAGGTCCGGACTTTTACACATTCATTGTTCGAATCAGCTACATAGCTCCGACTAGTTTGCTTCATTTCCTCGTTCTCGAGGGCAATTCCCTCTTTCTTGAAGGATTTACACTCTGATTTTTATTTGAAGGGTGATAAGGCAGAGGAAGAGAGTGATATTTCTTGAGATTGCGTGTGTGAGAAAGGAAGTGTTGGGTTTTTTTTTGGAGCGGAGGATGAGATACGTACGATGAAGGTACTGCGTAGCAGAGCGCCCAGGGGCCGGGCAGCAGCGAAGCAGCAGCAGCAGCCGAGTCCTAATCCAATCGAAGTGGAGGAGGCGATTGCAACGAGGACGCGGCGAAGACGTGCTGCGGCGGCAGCAGCAAACAACAAAAAGAACAACAAACAGCAGCTGCACCAGAGAGGGGTCGATGAGAACGTAGTTCTCCCGGAGACGGAGAAGAAAGATAATCTAGAATTGGAGGAAGGCGGTGGTGGGGCGGAGAAGGAGGGGGTAGGGGAGAAGCAGATGGATGATTACGATAGTGGGGGGAGGAGCAATGACAAGGTGCATGCCGGTGAAGACGAAGGAAGCACCCCTCCGCTTCCTGAGAAGGTTTGGGCCTTTTCTGGTATTTGGAGTGTTTAAATACAGTTAAGTTCATTGTTGATTGTTTTGGGCTTTTCTAGTTGCTTTCTTAGGTATTACATAAGGACGTGATTGAAGACCGTGACTGCAAATTTTCTTCTTTGGTTACTTTTGATCGTCGTTTCCTTTGTTTGTATTTCCATTATGTGTGTTTTATGTTATATGGGAAGGCGGGGTTCTGTGAACGTTTGAGTTTGTTATGAGTATTAAGTGGAAAAAAGTTCTTATTTACTGATAAAAAAAAAAAAGTGAAAAGAGTCAATTATTATGCTATGAAGATGGTTTAGGAAAATATTTCTAATGGACAGTTCCTAAAGAATTGATAAAATAGTGTCTCGCATTTGGATTTTGTTCCACTGCCCTGCAAATATCTGTGTGCGTGTGTGTGATTAATTGATTTCTTTGGTTTTATTGCTGCAGGTTCAGGTTGGCGGTTCCCCATTGTACAGAATAGAGAGAAAGTTGGGCAAGGGTGGCTTTGGACAAGTGTATGTTGGCCACCGTATTTCTGCTTTAAGTAAAAATGAGAGAACTACTGGCCCTGGAGCTGTGGAGGTATGTGATTTGTTCTTTGTTGTTGCATGATGGATTTTACTGAGTTAATCCCCCCTTTTTTGGATCTCTCTGGTTTTCTTGTAACCATCACGCTCACTTCATAAAATAGGTGGCCTTAAAATTCGAGCATAGAAGTAGCAAAGGATGTAATTATGGACCGCCCTATGAGTGGCAAGTGTACAAGTGAGTATGTTTATTTCTCTTAATTTCTTATTAGTGTCATTTTTTACAGTATTTATGAATCTAATATGGACTCTTTGTACTTTTATAGCACTCTTGGTGGCAGTCATGGAGTACCACGCGTACACTACAAGGGCCGACAGGGTGACTATTATATCATGGTATGATATTGTTTGCTTTGTGGTGCTGATTATGCATTTTGAAAGCTTTCATGTTATGTTTCTTTTCAATCTACCATTGACCAGTCATAGAATGGCTTTTTAACAGAACTTTGCTGTGTGCAGGTTATGGATATGCTGGGTCCAAGCTTGTGGGATGTTTGGAATAATAACTCTCATACGTGAGTTCAATGGAACTAACTCATAACTTCATACATTTTTTTGTAAAACACATTCTCATTTCATTGCTTAAATCTCCTTATTAAAGCAATTTTTTAATCTCAGAATGTCCGTTGAAATGGTTGCATGTATTGCCATTGAAGCAATATCAATTTTGGAGAAGATGCATTCTCGAGGGTGAGATTTTTTTTTTTTTCGTTTTTCTGGCCATACCAAACTTAGGTCGTTGTCCTTTCTGTAATTTTGTTTTGTATGGGGTAAGCTGGAGGGTATTGATCAGAAATTGCAGTATCATGGAGGGGTCATGCATGCATTTTGACTATTTGATATCCCATGAAGAGTAAAATAACAGTTAATATTCTATAGTATGAGTATTAGAGTCATAACAGTAATGGAAAGTGGTAGTTACCGGAAAATAGTGATCATTCTTGGATGGATGCGTGAGTGATGTCTTTAGGGTTGTGTTCTTCTGTGAGAAGAATTAATGTGCTAATTAATCTTTGTTTTTTTTAACAGATATGTGCACGGGGATGTGAAACCTGAAAATTTTCTGCTTGGTCCTCCTGGGACTCCTGACGAGAAAAAGCTGTTCCTAGTTGATCTTGGATTAGGTACTTTTTCAATGAAGTTATTATAATGTTAATTACTCGTTGTGCAGTAGTTTGCATGTACTTATTGTTTTATTACCTGCATGGGCCACAGCTACTAGATGGAGAGATAGTGGAACTGGCATGCATGTTGAATATGACCAGAGACCAGATGTTTTCAGGTACAACCAGTCATTTTATCTGTGCAGTATGCAAAATGTTTGTGTAGCCTGCTTTACCCTGGATCTTTATTTTTTCCATTACTTAATTTGTTGATCCACGAGTTTATATTTTCTGGTTTGACAGGGGAACAGTACGTTATGCTAGTGTTCATGCTCATTTGGGGAGAACTGGCAGCAGGAGAGATGATCTAGAATCTCTTGCGTATCAACTTGTTTTCCTTCTTCGTGGTCGTCTGCCTTGGCAAGGATACCAGGTTTGTCCTTTCCAACTTGCAATAAAAGTTTGTGTCGTTTTAGTGTATAATTCTTAGTAAGGTGGTGTTTCAGGGAGAGAATAAAGGGTTCCTTGTTTGCAAGAAGAAGATGGTAACATCTTCGGAGACTTTGTGTTGCTTCTGTCCACCGCCTTTCAGACAGTTTGTTGAACTTGTGGTGAACTTGAGGTTTGATGAGGAACCCAATTATGCAAAATATATTTCATTGTTTGATGGACTTATCTGTCCAAATCTGGATATCAGGCCAATCAACACAGAGGGTGCACAGAAGGTAATGATGCTCTCCATTTGTGTTTGTTGGTGGTTTACTCTTGGAGTATTCTTATGTTTGAAAGTAAGCAAGTTACTCTCTACACTTTTTGAAGCTTATTGGTCATAAGAGAGCTCGATTGGCTATGGAGGAGGAAGAAGACGATGGACAACCAAAGAAGAAGGTTCGTTTGGGCATGCCAGCTACACAGTGGATTAGCGTTTACAATGCTCGTCGACCAATGAAACAAAGGTATACGTCTATGGTCTTGTAGTGCATGGTGCATTATTCTTTTGTGATTATCATTTTTTGTTTTGTTTTTATTCACTTTATTTTCTGATTGCTTTTATCAATGGTATAGAGTTATACAAATATATCTATGGTCTCGTCATGCATTATGCGCTTTACTCTTGTGATTATACTTGAATTTTTTTATTTTGTGTTCTGTACTCTTAAATTATATATTATCACTTAATATTAATATATATATATATATATATATATATACCAATGTTTTAAATTCCTTTCCGGTGATCATTCATGTTTAAGTATTGGAACGGAATATTTTGGTACCGGTGTATTCTGGTGTACCATTTTGGGATTAATTATATATTATATATTATATAATTAATATATAATATAAATATTTATATATATATATAAACTAACAACTAATAGAATAAATACATATATGATATATATGTAAGTGTGTATCATGTATATGTGTATATATATGGAAGTGTATATATATGGAAGAATTGAAGATTTATAAAATGAATATATGTTGAAAAAATGCAAACTTGAGTTGAGACACAAAAACAAAGAGAAAAAAATAAAAGAATAAGAGAAATTATTAAAAATAATGATATTTTAAAAAAGAGAGAATGAGGGGACATATTTAAAGGTACAAAAAAATTAAAATTATATAAATACATTTTATATTCTAGAATTAATTAAATACCATCTGGATTTAAAATTTACAAAAATGCAATTCAAGCACAAGAAAATTACAAAAACAGTCCGAAACGGAATAGGGATCGAAATGCCAATTCTGGCTAGAATGGCCTGAATGGGCCGGAATTTAGAATGAAACGAAACGAGGAGATATAGTGTGACGGATACTACACCGGAATGGAATGGAATTTAAAACTATGATATATACTGTTTAGGTAAATCTTGCTTTATATTTGATAAGAGAGAAGCGGCGAAATGTTATACAACAATTAGTATTGCTGGGGATGACGGTTTGTGCTGCCTTTGGTGTTGTAGGTATCACTATAATGTGGCAGATACAAGGCTTTCCCAGCACATTGAAAAAGGAAATGAAGATGGCTTATTTATCAGCAGCGTGGCTTCATCTCAGAACTTGTGGGCCCTAATTATGGATGCTGGCACTGGTTTTATTTCACAAGTTTATGAAATCTCACCATTTTTTCTTCACAAGGTACTTGTTTGTATCTTTACCAATTTACAACTGTCGTGTTAATTAATTTAATGGATTGTTCATCAACAGTTTTGTACTTTTGTGTTTTCACTACAGTGCCGGTCACATCTAAGTATCTGATTTACCATTTTGTTCTGCCTGTAGGAATGGATAATGGAGCAGTGGGAGAAGAATTATTATATTAGTGCGATAGCTGGAGCGATAAATGGGAGCTCCTTAGTAATAATGTCCAAGGGTTAGTCTTAAGATGCTTGTCATGTTGCCTTTGTGGGCAAAATTTTATTGAGTAGTGTTAAGTGGTGAAGTCGATCTGATTTTGGTTTGACTGACATCTTATTTGTTGAACCAGGTACACCATATATGCAGCAATCTTACAAAGTTAGTGATTCATTTCCTTGCAAGTGGATAAACAAAAAATGGAGGGAGGGCTTCCATGTTACTGCAATGGCCACAGCTGGGAGCAGATGGGGAGTCGTTATGTCCCGTGGTGGTGGATTTTCTGACCAGGTCATCTCGGATTCAGTAATAATTTTTGTGACTATGTACTTTGGTGTGAGGCATTGACAACTAACTGATTCAGTTTTATTAAATCTCAGGTCGTTGAACTAGACTTCCTTTACCCTAGTGAAGGTATTCACCGGCGATGGGATTATGGATATCGAATCACGGCTACTGCAGCAACTTTGGATCAAGCCGCTTTTGTTCTAAGTGTTCCGAGAAGGACGCCTACAGATGAAATGCAGGAGACGCTTCGAACATCTGCATTTCCCAGTTCACATGTAAAGGTGAAATTTATATTTCTTTTACATACTATGTTGACTTCTTCTTTGACACTGATTTTTATGGATAATTGATACCGATCTCTAAGATCTTTGTGGAGCCTTACCTAACAGTGGGTCCTTGCAGGAGAAGTGGGCGAAGAATCTCTATATTGCATCCATTTGTTATGGACGCACAGTTTCGTGATCTGCTAATGTAGTTTAGGGCGCCAAATGTGCTGATAGTAGGTTGCTTGCTCTCTCATTTCCAGGCTGAGAGAAATTTTGATGGTTAGGGATTTAGTCAAAATGTAATTAAAGTGAAGAGACTATAGAAACTCTTTTTTGATTTTTGTGTTTCACAAATTGTGTGGAAATTCGGTGATGTTGATGTCAATGCTAAATTTAAGTCTTGAAAGAAACAAGAAATCTTCCATTTCTTCTCGGCGTTCCCTCGATGTGTTTTCCTTTTCTTTTCTATTTTCCCTCGGGTTAACAAGTCCATACATTAATGGAAATGGCGCTATCACAGTGCCGGATTTACACGTGCAGATGGACAAATTGAAAATGGGTGGTAATGAAATGTATTGTACAAAAGTTATAATTTCAGCTCAATATTGAACAATGACATGAGCCACGGGCAGTAGCGACTAGCGAAGTACATTACGATCCAAATATCTCTTTGCGTGGCTAAACTGCCTCCATGCACATATCAATCACATGGGTACTGTAAAACCCACAACTTTATTTATATCTTTCCTTCTCTTACTTTCCCGATAGACGATAGACGTTATTGCCTTCATAGACTTGACTTTATTTAATTGCTTGCCTTTTCTGATGCCGAACTTCAACTACCTCTCTCTGTCTCTCTAATGGATGCTTCAGCTGCTCGTGACTTGGGATTGTAGCTCCAGGGAAAAGAGAAGACCCAGTTCAAGCAGTCCTTCCATGTTTAACCCTACATCATGAAAAGCAGTTAGCTAAGGTTTATATGGCTACAATAGGCGCACACGTGAATGCCCAACTCGTTTCATTTTACAGACATCTACAAAAGTAGATATCTAAAAGGAAAAAAAATAAAAATAAAACAAATACTTCCTTTATATTTTAGGCCTTGGATTTTTGAGAAATTTTGCTACATCCTTTTATATTATTATGATCATCAAACAAAAGAACAGTAATGCATATTATACTTTAGTAATTCCATCTCAGCGAACCAAACATGTCCTTTTTTTTTTCTTCATATCGCTATTATATATGTTAATATTTGTTTGTGAGATTTGAAAAATGTACAATTCATAAAACAGAAACTATTTGTTAACCCTCATGGGTTGTCTCAAGTGGTAAAGGTCTTAGGTTTGGCGGTATGCTCCCCACAAGTCTAAGGTTCAAATTTCCTTGGGTGCAAATAATCTTTATGATGATTTTTCTATTGAATTACTCGAGGTACACTTGTAGAAAACTTTTTATTGAGGGACTATGCATCCCCAGAATTAGTCGAGACTCTGTTCCTGGACACCCAATATTGATAAAAAAAAAATTCTATTCATCATCCTCACAAATTGCACATCATTTTTTTTTATTAAATGTGTAATATATGAATGATGAGTAGAAAAATTCATTACGTTTAAGAAGAATAAAATCAATAACAAAATTTAAAAAAATAGAAAGAAAAAAGGTGCAGTATGTGGTGTGTAGAGATATTGATGAGTAGGAAAAAAAAAGTTTTAAATTTGTTTTTTACCCTTGAAGGAGAAAGCTAGCTAGCTATGACGAAGTTGCTGCATTTACTACTAATGAGCTCCTTTGATTCTTTCATTTACTTATATATAATCACCTCATATGAACTGTGCATCGAGTAGCACTGCCCCCAATGCTTAAAATGATGTCAAGGAGGAAGTGGGAGAAGTTCGAACTTGGACTAAGAGGATGTGTGCTTCTATTAACGTGGCTGGCATGCATTAGTCATAAAAACTTTGAAACTCAAAAATCAAAACGTAATCTTCGATATATATATATATATGTCACATCATTCATCAACGATGCTACGTGATGTTATGCTTGAGATGTTACAAGTAGCATTACATGCATACTTATTTCAAAAAGCAGAAAACTTGTCCCGTTGATAAAAAGTTTCTGTAAAGATATAGCATGTTCACACGACTGCTCACGCATGCATTGAAACTGACATGTGAGTTCCCAAGATCCTCATAAATTCACTGTCGAGATTCTGAAAGTAGGATCAGCTCTAGTATAAATAAGAAGCTGTACTTTCCTAAATCTTCCACCATGAGATAGACTTCAACTTAGCAACTCCAGAACCGCTGCTCTCTTCGCTTTCTCTAACCCTCAAAATAATTTCTAGCGTTATACTCGATCGCTAGCTTGTAGTTTTCTGTTCAAAGCTCGAAACCCCAACTTCTTTCAATATCCTCGATCGTTATCGCGTATCATGGCGCCACATGGAAAGGCCATTGCAAGCCCTTACACCAGGAAAAACATCTTCTCCAAGCCGCCAAGGCTCTCTTCCGACGGCCTTCAACGAACGGTATCAGACATTTCATTCGAGCTTAGCAAAGAAGGGATTGACTTAGAACTCCCTCCAGTATCCGAGGTTGAAGATGCAAGGTGCGAGTGCTGTGGCATGTGCGAGGAATGCACGCCGGAGTACATTGACAAGGTGCGCAACAAATTCTCCGGGAAGTGGATATGTGGGCTTTGTGCCGAGGCAGTGAAGGAAGAGGTGGAGAAAAATGGAGGAAATAGAGAGGAGGCTTTGAGTTCACACATGAGTGCATGTGTTAGGTTTAACAAGTTTGGAAGGGCTTATCCAGTTTTGTTCCAAGCTGAGGCCATGAGAGAGATGTTGAAGAAAAGCAAATCGGAAGGGAGAGGCGTGAGGGCCAAGTCTATTAGTCCTAGGGACAAAGGAGCTGTGCAAAAGAAGGGTGGGATTGCTCGGAGTTCAAGTTGCATTCCTGCAATTATAAGGGAGATTGCTGATCTCACCATAGCCAATTGATTCACCAGCAACAGGCTTTTTTATATCTCTATGAAGGACATGATTCTATATTTATATGTCATGAACATGTTCCCTCTCGTCTTTAATCTGCTAAAAAGTCCATTTCTCCCTTAAAACCTATCCACCAAAAAGCCATATTAATTAGGATATTGCATAGCGCGCAGTGAAGATCCTAATGTCTCCTTAAGCTTGCATATATTTTTTGATCATCAATATTTTGTGAGCCAATAACCTTTGCGTACTTAACCACCTTCCTATGTTTTTTGGGTTAATCCCAAGTTCCATGTACCTTTCTTCTTTTATCTATGGTCCTTTTTGGCTTACCTTGGATGTTTTGCTCTCTGCATGCCTTAATTTGATCAGTTATCCTCTCTGGGTTTCTGTGTAGGTTCAGGATCTCCCATGCATCTCTTATACTTTCCAGAAGTAAGTTGTAAAAGTGGTTCTAAATCCTAATCTCAACCTTCATGGTTTTTATGTGTTGGCTCAAATGCTTATTCACATTAATCCGTTTCCCTCTAGCTAGGGTTTTTGTTTGGGTTTGGACACTATCAGCTGTTTTTGTTTCTAAATTGCCAGTTCATATGTCTTGACAATAAATAAGATATTGCAGCAACTACTGTATCTAACAACCAAAACCTCAGTGGTTGTCAATCATGTATTTCTACATATTTACATATTCAATAAGATTGTCATTAGTAGTTTATTTTGTGTTATATTTACTTCCTTTTTGTGTTGCTAATGGAAGCAATAACCCAACAGGGACTCGATAGATTTGCAAATGTAAATAAATGCAGACATAGCATGTTTTGTTTCCGTATCCAACATCGTACTCTCAATCAAATCCGATTATTAAGAATAACTAGAGCAATCACGTACTGCTAACGGAAGCTTTTCATATTTTGATTCCGGATTTGCATTCCTTTTATTTGTTCCTTCGTACATGATTTCGGCTGTATGTGGGTGAGACTGAGGGTTATAAATAAAGCCCTTGATTTAAGTATGAGCATAATCACATTAACATAATCACATTAGACAAAGTATGAGCATAAATAAATGCTTGATTTAAGTGGACAACTAGACATGCTGAAATATAATCCATTTAAGTTTTTTATAGTTTCTAATGAGATTAAAAAAAAAAAAAAATGCCACCCTGCCTCAAAGGCTGATAAGAACTGCTCATTCGGTGCCTGCTTCAACGTAAGCATGAAACCATGCCTACTACAATCTCAAATTATGTACATTAGATTTTGGGTTCATGTCCCTGTAAATAATAAGATGGTCAATTTTCAATCAAGCAAAGGTCAATTACGCTTGGGACCTCAACAGTATAACTTTGTTCTAGTTGGAGAAAGAGAACCAAGTTTAGATCTTAGTGAGCGTTGCTTGATACACTCGCAACACACCTTCCCTGCAGCAATGTTTATGTTCACAGCAAAAACACCAAAATACAACCTCAAGCTATTAATGGCTGGTTGTAGATTAGGGGAAATAACAATCGATTGATTAAAAACATAACATGTCAAGGCACATGTATCGGTTTCAAGGTGCACCAGAAGCAGGATAACACATACGCAGTCTTAATCATTCAAGAGGTTTTTGTTTTTTTTCCTTTCTAAAAGACTAACAAGCCAATAAAACATAAGGGTTTAGGAGTTCTGTAAGCACGATCTCCCTCCTATCTGTTGTTTTCATACAAAAGACCAGTTCACAAACATAAAGCAGATGCAGTGAGCATTCTCTTCTTCGTTCAGCACCTTCCAAGCCACTGCTCTCTCATAAGAGACGGGTCGGCCCATACTTGAGAGACAGATACCACCCTGGAGACAAGCAAAGCCCTGCCGAACAAGCAGAAAAAGAAAAACCAAGTTTAAAAATCAAGTTATAATCAATTCTGATCTTATGAATAAATTTGTTGAATAAATGCTAGAACTGAAGGCCAAAGTAGTGCCTTATGCAGCATTAAAATGACCTCTTAAAGGTCAAACTTTAACATGACGCAGGAAAATTATTGCAACTGTTATAACTAATGTATTGGTGAGGACTTCCATACTTAACGGTAACTGGCCCCTATGCTAGCTCCCACTTGGGAATATTTATATTTGGTTTCAATTAGTTAGTTTCGATTACTAAGACATGAAATCATTAGAGAGATGATGCCATACCTGTTGCATTATTTGTGGGAACTCTGAGAAGAGTGTTTTTCGGCCATGATCGTCAAATATTTTTTCCAGAGTTATGTCTTGCAGTGCAACCAAGGTGGTCTCAAGCATGTCAAGCCCTGCCTGGTTTGCAAAAGTGAAAACTGGCAATGCCTGCATAAGTTGAGGATTAGTTATATGGGTTTAAAGCTGAAAAATAGAACTCAAAACATAATGTTTAGACATGGATCAAAATTAATTTCTCCATACGAAAATTCATGAATACTCGTTCAACCTCACATTCTAAGGATAGAAAAAACAAAGTTTGATTTGGCATGGTTGTCTGAAAATAATCTCTTGGGTTTTCAATGCACTCGTCAGTGAAGAAGCTGGATATCATTTTGATAGATAAGGTTATAAAAATAGCTGCATCATAAAAAAATTTCTTTCATCTTGATTATTTATGGCCAAAGCCAATGATGAGACTTTCCAGTCTCCTTTGTCAATATGAAGAGATTGCAAGTCTCTGATCGGTCCATATTCATATGGCGTCAGCTCAATAGAACGAACCCCAGATTGAGGATTAATAATTCTACCTGCCTTTTCTTTTTGTTAGAGAGAGAGAGAGAGAGAGAGAGAGAGAGAGAGCTTCAGGGGTTTTTGGGCAGGTTTGTGGCCTTAGATGAGACACAAAATTATCATCTGATCTCATTTTATCCCATTCCACCTTATCTCCAAACATAATTCAAATACAAAATTTTCAAACTTCCAAATAAAAAATAAAAAACAATTCCAACTTTTTCAAATCTCCAAACAAAAATAATAATATAAAATTATATTATTACAATATTTTAACTTTATAATATTTTTTATTCAAACCATCTCATCTTATTCACAGACTATCTTATTTTAACTTTATAACTTTATACAATTCACAAATTATCTTATTACCATTCACAAAATTCTCATCTCATCTCACTCCCCAAACAAGCCTTTAGTATTCTCCCTCCTTCAAGGAGCCAGGGTGGGCTGTTAACAAAGTAAGTAATTTTCATGCATACCTTCATAGAGCAGCACATTATTGCATCCGAGTGATGCCACAGAGTTTTGAGGTTGGCTTCACTTCCTTCATTGCCAGATTTGAGTAGCTCCACACCCATGTAGCACCTGGCAACATTAGAGAGAGCCAAAACTTATCCGACCATGGAAATATACAGAACACTGATTCCCCTAACAAAAGTTGCCATCTTAAGACACTAACCCAGGAGGGGTAAAAAAGTCCAAAATAAGGTAGCATGCTTCCCAAAGTCTTATAGTCTAGGGAAAGATGAGGCAAATCATGAGTGTCAGGCATCATGAAGTTCTTTTTCATTTGCTACCAGCAAGACACAGAATCTCATGCTAAAAGTTCACAATTAAACACACACACACACATATATATATATATATATGTAAGACTTTGGTTACGCAGCATCAGATAGGAAAATAGATTTTCAATAGGGCTTGACAGTATGTCACAGCTTGCAGCTGGAAAACTGGCTACAAAACCAATAGACATGCCGCCAATTCTAGCATAGGTCGTGCCACCACCCAGCCAGCTGCATATCGTAGTGCTCACATTGACTAGTCAACCAACAAGTGCTGGTTTCAGCTCGGTTTGATAGCCCTGATGGGGATGGTGAATCCGAGGGGGTCCTTTCTGAGGACCAACACCCTTAAAAACCATCAGCAACCAAGGGTCAGTGCCAAGCCCTAAATCATGATGATAATTAGCCAAATGCTACACCATATGGCTCTTCCAATATCTACATCTTGTCAAGTGATTCATCAACTCTTAATATAACACCATGACCTGCAAGCCAACTAAATGACAGCACAACAAAAATTGCCAGAACACATTTGAAAACAACTGCTGCACCTGTAACTCTGGCATATCCAGCGAGCAAGGGTCTGAGCTTCAGGGGTACCAATGGTGGCCGAAGGCCAGCATGTGAGCTCAAATGAGAGGGAGAGAGTGCCAATGCCACTCTCTGAACTGATGATATAATGCTGCGGACGTAATGGCGAGCCATGGATGCTACATGTTCTTGCATGTGGCTCTCATATGCAAATTCAAATGCTATCGTCATCACAGATCGGACAGAGCCAGAATTACCAGAATAATCAGTAGACGTTCTATTACCAGCTGGCCCAATTTCAAGAGCAGAAGCAAGGTCCAGGGTGCGGTTTGGACTAGAGGCTTCCTGCAATATTTTAGAGTCCATTAACTAAGAAACCTACGGAATGTGGTAGCAGAGAACCAGCAATTCAGAAGCTAACCTTCCCAGAATCAAGGGGAATGATGCGAAAACCAGAAGGCAGAAGAGGTGCATCGTCAGCGAAAGAAGCATCAATTGGAGCAAAGATAAGTTCCGCACAGGTTCCAACAGCATTCTCATCCATTCCACTACAGAGCTATTGAAAAACAAGAATACGAGTTAAGTTTATATACCGGGAACAAACAAACACAAAAACATCAGGGTCGACTACAAAATGCTGGTTTACACACTAGGATGAATCCCAACTTGACCAATTCAACCAGTTATGGCAATACCACTTGAGTCCATCTGCTCAACATCTTCCCCAGCATTTTCTAGGCAAAGGCAACAAAGTAGACTGGCAGTGTGGTTTTGCTCACTTAGAAATTCAAGAGGGAAAACACACAGAGAGGGCAAATTTTTGCTTGGTTGAAGACCACTGAGAAAAATGTGTTACAAATAAAACCATTGTTTCTTTTTTAACAGGAGGGGAGGTAACTCGAACAAATAGACCAGGAAAAAGTTCAAAAAAAAATTATAATATTTGAGAAAAGTACTTGATCACAGTGAGAATAATTCGTAGATAATGTAAATATAACAGTGAGAAAGCCAGCAACCCAAAAAATTGTTATTTTTTGTCACAGAGCTTAGTTCCTACGAGATTTATAACTTCAATTTCAACTCAACCAACCATTCAATGCTAAAGCAGAGTCCAAGTAATTGGGAATATCATAAAATAAAGCCTAAAGCAATCCAGGCTAAGCTAAATGCGAACACAATCAATCACTTTTTTTATAAGTAAACGATTGTATTAATAAGAATAGACATAGCCCAAGTACACAAGATGGTATCCAAGATGTGACAACTATCTAGGAAGAAGAAATGGAAACAAGAACACAACCAATCACTTGATAAAATCAAATCGAACGAGATATAAGAGCTTAACAAGCAAGGTCAAACCCAGCTGGATCTTGGGCCAATTACCAGGGGGAGATTAGCTGGCACAAGCAATAAAGGGACAATTACTTACTTGCAACAGAAACATTTCTCTAGGCATTATTGTGTCTTCAGGAGTTGGGCCCACACCTTCCAACTTAATGACTTCCAAGAACTTGCACACACAAAGAAGTATGTATCATGGGGTGTGGATATCAATAGAGGAAATTATACAAAATGACTGGATGAAATTATACTAACTACAGCAATAGAGGAACTTCTGGTTCACACAAATGGATTGGAATATATTACATGGCGAAAAAGAAGACAGTTTTTAATATTATTGCTCACCTCTTCATGCTCCATAGTGTGAGCCAGTGGGAGTATAACTTGACCCCCGAAACTTCCAACTCGAGACCCTGGTAAGCTACAGGGACCAATTTTGACAGCTGCAGCTGAATAAGCATCAATATTGTTGTCTGCCCATTCTGATCTGTGCTCTCGCAGGAATCTAAGAAGAATCGCAGGAGGGACATTCTGAAATAGAAACTATCAGTACAGTATCAAAACAAGAAGGCGGCTATGCAAGCTGCAGGTCCAAAATATTTTAAACAATCCTTTCAACACTTTCAATTTACATAGCAAGCTCTTAAAATACTAATCACAAGATTAAATGCTGTATTAGAGGTAATAAAAGAACAACCGTCTAGATAGTTAAGGTTGAAATTTGTGAATATCCAACTCAGTAACTAAAGGGACCTCTATATTCAATTATATTCTTTTGTGCATCTCTTGTATGCTACCACCATGCTAGAGAGGGAGGGCTGACACACTGGTAGAGAGAGCAATAAAGGTAGCATGATTATTTTTCATGGTTATTGCCTGAATCGAAGGAGCAAGAAATATTCCAAATGCACCCCATCACTGAAAGGTCCCGTGCCTAAACGACCAATACAGTTTATGCAGCATAAAAACTGCTATCAAATTTTATATCCAAGTATTTCCCACAGGCAATTGCAAAATAAAGATTACAAGCACCCTGACCTGCAACAGCATTGATGCTTTAGCACATAAGACAGCATTGCTCACAGCTGGAAACCCATTAGAAAAAGGAAGATTTAAGCCCATCAGCTTGTCAGGAGATGAGTTCACAAGAATAGTAACATCATCCATGCCATCATTTCCCATCATCGACCACCCCTCATCGGTAAACCCATTAAGGGCCTCATTAAAACCCCTGTCAGACAACATATATTGCATTCTGAAGCACAGAGAAACATTAACAGAATGTAGAGATCATGTCAAATGATAAGAATATGTCAACCTGCTCAGCCTCTGGCTAAGTGCTCTAAGAGCTGCAGGTCGTCTGGCCCAGCCCGTAGTGTTAGACTGAGAAACCTCATGAGCTATCTGCCTCAGCTGGCGTAGAGCCTGAATGAAAATGAGAAAGACAATACGGTATATAAACCTCTTACCATTATAGTTTATAATCGAATCTCTCGGGTAAATAAGAAAAGTTCCATATTGGTTCTATGTCTCAGGCAGTAGAGGTAACACAGTCAGTTTACAAAATAGAAAACTAGATAGCTAATATTACCGTCATGGTTGTCTTTTG
The DNA here is from genome assembly GCF_004785595.1 of Juglans microcarpa x Juglans regia. NCBI lineage: Eukaryota > Viridiplantae > Streptophyta > Magnoliopsida > Fagales > Juglandaceae > Juglans > Juglans microcarpa x Juglans regia. The sequence goes on from NC_054595.1 coordinate 25,693,367, forward strand.
CGCAAGCACAGTCGATGATTCATACAGCGGGCGTAATACTTCTGGGACACTCCATGGCTATTTAAAAAGACAAGAAAGTGAAAGTCATACTTCCCCTATCAAATACTCCACGATCAAACCACATGACCGAAGATTATCAAATACAATGTGCAGTTTTCATACCTCCAAATCCATATGATCAACAATGTGAATGATTGAACCACTGCCTTCGCAAGGTCGTATGAGATACCCACTAGGAAGCATTTCTGCCCTCACAAAATGCTGCACAGGTGGCATGCTTGGACCATTTTGAGTATTTTTAAGTGACCTCTCACAGACCTGCACACCATTTTAAATAATCAGAATGACTTGAGACACAATCGACAAGAAAGATATAAAACCAAATCCATGTCCTTGTGTGTGTACATGTGGTTGTGTACAAAAGAAGCTCAATAAACTAAAATGTACAGTTTCATGATGAATCATAAGCCCAGATACTTTGGAACCACATACCACAAGGCTGCCATCTTCTAAAACAGAAGTATAGCGAAGCAACCAGAAGTCACGAGCAGGCGCCAATGTAGTAGGCGCATAGAGCTATGTCATTAACAAATAAAAATATTAATAAACTATTGGATAGTAAAGGGATCCAACAGACATTAGAAGTATTTTACAATTAGTGTTTACCTGCATGTATAGCAGCTCAATGGTTCCACCATTTGCTGTGGGCAGCACATTCAGAACATCCACAGCTCGGCAATCACGGAACCACGAAGGCCTATCCTTGAGGATTTCTGCAACCTGGAAGGAACATAGTCAACAGTACAATTTCATGTACTCAAACTACAAACTTAACATTAAGGAGAAAACCCACAGCACTTACCCTTGTGGGTTCTAGACCCACTAGGCCACAGGCTCGTGCTGCCACTCCAGTGCAACCATGAGAAATAGCAACGATTCCAATGGAATCCGGACCAGGCTGAGCGCATCATGAAGAGATGAAAATGAAAAAAGATTAAAACCAGTCGTTCAACCAAAAAATTTGTAGCATCATCTTCTGAAACATGGAATTGAACAACAGCGTATTAGACTATGCCGTTTCCCCATAAACTGGGAAAAACATGCCGACAGAATTAGACACATCTGGCACTGCAGAGCACAACCAAAACCAAGGCTTGAAGTTCAATTTAATGAATTAGTATTACTTATTCAAGGCATTGGAAAAGAACTATCATTTCAATGACATTTTTTTATTTAAAAAAAAAAACAAGTGTTAAAAGATACCTTCATTCCAGGCATTTGGACCCACTCCACAGCAGTTCCAGTGGCCTTTGAAAGAAACTCTGCTAAAGTCTCCTCTGCAATGGACAAAAGCCTGTAAAAGATATAAGCATGCATTTATCAGACACAAGCACAAAGAGAAGTTGTATAGCACAATGACTTGAAAGGACCTAACTATATGGGACCACTAACCCTGCAGGACTAGCATCCCTTGGCGGATGCTGAGCTGTCAAATGGTGTTGACCACTCGTCACCACCGATTCACAACTTGTATCTTTGGTTGCAAGCGTTGTCTGTCAGAAAAAGCAACTTCCAATCTCAATTACTCGCAATTCATTAGATGAGGATAAATATAATATGATGGTTACTGACAAAAAGTACAGAAAACTGCAATCTTGGAATATTATATCAGTTGCATTTGGAATAGCAATTTCAACATTCAAACTCTTCTTTTCCAATGATTTTTCCAGCAAACATAAAGATAAAAAATAGGGAAATTCATAAATTCTCACATTCTGGGTATGTTGGCGGAAGTAACCATTCTCATACACCAGATGCGAGACCTGCTTCTGCAACCTATCATTTTCCTCCATCAAAAGTTTGTTCATTGCTGTCAGCTTCCTATTTACAGCTTGAAGCCGCGAAGCCTCTTTCCTCTGTTTCTCTCTGCATCTGAAGAACCAAGTGATTGAAATTGTTATTAAAATCATGGCAAGGTAACAAACTGAAAACTGAATAAAAAAGTAGGAAAATAAAAGAAGACAATTAAATTACCACCTATATTTTTCGGCTTTTTACCTATAAAAAAATTACCAATTTTTCATTATAGATTCATGAAAGCAAATATTACATCCTCGAGATTAAACAAATGAAATATAACACATATAACTGAACAACTCAATATCTATTCATTTTACCAGTGTCTCATCAACCAGATAACCAAAAGATTTTTGAGAACAAGTTTCAATTACCAGTAGGTTGTTCAGAAAATCTTGACAAAAATACTAGAAATGGAATTCGAAATATGAAGTCTCTTCTAACAGTGTCTCCAAACAATGAAACTCGGACAAGCCAAATGCTTACATTATGAACAAACAAAAAGAGAAATTCTTTATTCTTTTGAAACTTCACTAGCAACTAACAAAGAGCCCAACATTAGGATACACAAAATTGGACTGCAAAACTACCCAACCAACCGTACCTTCTGTTCTGGAACCAGACCTTGATCTGTTTTGGCTCGATATTGGAGAGAATTGGGCACTCACGAATAAGCTGCTGGCGGCGAATCGAACTTGGCTTCGGGCAATCGTGATAGAGCCTCTCGAGTGCTTCAACCTGCTCAGGTGTGTACCGGACATACTTCCCGTTGTCCATTGCCAGCTTACCATCCTTGCAGGACATTGCCATCTCCAATCAGCTAAAATTTAACTTATTCACTAAAGACTGAACCAAAGCCAATTAGCTTCTCCTTCCTAAGCACAACCTCCAAAACCTTTTAAGAGCTGCTTCAAAACAACAAAATCAGCCGCAAATTTAACTCAGACCAGATTCAAGGACCCCCACCAAAAATACGGAAACAAAGCCCCAGTAGCTTCACCTATTGACAATCTCAAGCGGCTTTTAGAGCTTCAAAGCAACACAACTAGCCACATATGGAAATTTAACCTCAAATTCAAGTAACCCAGAAAAGCCAACTAAAATCCAAGTAGCTTCGCTTTCTTAATGACAACTCGAAGCACTTGCTAGAGCTCCAGAGCAGTAAAAGAGAAACAAACCGGAAGTCTTAAGAGAAGTTGAACATTTTTTAAATTTGTGTCCACATCATAAAATTGTAAAATTTGTTTAGAATACTGAGATTGAGAAACAGAAGGATAGAGAGAAACCGATAAGGGGCACCGATATCCCTAACTAGAACGCAGTTACCTCTGTTTTCTCTGTACGAGACAGCCCGAAGCACAATAAAAGAAAAATATTTCGAGATCAGAGCTTAAACCGAACGAATTCTCACGAATACGTTCGAAGCACCACAGTAAAAAGTGTTTCCCAAAATACCAGAAACAAAATCACCACGCAACGTTTCGCACCAGATGTTTCCTCGTGATTTAAAAATAAGTTCTCTTACCTATCCAACGACACAACCGAGTGTCAAGATCCAATTCAGCATTATCGGAACGAGTCCCAGCCACCGACTCCGAATCTATCAAAAGCCAAGCTCAAAATAGAGGGTTTCCCAAAAGATCCAAGCTTGCTCTGAAATCAAATATTCCGGCTGATCTCACCCGTTTACGGCCTCGAAACAAGCCAAAAGAACACAGTTTGACCAACCTTCGTGGCCCCCAAAGATTCCTCAGCTACCCCCTGAAACATTTTCCTAAGGTTTCATGGAAAGAAACAAACAACATAGCTCAAATCAAAGGGCATTACACTGTCACAAAAAATGGGATTCCTGTTTCTTCTTGTGTTCTTTCTTTGGAAGGAGCTAGCTAGCGGAAGATGTTGCTTTCAGAAGCAAAAGGAAAGGAAAGAAAATGGAACGGAGAGTATCATGAAAGAGAGAACCCTAGCTGAAGACAGAAGAAAAGTATTGTGCTTTGATTTACTTTTGGTTTCATTTGTGTTTTTGTTGGTGGTGGTGGTGGTGTTGCGTTTCTTCTGTGGGTTTTCATTGGTTCGTCACTTTCGGCTCAGAGGTCTTCCCTCTCCACTGTTTAGGGAAATGGAGCAATATATTTCTTTTAGTAATTTTTTCAAAAGTTGGGGTGCTGTGTGATGACGAAAATATCCTTGTTTTCCTTTGTGTCTTTTGCCAAGTGTTGTGCTATTGTGTGTAGTGGTCTTGCTCCCAGTTTTGCTCCCACTGTTAGAAGATGGATATTGTCCACACTCACCCAAATTATAGCGTAATATTCTATTTTCCGAAAGAATAGATTGATAATTAAGATGATCAACATATTTATCTCATCCAATTAATTAACTTATTTTCATACTCGAAATTTTGCTGTGGAAAAAATAATTATTGTGATGTTTTAAAAGGTAATTGGAATGGTACAATTACACTTAAGTGTCGTTTGGATAGTAAGTTAAGATAAGTTGAGATAAAAGTTAAAAATTAAATAAAATATTATTAAAATAATATTTTTTAATATTATTATTATTTTAAAATTTAAAAAAATTGACTTGTTTATTATATTTTATGTGTAAATTTAAAAAATTTATAACTATAAAATGAGATAAAACACTTCTTATATCTGAACTGAACCTTAATTGTTATAGATTTGACTTACATCTTGTTAAAAATTTATTAGATACATCCCGTTGAAAAGTGAATGAAAAAAATTGAAAGTTTAATTGAAAAGTCAATTACTTTTTTTTACTTAAAAAGCAATATTGTCAATTCATTTTTCAAACGGGATATATTCAGTAAATTTTTAAAGGGACATAAGCGAAATATTAGTTGATATATACTTGCTAGATTTTCTAGTTGTTGGTCTTTAATTCAAATAGATACTTTTCATTTATTACATTTAAAAAAAAAAACGTTTCATGTTGTACATTAATTATATACTAAATGATTATAGTAAAATAGAAAATCTTACCTGAATTGCACAAAAATTGCAAGCTAAAATATTGTTTAAGAAAGTTAGAACTAATATTTTATCATTTAAATATGCAATAATATGTATGAAAAGAAATATAAATTATGCAATGGCATCATATTTTTCAACCATTATTGAACTTATTATTAAACACTTGGAAAGAAATCAATCTAGAATTATTGGAGGGGTTAGTTTTGTCAATCAGATGATTGGCCACAACGGTAACCGGAAAATAGCAAGAGGGTGATTTGGGGGTAAATGGAGGGGCATTTTGGGAAATATGGAATTAGAATGAGAAGCTTAAAAAATACAAAAGGGCATGGGGGCGGGTTTGCGTGGGACACAGAGGACACCATGATGAGTTTTTTGCATGCGTCTCTCGATTTTAAAGCTCAGAGAAATATATTATTTATTTATTTATTTTCTCTCGAAAATAAAATATTATATAAATTTCTATATGAGGATACATCATCATGGTCATGGCACTGCACTGCTATCCGTGACGATATATAACATACCCACATACATGACATGATGAAAAGATATGAGATGACATGCGAAGATCAAAAGAGAGTAATTGTGATGGGATGGTGCCTGGTTGGTGCGGGATGTAAGAGTGTAAGGACAAAAAGGAGTTAGCAGGCCTTATCGTGGCTGTGGATGCTCTGGACTCTGCTCTCGGATCTCAGAAACTGTTAAAAAGGTACAGAGAGGAGGATATTTTCCTAAATTAGAAATATATTTTTTTAGAAAATAAGAAAGAATATATTATCCATTATATTTGAATTTTATGTCCATCTCAATTTATTTTAATTTATTATTATTATTTTTTTAATTTTTAATATAAAATATAATAAATAATTTAATTTTTTTAATTTTAAAATAATAATATTAAAAAATAATATTCTAATAATATTTTATCATACCAGTTCAATTCAATTCAATATTTAAATACAACTTAAATGATAAATACTATAAGATAAAAATTTAAAAAAATATTATGTTAGTTTTTTTTCTTAATGAATTGTGGTCTCATTTATCAGTATTTTTTTTAAAATTTTTAAATTTTTATTAATAATTGACATATCATGATGTATAATTATATAAGTAAAATTGGAAGAATAAATATATTTTTAATATTTTCTTTCTTAAAAAGCGTATGAAATCGTTGTTCCCTTCCAATTTTCCTACTAAGAATGGATTGAAAGAATATTAAGAATTTATACGAGTTCCATGTTAACTGAATTTTTTTAACGGATAAAATTAATTGTTTGAATGTTCACAAAAGGGAAATATCTCTTTTTTAATTTAATAATTCAAAATTCTCAATTTGTTATATGGAAAACCCAATATGTAACGGTGTAAAATTATAAATAGATGTCCATCTCATGCAATGATGCATGTCCATCCAACAAAATATCGATGCATGTCCATCCAGAACTTAAAGCATGCATTACATATGATACTCTATCACATTAATCAGTTATTAATGGACAAAATAAATCTGAATTCTCATTGGTGGGGACAGTAATCAAATACAATCCTTTTTATTTTTAATATAAAATTTATTTATTTTTTATTTGTAGGACTTGGGCGCATATCCTTGGTCCCTTGGAATTGGTCATGGGCCTACAGCTCCATTGAAGATCTTTTTGGTTGCAGACATGACCCCACCCCACACACATTTCCTCTCACTTCACATGCCTCATACATGCATGTATGTATTGTATTTACGAGGTTCACGCTTCACGCACCAATCCATCAATACGTCGATGTACATATTGCAATTAGCACGTACGTACGTATAAACGAGAAGTCTGAAGAGGAGGCGAGTGAGTGCACGGCCCGACAAGCGACTGGGAGAGGGGTCCACCAAGACAAGACATCGAGAATAGAGCCTGATGAGCTGGAGGATTACGTGGCCAGGACGTTATGATGGTGGGGGCTTCTTCGGTGGGCGATTTAACGTGCCCCCCGACTCTGCCCCGGCTCTGTGTGCGTGTTTAAGAAGGCGCACGCCTAACGTGTATTTACGCCGCTAGCTATCTAATTCTAGGATAGGATAGGACAAGATTGACCACAGCTAACGTCCTGCTGGTGCGTAATGCGCACAACCAGCGTATATTTATGGCGGAATCTTTCTATTTACATTGTGCACGTCGTATCTCTATTCCAATTCCAAGAGCATGCTGCATATTAGAATTGGCTATGTTACCTTGCATTTATTACCGGATAATAATAATAATAAACCGGGCCTAAGTCACTCTATCATTTATATTCTTACGTGGGTTTTTAATCTTGGGTTGGGTTTTTTTTTTTTTTTTTGAATAACCATCATTTCATTGATTAGTTGTTAAAGAAAACAGAGATAATACAAGAGGACCTTCATATCCACTATCCAGTCTGTTATTGACAAAGCATTCTTGCCTAGTGTATGAGCTAGTACATTTACACCTCTATATGTATGTCTAATTTTACATTCATCAAAACAAATGAATCTATCTCTATTTTCAAATATGATCAAACTAAAGTAACTGTCGTCCTCAAATTTTTGTTGAGTTGCATCTACTACTCTTTTTGAGTCATCTTTCATTACAACCTTCTTCATTCTCAAGTCAATGTCAAATCTAATAGTTGTGAATGCTGCCATTGCCTTGCTAGTTGTGGCTTAAGAACTAATGTTTTTTTTTTCTCATAGTAGCCAGGAAATTGCCTTGTTCATCTCTCACCATTATGCAAATTCCTATTTTGCAATGTTGTTTATCAATTGTTACATCCCAGTTGATTTTTGCAAAAACCTGATGGAGGTGCCATACATATGCTATCTGTTGTGTTTGAAATTGTAGGTTGAATACAAGTTGTCTGTATTGGTGAGGCTAAGTCTTGTATCATCTGTTGGTTCCTATATATCATAGAGTTAGGATCAATCGTAATGTTTTTAAAGACATTGATTCTTTTTCCACCACATGCTCCATAAAATCATAGAAAATTCTGTCATTTCCTCTTGATTCAGATTTTTGAACATGTCTTCCACTAGATTCTTGAAACTGTTGTAATGTACATTTGTTTTTGAATTTTTCTCGAACATCAGCCCAAGATGTCTGTAGGTGAGGGACACTCTCATAGTATACGCTCAATTGTTTTTGGTTCCCTTAAACAGATTGGACATGTTGAATCTTCCAAAATTCTCCTCCTGCATAGGTTAGCTTTAGTAGGTAAAATATTGAGGTAAGCTCTCCACATGAAGTTATTGGCTGCTAGGGTGATAGGTAGCTTCTAAATCTTGGTCCATTTTTATTGATGTTGAGTAGTTTGAGAGCATTTACCCTTTTGCATTCTTGAATTTATCATTGAAAATGATAACCACTCTTTACTGTGAATAACCCATTACTTAGGCATCTCCATCTTAGAGTATCTCTCGTGTTGCAATTTATAAGTGGTATCTAGCTTATGAGATCAGATTCTTCTTTAGAAAATGTTGCCTTGATTAAGTTAAGATCCTAGGTCATTGTTTCTTCTTGAATAAGATCCTCAACTTTTGCCTCTGGCCCCAAGATATTCATACCAGTTTGCAGTTTGAATGAGTTGGGTTGTGGTAGCCATTTATTCTTTCAAATTATAACTGATTTACCATCTTCAATTCTCCATGAGATACCTTCCTATAATAGTGGTCTAGCTAATAAAATACTTCTCCAAATATACAAGGGGTTGCTTTCCAACCTGGCATTGAAAAAGTTGGTATTGGGAAAGTATTTGCTTTTTAATACAATTGCTGCTAAGGAATTAAGATTTTTAAGAATCCTCCAAACTAACAAAGCTAGATTAAAGTTTTCATAGTTTCTAAACCCCAATCCCCTAGTAGCTTTTAGTCTTCTCATTTGCTGCCAATTAATCCAGCTAAACTTCCTTTCTTGATTAATCTGTCCCCACCAGTATCATTTCATCAATTTGTTAAGACTTGTAGCAATCCTTTAGGTAATTTTAAGACTCCCATAGAGTAAGTGAGAATTGCTTGTATCACTAATTTAAGTAACACTTCATTGTTTGCCTTTGATAAAAATTTTAGTTTCCAATTACTAAGTTTCCCTCTCACCTTATCCAAAATATTCTTGAATGCTTTAATTCTAGACCTCCCCATCAAAGCTGGTAATCCTAGATAGGTTTCATAGGAAATAGTAGATCTCACCCCTGCAACAGTTAGAATGTTATTTCTTGTTGAATCCCTTGTATTTTGACTAATGAATATGCTCAATTTTTCTTTGTTCATTATTTGACCGATTCATATAGGCCTAACATATAAAGTATTCCACTCCATTGTATTGATGATACCTGACATAATCATCAGCAAAGAACATATGACTTAATGTAAGTTGTCTTCTTGCCATAGATAGTCTAGAAATAACCTTTTCACTTTCTACTTTGTAAAGTAACTGATTGAGTGCTTTAGATCATATTATGAATAGATAGGGTGATCCTCTTCTAATTCCTCTTGAGGGTAAGAAATCTGGTTGAGGAGTTCCATTAATTAAGAGGGAGTAAGAAACTGTTTTAACACATCTTAGTATGAGATCTATCCATTTTTTGTCAAAACCCAATTTTTCCATTACTGCCTCTATAAAACTCCATTCCAATATATCATATGCCTTGCTCATGTCCATCTTTAAAGCCATATAACCATCTAATCCTTTCACTCTACAGTGCATCGAATGTAAAGCCTCATAAGCTACTATAACATGTCAGAATTTTGCCTCCCATGTATAAAAACACTTTGAGTTGGAGATATAATATCAGGCAAAATAGTCTTCAATCTGTTTGCTAGGACTTTGGCTATAATCTTGTGTGTAACATTACACAAGTTAATTGGACGAAATTCAAAAACTTGTGTGGGGTTTTTTATTTTGGGAATCAGAACAATATACGTATCATTAATTTATACCAAGCAACTATCATAAGTCATGACTCAAACACATTTTATCTCAATTCATCTCATGTCATCTCAACTCACTATCCAAATAGCATTTTAAAGCAATAAAGAATGAAATATAAAACATATAATGTATACAAATTTTCGTTTGTTTTCATAAACTATCTCATTTTATCTCATTTAATCATTACAAAATTTTTAAACTTCTACGTAAAATATAATAAATAATTCAATTTTTCAAATTTCAAAATAAAAATTATATTATAACAATATTTTATTTAATTTTTAACTTTTATATCATTTTATCTCATTTCATCTGTGTAAACAAGCGAGACCAGAAAAGAATGGCAACGGCTAAACTAAAAAAAATTACAAAATGTTAGGGATAAAGTTGACTGGGTCCAATCTATTGAAAACTTATCACTAGTAATAAGAGAAAAGAAAAATCCAATAGATAAGATAAAAAGAGATATGTCAAGTAGGACTTAATCAATCCAAAGAACGAAATATACCTCAATAAAAGAATGAGAGCTCTACAAACCTACCTGGCTTATCTACCGACACCACTACGCACAAGGACTCCAAGTGATTCATCGCAAGAGAGACATCATCTTCAATCTCTTGAAATCCTTAATTCCTCCATTATATATATTGATAGATAGGTGAGGGTATGAGATTTTGTAGAATCGTGATTTATATAAATCAACAAAGGATCACGACTTCTTCAACATTTTATGTATATTTTTTTTTTAATTTTTTCTCCTTCACCATTTATATTATCGTAGTAGAGAGCTTAAAAACTCGTGATAGTTTGTAAATAAATACGATGGATTTTCCCCGTCCCTTGCTTTTGGATTTGCCCTCTCTCTTAGTAGAAAGCTCAATCATACCGTTGGCATCATGTTTTTTAAAAAAAGGGACAATAGTAAATATTTGATATGAAAAATCACACAAGTTGTGATAGTTCGTTAATCCTTACCCTTTTTTTTTTTTTTAAATGAGAAGGTTTGAGTAATCAGAAAAGAGGATAAATGCCATCAAAATAATATAATATATTCGTGTTAATTTCGAAAATTGTACAATAAATCAGAACGAAAGAAATAGTCATTTATGACCCACTGAAGTGGTTTGCAGTCCTCAATAGCATTTCGGAGCTGTGGTATAGTGCCCCTACGTACATCCATAATAGTTAATAAAAAATAAATACAGGAAATATAAATAGAGATGGAGATATATAGATTTATGTGATTCAACACAAAGCTTACGTCCTCGATTCTTTTGAAGGTTCAATCTATTATAATATGAGTATTTTATAGTCTCTTATTTCTCTTTATATAGTAGAGGTCAGATACCTCTTTTATGGAGAATATAATATCTTAGAGCTCTCATTCTGATGTTGAAGATGATTTATATGTCCTTGCAATCCCCTCTCGTCTCTGAATCGCATATCCCTTTTATTGTGGTTCTGTCAGTAGTAGCTGGGGAAATCAACTTTTTGTCACTACTTCCTTACGTGTTTGACTTGCTTTTTTCATCTTTCTCCTTTTTATGTCGTCTTCTTCATTTTTCTTGACATATTTTTTCCCTACTCGTCCCTTATTTACTCCTTGACGATGGCCTTTTGGGTTGGTCTCCATATATGCCATTGAGATTTTACCCACGAACAATACATCTATCTATCTATCTATATATATATTATATACATGGAGGGAAATGGCTCCACTTGTAATAATGATCTCGGAGCCCGCTGAACATGCATGGACTTTCCATTATGAAATGGAGACTGATATGCAAGTTCATCGAATGAGAAATAAAAATGCTGTCCCAAGGGGTATGCCGTGCCGGCTTCCTATTATGAGAATTTCTCAGATGCTTAATTGGCAAGGGGATTCAAAAACTGCAGTCAACCTGTCTTATGTCCTATATAGTGCTCATATCCTGTTAGGTGGTAGGTCGTTTTGACGATGGTGTTATTAGATAATAGATAGTAAATTACGGCCCTGCTTTCTCCGCTGAACTCGATGGCTCTATTTCACTGATGTCATTTTTTCTTCCATTGAAATTTCTATAGTGAGGAAAATATTTTATAAAAATAAATTTATAAATTGACATAACTTATTGTTATTGATTAAATTTATTTTGTAATAAAAATAATTTTAAAATTTAATAATTAATCCAAAAGTATTAGAATTATTGAATATTAATTTGGTTAAACCTTTAACTCTTTAGATCATAATATTCTACCAAACTTCTAAATTCGATTTCCACAGTAGCCCACTCTATCGATACTGACTCAGTGAAAATCATTTTATTTTTGAAGGCTTCACTCATTTATCAGTATTTAATTTAACATTATGATCATAAATGGTACCAAAGTATTTTAATCTAGCCTATAGGTCACCCCTTTCATGACTTTAACTTGTGTGACATGATCCTTGCTCTAATACTAATTGTTAAAAACCTAATCATTGATTAAAAAATTCTAAAATTATTGGATACTAATTTGATTAAATTTTAACTTTCATAATTATAACAGCATAGCATATCAAGATACGTCAGTTTATAAATTTATTTTTATGAAATTTTTTTATAACTAGACTCATTTATCCTCGCATATTGATTGAGGGTGGAAAAGTAACTACGATTTTATGAATGGGCACTTCACATGTTTTTCCTTGCTCGTGTGTTATTTTGGTGCAAGACTTTTATCTTTTCCTGGTCAATGGTTACAAAGCATGAAAAATGGAAAGTGGGACAATTTCTTGATGGGTGGGTATGATACATTTGACATCTGGGTAGGAGCCATCAAGCTAGAAAAAGATCAATGAGGACAACGTGCTAATACCAATTATTAGGCTCGTATTTCATTTTCATTAAACTATATTAATAAAATATTATATATTAATCGTTGAATTATTTATAGAAGATAAGAATTGATCCAAGAATTATTAATACTGTCATATAAATATAATGAAATTGTGGAAATTACAGATACTGCCATATCGATTCAATGAGATTGAATTTGAAGCGATTAAAATGTGTAATATATATCATTTGATTCGCCATATCAGCCACGCCACACCTGTGTGGTATTTTGTTTTTCTTTGTTTAGAATTCCTTTTGTGTGGTATTTGTAACGCAAATAGTTTTGAAATGCAGACATGTCATATTGTTAATAAAAAAAAAAAATTATATTTTTAAGTTTGTGTATATCTCATACTTACTAAAATGTTTATACCATATCATTTAATTTATAAGATAAATTTCAAATTTCAAATTTTACAAATCAGATATTGATATTTAAGTGATATGGACGATATGCTCTAAACACCAACTTGAAAATAGAAATAATCATTAATATAAGTACAGTTTGGATAGTGAGATGAGATAAGATGATTTTAGATAAAAGTTAAAAGTTGAATAAAATATTATTTTTTAATATTATTATTATTTTAAAATTTGAAAAAATTAAATTATTTATTATATTTTATATAAAAAATTTAAAAAATTATAATAATAAAATGTGATAAAATAAGATAAAATAAGACACTTTCATATACCATGGTCCATAATCATGTTTTGTCGACGAAAATATCGTGTCTTTTTTAAACTCGGAGAGTATTATTTCTCTGTCCGTCTCCGCTAGGCCCAGATCTTAGAGAAATCCATGACATTGGGCCTCATCCATTCGGCGGTTGCACCAGGTCTTTGAATTGTCATACTTTCCATTCTCTTGGGGCACTAGCATTTCCTTCCACCGAATAGCGTTTCCCTTCTCTCCTTCCTTTACTCGTTGGCAGCAGCAGCAGCAGCAGATCGAACAATTCGCCTTGATCGGCGTAACGCAGCGTTTCGTCCACACTATCGTCGTTTTCACGAGGTGTGCTTATATTTTCTTGTATCTCTTAAATCATTTCTATCCATGTATGTAATATCTACGAACTAGTTTATTAGGGTTTTTCGGTCCGATTCGGCCGATCACTTGTATAAAGCCTTTTGGCCAATGGTTGAAATTGTATTGGTTCGTATTCTTGCGGAAGGAGATTGCTCGCTTGCTTATATCCAATCCCAGTTAGTGAAATCCGGGATCTAACACAACGGTTTCTTATTTTCTGATTATCAGATCTGCATTTAGGAGTTTTTAACAAATTAACCCACCCGTAGAGTTCAAGTGGTAAGGGCGAACTTGTGTGCATGAGCCCCATGTCCCAGGTTCAACTCCCCTTGAGATCAAACTGCGATTTAAATTGGAGTTTAGATTCCAATTGTGTTAGTCTCTCCGGGAGTTTAGATTCTATGGGTGAGGCCTAAGGGCTCTGCCTTGGGGTGGTTTCCGTCATTTAAAAAAAAAAATGTTTTTAACAAATTATACCCTATTTTAAATCCTTTTTTGTTTTTTAATAGCTGAGAAAATATAGGAAATAGAAGAGAAACTGAAAATCTGAGATAGCGAGATTCGCATGTCTATAGTTTGGTAGCTTAGAAACAAGTGATAGCTCATGAAATTCACTTAGTCATCGGCCTTTTGAATTTTCATTTGTTTATATAGAGATACTTACTTATAAAAAAAAATATAGAGATACTTCACCCTTTTTTTTTTTCCTTGTACATTCGGGGCAGCAAAACATTGGGTATGTTAAAAAATTGTAGATCATCTATTTTTTTATGAGGATTTGGATTATTTTGCAAACAGTTGAAGGATGGATAGAGATACTAAATCCAGTGACCCTTTTTCTTGAAGCAGTGGATAATCACACAGAAAAATGCCTTCACAAAAGATTGAAACTGGTCATCAAGATGTGGTGCACGATGTTGCTATGGACTACTATGGTAAGCGTGTTGCCACGGCCTCGTCTGACCATTCCATTAAGATTATTGGGTCAGTAATGCAGCCTCTCAACATCTTGCAACCTTAACCGGCCATCAAGGACCTGTTTGGCAGGTAGCCTGGGCTCACCCAAAATTCGGGTCTTTACTTGCTTCGTGTTCTTATGATGGGCGTGTGACAATATGGAAGGAGGGTAACCAGAACGAGTGGACCCAAGCCCATGTCTTTGATGACCACAAGTCTTCTGTCAATTCTATTGCTTGGGCACCTCATGAAGTGGGTCTTTGTTTAGCATGTGGTTCCTCTGATGGAAACATCTCGGTTTTCACTGCAAGACCAGATGGTGGTTGGGACACCTCAAGGATAGACCAAGCTCACCCAGTTGGTGTAACTTCTGTCTCATGGGCTCCCTCAACAGCGCCTGGTGCTCTTGTCGGTTCCGGCTTGCTTGATCCTGTTCAGAAACTCTGCTCTGGTGGTTGTGATAATACTGTGAAGGTGTGGAAGCTCTATAATGGGAATTGGAAGATGGATTGCTTTCCAGCTCTTCAGATGCATACAGATTGGGTTCGTGATGTCGCCTGGGCACCCAACTTGGGACTTCCAAAATCTACAATTGCAAGTGCCTCACAGGATGGCAAAGTCATCATATGGACTGTGGCCAAGGAGGGGATCAATGGGAAGGCAAGGTTTTGAATGATTTTAAGACTCCTGTCTGGAGGGTCTCCTGGTCGCTGACAGGAAACATATTGGCCGTGGCTGATGGAAACAACAATGTGACATTGTGGAAGGAGGCGGTAGATGGGGAATGGCAACAGGTGACTACAGTTGAGCCATAATATCCATATTTTGATACCTATGCGCTCAAAAGTAGTGGATTCCATTCTGAATGTTTTTCTTTTACATGTTGTAGGTGTTTTTGTTTCTTTACATTATGATTTATGTTAGAACTTTTGCTGACATTGTTCAATGTTTTACACATATACATTTGAAAAAGAAAACACTGTTGAAAGTTTCAAACTGCGATATGTGATAAAAAAGCCTAGACTCTCAGGATTGAAGCGTAGCTTCTAGTTTGTTGGGAACTCTCTTGAAATTAGTAAAAATAATGCTAGTCCCACTGCCCCCAACGCCAACTCGCCAGGAGCTATTGTTCACATTTTTTTTTTGTTTTTTACTTTAATAATGTTATGAATTTTTTTTTAAATAATTAAAAGTGTTAAAAAAATACATATAAAAAAAAGCAAAAAAAAAAAAAAAAAAAAAACCAAAATTACTAGCGGTAGCTCCAAGGAAGCTACTAGCGGTGGTTGTAGTACCTTGTTTTTCTGTAATCTTTTAAGGATAATGATATTCTCATCATTGATTTTTATTGCTTGGTGTTATTGTTTGAATTTTTTATTTTTTTTGCTTAATGATTAAGGAATTATTTTTTTAATAGTATTGCGATTTTTTTTTTAAATATTTAGAAGTGTTAACAAATACACGTAAAAAAAAAACAAAAAAAAAAAAAGACAAATTATAGCTAATGGTAGGTCTCAATGGGAGCTGGGAGCGATGGACATAGCATCGTCGAATTAGTAATGGTGGATTTCTAATGTCGGTTTCAAAATATCCTTCAGTCTATTAGCAATGCTTTTACATAATCTATATTGATGACTGCAACTTTCTGCTGGTTAATAAATATATAAATATATATATATATATATAAAAGCATGCATTCTAATATTTTATATGATTCGGCACACCCACATGTAGATAGCCCAAGTGGTAAGGGTGAACCTGTGTGCATGAGCCCCATGTCACATGTTCGATTTTTCTTGTGATCAAACTACGATTTAAATGAGAGATCATAGTGATGAATTGTTGTGCTAGTCTTTCCAAGAGTTTAGGTTCCATGGTGAGTCCTTGAGTCCCAAGGACACTAAGGTGATTCTCCCATCATGAAAAAAGTAATATATATATATATATATATATATATATATATATATATATATATATGATTCGGCAGAGAAACCACCCTGACTCCCAATCCTCCATTCACCCTTTATCACTTCAGGGAAAACTTATAAGTGCTTTTGGTATGATTCAGCCTATGATGATTGTCCTATGTGTTGACAGCAATTAGCACGCTTCTTTTCGGCTTTATCATTGTCAAGGAACAAGCTTCTTTTTTTTTTTTTCCTCCAAACAAACAAATATATGATTGAGATAAGGAAAACAAGATACATATGAGGAGGGTGTGGAGTTCTCCAACAAACATCCTATTACAACAATCACTGAGTAAAGTGAAAACAAAAGAAAAAATCAGGTTTTAGGATTAAATACTTGCTCCCCATCCATACACTACAAAGAGGGCGCTGACCGTTTTTTTTTCCTGATCATTTCTTTGAATAATAATTACATTAATACAACGCAAATAATAGGAAATTCGATCCTCAAACACGGAGGAAAAACCTGCACGTGCGTGATCTTGGAATATGAAGTTGCATGGATTTGTCCAAATCCATCATGGACTCGATCCGTGGACCAAAATATAAGGTGAGTTTGAGTTATTTATTTATTTTTTAAAAAGGTTGGGTGCCAATGTGCCGTCGTCCTAACTTCGCTTGCACGTGCTATCACGTTGGTTTTAGACATGCTTGGCACGCACGTGTGAGGGGGCACAAAAGGAAAGTGACAAAACGGTCAATGGATTCGTGCCACGTGGAATTGACAAGCCCAATGGGCAATAATGGGTTGGCTTTTGTACCGAACCTTGAAGAACTCTCTCACATGCATCGCTGACACCACCTCCACCTTTGTCACGTGGTCCTTGGACTCCTCCTTTTGCACAAAAAAAAAAAAAAAAAAAAAAAAAAAAAAGAAGGAATATTAATTTTTAAGCAAATAAAGTAAACTAAAAGGGAAAAAACAAAAAGAGAGAAATTATTTAAGCGAATTTACTAAATTGCAAAGAATTTCACCGCACAGTTAACTGTAATCAATTATTAGCAATGTTAATTTGACATGGGGATCGGTGTGACTAAATAACGATTAACGTTGTCCCTTTTTTATTTAAAAAAATAAAAACAAAAATAGATTTTACTTGGCAGGTAAAGAAAAAAAAGTGAAAATCATTGGATGCAGCCACGTGGATAACATCATGGCCGTTATTTTTCTGATTTAGTTGAGCTGTAACCATCGTGCTTAAACGTGGGTGGCCAATATAATAACAGGTAATGATGGGGCAATAGGGGTAGAAAGTAGGATTAGTTAGGCTTAAAATATTGAAATTTCAGATGGAGATGTTTTTAAATAATGGGAAAGCACAGGCCCCGAGCCAAAAATTAAATTAAATTAAAATAAATAGGAGCAGAGGAATCCGGCTGTAATGCTGGACATTATTGGAGGAGTCACAGCGACAAAACCTGCAGGAGATCGATTCTTATGGGGTAAATTTTGAACATTCATATGTTCTTTCTTAATCTTAACTCATTAATTAATATATTGATTGCCCTTAATTCTTTTTTTTATTTAAAAACTATTTTCACTCGGTAACGGCCACCTCCAAAAGAGCCTGATTCAATGAGTCGACCTGTCCACAAGTTATTCAATATTTGCGTCGTTTTTGTACCTTGTATCATACATTGTGCATCCAATTTGGTTTGCCATTCAAAAAATGGCACCTAAAATATTAACTTCTTTCCCCTCCCCCCTTTTTTTTTTGACAAATAAGTAAACTTAGTATCTCCAAATTATCATCAATTTTGTATCCGGTCACTATTAAGGTCGTGTTTCATAGCTACGCACTCCCGATTTCATGTAACTAAAGAGTAAGGTGGATTGGGGGGGTTTGATGGTGCGCCTCCTATGCCTACGTCAATACTGATAAGAATCTTCTTAGAGCTAAATTATTCAAGAGTTTTATTAGCGTACTTGAATTCTTTAAATAAAACTTTTGACTTCTTAGGATCATCTGAATTAACTATTTTGTCCAATATTTGAAATTTGAATCTCGGGACATTTGGGCTAATTACTCATTTTAAATGAATGAACATCCCAAATGTCCTATCATAAACGGATGAGCGTTCGTATCTTTAACAAACTGGTATGAGCTCTATCAGATTAGAGAAGTTTGAGTTTTGAGTGGAGTGATTCGTTGGGCCACTATAACCCAGGCCCATTGTAGCACTCCGCAAGCCCTTAAGTGTGACTTCTCTACTTTAGTGTGATAAAAATAGCATCATACTTGATGAAAATTAGACATGAGTAATCTAGACGGTAAGCGTTGATTTAAATTGAATTTGAGCCATAGCTTAAACTCCAATTTCACTATAAAATTCAAGTAACAAATAGTAACTCCAATTTGAGTCATGGCTGATTGTAATTGGCACTCAATTATCAAACAAAATATCTTCATTCATCTTGATCGTCACAATTAGATATGCTATTATTTTTGAAAACCAGAGTGCAACATATTAATTCTAATAATCTAAGATATAAATACAAAATCTCTAAACTCTAAAGTGCTTTTTTATTAAAAACATTAGCATATAAAAAATGAACCCGGACCGTTCTATGATTCTATCCTAATTACTTGAACACCCTTTGGAACCAAATCTAAATACGTGTAGAAAATGCAGAGGACATATTGCCAATAAATATCCACTTAATCATCGAAAATAAATTCATAAAAAGTAAAAAGTACTGCATGGTAATTCAAATAATTTAATTTGGAAATATATATAGTTTTTAGTTTTTACTACCAGTTTTTCATGATAAAAAAACAGTTAAATTTATTTAATTAATAATAATAATAATAATAATAATAATAATAACTTTACAGACCTTGCAAGTCACCTCTCCATTATTTATTTAATTCGTACCTCTCTGCAGCTGCATGTAAGAAGATGCTCCAATTTTATCAAATTTGCACACATACCCCTCTCTTTCCTCCTCAAAACCCCACCGCCTGCGTTCTCGCTTTCTCAGACACGACCTCTCGGCTCTCAGACACAAATATCTATCTCTCTCTCTCTCTCTCTCATACAAATATTTAGAACGATGGAAGTGCCAGAGCTATTTATGGGAGGCTGCTTCAGCGCGGGAGCCTCCCCATTCTCGCCGGAAAAAACAGAAGCCAGGAGACCACTTCACCGTTGACGACCTCCTGGACTTTTCCAACGAAGACGCCGTGATGACCGACGGTCTCTTCGACAATGTCACTGGGAATTCTAACGATTCTACCATCGTAACCGCTGTCGACAGCTGCAATTCAGCTAAGGGACCTCAGTTGATCTACGGCAACATTAGCTCCCGGAGTTTTGGTGATTCTCAGTACTCCAGCGAACTCTGCGTTCCGGTAATTCATCGTGTCACGCAGTAGAACAAAATTGAATTATTCTACCAGTCCTAGCGCTCTTCCGATTTTTAGTTCACGTGCTTAAGCTTTCAACCAATTTGATCAGAGTTAACTCCACTATTTTCCCGCAGATTGTTCTGTTAACCTCAAAATATTTTTCTAATTTATTCATAACTTCTTGTCATCGACTCATCGTTACGGTTCTGGTATTCAGTTTCCAAAGGTCAAGACTGCGTTTCCAAAGTGGAATTTCTATATTTTAAAAAAGTTCTCATTTTCTTCTTAAATGAATTTGAGAAAATCTTATGAAAAAAAACTTATATAAAATTAAAAATTAAAAATTAAAAATAATCATATAAATAAAAATATAAATACACGTAGCATCACTCAAATAAAAATGTATTGCATTCTCGTTCGAGCAAAATTCAGTTTTCTGCGTTAAGTGCATGAGATTGTTCAAGTACGAATCAAGTATGTTATTCTTATAATGGATATTAATTTCGGTTTTGGTGCTTTTTGTATTATTACAGCACGAGGAGTTGGCAGAGCTGGAATGGCTATCGAACTTTGTGGATGACTCGTTCTCTGCCCAACATGACCTCCAAGCCTTCCACTTCCTTTCAGGTCTCACTACCATCGCCACGAAACCTCAGACGCCCGAAGCTTCCTCCTCCTCCGAAACGCTTCCTCCCCGAACCGCCCCCTTTTTCCAGCCCGAAACTCCACTCCCCGGTAAGGCCCGAAGCAAGCGCTCACGCGCACCCCCTTGCGACTGGTCCACGCGCCTCCTCCACCTCACCAACCCATCCGAACTTGACACGCCAAACCAAAAACCACCAACCCCTGATTCCCCACATCCGACGCCGTCTAATGAAAAGGAGACAAACAAACAAAACGAGCCGGACTTCTCTTCGGGACGCAAGTGTGTACACTGTGCGTCAGAAAAGACCCCGCAGTGGCGGACTGGGCCCATGGGACCCAAAACCCTTTGTAACGCTTGTGGAGTCCGGTATAAATCGGGTCGGCTAGTGCCCGAGTATCGGCCCGCCGCCAGTCCAACTTTTATTTCGGCAAAGCACTCCAATTCGCATCGGAAGGTATTGGAATTGAGGAGGCAGAAAGAGTTGCAAAGAGCTCAGCACCAACAGTTTTTTAGCCGAAGTTCAATTTTTGGTGTTCCCAACGGTAGTCATGATGATTACTTGATCCATCATTATAGTGGGCCCGATTTTAGGCATTTGATCTAGCGTGGTTAATTTAATTTTTACAACTTTGAAGTAACATCTAGTTTTTTTTTGTTTTTTTGTTTTGCCAAGAGAAAAAAAAAAATTAGAAAATAAAAAAATGCGGGGAGGTTGGCAGAAAGTGTTCATTTCGTTGTAGAATTCAAAACCGTTTTTGAATTTGCTTATTTGGGCGAATTTTGACAAATTTCGAATCAAATGATTCCTTCCTATATATGTTTTACATTTTCTAGATAGAAATATCGGTGGAAATTGGAGAGTAAATTTTTTATATAAATTTCAGATTTACTTATTTATTTTAAAAATCTCAAATTTTACACATCTGTAAAATGTTACTTATAAAAGAAGAAAAAAAAGTAAGAAAGAAATGTAAAATAGTAATGGAAAATGCTACTTTAAGGCTGTTTAATAATCATGGCTGATGAGAACGCTTTTAATCATG
Organism: Juglans microcarpa x Juglans regia; assembly: GCF_004785595.1. Classification (NCBI taxonomy): domain Eukaryota; kingdom Viridiplantae; phylum Streptophyta; class Magnoliopsida; order Fagales; family Juglandaceae; genus Juglans; species Juglans microcarpa x Juglans regia. The sequence goes on from NC_054595.1 coordinate 25,715,005, forward strand.
AATGAAGAGGACCAAACGCTGGGGGGTGATGAAAGCTAGGGAACAAAACGAAATCGAGCAGAGGGAAGAACATGGGTTTCAGTGCCCATAAAATAAAATCGAGTTGGATTTTATGCTTTTTAGGTAACTCAAATCATAAATCGTCTTCTGTACGTACCATCCACCTGAAAGTGCGTTAAATAATATTCATGACACCAATGTGAGGGGAGAGATCGAGAGGGAAAGAAAGAGAGCCAATTAAATTTTATTTTTTTTAAAAAAAAGGTAAATGGTATACATAGGGTCATGTGATGTGGGGGAGTGATAAATAAAGAAAAGGGATTTAATTAATTAATTGGATTAATTAATGTTTTGAGGGTGACATGGTCACACAAAACTGTCCACTCATTCCTAGACATTTGATATTCCATGGGGTCCACTCTTATATTATGTAGTTACCTAGTCATTTCGATTATATCCTTTCTGCTAGGTTGTGAATCAAACCAGGGCGATCATAGTCAGTCAAGTTTTATATTATTGCAAAATCTGATTGTTTTAGCTAGTACTGTTTATATACTCGTGTATGGTTTTGCAATCTCTTAATTTTACGTGGTTGTTTTTCCTTGCTCAAAACCGAATTCTAATGGTGTATGCCTTTTTTGGGTCTTACGCGAAATGGCAGCTTTTCAATTGGACTGTGTACAAAATGGAAATTAATTACCTATTCTGAAATTGAAAAGAGTCGACGAAAATATTTAATTAAGAAAGAAAAAGGAGTTGATCGCGGATTGAGATGGTTATTAAGGAAATATACAACCGTGAAATATAAAAATATCGTATAATTGTTTTGAAAAAGAGTGTAGTTCACTATTAAAAAATTATTTTTTTCATGTGAATCTTCATATTTTATTCATTTTTTTCAAAACAATTACGCGACGGTTGCATAATTCATGGTTGTAAATATATTTTCTCTTAAGAATATTGTTACTAAATTAAAAACTAAGCTTTAGTTATAATTAATTAATAGAGTGATGTGGCAATATTATATGAATCTTCCACTAATAATCTAATTAGGTGCCTTATTAGTAAATAAATTAAAATTAAAATAATAAATAAATAAAAAGATAAACGTGAAAACAATATATTCAAATGGCCCTTTTAAGGACTACGGTGCATGGTAGCAAGTTGGTAAAGGTTAGGGGATTGTTCTTCCCTCTCTTGTCTAAGGTCAAGGTGTGAAACGACTTGTCTTAATAAAATTTAAGAACCAAAGTCTTGGAAACTTTTGCATGCTGGCATCTTAGTGGGATTGTGGTGACGGGCTAGCTCCATTCGGGATCAGTAACTATAGCTCAAACTGAATATGTCACAATGAGTGGGGGCCTTTATGGTCACGTTTAGAGGAGGAAGCTACTCTGGCTGCCCCTTCCTACTCTTTGAAAAAAGAAATGACCCTTTAGGGTGGCCGACCACCCAAAGGGCGCTGTACGTTTCGCCACTCCAATATATATGAGATAAGAGATAGTTGGGACACCTTAGTTGGCTAATTGTTATATTTTGAATTATTTATATAAATACAATCCGAGTAGTAAATTAGAATTAAACTGCGAATGCAAAACTTTAACTGTATTTCTCTTGGTACTACTTCATGCAAACGTACGCAGCAATACAGCTAGCGTACAATACTTCAAATTAAAGGGAAAGTACGTACGTACGCAGAAGGATAATCATGTATGTACATTAATGTTGTTGGTGTGCTGTAATATGCATGGGAGCAGAGTGTATATGCAGCACATGTGATACGAGCTATATAGGCATGCATGCATCATGTGGATGATGGAAGCTAGCACATGCACTACTACGTAACGGCTATTATTATTATTATTATTATTATTCTCGTATATGTTTCGGAAAATGTATCCAAAATTTGACAATAATGTCATTGCTAGCTGTTGGTTGTCTAGGGATTATTAATTCCCATGTTATTTGATAAGAAGATGAGATGGGTCTTGTCCCCTCCCACCACCCTTTGTGTTGACTACGACTTCCTGCATCTCTTGAATCATCATGGTTTCTCGTTTGGTTGCCTCTATATATATATATATATATATATTGTGGTATATACGTACTTTGCAGCGTAATTAATTGAAGAAAAATTTCGAATTTGAGAGATATGAGAGTGAGGATGATGCATTAATTTTGCCATATAATATTTGATGGGCCATGGTGGGCCCATATGGGTAGATATGTAATGATCCTAAAGCAGCAGGCCAGTACTACTGATTTTGTATATTCCAAACTTATTTGATAGACATGACATATATAGTCAGCTCAGTAGTACTGAACCTCCCAATCAGGTCCATATAGATATATATATATATATATATACTCGCCAGCTTTAGCTGATCTCACCAATCAGAATGATATAAACAACGTCTATCAAGGTTGCTGTTTCACCAAATCTACAGCTAATATTATAAATGTTGTTCCTCGATCCTACCCTGAAAAAGATTTCAATCCGTGATTGTGTACGTACGTAGTTGCTTTTGCAGTTTAAAGTAGAAGTGACATGAATGAGATTTGTACAGAGATATTGCACGGGATGCGAATGAATGAGCTAGGCAGAGTACTTGAGCAAAATGCTCTATTCATATAACCTCTAGCTAGCTAGCTTCTCCATGCATGCACTTAAAAGTCAAGTGATTCGATCCGTGACCAAAATATATAAAATCATGTCATTAATTGCCTGTTCGTTGTGGCTATATATATATATATATATATATATACACACACACACACATAGACAAATCTATGAATTAGTTGAATTAAGGCAGTGACAATAACAGTAGTAAGAGTACTGGCAACCTGCACTTGCTACCCAATTATTCTTTTTATTAAGAGCTTGGGTTTCTGTGCTATATATGGCTAACAACATCCGTTGCTCCATTGAAATGGAGCCCAAGACCTTGAATCAACTGCAACTTAACCACGCCAGGGTACGTAAAATATCACTTTTTAAAAATAAAATAAAATAAAATAAACTTTCATCTCAATTCTTATTACGTTAGACAATATCGTCTTGATTTGAATAATGTACTTGATGATCTGACACCAGCCTTTTGCCATTTTGTACTGCAGGAAGTGGCTGCAGATGTTGTTCAAAGGATGGAACCAAATGAAGCATCCGCCCTATTCACTGATCAGGTGCGCTTTAATGAGGTCTGAATGAAGTCCAAGCAAACTACTATATTAATGCTTCCAAGTGTTATTCTAACTTTGTAACCGTGCTAACATGCTTGCATGCATGCTGATGCTTATGTCAATGTATATAGGAATCGAGGCCATTGATTCCAGTAAATTATCATGATCAGGCAGAGAGAAAAACGGGAGGGGAAAAGCAGCAGCTTCATGATCAGCCTGTTGGGGGCAAGGAGATGAAGGTTCACATCATTGGAAGATCTTGCCTGTGCGCCTGCACTACAGAAAATGATGCAGAATCCCCGGATTAAGTGAGGCTGAGGGCCACCCCTCACCGCCCCCTTTTTTTTTTTGAAACTTCTTGTTATATATGTTGTTTGGTGCTCATGATCATCATTCTTATAATGTATATACAATAATCATATGGAAAGATTATCATAATTCGCAATAAAACTATTTCATTATCCCATGGCAATTTTCCTGCATGAGAGGTGTCTAGTACTGCTGCATGCGCACCATAAGTATCAGTTCATTTCGATCGAGAGGTAGAAGCTGCAAATTAAATTAAATTAATTTTCTTGTGATAAGGTACTAATCAAGTCATTATGGGGGAACCTTAATACCTTATAAGGGTTGATGAATAATGCTATATCATCTCAATAAGCTTCGATTCGGTATCTCTGTCTGTTTCCAATGATCATCTCCGACTGCATGTATACATGCTAGAAACTGGGATGGCAATGGGTTGTTCAAAAGAATTTGACCATTTTTTATTTAGTTCATGCAAACACGGAAGATGGAATTGTCATGATCAGATTATAAGGCAATTAGGATCGAGCAGTTGGCAGTGATGAATCTCACGTCTATTAATATGCTGAGTGGAAACAATCCATCCTTTTCTAGGCATGTGAAAACGAACATAACCTGAAAAGATTTTGTTTTTTCCCAAAAAAGATTACAAGGGGACAAAAGTAACCTTAATGGTAGCGAACAGCTGAAGACCAAAATGTAAGAGGACGTTGGGTATTTACGTCATCTCGGACATACTCTTTATAAATATCGAAGATCAAATTTTAATTGGATTGAGGTTTGGGATTTCAGAAACCTGAAACCCCAATCGATCTATCAGAGCTCAGTCCTCCAGTCTGGCCAGGTACTCTCTCTCTCTCATTTCTGTTCGGTTGCCGAGAAAACGGGAGACGCGAATTTAAACGTGAATTTGGATTCCTTTTATTGCAATTCTGAACTTCCGAAGTTTCACTAGCCTTAATTAGTATACATGATTTCGTTTATTTGAGGTGATTTGTCATTCATTTATTGGTTTTCCTGGCGACCAAACAGAGGACAAAAGTTGTAGATTATAAATTTATTTTGCTCTGATAATGAGTCCTCTGCTTAGCTACTGAGTGGAGTGTTCTTAGGTTCTAAATTGCTAATCTTGTTTTTTATTCGTTCTTTTAGCTACCAAACAGAGGGATTTCTTAAATTTTCTATAGGCTTATATTCTGCAGTTCAACTTCTGTGCATTATTGAGGGATTTTAGCTTCAAGAGCCTGGCTTTGCGCATCTAATACTTAGCTACTTTCACAAACCACAGGTATCTTAAGGTCTATTCTTTTTATATGCTTATTGCTTGGTTTTTATTGCACTCGCTATGGTTTCTGAAAAAATAAAATAAAATAAATGCTAATGGCAATTTGGTTAGTTGTAGTTAGTTTGTTCTCTGCCACTTCATGCAAAATAAACGGATCAATTGCCAAGAAATGTTGCTTTATTTGAGAATTTTTTAGTGAAGATTTCAATTAGTTATCAGTGAAGTTTAGCCGTATAAGCTGTATTTTCTTAGACGGTTTTTCACCTCTTTCAACAAATCTTCGAGCAGTCCTTGTTCAATTTATGGTATGCCTTATTGCTGAGAAAATGCTGAAATGAAAAGAAAATAGATTATTTGATAGTATCTATTTTTATTCTGAGAATGGACTTCATAATTCTCTAATTTTGACCCATTTGACCTGTGGAATGAACTACGCCACTGAATTTTACTGAAAACTTTATTTTGTACTACTTGAATATGTTCCTCTTAGTAATTTCTTGGAAACTAAACAGTGGGTAATAAGTTCATTATCAGTTTGCAGATAGTGTGTTTCAATTTAAAATATCCTAAGATGAGCACCACAGTACAGAAAACTCCCAGATCTGGGAGACAGTCATTGTTTTTCCAAGATTTGGCATCTCCTGTTTCTGCCAGGAGAGGGAAGTTTTCAAGTCCAGGCCAGGCAGCTGCAGTATCTGCTCTATGGCGTGAGAACTTTGCCGGGTCAGATCTTCCGCCTCCTCCTGTTTACACCTTGGAAGACCGCTCAGATTTTTCTCCTGAATCTGGGATTCCAAATTACCCAATGTCTCCAGAAGTCAAATCGGACCCCAGAACTCCGATCCAAAGTTCTGGTCAGAATTTTTTGACTTCAGGGAAAACCAAATCAGAGACAAGCACTTCTTATGCCCTGACGGGTCCACAGCAAAACCAACAGAGTTCTGCTGGTTTGAGTTGGTGGTCATCTGCAAAGAGTGGTAGAGAGCAAGATGAGAAAGGAAAGAGTTCACCTGTTGAGGGTGTGGTTCAGCCTGGTGCTTTGATCACACTTCCGCCGCCAAGGGAAGTTGCAAGACCGGAGATGCAGAGGAGTTGCTCACCCACATGGAATCTCAATGTGGAAGAATGGGTTACCGTTTATGGGTATATTTTTAACCTTTCTTTTCTTTTTTATTTTAATGATTATGCCTATATATTATTTGTCTTTAATCTTTCCTCATCCCTGCTCTGCTCAAGGCTCTTCAAAGGGTGGTATCAATGGAAAGTTTTAGGAAACATTGCTTTGCAGTGTTGGAAGTTTGACACGTTGGAATATAAAAAAAGTTTGACATTATTCATACTGTGAGCATTGCTTCTTATGGGAGATTTACATTTATTGTTTGCCAAACCTTCTTGTGAAGATTGTGATTACTGAGTTATGTGCCTACACTTTGTTTATTGAATACTTTATATCTTGTGCAATAAATTACATAAGGAGATCCAATTATGGCATAATTATTATGCATTACAAGCACTTGTAGGATGGTTCTCTGCAACGCTATTTAAGTTATAGGGGTAACACAAGTGCTTTTGTCTTCTTCTTCTTCTTCTTTTTTTAAATGGGCAACCAATTGAAATTTGTATATATGGTGTTCTCTTCTTTATCTTATACAGTATTTTTCATGCTGTTGATCTTATATTAAGTAGCCGCCTTGTCTTAAAGTGAATGGAAATAGGCTGATGGGGTTTATATATCTCTACCCCAGGCAATAGAAGGCTTGAATAGTTGTGGTCTCAAAATGAAGGTGAAGGACATGGATATAGGGTTATGAGCTGGATGTTGGTGAATAAACATTTTGGTGGTAAGTGGCTCATTAGTTGACTGACTATTTGATGCTCATTGAAGCATCTTTGGGGCTTCTAATTTCCGTATACATAATAGAGTAGTTTAAAGGTTGAAGATCCCTTATGGTGTTTTCCAGCTTTGAAACATAAGGTTCTACAGCTTGAAGCTTCTAGGTCTGCATAGATGCATCTTACTTGAGTCATAAACTCTTTGAAGCTTTATTTGTCATATTCCTTAGTAATCAACCATGTAAATATACGAAATGTGCTTATTTATTCATTTATGATATTGTAGTTTTATAATACTGTTTCTTTTTCCTTTTCCAGGTTTTCCCCAGCTGATACAAACCTAGTATTGAGGGAGTTTGAAAAGTGTGGTGTGATTTTGAAACATGTTCCCGGTCCAAGATATGCCAACTGGATGCACATTCTGTATCAGGTTTGTTTGGTTCTTTGTTTGGTTTTTTGTGTTTTTTCCTGTCATTGCAAGTTGGATAGATGTGGTAATAAAACACCAGCAATCTCTTTATTCCATCTTTTTCTTTGGGCCTTTGACGTTACTATTACGCTGTAAATTTGAAAAGCCTTCTTGTCCGTCCTACTGATTAGAAGTGTATGCCAAATTGAGACTTGAACTCAGAAGATGATAGCTGCTTCATAATTGTTTTGTCTTGACCCATTTGTGGCCTTCTCCTATTCTTTCTGATGTTTGGAGTTTGGACAAAGTATGTACTGATTTTGTTGTTTTTGTCGGTGCAGAATCAATTTGATGCTCAGAAGGCTCTCAGCAAAAATGGCATGCAAATTAATGGGGTACTAATTGTTGGTGTCAAGACATTGGATCCGATGCAACGCCAGGCTTTGGATGAAAGGCTTAGCAATCAGGGACTCATGACCTTACCACCTACTTCACCATCCTCAAAATCCTTGGACCTGAACACATCAAAGGCCCTTACTCGTCCTTACCATCTTCAAAATGGCAATACCAGTGCACGGCAGTGCAGAGGGGCCATTGCTTCCCCAACAAAATCTTTGGCCTCCAAAATCATGGATTTGATGTTTGGAGTTTAGGCGGGCCAACAGTCTTTTAGCCATTTATGTGCAACGTCGCAGGTAATTTAACATACAGAATAGAGTTTTAGCACTTGTAAGCTTGAAGCACTTTTTTTTTTAGTCCCTCCCATCGAGAAATGTTTGGTTTTTTGTTGAAATGGTGCAAGATTGAAAGTACCATTTAGTTCGAGGTTGATATCCGACTTATGCCATCTGGAAAGTTGTAATGTGAAAGCAACAAGATGCCTTAGCATGTGAATATCTGAGGTTGATTTATGTGTTTGTGTATCTTCCTACCAATGTAGTAGGTTGTTGAATTGTACAGGCAAAGGGACAATGAAATATAACATAGGAAATATTTGTTTGAAATTTAGCTCGTAAAATGAAAAGCTTATTAAGGAAAATATTATTTACAACTAAATTATAGATTAAAAAAATTATACATCTTTTTCCTCACATTAAATACATCTCAGATTCAGAATTTCTGACGCCTGATGACACCACCAAATGTTGACGAGAGTAAGTTGTCTTCTGAATATGTTCATAGTAATGTTTTCGAGAAATAAGAAAGTCTTGATTAGCATTAAAATAAGATATCATTTGTCATGAAATGCCGATGCTTTATTCTAATTTTGAATGGCAATTCACGTGGAACACTATCTTTTCTGTGTGAAACAAGAAATTATGATAAGGAGGGGTTGTGATTCATAGATGAGTTTAGATGTTTTGTGAATAATAGAATAAAAGTTGAATTATTTATTATATTTTGTGCGAGAATTTAGAAAAGTTATTTTGTGATTTGAAAAAGTTGAATTGTTTATTATATTTTGTGTGAGAATTTGAAAAAGTTGTAATGATGAAATGAGATAAGTTGGAATGAATTGATGTGAGTTTTGAATGTAAACGAAACATTAACAAATTAACTCAACTCCAAAAAAAAAAAAAAAAGAAGAAGAAAAAGAAAACTGAACTAAACCAAACCAAACAAAGCATCAATTCCATGACACTGTTCACTCACGGGCTTTTATCACATAGAGGCACGGACACCTTGACACTTTGATTAATCAATTAATAATGATAAACGTGAAATCAAAACAAACCCCAAATCTTGGTTTATTGTTTGCAGTATTTATCGCTTTCACTTAATGGTAGTAAAAATAGGTATTTATATTCAATTTAATACTTTTTTTTTAGAGTTATGAATTTCATGTCATGGGAGTGTGTATGTATGTCCACAATACTCCTTCCTTGGCTGTTCTAAAAATAGGTTTGCAAGGTGTGATATTGAATCATTGTTATAAAGAATTTGAATGTATTTTCTTTTATAATAATTAGCTTTAGGTGAATTCCAAGTTTACGGTTCTGACACATTAAATTTGAATACTCTATAAAAGTATAAAGAAAGGCATAGACTATAATGTATGCCTTCCAATATAGATTTTAAAGAAATTCTATCTAAAAGTTTTCATCATACACATTTATCTAATTAATATGTTCTTTATTTTTTTTTCTTCTATTTTAATACTTAAATATGTATGTTTAAATAGAATGATAAAAGTGACAAATTATGTATTAATTAAATAAAATTGTGTGGTGTAAAGCTTGCGTATATAATTTCTCTAGATATAATACACCTTTTTTCTAGAGACACGCCCACGCCCACGCCCACGAGTGCACACTGATACAATGGTGAGTAACCAAAAGACGCCGGAAGTGAAGGTTTCCTCGGTGGAGAGTGGGAGGATGATGAGTGGGCCTCTCGTGGAGACGAGGTCGTCTCAAAGGAAGGGTTCGGTGGTGCTCTGGAGGTCCGACCTGGGGCACCTTGTTCTCAGGCTGCTGTGCATGTTGACCTCGGTGGCTGCCCTGTCGTTCATGGTCACGGCCAAGGAGGCCAGTACCGTCTCTATCTATGGCTTCCAACTCCCCATTTACTCCAAGTGGTCTTTCTCTCACTCCTTCGAGTAAGCCTGCCTGCCATAGTATTACTCATGTAATTATATATATATATATATATTATATCACATATCATTGTTGTTTTTGTCGTTGAAAGCTTTGTTTGGTAGCTGAGAAACGTGAGGAAACTGACGGAAATGGATTCTGGAGAATGTACTATAATCTACTCTGTTTTTTCCCGCTCCCTTTCCGGTTTGGGTCCCAACATGATAGTAAGGAAAAGGAAAAAGAAAAAGAACACCTTTTTTCTCCTATACAAATGTATTTTGGCATTTGGGTGTTTCGGTAGACACAGAGTGAGTGATGGGCGGAGGCTTTTCTTTTAATGGGTCCCAAATGATTCGAATTTAACTCCATTTTCTTACTAGCCAAACAGAGCATCCTGGTTTTAACTTCAACATACAATTTTTTTTTTTTTTTCATTTTCTTAATATTCTTTTATAATTATAATGTCTTAATTCGCATTTCGGTTTGCCCACTTCACTAGCCTTTTCACCCAAAAAATACTTGACCGGATAAAGCGAGTTGTCATCTTGGTTTGATTTGTTGGCTTACTAGAATTCCGTTGAAAATGATGTGGACGTAATTGCCCTGGTGTTATTTGGCGCTTCTAATGTAACACGTTCGGGGAATCCTCTTTTTCCAGCTTCACGGCATCCAAATAAATAGAATCAGACCCGTGAATGATTGGATTTGATTTGTTTTTGTTGGGCTGGATCTTATGGAATTTCCATCTCTGTCCTCTACTGGAGTTTCGCGTTTCGAAATTAATTGTAAGGGTTTTAAACTGATGTTAGCGCTGGGGGTGGTGGCAGGTATGTAGTTGTAATTTCGGCAGCTGTTGCAGCTCACTCCTTGCTGCAGCTACTCATTAGCGCGTCAAGCCTGCTGAGGAAGTCACCAGTGATACTCTCAAGAAACCATGCATGGCTTATTTTTGCTGCGGATCAGGTGAAGTACTGTTGCTCTCTTTATCTCTCTGGGTAAGGTAAGGTTTAAGTAATATTTTCATAAACGAACTGCACTTCCGAGTGGGCAGAACACTTGCATATCTGGCAAGAAAACCCCACATGTGGAGTGGAACAAAATACAAGCCATTAAAGGACGCAACATATAGCTCATATACAGTCACTGCCATAGAACATGGTCACAATGGAGACCACATCCACAGGGCGGAAACAGATAAAACGATCACATCATTAACAGGCAGCAAATACACACGGCAGCCAAGAAAATGCCACATTCCAGGCAGCCCCTGCATATCTCTTCAACCACCTAAAAATATATATATAACCTGTGCGCCCGGTAAGACCACATGCCAAAATCCACAAATTCCAGACTTTACCACATGAACACAAACCGCTAATATTGACCACCACCACAAAGGTTGGAACTTGTACCGGTAGCATTACAAAAGAAAGCAAAGTAGTATATATAGTTCAAGACAACACAAGGACACTCGCTCCAAAGCCCCGCTAGCTTCTCCAGTAAGGCTAATGCCCTCCTATGAGCCCCGGTAGCATTGAAGCAGGTTCATTTTAGATCTAGCATCGCCTAACATGTCAAACCAGAATCAACTTCTGAGAGTTGCCTCCATTGAACCCAGAGTTCCGTTCCTTCCAAAGGGCATAAATGGTTGCTGCCAAGAATAGCCTCACCACTCTGCTTCTTTGGTTTATACCCTTGACATTATTAAGCATCCACTCAGCTTCTTAACTTCACCACTCTCCTCTGAGTCCCATGCGTCCTGTCACACAAAGGTGGTCTACATTTTCCGTAGTTGCTCCACAAAAGGTGCGGTAGACCAACTGAACTTGACTGCAATCCATAACATACATGCATGCCTAGTTTGACTCACTTCTCTAAACCAGACAATTTTGTGGCTGAGGATTAGGACATTTCTAGCAATTTCTCCTATCATTCGTAAGTAGCCTTGAATTGATTTGTATCCATGGTTTTGTTGCATTATAACTGTTTCAGTTGCATAATTAATATGGCTCTAGCCTTTGATTTAAATCTCCTCTATTAAGAAAATCATGTTCAGGCCTTCCAGAAATTGGAATCCACTTTAGGCTCGTTACTGTTTCCAAGGGCATGATAATTAGTTTGCTGCTGCAGGCATTTGCGTATGCCATAGTGAGTGCTGCATCAGCTGCAACAGGGGTGACCAACTTGAATCGCACAGGAATCCGACATACGGCTTTACCAAACTTCTGTAAGCCTTTGCATAGCTTCTGTGACCATGTCGCCATCTCAATAGCCTTCACTTTCTTCAGCTGCATCTTGCTTGCCGCATCTGCTGTCCAGGATGTAATTTGGCTGTCCAATAACTGAATCACCTCGATTATCCACACACTCGAGCGATGTTGTTATGCATCCTCTATAAAATATATGGCTTCTAGAAAATAGTGTCTACATCATTGTTACTTCAAAATGATCAATATTTTCGTACTTGAAAACTATATGTTGTAGTCGAGGGCACACTTGGTGCTCTTTGTGAGGAAGGATGGGGATGAATAGTGTCTACATCATGCCAAAAGGTTTGTGATGATGAAACTGGCCGTATGGCATGGGATGAATAATCCAGTTTGTGAAAGCTTTAATTTGTCAATATAGGTGTACATGATGATGCAGATTTGAGGTTTTCAAACCATATCCAATTCTATTGTCCAGCTTTGACAGTACTTTCTTTTAGCTTCGGTTTAATTGTGTGCTTCAATTCCCGTGCTGTTTGGCCGTCATACCCAAGATCCGGCTTCAGATTCTGAATTGAATTAATGGATGATATTGGTAGTGGCAAATATATAAATATATCTCCTCCGTTCAATTTTTAACAAGACTTTTTTACTGCAAGTAACTAAGCCTAACATTAAAACCAAGTAATCGAGTTATTTCGTTTCCATAATTACTTTGTACGTTTCTTCCACAATCTTAATGAATGATGATGCATTAAAAGAGTTAAAACACTCAATTAATTATGTGGATTAATGAAATCTCCACAGATGCCCATAACTTCAATTTTCATTTATTGCTGTTCATTCAATGTCACAAAGGAAACGGCCCATAGTCTATAAATTGGGGTACTTCTGCATTCAAGTCAAAGAAAACTCCAAAGAGAGGAAGAGATCAAACAGCAAGCATGATGAGAAGAGTTGTTGTAGTGGTGTACTTAGCTATGCTTGTACTGCTAGTACTGGTAGCGCAAGCTCATGAAGAGGAAGAGTCTTCTTCCTCGACAGGAGAAGCAGCAATGGCTTCTGTCGCTTCCCTACCTGGAGACGAGGGCAAGACACCTCCAGGTTCTGATTGTGTTGAAACGTGTCCTACAAAGTGTTGGGTGTTTCAACATGTCCCACAGCATTATGCGGCTTGTTTAGAACTTTGTAAGAAACATTGCAATGACGGCCCTCTCACAGATCATGCCATCTATACTTGTACCTTTGCTTGTGCTGACTCCATGCCCATCAGGCAGCTTGCCTCAGGTAAATAATAAATATATATTCATTGAGACTATATATTGAAGAAAATCCTCAATATATATATATATATATATATATATATGTATGTATCGTATTTTGCATATCTTGTTAGAAAAAAATCCTTAAACCATCATGTTTTTTTACCGTGGCAGATCATGCAGTTGGAGGAAATGTGGAAGCCTGCTTCGAAAAGTGCAAGAAGCATCGTTAGCATGTACTGCTAGCTGTTCAACATTTACTTATAATAAAACTTGAAACAATGAGATGGATCTAATATAAATGTTATTTAATGCTTCCAATA